>NC_134527.1:14261874-14886874 GCF_027942865.1 Odontesthes bonariensis | reverse complement strand
CCACTCATAAATCACTTCCCCATAGCTTTTGGCCTTGGTGAATTTAGGTGTGTTGAAACAAGTCTAGTTTTGCCTCAAGGCCAAGACAGCGAGGTAATCGCTTAAAGAGCTTTAAAGGCTCACATCTCCTCTCCTCATCACACAGAATTTGACTTGCCTTGTGCCCTTCAACACCATGAAATATGTTCTCACCTCCAACTAAAACAAACAAAACATAATTCTTCATCAACATCTTCTCCAGTAAGCAGGCAAAAAGTGGGGGAAAGACAGGAAAAAATGTTCGCGGGGTGAACTACTCAAGTTCGCAATCACAGCTCCATTTGGAAGAATCGTTGCAGGTGTTAGCTCAGTGTCAGCAAAGGATAATAATTTACAGCTTCACATGCAGGTTAAGAACAATTTGGGTCACGCTTTCTGTAAACATGCCATTCTTTAGTGACAAAGCAGCAGACCTGGCTCATGATTTAGGGACAAAGACATACCTGTCACACACATTGAAAACATTAGGTGCATTATGACACACAAAATACAGCAGAGATTTGTTTCAGCAAGGTTGATACAATATAATTGTAAACACGTCCCTGTCGCAACTTTTCTGAAACATGTTGCTGGCATGAAATTAGAAATGAACAGAAATTTTATAAATTCCAAAATACTCATCTTCCCAACCTTGAAAATCTTTTTATCAGGGATCAAACACATGTAGAATAAAGGGAGCCAATTGAGTGATGGGTTAATGGATCTGGGGTTGCTCCCAAATGGATGTGCACGTCTTTAGTCTGATTCACATCAAACATGTCATCTTTGTTCTTAAAAAAATGGTTAGTCTTTAAACTAGTGAATGCAATCATGGTAACCACATTCAGCTTTTTGTACAATCTGTAATACTTACACATTTTGCCAGTCCATGTGATTTGTGGATTATTTTATGGTTCAAGTTCTGCTTCTACACTTTTTATAACCTCAGTCAGCCCAGTTTCACATTATAAAACTTGAAACGGCAATCTTTGCCATTTCTGCTACAGATGAAAGTGACAAGGAGAGTCATTTGTTGGCAATCAATAGTTTTCCCTTTCAGCTTGGGCAAGAATTAAGTTTCTCTTTCAAGAAGCTAAGTAAAAAAGCATACAGAAAACCGTGACTGTTGTTTGGAGTACAACTATAACCAGCTGCAAGCAACATAACAAGCAAAAATTGTAAATTCATACACTATTTGTATTTGCTTCATTAGCTTTGCTTTATCAAAAAAAAAAGAAGCTAATTTAAGTAAAACACTTTAGAGTTGGTGCCAGTAAAATGACAGATATAACACCTTTACAATAGCGGCTCTACTGTTGTATTTCTAAGTCCTCACAGGTTCAGTAGCTATCATTTTTTTTGCATCATCACGGCAATATTACATTCATCATACATTGGTGGAAAAAAAAAAGGAATCTTTTTTGGAAGTCTTAGAAATTCTGTGAGTCTAGTTTGACTTCCCTTAATTATCAAGGCAATGTGGATACACCTGATTATGGGGGACTTAACCAGGGCTCATTGGAGGTAATCTGAACTCTTGTGGAAATGACTTTTAAGACCCACATTCTGCAACATCCCATATTATCTCTGGCAAAACCCTCACCTCCTGCTGGTGTATCTGTAAATGTATATATTTTAAATAGCATCAAGGTGTATGACTGTGCTTTTGTTGTCAGAATTTCAGTGGATATTTTTGGGTTATTGCTCTTATGTGCCTGTTTGTGAGAGAGTGGGATGACCCCTTTTCTGCTTTTTCAACTTGACCAATATCACCTGAGTCTGCATGGGTTTTGGTTGGGAAATAAGAAGCTTGGCACAGCTCTGGAAGCCATTTACTGTCAGAACTAAATGATTGGGGCTTCGAGCTGGTCCCTGTCAGCCCGGTGGAAGGAAGGTGGAGAGAGGTTGCTTTTAAAGTTGAAATTAGTGAGGGGCACAAGGGGCCTCTGGTCGGATGTCAAATCTGATTAAGGGGATATTGGGCTTTGCAAACAGCATGAAACCAAAGGCTGACATGCACAGTTTGTGAAAATATATGTGCATACATTTGCTGTACAAACACAGGATATGCCCACATATGCATGGGGAATTATCCTTAGAAAATAAACTCATCTCAGACTTAAGAGGATTGTCTATTAGTTTTCTGGAGTGAAGAGACAGTGGCAATTGTAGACTCTATAGAGGTGTTCAATCCCAATAAATTTCATATTCATCCCAAAGAAATAAGAACTAGGTATATTATCATTATTACTATTATTATTAATGTTTCTCAAAATAATTCTTTACACTCTAATGTAGTTTTTGGCATCCACTGGCTGCAAGTGATTGGAAAGGAAACTGCAAGAACAAAAACACCTTGTACTAATTGTTCCGAAATGACACTGAACACCCTTTAGTTATGTAACTACACTTGGAACTGTGCAGAAGGCCACTGGACAAGGGCAATTCCCAAACACAAGCTGTGATTCAACACATCTGTTTCCGTTGTATTGGTGAATTGAGATGTTTTTGTTCTTTTTTTTTTGTCAGAAAAATATGTACCATGTGAATATCATCAACGTTAGCAAACACTACTTCAATACAATGCCAGAGGGGGAAATAGCTTTGGTAATATCTTCTGTATCAATATGCTAATGAGTCTAGTGATAATTATTGTAACATCCTGATCCTTCTACATACAGCACAGGAGTGTGAGCAAGTTAAAGAACAGAAGTAAGTTGAAACTTAACCAAAAAAAAAAAGAAGACACAATGTTCTGACAGAGAGTCGGACAGTATGCTATTATTAAGACTGAAAGTGCTTGATTATCTCAGGATTGCTTATTTTTCAGCAGGATGAAAAAATATTTGCTGACTTAATTTGCTAATTAGTGAGCTACCAAGCTAGATCAGGGATTACTGACAGTTAACAGTGAGTTCTTAGCCTTAGGTCTGACATTGATCTAAAGGAGAGAGTTCAGAGTTCATTTTAAAAGTTTGTTTTTGGTCTCAGTGTGTAATCTGGCATGTTTCTTGCTGAGGTGCACAGATCAAGGTAATGGGTTGATTTGACAATATCTGTTTTATATCAGGACTTTTTCATTGCTTGATCGTGTGTTGGGTCGTCCTTATGCAGATCAGAGAGGAAACTATGTTTTCTTCATGCATTTTGATCTTTTTGATTTACTGATGTTCCATTCATTAATTGATGGTCTTATAACATGTCTATTGTATTTGAATATATTGATGATTCTTTCCACAAAAAGACAGATTCATTGTGTTCCCTTTGAAGTTAACAGTGTAGTTATTTTAAATAAAAGTTTACAAACATATATAGGGCTGAGTGGCTTTGCAGATTTTTTTTAGTTCTGAAAATAATAATAATTATTAGTAATTCATTAAATATTATTAGGGTTATGAATTTAATGACCAAATTTGAGAAAATGGTTTATTGTTATCCGGTGAAAGGTGTAATTTATGAGGGAAACTGAACGCTTTAGCAGGGTACTGTGTGCAAGTCCCATTCTCATTAGGGGCTAAGCACCCCTAAAGGTTTGATCCTACAATTGCCCCAGGAAATCCATTGAATTAATTCCTATTGACTCACCCAAAATCCTCATTTCAGATGAATTAAAGTTGTGTCTTAAAAATCTGCCAAAGTGAGGAGTCCACACAAAATCTAGATAGAGAGGGAAAAGGTAGAAATGTTTTCAGAGAACCAGAAGCAGCCTTTTTTTTTTTGACAGCACATCAGAGTAAAGCTTTTCCAGAAACGTGACATGGCAGCCAAATCTAATATCCCTCCCGACATGTTAGAGGCCCATCAATACTTGCTTGGTCTCACAGTTGTAGTGCTCACATGACACATTACAGACATTTTGGCTTTGACATTTTCTCCTGTAATAATGTCTCTATTTTAAGAATGTGCACCAAAACAAGGCTCCGTCCAGTACAGCTCAGCGAAACGTTAGTTAAGAAGAAAAACTTACTGCAAAAACTAGCACAAAAACGGAGTCAACAAAGAAGTTGCCTTGTGGCCTTATGGTGAAAGTTTGAACGTTTTTATATTTCGCCATCTTACAGCTCAACCCACCACAGCCTCTAATATGTTTTTACAAAACTACTGCATTGAGTAATTCATTATTCATCATAATTTGATGAATTTGTTAGTGCTGTGTATGTTGCCATTAAAGGCAAGTATAAGTGTTTTCATCTTTTTCAAGTAAAGGTAAATATATGTACAGGCTGATATAATATTACTGAGCTGAATGAGACTTAATCATTTAGACAGTTTGGAAGTAAATACCTTACTTCAGTCCTCAAACAGGGTGTTTACAATATTTGATGTATTTGTTTATATGCTTGACATATAAACAAGAATTATACAAGAATTCTAAGTGTAAACATTCATGTGAATATATCAATGAATCCAGCTTTGTGGGGTCTTTCAGGCTATCTCTACGAATACTGGATTATCCCCTTTCTTAGTGAACGAACATTTCTTTTCTGTGACAGAAAAGTTGGAAAATACAAGAAAATTGATGAAAATGCCCGCCAATTTTCTTTAGCTTTTTGTGTGGAAATCAAAGAAAAGCCTTTCAGAAAAAGTTGATGCAGCTGCCAGCTATAATATTGTTCTTGACAAACTAGTGAAGCATGCTTCTAACTGTTAGCCCATCAAACGCTCACTTGATTACACTTGTCGCGATTACAGGAGACATTACTGCCATTTCTGCTCAATACAGAAATCAAATATGATTGGGTTTTCTCTGTAAATCGCGTCGAGAGGTTGCAGATGTCTCTGGAAGGAATTTGGAGGTGAAAAGTTCTTTTGAGTTGATTTAGGGAGATGGTTCCACTGAAAGATGAGAGTCGATGGAGAGATGGAGATGACCCTGTGAGGGCAGAGAGGGGGGCAATGAGGGAAAGTGGTGACAAGGAAGAATGGGGGTTGAAATGAGAGAACACATACTTTACTTCTGACTCTACACTATTGATATAGAAACATTAAAGTATCGCTGCCCCACCTGTTGTCATACGTCACCAATTAATTTACGATAGATTTGCTTGTTTAATCTGAATCCTAAAATATCAGTTAGATCAACTGAGTACAAGTAACTTGAGAACATGTTTTATGTGAATTACTTGAACGGGTGTTTGAAATAACTTTCTCTGAAAATTGCCATAAATGTAACCTGATTTTATGTTTTGCTGTTCTGTAAAGGTAAATTAGAACCATAGACCATAGACCATAGAACCAGACCAAACTAGCTTTTTCTTTTTCGTGCCATGCAGCGGCACTTTCAAAGTAAATTTCAATGTCTGGATATTGTCTACAGCCAGTTTTGCGTGTTTCGCAGCCTGGGGAGGACTCATCACTCATCAATCTAAGAAAAGGATATTCTGATGCGAAACGTTATTGAACTGTCAGTTTTCATGCATTCCAAAACTCTACCACCTCATTTTGAATACTTAATCTTGACATCTAGTTGTTAATATCCAACCTTAACCAAGTAATTTGCAAACTAAGAATGAAACAGCAACTGTAAGCAAAAGGAAAGGCCTACTAAATGCAAAAACGACTTTGCATAACTAAAAACAACAGCGACTAAAAAGAAATACAACATCTCAACGTAAGATTAAAAGGGAACAGTGGTCAAGATGGGGCTCAGTTTCTACTCTTCCACTTATGAGGTGGGTGTGTGCCATCTCCAACTTCCTTTAATCTCTGGGTCAAACTTTTGACCCTCTGTGAAATGTGACGCCGCAGACAATTTGCCACCATAACTTTTTCAGTTATTTATCTATGTGTACATGGATCAATAGATTAAAACTACGTGACTATTTCATGTTTTTCCATGAGTGAGCTTTTTATTTGAAGTTTTACTGTTTTCATCTCTTATTTTTACTGAAGCCTGTGTTACATATTTTTGTTCATCAGTACTGAAAACAGGTAGCACAAGGATTGGATCAAGAGACCATCCGACCATCTCCGCACCCTGTGTCCTCCAATCAGCTGGTCAGAAAAGCTGGACCGAACATCACCAAGTAAGCCAGGACAAGTGTTAAGATAAGTCAACTTGGACATTATTGTTGCAAACTGAAGTATTTAGACACTCGTGGTCTTAACCGATCCCATGGGTTTCGTTAAATGAGCGAAATGTCTCAATCACTAAATAACTAAACTGAACAGATTTAAAGTTTAGTGTTTGAAGCAAATGCACAGTTAGAAAATAAAGATTTGAAAAAATTCTAAACTTATTCTAGCAGAGACCCAAAAAAGAAGGATTGAGTATGGTCTTTGTTTTTTTTGTTTGTTTAAGTAGCAGGTTAGTATTATGATTTTGACAATAGTACCATAGCAGAACTGTGCTTGAGTAAAGCCTCGTCGAGCTGTTAGCATAGCTGTTTGGTAAACTGAAAATGTAACATCAGTGTAATAAAATCTCTCCTTTTCTCTGAGCATTGGCATGTTCTTTAGGTTATCATTTTCCTTTATGTTATGCAGTATATAAGCTCTATTATATCAGGTAGCTGTACAGCCATTTACCTCAGCATGAAACTTTCAATCAAGACAAGCAGGCAGTCATTTAGCTTAAACCATGAAATATTAAGAAGTAGGTGCTTATTCTCATGGCTTCAACATTACCACACGAGGCAGCATAAACTGAGTCTGTTATGCATTCCTCAACCTTCCCCCTTTCCCACAAATGATAAGGCTATTGGCAACGCTGCTTTACTGTTTTGTTTTCCCGTTGTCTACCTCTAAAAATTCCCGCCACATTTTACTGCTGCAGGGCATGGCCAAGCAGATTTATGTGTGGTTACTTGTGTTTGGTAATATCAGTAGCGGAAGACTGTTGTGTTGATGTGGCTAAAACAACAGCCTCAGGTCGGCTGAAAACAAAAACTGGTTCAATAAAGAACCATTCAGCTTTCTCTATCATCCATCTTTCACTTCAATTGCCAGTCATTTTCATTGCCAGTGTCTTCAGCAGGTACCTCACCCATTCTAACACTCTTCACAATCACACCCTTTTATTAAAACTGATTTCGACACAATTCGCACTGGTCATGTTCAGATGAACATGGATGAGCAGAGATTAAATGGAGGTGCGAATGCAACACAGTGATAACTCCTTTAGATAATTATTCATTTGTCAGCACCCAGAACAAGAGCTCCAAATGGTTGTAATAAGCCAAGCGAAGTTTTAACTTTACTATTATGCCACTTTGGACGAAGAGGATAAACAAGGGGGAAAATGATGCTAAAGTAGCACTAACTATTTGCTTGTAGGCTACAAAGCACAAAGCTGCTTACATCAAGAGCTGGAGGCAGGGTGAAAACGATCAACTAAAATGTGACCTCCTTGTTAAAAATCCTGAGCTAGTGTAGTAGCATTTAGTCGGCTTAATTAGAGGGAAGAATAGGAAAAAAAAAGACATTTTCCTGCTGGTCAGTGTATGTTTCAAACGATGTGTATAAATGCCATTTGTTATCCCGCTCTTTATAAATAGGGCTTCATCCATCCATCCATTTTATTACTATTACAATTTGCTTCACATTCTCTAGTGTTAACTGGTTTATCCTTATTGAAATTACTGTGCAGAAGTCTGGGGCAAAACATACAAATGTTGATCATCATCATCATTATCTTTATCATGGATCTGGTTTAATTTCCCGCTGCACTAATTATCTTTAAAGCAACAAAAAATTCCCTACCTGAAAATATCTTAAAACTGCTTCTCAAAAGAGATGGAGGGTAGAATTTGCAGGGGACTTAAAACGTGCATACATACAAACATGCAAATACTTAAAACACAACGTGTTCGCACAACTTTGAAAAGTTTTTGCGCCAGTTTGTGGCGTGAAACTGTGAAACAGGCGTAGTGAGGAGCTAAAGAAATGTCCAAGCATGATCCTATTTAAAAAGTGGTACAAGAAGATGTTTTTTGCAAGACACAGGGAAGAGGAGGGGCTTTGATTGAGTGGTGTTAGTACTAAATATTTGCACTTATTATTGTTTATATATGTGTGTGTATATGTATGTGTATATGATAATGTGTATATGATGTGTGCATGCATATATCGGCATACATATTTGTAAAAATGTATATATTTTGGTGGGTTACTGGGTTCATGTGAATAGGAATATGCTGTTAATTGTATTTTGGATATGCGACAAATTTAAACAAGAAGTAGGAGTGAAGATTGTATATTATTAGCAGGGAAGGGGTAGAGTTACATAAGCTTGTGCTTCTTCCTACACCTTTCTGAGCATGTGAAGTTATTCAAAAAATTATTTGTTTGTCTTAGTTTTTGTTTTATTTTGTCATAGCATGTTAGAAATAAAAGCATTTATTCCCATTTGCCCATGTATCTGATGCTGCAACAATGTGAATTTCCCCACTGTAGGGCTAGTAAAGGTTTTATCTTACCTTATCTTATTCATTCATTCATTCACACTTGATTGATGCAGGGCAGCAGGGGATAAACTGCTGATTGGTGTTGCAAAGAACTTAGGCTACCAACACGGTTATTAACTAAACTGTTGATATTAAGATATCACTTTAACGGGAAAATGCCCCGTGGTCCTCTGCAGAATGTAAGAGCAGACTAGTAAGACATTTAAACATTTAAAGTGGTGTAAAGATCAGTGTCTCTGGCTGTGGAAAGTCAACAGGTTCTTAGATGGTTTTAAAGTTCAATCAGCCCTGAGGCGGTCTGTGGCGTAGTGGGTTGAGCAGGCGCCCCATGTATAAGAGGCTATAGTCCTCGCTGCCAGCTGGCCCCGGTTCGAGTCCCGCATCGGACAGCCCTTTGCTGCATGTTGTTCCCCCTCTCTCTGCCCCCTGCTTCCTGTCTCTCTACACTGTCCAATCTAATGAAGGCATAAAACCCCCCCAAAAATAATAATAAAAAAAAAGTTCAATCAGCCATGAACTAGCTTTAACCCCATTCCACCACCAGCCCCTGGTGCAAAATGGGCATAAGTTAGGTTGCCAGGTTTTCATTGTAATTCTGTAAGTCATGCTAACTGTGATATTAACTAGGGTACTGGTGTGCCCCTCTGAGGTTAAAAAATGCAGCAACGTTATGGGTGCAGTAAGCTCATACTCCTTTATGATGTACTTACTCAAAATAATGAATCCTTTAAGGGTCTGCCCAATTAATTGACTCATAAGCCATAATCACGATGAACTGAAAACAAAAGCAAGCTAACACACAGCTGCACTGTAGAAAATTGTCATGGTCTGTATCTTCTGAGCAGTTTGTCAATTACAATAGACTCCCAAACATGTCAATCAACTTAACAGTTAATAGCAACTTAATTATAGATTATTTTTTTCAAAAGGACCACCAGCACACCAGCCCACAGACTGCAAGTGAAATTTGCTACTAACTTCTGGAAAAATAAGACTTATTTACATCGTTTTGATGAGAGATATTGAATCTTTTAATATCTGAGTAATTTGGAGAAGTTATTTTTAGGACCAGCTCTTAGTAGTGACTTCACAATGCCTTAATTTTTCCGATTTGCTGCTATGTCAGTTTTTCATAGACACGCTATAATCTTTGGATCCATTGATTTTCGCTAAAGAATTTCTTTAACTACTTCTAAAATAATGTTTTCCTTTTCTGATCTATCATTCCATTACAGCAGCTTTTCAAGCCTCAAAACTTGACAAATAATAACCAGAATTTCTTTGGTCAGCTTAAAATCCAAAGCGTCCAACTGCACTGTGCCTCAACTTCCGTTGACCAACCAAAGGAAGCTTTGGCTGTACTATTTGTCCGATTATATTTTTTCTTTAATGACCAAGCATTTTTAAAATCTAAATAAATGTGTTGCACTGGGACTGATGAGAGCTTTATCATGCCATGCTGTGGTAATGGGGCTGTTGAGTTGGTATACAGTAAACACTGCGCCCAAAAATCCAGTAGGGTCTGTGGATGGCGCCATCAGTAGCCAGCCAGTCTCTCCCCCACCTCAGCCTTCCTCCCACCTCCCTGGTGAGGAGCACTCAGAGCCAAGGTCCAGGAATTAGCCCCAGCACCCAGCCAGACAACAGATCAATGGGCCCGGTCCTATATTGATAGGACCACTTGGGCTCCAGAAGTGCTTGCTAATCCCTGCAGTTTATCAGCCACACTGACTGGCTGTTGTCTACTATAGTTCTCTGTCGAGCAGACAGGCTTATGTTTTTAGACAGACACTCTTTCACAGACATTTTCCTGCACACTTCATTCAAACCAACCACTCACACGTCCCTACCTCTCTCATCATCCTCGCCTTTTCTCTTGAACATGGCGTCAATTGCATTACTAAGGGTGTTAAGGCCACATCTATAGAGTTGCCTTGTTTGAGTTTGCCGTGGTTGGATGGCTGTAACTATATCCAGTGTCCTGCTAAAGGGGCAGGAGGCTGGCTGGCTGGTAGACAGAATGTCTGACCGGAGCGTGGACCATTGATTCTAATGGGCTTTTTAGGGGCCCTAATGATGGGAATCTGTTCACGCCTCGCTTGTCACGCCTAATTAACCCCAAGCAACAATGAGTCCTTTCACACTGGCTCAAGTTTCTGCTCTCACTCATCCCGTTAGAGCTGGTTTTGCTCATTTTAGCCAGAGTGACATGACTTGCTGCTGGTTTATACACAGATTGGAGATCGTATGTTGTTTAGCCATTTTGACAGCTTGTTGTTATGTTATCACTGAAACAAAAGACTTAATATTACTTTTGATGTTTTTTATGTTCGTGCTTTCTCTTTCGAATATGTTATTTTTTGTGAGGTCAAAAACTCTCAACAACTTATAATGTACAAGACAAGATTCAGTCATATCTTCCTTTTACCTGAAGGGACAGTACTGTGCAAAAGTCACCTTTATATTTTGCAGTCAGACTTTCTTGTAATCTTTTAAAATGATTGTATGATTTTGGTTTGTTAAGCCAACTAACATTGACATATGAACCATTTCAGCATAAAAAGGCAACTAATCTGAGGGATAAACCGATGTTTTGTCTACACATAACTGACAATTTTGCAAAGAATCATATTTTCCCTGGCAACGCATTATGAATTGAGTGACTCAAGACTTGTGCACATTACTGTAGCCAGCACTAGCTTCACTGCAAACTTTTTCATAGGGTGCAGCCAATATAAATTTGAATTTACAGCTCTGATTATTTACAGAGTGGAAGTCCTCTGAACTCATATTTGTATGAGTTCTTTGTTCCAGCAAATCAACAAATTTGGCCATTTGGCACTGTCCAGATTTTAATGGCAAGTTTGCCTTCAGCTATCAGCTCTATAATTGCCAGTTTAACATGTATCCAGCCTGTTTGCTTTTGCATGCATGTCTGTAAGTATGTGTGTATGCAAGCATGCAATATATTTGTAGCTCAACTCACCTGTAAGGTCAGAGCGAGTCGCTCCCTTTTATGTTTGTTGATGGCTATCTATCAGGTGTGTGACAGAGCTGACAGATAAACGGTGTGCACAACCTTTCTGTCGGGCACTGTTTGTGTACACATGCTTTTAGCCAGCCACTTAACTGCCAGAATTAGGTCTGTGAGGAGATAATTGCAGGGTGAACGTAGACAGCAGTTAGTGTGTGTGCGTGTGTGTGTGTGTGTGAGTGAGTGACTCAAAAGATCCATAGACACTTTTTGTCAAACTCTACCTGTGCTTTTGTCTCAGGGCGTAGTGTGTCTATACGGTTTGAGAAGAAGAGAGAAAGAGTATATGCCTTTGTCTGTGTGGAGTGCAGTGTGTGGGCTGGACATGAACTTTTCAGGGAGGACTGTTTGTTCGTTCTGACATGAATGCCATCTAAAGCTGGGGAGTGTCTGTAAATATTGATCTCCTGTCTGTTACTGCATGACGCAGTTTGAGAAAGACTAATTCACTCTTCTGGCTTTCCTCTGTTCATCTCCCATTCTATTCTTCTGGTTCTTTGACAAGGAGACAACAGTGCAAATATGACATGATGAGACATACAGTATGTGGCGCCAATCTAAACTCTGAGGGCAGTTTTAGCAACAGCGAAGAACGATTTTAGCAAATTCTTATTTATTTAAATGCTTAAAAAAAAGTCCACCACTCTGCGTAAACTTTTCCAGAAAAGACTTTCAGCTGGCATAAACACTTCACTAATCAATAAGATAATTTAGGTAGTTTTATAGATTAATTTGCTTAACTGGTTTGAATAGTGAATGGATTAGTGTGAAATTTGATATGGATGTGCACATGACTGAATGCTGTAGCACTTAAATATTAGAAAATATGTGGAGCAGTGTTTGTGTGTATGTGCTCTACTGTTGGCACTGAGCAGTGTCATGCTTCTGCTGTACGTCATCTGACTTTGCACCAACACTTCTCAAAAGCAGGTCTTGTGATTGCAGTAAAGACAGAAACGACAGCCCCATTTAGGGGTCCTGACCGTGACTTCAACCCTTATCCTTCAGAGGCAGGATGGGGAAAGACTCAGAAGAGAGAGATGTATGACCGCCAATAGCAGATACTAATTCATAAGACCCTGCAGCTATCATTAAACTTTTCAGTTAGCAGCAGGCTGTGATTTAAAAAGGGATGGGTTTTAGGTAAACACTAATGCAAAGCATGAAAGGGCTGGAAAAGGGTGGGGAGTGTCTGTGTGTGAACACTGGCTGTGTTTGTCCCCAAATCTCTGCATGTTTTGTCTGGTTGTGCATGGTTTCCTTGTAAAGCAATTATCCGTTTGAGATAAATTGTGTAAGGTCTATGTGCTGACAAGCATCACAAGAGCATGCTATGAAGAGGATACCCTCATCAAAAAGTTCACATGGTGCCTCAAACATGGCCCCAAGATGCTGTGATCAGTTGGGGGCCTTGATGACTTTACTTCTTCTGTGTCTAAAGTACATCCGACAGATGGTCCTGATAACACAACTTGCATTGGGTTGTCTGGTTGGACGCCTGGGGTTAGATATCACACTTAACAAGATTACTTGACACTGTAGATGTATAAATTCATATTCACTGAACCTATAAATGGCCTCTTGGCGATGTGGTGGTTAGCACTGCTGCCTCACAGCAAAAGAGTTCCTGGTTGGAGTTTGCACGTTCTCCCTGTGCATACATGGGTTCCTCCCTTCATCCAAAAATATGCATGTTAGGTTAATTGGTGATTCTAAATTGACCCTGGGAGTGAGTGTGCACGGCTGTGTGTTCACCCAAAGTCAGCTTGGATAGGCTCCAGTCCCAATGAGACTCTGAATTGGATTCAGTGGGTATAGAAAATGGATGCATGGACCCATAAATCACATGACACAGCACAACCATGACAGAAACAGGGTGGAAACTATCACACTTATTTAGGCTTTAACGATTGATGTATTTTTTCAAATTTGTTTACCCAAATGTAACACATAGTCTCAAGATCCATGTCAAAAGAAGAATTTTCAGGATGACATAAAAGCAAACGATGTTAGCATTTTAAAAGGCTAAATAAGTTATCTAAACCTAAATGGCACCTTTTAGTTATGGTTTGGTAACAAAAAACATTTTACAGCTTGTTCCATATTAAACTATTTACACACACATAAGTATTTGAGATAAACTTGGAGTTGCCAAAACCTGTGCAGGGGCCAGGAATTGAAGTACCAACCTTTCAGTTACGGGGCAAACGGCTCTGTCCACTGAGGTATGCTCGCCACTCCAAAACCCGTCCAGCAAAGAACAGGTGAAAACAGTCTATGAAGAATATGAGAAATATGAAAATATCCCCAGAATTTGTGCCAGAATGGCACCATCCATGTCAAAGAGGATCAAATCTGTCATAAAAAATAAAGATTCTGAATATTAGAAAAATAAAATAAAATACTGTTTCCCATCTGTCCTGCATCATGAAAGATAAATGATACACAATAATAATACAGCTTTTGAGAAATGAAACGGTTTGACTTATTCAATGTTTCTTTCACACTGAAAAGAATTGTACGCTGTCCACTTTTGCTATGCAGTAAATTGTAAGCACTTTTATAAAATAATATATTTCCTGATATCTGGACTGCAAGGTCACAAAATCTATTGAAACAACAGTGGAAAACTTGACTTGTAGACTTGACAATTCCCTCATTGCACAAAGTTGTGACCTGTTGCTAAAATAAAGGTTCTTCGCTCTGTGGCTCCTTCTACAGTTTTGGGATGTAACGCCACTGTAGTTAAGAAAAGAATTCCATCCATCTGAGCCCCACACATTCACAGTTATTAATGTGATGTTACAGAACCTAACAAGGATAAGACTGAAAAAAAATATATATACAATGATATATGTGATGAATCTAGTTTTTGGCTTGTGATGTGGTGCCATAAAGCATGCGGTGTTGTGCCCGACAGGAAACCAAAGTTCTGAAGTGCGGTATCTCAGTCACTGGGCGCTCCAGGGCAGTTTCAGGCTTGGGAATGTGCCTGACAAAGGTTGATGTTCTTCAAAACAAGTCAGAAGCAAATAGTTAAGGTTTGCAGACTTCTCTAAATTTGCTTTAACATAATTACTTTGGTTCATTATTAAGAATCACTCAGCACACAGTATAAAAATGACCAGTTTGTCATCTACAGAAAACAAACTTGTTGGTATGACGAAGTAACTTGTTATATCTTGACATTCATATTTAAGATTATAGATTGCTTTTTAAACACTGTAGCTCAATTTCATTACTTGGTTCATTGCTCTAGCCTGGTCAGAAATCCACACCCCTGTAGACTGAGAGTGATATAAATAATTTTTTCTCCTGCCATTCCTGCTCTTTTAAGCCGCCAGGCAAGTTAAAAACAAACTGTCTGAATTCTATCTTTGAAGCACAAGTCTTAAAAAATCTATCTTTTTTAGATCATCAACATAAAGAGAATATTTTACAAGAAACATGTTGAGCAACTTGTTAATCTTCGGCTATGAGATTATTTTTGTTTTCATCGACAACAACTTGGCAAAACAGCTTGTTCAAGGCCTTCAGGAAGAGTTTACTGCCAGATCTGCAGAGTTGGTAACTTAGGCTTTGCAGGAACAGAGAACAAACTGAACTCTGATAAACTCATATTAAGCTTATAAAGTCACTTTGCTAATCCCATGAATGAACCGATGGCCAGCAATGTGATGTGTTATTACCCAAGGATTTACTCCCTTTCTGGATAGAACAACAAAGCTACTGTCTCGTTGAAAAGTTTCATAACTCAAAGTTCAGAAAATTTGTGTTTGCAATATATCTGAGAAACTTTCAGACCAGCTGCTTCCTCCTAAAGGACACAAATCATACAAGAGATGTACATATACACAGAGAAACTCCTCATCCTTGAGATGCAATATACACACACATCCATAAAAGACCCCGATTTACAGCTGCCTCCGTTGCGTAAAATCAAAGATGGTGGCGCCCTGTCGACATGGCAAACATGGCATCTCGTCTTCACGTTTTCCTTTTGACAGCCCCTGGTTCTTGTCACCCCAACGCTATCTTGCCTGCTTTCATAACTTGTTGGACCACACGGCATGTCACAGGCTGGGCCTCTTGGCGTGACACAGGGTTGATCAACCTTGTGTGGCAGCTACCTGACGCCCTGTCTGGCAGTTCACCTCCATCACTGTCATACTTTCACATTCCAGCTTCTTAAAGCCCCATCCCAAGCATGATTTATAGCTTGGAAAATGTGCTTCAGAACTTTGGCTTGACTTTTTTGCAATAATTTCTTAGAAACACTAATGCACTGAAGAATAATTGGCCTTCCAAAATTTGTCAAACTTATGGGGTTGTTTTGAAAATTGCTGCAAAAACTCTCTCTTTCTCCTCAGCTGCATGATAATTGTTGAGAATGGATGTCTGACCATTGAGTCCCAGGGTAAGAAAGTTTCTCAAACATCTGTGTATTTTGTTGTGTTTGACAGTCAGGGTCATCTTGATTGCTGACCTCTCTGTTGTGCAGGCCATGCTTGAACAGCAAATATGTGTACTGAGGTGCATCTTTGCAAGCTACCTGCAAACACTGAGCAGGGTTGTGGTGACAGATCAGTAGCAAGACGAGCCCTGACACGTCATGGTGGGACACCTATTAAGTGCTGTTTTTTACTGCTAAAAACACGCATACGGACACATTCATGAGAGTGGAGGCTGAAGGTTATCAGACTAAGAAGAGATTTGGCAGCATGATATGGAAAATAATAGTGAAGAAGGAGTTTGTGAAAGTACCTTAGAAAGTTCTGATCCCTCAAGCCTCTATATTGCAGTGTTTTGAATGGTGTGGAAACAGTTTCTCACTTTGTTTGCACAATCTTTTAAACAGTCAGCAGCACTGACAGACAAATTTAATTTTGTCTAATTCCGCTCTTTGATTTTATGTTTAAAATGTTATGTTTGCATGTCCTCACTCAGTCTCATGAAGGAAAGAAGGGAATTAGGAATATCAACAACTCTGTGTGTACTGTGCAAAAAAAAGCTGTGGATTATGATTTTGTTTATACATGCTGGGTTTTATTCATTCATATTGTTTCTCCTGAGGCACATTTGACTCTGGAGTGATGAGGTTAGCAACTGGTCATGTCTCTGCAATGCTTCACATGATGTAGCTGGTGTGAATAGCCCTGTTTGTTGCGGATGGGCAAGGAATGGACTCTTTGTCAGATTTGGGGGATTTTTGAGAAGAGGGCACAAACTTAAATTTTCCACCATTCCACCACATTTTTGAGAGGCAGATTTGTGGTAATGATTGGTGGTGATCATTTTATAAAATAACAAAAAAACATTACTTTGATGATACACTGAACAAAAACAGAGATTTAATTGGTGGTTATTAGGCTCTTTACACCATAATTGCCTCTATTTAAGGCTTGCAGATAAGGATTCCTACTGTATCACTGAACATTACTGTATTAGCACTGAAAAATAAAATGTCTTTCATGTGAAATGTGACTTTACATTGCCAGGCAAAGCGCTTACAGTTACCAAATGTAACTGTTTTATTATTACAGTATTTTACTTTTTTTTAACTGCTTTATGAAAACCCTTTCACTTTCTCTCACTCCTCCCTCTCAGATGCATTTAAATTCTATGTCTTCAGTCGGCCCAGTTACAATTCCCCTGCGACAGCACTGATCAATGTTTTCAGTTTTACTTTGTAACCCAAGACTGTGTTGCAGTCAGCAACATTACCTGCCTCCTCGCCAGCCCTTTGAGTCCAGTTGGCACTTAGTCCACCCGACACAAGGGAGATGAATATGAAATGCTTTGTTGCACTCGAAAGCTATTGTTGCATCTATGATTAGATTTTATACTGAAGTGCCTGGTAAGCCAATCTGTAGGTAGGGTGTAAGACTGCCACCATGTAGTAAGTATCTGTCATGATACACAATTGATTGTTGTTGCCGCAGAGTTCATAGAGTCTGACATGTATTGCCCACAAACTCATTTATTGCTTACACTGATTGAGCCATTTTAGTAGGCAGGTATTTAGAACTTCTAAATGTCAGAAATCACTGAACATTTTTATCCTTCGAGCAGCATCAGCCATTTTCATCATAGTTTTAATGAGCTAAGTCACAGTTGACAAGCTCTATCCAGGAGCTGCAGTTAGCAACAAGCTACACACAGTCACCTTTTGCTACCCTCTAACTCTAGTAAATGTAGCCATACCCACTGTCTTTAGCTTATCTGCCCACAAAGAGACTGCTTCAGTGGATGAGAGCTGTATCTGTTAAACCGTGTAGCTGTCAGAGCAACTTAGCCACCAGCCTCTCTGACAAGGCCCGGGGGGAGCTGTCCTTTCTGGGCCAATGAAGCCAGATTTTTTTGGGGGGGCGTCTCAGCCACGCAAGCATGTCTATAGCTGGATGGAATGATAGGTCGTATTGGTGTAAAAAGACTAATTTGTCTCCTTTCAACACGGCTCAAAAAAAATTCTAGCCCAAGAGTGCCAGCTGTGTTTGAAATTCGATGGCGCCTAGATCTGCAGATTGGCTTAAGGGTAGCCACTGTTGGTGAGATGGGAGCCAGTGCTGGTGGGTTTGTATATGTATGAGTGGAAAGAGTGGGGTTTCTGTGGTTTGGTGGTGTTGATCATTTTGTGGTTCTCTAACTCCATGTTTCAAAGACACCCAGGGGCCTTGGATTTCCTAGTGTTTTCAGCTGGAAATTTAACACTTGAAACCCTCTATTCAGTGGCAGCAGTGAACTGTGATTAGATCTTTTACCTCTGTAAAGAGAAAGTTGTTTCAGAATATTTCCAATCCGTTTTAAGTGATAAACTTTTATAAAAGCTACTAACATACATTACAGGTGTTTAAACAGTATTTGGTCAATGCTTAGTTATTTTTAGTGTGTGTGTGTGGGGGGGGGGGGGACATTGGCAAACCGACAGATAACATTTGTAACTGTAAAGATAAACTTAGAAAACACACTAATACAACTCTTTCTATGCACAGATTCACAGACATGTGACATATAGCAATTATTTTATTGAAAGTAATCAGTGTGAGCTGTTCCCTAAGTTCTCTTTCTCTCTTCAGTCTCTCTGTCCTGCACTCTCTCAGGAACAGGTGTTAGCCAACAGATATACCACGTGGATTAAGACAAGTTTGTGAAAGATTGAAGGCTTAGATTTTGAGATTACACATGTGGGCAGTGGCAGAAATAACACAGGAAATTCACACTTTAATCCGCATGTAGAAGATCTAGCAAGAGGATATAACGGAGGGATAAATGCATATTTTCAAGATTTTCCATTTATGCCAGAGTATCCATGGATAATGCCACCTAAGCTGTCAAATCCAAACCCAGTCACTGCAGTTCGTAAAACAGTTACATAAGATCAAATCTATTACTTGTAATCACCTGAAAACCCAGTTTTCCTCAAACACATTGTGTTATAAGTGTGGTGAGGTGAAAAGTAAGATTTTTTTCTGAAAAATAGCAAGAAATACTAAACCAAGTGCTTTTATTAAGAGAAAACTTGGGTTTTTATTAACCCTTACAATGACCTGGTAATAATCCTTGACTATTTTGATAGCTTAATGTGAGAAATATTTATGCTGTATTGCATTATTCCACAAGGACCATAAACTTAGAAGTTTCCACTACTTTCTCGGGCCTCAACACCAGCTACAGAAACAGTAGCCTGAAATCAAAACACCAAGCCTGTAAAAACAGGCACAAGGGCTCTACTGCCTGAGCCACAGTTGCCCAGATGATAATCTTTTAAGTGTTGGTAATTTAAACCTGTTGCATTCAACTTCTACTACAAATAGTTCACAAATTCAAACGTGTCCAAGAGAAATAAACTGCCGAGCTGCCTTCAGTCTCCCTCCTTTTTCAGTGTTATTGTAGATTTACCCTCACTGTTGGTTGCTTTCTGTTTTGTTTTTTTTGCCTGTAATCTTTCCTAAGAGTTTCAATCTTATCTGGACCATGAGGGTTCTTCCTCTCCACTAGTTGCTGTAGCTTAGTTAATTTGGAACAATGTCTCTTTCAACATTATCACTATAACAACAGTAAAGGAATAGCCTCTAAAACTCAAGATTTCTGGGAAATACAGAGAGTTTCATCTGGCACTGAGAGGATTCATTCATATGTCAAAGTTCCCCTCTGCAGGTTTAAGATTAAATTGTCACTGTGGGGGTAAAATGGTGTGAAATGTCTCACAAACAGTCTAAAATGCATTGATATAATATATGAAATGTGAAAAGTGGTGTGTTATGACTAAAAAGTCAAGTATCCTGTTTTTTTTTTTAATTAAATACTAGAGAAACAGTGGCTTAATAATGCAGACTATCAAGGCCCATATGTGAAATCTGTGTTAACAGTTAGAGCAAATGAGCTTTTGGTCCATTATTCTTGTGTAAACACAAACAATAGAGTGGTATAATGGAATTCATGGTTTGCAAATCCAGTTACCTACGTTGATGCATCCGGCTGAATAAAAGCTTTAGAATAAATCTCATAAATAGACTCATAAATACTAAGGACACAGGTATAGATGACAGAAAGGACAATTTCACATGACAATATCCTCCGTTTATTATTATTCACATTATGACAGAATGATGCTCCTTATGTGGCCCGCAACTACAGCCATATTATTACAATAGTTAATGTAATAATGTCAGTTTAATCTATCCAATTGGCTGGCTTGTCTCAGTCTAAACTGTTGCTAGTCGTTCCACACCCCTCTGCAGTGTGTCTTATAAGAGCCTGCAGTCGAAGAGGGTCAATATCAACATATCACTGGGCTCTAACAGAGCCGCAGACAGTCACAATGAGACAGGATCAGCAAGTCAGCAGCACCTGCCCCTCTCTGCACAAGGCCACGCACACAGCTAAGTATTCACAAGCAATACACTGACACACAAACACAGATAAATAAACGGACAGACAGTTGCACACACAAGCATGCGCACGTACACACACACACACAAGCAGAGCTCAGGCTCAGCTTAATCTAATCAAGTGCGATGGCTAGCTCGATTAATAAAGCCAGCTATTGACTTCTAATTGGCGCCGCTCTGCTCTGCTAATTTCCTGGGACGAAATTACACTAATGCGGTTTGCCTGATGGAGTACTTATAGTTGGCTCCCAGGAGAGACAGGCCTTTGAGACGGATAGATAGCAAGGTTGCAGAGAAAGAGAGAGAGAGAAACAAAGGGGGTGGGATGGTTAAACTTAGATAAAGATCGGAGGCTGTTGTTTCAGAGCAGACCATTTTCTAATCAGTGGCTTACTCTCTTTGGAAATGTCATCCAGGCTGGTGTAGCTTTACTGCTTGCAAAGAGTGGGAATGAGAAACAGAGAGAGGGGAGTACAGGACAGCTTGGGCTGCTGACTTTCACTAGTGGAGTGTAACACTAGCCACCTGTCTACTCACTAATGAATTCTCCTCCAACCACTCACTTCCACACCTACTGTTGCATGCACACATACTCAAACCAAACCACTCTCTTTGCTCTGAACACATTGATTTTGGAAAGCAAATCTCAGCCTTAAAGCCACAGCCAAAAGAAGGGTGTGAAACACATAAGCGCACACACATGAACTTTGGACAATACCTCCAGAATCAGGTTCCCGACAGTGTCCAGAGATGCCCTTTCACACGTGTACAAGACAACAGGAGACACCCTCTCACGACTAGAAATGGTGTACAGCACAAGATAGGCTAAACATATATCATGCCGCACAAACTGCAGTGTTCTGTAGGCTACTGATTATTTTCTTAAGTCGGCCCACCAGCTTTTGGTTGTTGTTGTCAATCTACATCTACTGTACATTTTAAACACTTCTTTTGTATCATTGATGATTGGGTGTGTAATGATTTGACAGTCATGGTAAAAAAAGATAAATGTATAGATAAATAAGAGCATTGTCTACACCCCTGGCATGGATGATATGTGGTTGGTCTGGCTTTTTCTTTTAGCAGTTGTACTTGAATAGTTATGGATGGATTTGCACACATTATTTTAGAAGAGGTAGGGAATGCCCAAATTTGGAATTGATTTTCCATCGAAAACCATCTTGATCAAGTGTTTTTAACCAGAAATTGCTTATTTAGACTTGGCGGAGGTTTGGAGTCTCTGAGCACTAGAGCTTTGTGTTTCCTCTGCCTGGAGAATGGATTAAGTGTGTATTATTTTAGAACTATGTTAGCTTTCAAATAAACAAAAAAAAAGTATGGTTTGTTACATAGCTGTAGAGATATAGGTACTTGCACCGCACACAAGATTGGTTAAAATATCTTAAAAAAAAGTAAGTGGGAGTAATGCGTCTGGTATTTCATATGGATCCATGCTTCTAATTGTGTTGATTATTTAAAATGTAACACTACTTTGTGCCCAATCTTTGTACAGCAACTCCTTTTTCCAACTAAAATGTAGTGTAATGTCACATTGTGTGAGACGTATGTACAGTATGAACAGGAGCCACGTTCCATGGCTTTGTTTTGATGTGCAGACACACAGTATGGCGTTGTCATCTCATAAGACACCACACTGTGACAGCAGTTGCAAACCTTTCTAAGTTGTTTCACTTCAGTTCCAATTTTAGTTCTAGACAATACATTTTTATTCCCTTTGTTTTTCCTTTCACAGTGTCAGATATGACCATTGCTTTAATTTTGTTTTTGTTTTCACTCACTCTGTTTAGGTTTAGGCACCAACCTTAGTTGGTTAGGGTTTGGAATACAGTATATCATAGCTATCATATATCAAAACTGCACATCGGAAACCATCATGTGACAAGCTGGGAGAGATATATAGATCTTTCAGCTAAGAAACAATCATATCACTTGTATTTGTGGTCGACAGAAGTATGATATGTTTTGGTGACCGGGCTGATGGGTAATTTTTCGAAACTAATAGGGCTGCAGAGCATGTATAAGAACTGACATGTATCCATTTAAGAGCAACCATTCATTTTTCATAGATGAAAAACTTGAGTCTACATCAAAAGCTAATTTTCTACTATTGAAGATAAGATATTCCAAATGACTACATGTATTTCAAGATGAATTTGCATATTGTTTAGAAAGATTGTAATTTAATAGTATACATTCGCTTCAAGTACTGACAAGTGCATCCTGCAAGTCAACATGCGCACACACGCACGCACACACAGACACACACATACACTATGTTAATACTGTTTTCACATAAGGAAAACATTTTCAGGGCATACTGACAGATTATCTTTTGAATTTAGCACTATCTGCGTCTTATGTTCCTAATCCATATTTGTAATCTTAGTTACTATGACAGTAATTCTTGAGTTGCATTCACAATCCCCCAGCAACACATGCAATAATCCCCAGTTGACACTGATCTCAGGGACCAGCAGCACCTGTTCCATCTCAAGATGTAGGAAAACACACTGCACTTTCTTTTGTCCAGTTTTGATCCTTTTTTTCTATCCATTCGGATAACAGATTAATTCTGTAAATTTATTAAATCACATAGACAAAAATATTTTGCTTATGGAATTTATTAACTGTTCAATGTCCTTAAGTGAATAACCTAATAAATATATAAATGGAGTGATTTTGTAGTATTCTTGTTTTGTGTTATATTGTATAATATGTAGCTTCTAAATATATGAAAATACGAGCACATAGTTATCAGCTACTTACACACCACGGTATTCTATAGCATTGACATAAGATCAATTTGTGCTACCTATGTAGTTGTGATAGATATTGGGCGAACCTTTAATTTATGATGTATCATGATCTACATTTTAATATATTAAATCAAAAGCATCTCACTACAAAACTATATAGTTTCTGAATGTAATAAAAGTATGTAGAATGTCCTTTATCGTTAATTCAAACAAGAAATAACCTGCAAACAAAAGTTTGTTACTTGTGTGGCTGCTTTTCTTACGTCACTCAACCAACTATAATGTTTACATATGCCTGAGTAACACATTTCTCCTCCATAGGGGAAGTACAACTGTGGTTAAGGAGGTAGAGCAGTCATCTGCTGAGTGGAAAATTGGTAGGTGGGTTCCTTTCTTCCTCATTCCAAAAGTCAAAATGTTTTTTGGCAAGACACTGTACTCCACAATGCTTCCGATGCAGTCATTGGTGTGTTTGATGACGATAAATCACTGCATAGGCCAAAAACCTGCTCAGAAGTGCTGCATGAGTTTGTGTGAGTGTAAAAATTGCTTTGAGTGATCAAAAAAAGGACTTGAAAAGCACTTTGTACATGCAGTCAATTTGAGTTCAAGGAATAAGGGAAAGTTAGAAACGAGAGAATTCTTCTTTCTACTAATCTGTCATGTCCTCGCTGGTGACCTGGATTTTGGCAAGTTGTCTTGATCCAGTGTTAAGATCCCAGATTAGGAAAGGGATTGGTGTGTCTTTGATGCCCTAGATTACCAGTAATCTTATCTCTTCAGATTAGGAAAGATAAAGGGTGTGCAAAAAAATCTGGTACTTATCGGGCAATAGGAATTCACTCTTGGCATTCAGCTTAAGTAAAATAATAAAATCACATCCTGGATTTAGTAACTTTAATATTTAATTTCCTGTCTTGTTTCATTCTTTTTTTTTATCCCTGTGCGGTAAATAAAAAGATGATTAAACATCACAAAACTCAGCTAAAAAAAACAACATGTTTCGCATCATGTGTTTGTTTTTTTGAAAAAATAAGATGAATATTGGATATTAGGCATATGAAACTGGTAATCTGTTTAATATTAATGGCAGCATCTATGAAAATGTTGGCAAATATAGTCCCCACTTTTAGTGGAGATTTAATCTGCCTCTAAAACAGATTAGGTTACAGTGGTCACCTAATCTCAGTATGTTCACATTGATCAGGAATAAATAGGCTATGATGCGAAAGATTTACTGTAAATGAGACATAGAGTCACACTACAGAATTCTGCACGTAGACTTACTCACGAACACACACACACACACAAAAACAAGACACGCCAGATCCTCTTGAACTTGGTCCAAAGACACACTCTCTCAATTAGCTCGGGCCGCCAAAGCGACGTCAACGCGAACTTCCAAACAATAGGCACAGGGGATTCATAAAGCACAAGGAGGAAACATGAGCTAATACCACTATTCCAATTAAAGAAACATTTGTTGCCTCTGACACCTAAATGTGATTCTCCGCAGCTGTGGCGTGCTCCAGTACAATAGTAGGTCTGTAAGGGCAGGGTTTGTTGTATTGTTGGCCGTCGATTGTGTGAAAGGTTGAGTCAGGCCCAGGCCCGGTCTCTGGAGATGTATGCTTCATCACAATAGAGGAGACCTTTTGTTTTCCCTTTTCAAAGGATTTCCAGCACTCCCTGCTCCAATCACAGCCGCATGTTCATAAAAAAAGCAGAAAGTTCAAGTGGATGATGATGGAACATGCAAATATACTTTTCTGGCTGTGATGTTTACTGTTGATCATTGTTTGTGCTGGAAGCTTCATGGAAGACAGCCCATGGGTAAAGTACAGTGTTCTTTCTTAAATACTGGACGATGATTTAACTTGTCCGGTTACATTTATGCTTTAGCTGTATTGGGTGATAATGTGCAGTCATGGTAATCCACTTCAAGTGCTTATTTCTAGAGTTTGTCTCCCTATCGTGGCATTGTTTACCTTAACCATACAAAGCTGGTGTGGAACTTCTTTAACAGTAGGGGTCACTCTTCCCTGCTCCCTCATGATGCTTTTAGATCAGAGGCCTCTCACACAAACACACATAAACCTGTAAAGGAAGAATCAATCATAGACACATGAATGTACTTTTGTCGGTAGCATTGCATGAATTCATGTACACAGCCACAAACATCAAACAAATTCAAACGCACTACATTGTCTACCCAAAGAAAGGTCTATGTGCCTATGTGTATCACAGTTTTACAGCATACAAAAAGCAAGAGCAGTTCTTCTTGTCTTGTGGTAGTTGTGGTTAGTGTCATACAAGAACAGCTACTGAGATGCCTATGGACTCTGTGAAGCTTTTTGCCAGGGGCCTGTCTCTGACTAACCCAGGGGTGGTGTTTCAGCTTTTTCTGGGCCTGAAAGGGAGAGATATTATTCTGAGAAGCCATGGCTCCAGAATACACCCCACACCAGCCCAAACTCAAATACCTATCCTCACCACAGAGACCACAACGTCTTGTATCTATTTCAAATTGGCAGGACAAGAAAACATTCATCAGCCAACTCCAATGAAATATTCAACACCAGGACAGTCCTAAATATGAATATATATAAACTATATGCTTATGTAGTACTGTAATTATGATGTGATATGTGACCAAGCCACCATATGGTCATCCTTTTTTGATGTTTTTTTAAAGAACATGAGAAAAAAATTGCTTGAAACATGTTTTTGATTTTCACTCAAAAAACAAGGGGAAATTGATTTACTGCTTTCAGGAAGAATATTTATAAATATACTATAGAGATCCATGTATATTAAACTACATAAGCAATGAGGACAGCTTGGTTTTTCTCTTGACTTTTACCATCACATTGCACCTTCTGTTTGCAGGGAACTATTGATGAAATCCAGAGGTAAAATAGCTTTGGTGGGTGCTTTCCTTTTCAAATCTTTCATCTCAAGCTGGCTAACCTGATCCCATGCAGCCAGACTCTGAGCCGGAGATCTCTGCACTTCCTGGTGTCCCAGTAATGATTGTTAATGATGTCATCTGATCAGGAGGAGAAGATGTGTGTGGGGATGTGTATTTGTGTGTTCAGAATGTGGGCTGTGTGTGCGCCTCAGCATATATTCATGGGTGAAAATACCTCATCAGATTGCCTAGGGGACCATTTCATGCTGGCAGGGGAGTGGGGAGTGCGGCAGGAAATGTAGCGGACAATGAACTCCAGTGTCTCTTCCTATAACCATGTGTCCTCATATTTTTTCTGAGTGAGACACCACCTCACCCCCTGCACCTCTAACTGTTACCCATGGCTTATTAGGGAAAGAAAAAGTACGTGAAATTCTTGAGTTTGCTCTGTTTTTTTGCATGAATTAGTTGTACAATGCGTTTGGATCCTTATCTACATAAGGAAAAACATAGCTTAACTCAATAATGTACAAAGAAGCAGTTCAAACAAACAGTCCAAACAAACAGTTTCTAACCGGTTGTGGTTTCTACAGCCCCAGTTTTAAAAAAAAGTGTAAAATGCAGATACAAACAGATTGCAGTAATTTACATAAAGCATAAAGCAATAATACATAACAAAAAAAACATTAAAAAAAACATTTGAATTAAGATATTTTTTATATTTCATGGAAAATATTTGCTTATCTTGAATTTCATGGCAGCAACATGTCCCAAAAAAGTTGGGATGGGTTCATGTTTGCCTCTATGTTTCATCCCTTCTTCTTTTAACCCTATAATGTCCTCCTCTGTCATTTGGTAGAGCACATATTTCAGGACTGTACTGTTTGATGACAAAAAAAATGTGTGTAAGTAAACCTGCCTGAGCCAGGGGAAGTGTTTCCCTGAGCCATTGTAGTGAAAATCATTCCTTTTTTTTATTGCAATGCTACCCAAGGGCCACAGTATTCAATATAGTTTCTTTGTCTTTCATAGGAAACATTATTCTGAAATAGCTTTCAAATAATTTTTTTTGCAGCTTGCCCATCTTAACTTCTGTCTACCCTAACTTGTTCTTTTTAGGCCAATCCTGTTACTGACCTGTTGCTAAGTGTCTCCACTTGAAGTCTATATGAATCTATAAACTGGAACTTCAATACATTATAGCTAGAATAAAATAATAATAATAAAAACAACCCACCTTATTTACTCCGTGTTCTGTGACAGTCGGCTATCTTCACACGAATGTTTGCTACTACTGGTTTTGTACAACAAAAAAAAAACTGCTGCAGCGGCGCGTGGCGATAACGTCATCCCACTAGACACGTGTGTAGAAAGCCATCTATAAGCCCCCCAATAGCCCCCAATAACAACAACACGGGCAGCTGTGAACTAACAGTGCAATAGTACGTGTTCATTCATTCATCCGTCTTAAAGTATTGGTGAAATAAAGATAGATAATGCCTGATTTAGAGGCTCTATTGTCTCTGCCCTGTTCTCTCCTATTATATGGATATCCGCGGATCTTGAGTAATCTAAATATCTTCCGAAGGACGCCGACTTTCACCAAACTGTTATCGGTGAGTAGATGAACGTATTTTATGCCAGAAATAAGGTCCAGGTTTAAAAAAAAAAAAAACGAACTTCCCCTTTAAGGCTGTCAGTTTGCTTCAACTAAGTACAGAAGAAAGTGCTTACATATTTACCTCCGCCAAGGAGGTTATGTGATCGCCCGAGTTTGTCTGTTGGTCTGGATGTTCGTCTGTTCGCTGCAATCTTGCGACCTGCCACAAGGTGGCTTGGCTTGGTTGTTTCGTTGTTGTTGAGGGAGGGGTAGGAGGGGGTGCGCAGGTGGAAAGCTTACACTAACTGCGCAGGGGTGAAGGTAAACACAACGGGAAGCCGTCTTTAGGCATCTTTAGTTATACTTCTTTTAACTGCCCTTACGCTTGGGTCTTGCGCTTGTGTTAATGGCTCGAGACGTTTATGCTTCATTTAGCTTTGCCGGCGCTTGCGTGTGCTGCGTGGCGATTCACCGCCAGGACAGTAGGTGGAGTAGCGGCTTTTTTCAATGACAACCCTACTATGATGAAAGGAAATTCACCGCCAGGACCTCTTCGAGTGGATTCATATTTCTACTTCTTGTAAATAGCCGGTATTTTGTCAGATTTTCAACACTTTGGGGGTCTAAACTACTTTCTCGCCTGAAAATGTTTCAAATGTTGCTAAAGTTATATATTTACAGAGTTTATAGCTTAAGGGAAATCAGCTTTTCAGGCTGGCTGATTTCGGCTCGGACAGGAGTGAAGTGCACTGTGTGTAGGCTAAACGTTCTGCATACTGTCTGATCGATGAGTATGCCGTTTTCAAGTAGTAGGCTTGCGTCTCTTGCGTGAAGTTTAGAAAATTGAGGTGACACATGCAAGCACGCAAGGGGGGGCTTGCAACCGCGCAAGGGCTTTCTTCTTGCGTCTTGCATTACCGACTATAAACCAGGCTTTTGCCGTTTCTGAGAAGTCGCATCTGAAAGATAGCATCTTAACTTTGTAAACCTTTTAAATCGGAACACGAGCCAGCTGAATCTATGCACAAGTTTAAGCAGACGCATCGCTTTCTCTCGGACGTGTTGGATTACGACGTTAATCGTTTCAGACCATTCACTACAATATATGGGTGGATAAAAAAAATGCGCTTATAAAACAAAGCTTCATTGGCGGAGGTCTGCACTCTCTGAGTGCATTTCTAGTTGTGTCTGTTATAGGTAAACGTTAATGCTTTTTGATTTTTTAGCAAATATCAAGAATTTAGCTTGTATTCACTCTCAGAATTGCCACCAATCCAGAGTAAAGTTAACACAGACATTCTTATTGATCTATGGACTGTGTGAACTCATTTAGTTTGGAAGCGAGCATAAAGAGCAAAACCACAGAAACACGTGAAAAAGGAAGTAAGAACAGTTACAATTTTTTTTTCTGAATAGATATCAAAACACTCTCCATATCCTCACCAGAGGGACCCCAGAGGGACACATCCTGTTAGATAGCTTCAAATGCTGTATGTGTCTGACACAAACAACGTTTAATGATTTCCTCTTCCAAACATACAGATGTGGGCAGACAAGGCATTATAAAAGCCTTGCAGATAGTGCTAATGGAGCCGTGGTTGTTAATGGGCCAGCAGCACTCTCATTGATAAATGATGCTTATCATACTCAAAGCACGAAGGATTTGTTACACTTTTCCCGCTGCCCATCCGCTGATTTAGCCACAGATAACAGTCTAATGATCTGTGGCACGGCTGTGTGGTATCGCAGTGGCTTACCATGCATGTTATAACAAGATGTCAAATGAGGAAATTGTTTGCCTCTTTTAACACTGACAAAATACACTTTTGGTTTGAGCGTGTCAAAGTGCAAGACAATAAATCAAATCAAATTTGAAAAACAAAACACGAGCCGCTCTTTCCACTGTTTTCTGCAAGTGTCTGCTGATCACCCAGCTGTGACATACTGTAGGTCTATAATTGAAATAGATCATGGTCCTCATTTAAGTAGCCTTGTCTGTTGAGGCAGGCACATAAGACGATTTGCCAGCTCTACAGTTAGTCCCAAGCCAAATGGGTGAAATTACATCATGTTTGTCTCCTAATTCATGGAAGAGGGGTGAAGGTGAAGGGGCATGACCCTACACTTCCAGAACATGACCTGTGGATGTAGACATGAGGCTTGTAACAATGGCTAGCGTGATGACCTAGCTAACGAACAACAGCTAATGGCCCCCAGCAACCATCTGTTCATTTCACCTCCATGACTCTTATGATGTGATGATGCTTAGATGGAGCACCAATACCAGGTTGCACATATTAGGCTCCATTTAGTTTATTATTTTGTATATTGTCTCAGCTATAAATCTGTAACAAGGTAAAGTTTTACATTATTTTGTTTGACCTGTTAATATCTTTTAATTTAAGTAATATTAAAAAAAGAAAACAAAAAAGCATCTGGATAATGCCTTTAACGCTAATCTAAGAGGTAAGCGTCACTTTTATATAGACATTGTGCAAATAGTTGTTATGTTGTGTTAAAGTCTGTGAAATGAAGTCGGGCATACAACAACATTCATCTGCAGTGACATAAAAGTCTATTGCTCATTTTATTTTCGGCAAAATATCCTGAATTAGCAAAGAGCACAAATGCACTCATTCATCAAACTGATATTTTACCATATCTGCACTGATGCAGAACACATATCCTCACTAACCGCAAACTGACCGAAGAAATTTATACCATCCCGTTTAATATAGTTGTCCTTTGATCCTTAATGCACCATTAGGACTACATTTTATGTACTGTTTTATGCTGCACTCACTACCTTAGACCTGATTATAAGCAAAATGATCAATATCCCCATATATGCGGTTCAAGAGGAAGAGAGTGTTTTTTAGTTAGAAAGTAAATTGAGCCCAAACTTTTCTGTCAAAGCAGTAAAAGACATCTTGAAAATTTGTGGTAAATCAGAGGCAGATGTGTATGTTTATGTTGATAAATTGAATTAAAGTCTAGTCCGTGCTTTGTTGCCCAGACACTGGGTCCTCAGTGGCCTTCTAATCATGCTGTCGGTGATTTAACTGGCTTCAATAGGTAATGCCATTTGAGGGAAACTAAGGCAGGCACCAGGAAATGAAACACGGTTGCCTTAACATGGATTGTTTAAGTGGTGACTTGACTCTACCCCCCCACCTAACCCACACCCCTTCTCCTTCTTCAGTCCTAGTTAGACTGAAGAACAGCATGGATAAAGGAAAAAAGAGACCTATAGCATAATCCTCCATTAACTGTATCTGTATTTGTTACTCTAAGATGTAACTTTCAAAGCACAGAAAAGGCTATGAAATTGTGAGATATCCACCTTTTTCCTTGTTCTATCCTACTGTTGTGTGTCAGTGTAACACGACAAACAAGCAGTATTCTCTTGGAAGAAAAAAATCTGCAGTGCTGGCAGCATGAATTCATTCAGGACTTTCAATCAGGCAACTGGGGATTGGGACTTGTCAGGTATGTGTTTTTTAAGAAATATCTTATCTTTGAACTTTCTTACTTTTTACTGTTTTTCCACCTTCTTTTTTTTACTAACGGTTTTTTAAGGTTTTGGCACCAAGAAGATGCCCTTAATTCACAAAACTATAGTTTTTCATGTAAAACGAAACACACATTCTGATGTGACCAGGGCTGCCCATTCCAACACAGTCACCCTAAAAAAGTTCCAACAAAGTTTTCTAATTGTTTTGGCATCACAATTACTTGGTTAGGTTTAGGAAAACATCATGGCTTATCTTTTAACAACACCAACTTACAATGTTTACTTACAAACCTCCCTGTTCTGGGGTCCGTTTCACAAAGCAGGTTCAAAATACCCCTAGTCTATTCCTGACCTCTGAGTTGATCTACTCTGAGATAGTTTTCGGTTCCAGAAACGCTGATTTGAGTGAGTTTAATCAACTCTGAGTAGGTTCACCTTGAGTTTTGCGTGTGCGCCACAACTTTAAAAAGCCAGCATCAATGGAGCCCCGATTCGACGAGTCACCATGGCAACGGGGAAGAGGAGGGGCTACGTTTTTCACCAACCTCGAATTCGCTATATGCATGGCTACTTCCTGGTTTGACATAAGCCAGCACGGGAATTTCCGGTCAACTATCAAGATGTCGTTCTATACTCGCTGCTTGCAGGATTCACCTCAGGTCAACATCAATGATGTACACCGCCTAATTCAGGCAACATCAAAGGCTTCATCAAGTAAACGTGAAAAGGGATTTAAGCTTCACATATCCAGCTATATCTATGACTACGAAAGTTGACAAAAGTATAATTCTGTCTTTCTGCTACTAGACAGCTAATTAGCTAGCACTACGCTAACATTAGCGATAGCGTAACATCAGTAAACAGAATATAACTACCGTTATGCTAAGTTGGTAGCATTGAAATGTATAGATATGTCTCCCACTACTCTCTTTTAGATAACAATTTTTGGCATTGACATTTTGGGTTAGGGTTAGCTTTCGTTTTTGCTGAGAGCCAAGTCAACAAACGGGGGGTCCGGAGATGCGCAGTAGTCGTGGTTGCATGTAGCGCCAACATCTTCGCCAGTCTCCACACTCTCTGGTCTCTCTCTCCATTCCCAAACCCCAAGCCTTCTCGTTCCAAGAGAGAAATTGTTCCCAGGGAACAACACCGGCACGGCACCAGCATTCAGTCTCCGCCTACCTCCCACTTCAGCCGGCTCGGTGACTTCTTCTGACACAAAGTGTCGACTACATACACGCGTATGGTGGGAGATTATTAGGTTCACTCTTCCAATGTTGACGATCCATCTCTTCCGTTGTTGGTCATCGGAGGGGAAAGTGTGAAAACTAGACTAGACCTCTGGTCTAACAGGCGATGAGTCCTGCCCCCTCTGCAAGAGACACTGAATGTGTTGTAGACACTAAAGAATCCTCACACTTGATACAAGGGACATAACTTGTGTGCTCCCTGTCATGAAAAAAAGTTTGCATCCGTCTGCAAATTTAATGATTTATGCATCTTCACCATTTCCCACTCTCACACCTGACATTGTGCGTTTACAAACCTAACAGACACAGATATGCAAAAAGCTTTCTTCCATGGAAGACTTATCATCTTCCATGGAATTTGGAAAACATAAACACATGTTGAATTTGATGTGAAATTTTTTTTTCCTTGTACTTGTCTCTGCTAAACAAAGGTTCAAATTAATTATGTATAACAGATTTAATTTTTTTTCCTTTTTTAAAAACATTTTTAGAAAACTTTGCTGCATCTGTGGTTTGTACATATGTAGTGAGCAGTATTTCTACTAACCTGATGTACTAGATACCTTTTTCACAAAACCATGTTGGAAGTTTTCTGTAAAAATAAGCAGGATATTTGATGAAGCACGTGTTTGTCAAAGTTATGAGCGATTAATCAGATAAACCGGCATGGGAAATGGAGCCATCATCCTTGATTGTCATCAGATCTGCAGCAAGACCCGCCCAGGGCTCCCATTGTACGACTTTGAATAGTCCAAACTTTTGTGCCTTGGCCACAATCATTTAGAAAATGGATTCTGTTGTGATCATGATCTCTAGTAATATCTCCACAACCTGATCCATGATGGAGAAGCTGTGTGAGTGTGTGTACGTGTGGTCTTACATGATCTAAACACAGGAAAAGCACAAGTAAACATAGGTTTCAGTGAGCTATACATGTGTCTTGTTAAAGGCATCAACGTACTAACGCAGTATGACAGTCCATGACAGTCCATGACAGGCTGAGTGTCAATTAAATCCTTTCTCTTAATTATTCATTTGATGTTTCTTGGGTTTCTCTTAAGTGACCGTGTCTCACTAATTTCAGGAATAAACATTGGCCCATAACTTAGTGATGTACTCTCACAACAGAGCAGTCCAGTAGTGTATATATCCATCAAGATAGAATGAAAAAATAGATGGGTAAAAAAAAATAATCCTCATTCAGATCAGGATCAGCATCAAATTTGATTACTTCTAAGAGAGGCCACACTACCTACTTGGCAGCATTTTCATGCAAATCTGCACATAACGTTTGGAAGTAATCTTGTCAACAAGAGCTCATCCTTCGCTAAGGCCAGTGCTGTATTTCTACACTGCATATCCAACGCAAAATGTCATTTTCTCTCTATTTGCTCATGCTATACTTTCCCCCAATTTTCATGAAATGTGTATGGTTTCTTCAAACAAACAAAAAAAGTGGCAATTTTCACATACTACCTTATCAGCTCTCATCTTTCCCTTATTTTGGAACAAACTACACCATCATATAACTCTCCTTTGTGAAGGTAGCCAGTGTTACACACATTGGTTAAGCAAGCTTAAAGGCTAGATCTTTAGTAAGTATCAAAGTATATATTTACATGGTTTTTGTATGATATTCCTACTGCACTTTTTTTCTCATACTATATTGCCCCCCACCCACAACCATGCTGTCAAAGTCATAGCAAATTCAAGTTTACGTTCCACGTTTGAACCACTTTTAGGATTGGCTTTGTAGGTTTGGTGGAAACTAATGGTTACCCAAAAATCAAAAGTTGCAAGTTGCATGACCTAAGTTTACAATCGTGCGAAAAATAAAGTACACCCTCTTTGCTTTTTAAGTTTTTTTCTATTAGCACATGAGACTGATCCTTAACAAGTCTAAAATAATTAGGTAAATAAAACCTCAGATGAATACCAACACAAAAAATATTACACTGTGTCATTATTACTGATTTAAAATTTTAAGTATACATATGTACTGTTCCCATAGGAATTAAACATGTAAATGACAGCCAGGTGCTGCTAAACAAATGCACTTGATTGAAAGATTATTAGCAAGTCTGAGCACTTTCATAAAAGCCAAAGTTTTGGTAGTTTGCTGGTCTGGCTATTCAGGTGTGTGTTTACACAATGCCAAGAAGGAAACACATCATCGACCGAAAAGCAATTGTTGCTGCCCATGAATCTGGCAAGGGCCCATTTCCAAATCATTTGTAGTTTATCATTCTATACTCTACATTATTCACCGGTGAAAAACATTTAACACAGTCGCCAATCTCCCCAGGAGTGGACATCCTACCAACTTTACCCCAAGGTCAGACCATGCAATTGAGTTGAGACCAGGCCTCAACTCTGACAATGTTTAAATCCAGGCTGAAAACAGTTCTATTTAGCTGTGCATATGACACCTGAAAGTATTTTATCTGCACTCTTTGCTTTTTAATTAATTAATGATTATTTTAATGGGTTTTTAATTTCTTTATTTTATTTTTTATTTCTTTTTAATGATTTTATTGCCTTCTTGTGATTTTATGTAGCTGTGAAGCACTTTGAATTGCCCTGTGTATGAATTGTGCTCTATAAATAAAATTGCCTTGCCTTGCCTACTCAGAGAAACTGCAAAAATATCTCGGACATCTCAGACTCTGAAGGCCTCAATTATCGTGTTCAGCCAAAGCTGATTACTGATCAATTAGAAAAAGATGAAGCTTTTTTAGAAGGTAAAAGCAGAGAGCCTCCCCTCTTTCTGGCAGCATGGACTATGTTTTAAAAAAAAAACCCACAAGACTCTTGGAACAACATAATTTCAACAGATATGACAAAAGTGGACGTGTTTTGACATAATAGACAGCCCATTTTTACCGATTAAACCATACACAGCGTCTGCACAATCATCTTCGTAATATTGTTAAAATCAGGAACATCTTGTCTCAGAGTGATACAGAAAAACTAGTCCATGCATTTGTTACTTCAAGATTGGACTACTGTAATTCTTTATTATTGGGCTGTCCCACATATTCTCTGAAAAGCCTCCAGCTGATCCAAAATGCTGCAGCTAGAGTTCTGATGAGAACTAACAGCAGAGATCATATTTCTCCAGTTTTAGCTTCTCTTCATTGGCTCCCTGTTAAATTCAGAATAGAATTTAAGATTCTTCTCCTTACATATAAAGCTCTTAATGACCGAGCTCCATCATATCTTAAAGATCTCATTATAAGATATTTTCCTAACAGAGCACTTCGTTCCTAAACTGCAGGTTTACTTGAGGTTCCCAGAGTTTCTAAAAGTAGAATGGGAGGCAGAGCCTTCAGTTATCAGGCCCCTCTCTTGTGGAATAAGCTGCCAGTAAATGTCCGGGAAGCAGACACCCTTTCCACTTTTAAGACCAGGCTTAAAACTTTCCTTTTTTATAAAGCTTATAGTTAGGGATGGCTCAGGTGATCCTGAAACATCCCATAGTTAAGCTGCTATAGGCCTAGACTGCTGGGGGGCCTCATCTGTCACACCTTTCCTCACTTTACTCTCTTTATGTATATGTGACATTATTGTGGTCATTAACTCGTGTTTCCCTGTTCCACAGATATCCTTTGAATGGTGTTACAGTGCCGCCGCCCCCCCTCCCCCCTCCCCCCTCCCCCCCCTTTCTGTCTTCTCAAACCCCAGCTGGTCAAGGCGGATGGCCACCCTTCCTGAGTCTGGTTCTGCCAGAGGTTTCTTCCTGTTAAAAGGGAGTCGTTTCTCTCCACAGTCGCCTCAGGCACGCTCAGGACGGGAGATTGGACCGAAAAAGAAAAGTTTTCAGTGCAATCTGTTGGTTTCCTTAGCTAGGAAATTGTTTTTGAATTGGCTCTATATGAACGAATTGGATTATTTTATGAATAATTATGATTACAATGAATTGAATTCCAATTGGCTTGAATTGGACTTTATTATCTAAGTGCCTTGAGATGACATTTGTTGTATTTGGCGCTATATAAATAAAAATTAATTGAATTGAATTGAATCTCATACCCTCATGCTATGTGACAATGATTCCAAGCACACCAACAAATCTACAACAAAATGGCTGAAAAAGAAGAAAATTAAGGTATTGCAATGGTCCAGTCAAAGTCGAGACCTTAACCTGATTGAGATAGTATGATAGAACCTTAAGAGATGTGGCTATAAACAATTGCCTACAAACCAAAGCAATGCTGTAAAGAAGAGTGGGCCAAAGTTCCTCCACAACAATGAAAGAGCCTGATGACATCAAATAGAAAACAACCATTTCAAGTGGTTGCTGCTAAAGGTGGTTCTACAAGCCACTGAATTATGGGGTGTACTTAGTTTTTCCAGAAACTGCCTCTGCATTTCGGCTTTGTTTCTGTGAATTACATAAGTGTTACGCTCTGATACATAAAACCTTACAAATTAAAGAAGAATTTCTTTATCACGTGACTGCATCTAAGTTACTGACTGACATTGCTCAATAAATATCTGTAAATACTTCTTTAATACCAATCAGTTCAGTAGAGAACTTATGAAGAAAACACACACAGAGACGACACTTTTCAGTTTGCTCTCAGACCTCTATCAAGAGATTATGCTCAGCACTGTTCTTTACTGTTTTCTCTCAACAGTTATACTTTGGAACGATGGCCATACCACCATCACAACTTGGTAGGGTGGACATACCGCAATTTTATGGCAAATGCACACAAAATTTGTTTTACACTTTTGCATAAAAAAGCTATTCATATTCTCATCTGTCTCAATGAAAAAATAAAAAACATTTTTTTTAAATCTAAATTTGTTTCACACAGACAAAGGATAATTTCAACAGTTTTTTTTTTTCTCACAGCTCCCTCAGTCGAATGTGAAAGAATAGAAGTTCTCGATAGTTTCTGAATATGCTGTTTATTTTGTTAATGTGGTTTTAAATTAGATTATTTAAATATTTGGACTGTCATATCCAGTCTGCAGAGTAAGGCCAAGTTCACCGCTCACTGACAAATCTTGTGTCAAGGCCCCGCTCCATCCCCCAAATAGACCCAACCCTCATCCAGGGGAAGGTTCTTCATTATTCCCTGTCAGGTCTGCCATTTTTCACCTTTGTCTAAAAATACAATGGAGGAGGTGGGGAGGTCTGAAAGATTGTTCAAGAATTGCCGGAACAAAGGGAGCGAACTTGGATGGGCTAAAAATACAGCACAGCGTGTGAATACGATAAAGGACTACAGGAGAGGACGCTGACAAAGCTTTGCTGACTTTCAAGTGGGAGAACAATGTGGCAGACACTTTCAGGGCGTTTGGCTACACACTGTGGCGGCTGGGCAGGCTGTGAAGCAGGATGTCGACATCAGCCCTCATGGAGAGAACTGAAGGCTGTCACAAGAAAAGCACATGAGGCAAGAGTGAGCAAATAGTCATTCTTATTAAGATTATGACAACTTAAACCTCGGAGAGCAATTGAGAGAGTCATATGAACAAATATACTGAAAGTATGTGTGGGTTTATTGGAAAATAAAAAGCTGGAGAAATAGATAGGAGAGCTGAGAAGGGGTATAACAGGAAAGTGCAATGTGAGAAGGGCCTGCGACCCCTCATCTCATCGATTCAGACAAGGAAGGTTGGACTTAATTACCTTCAATTTTCCCCCAGCCATCACTTTCCCTGTTGATCACTTTTCCCTTCAAGTAAATGTGCATGTGTGTGTGTGTACTTGGCTTAATGTGTGTCTGTCAGTGAGGAAAGAAACAGAGAGGAAGAGGTGTATGTTTTCAAGGCTGAAGCATTTGTGGTGGATGCAGTGCTCTGGAAACTGTGGGCTCCCTCATCTGTAATCTGATTTCAATGGCACTGCCTTTAGAGGTTGAGTCAATCGGATATTCTGTCTTGACTGAGTGACTGGGTTGATGCGTGTGTGTGCATATGTGTGTGTGTCTTTTCTGTCGCAGGAGGTTAAATACTTACAAGGCATCACCGAGTCAGTCGGTCTCTTTCCTGGTAAAACATCATGGGAGCATTTGATTGGGCAGGTTGCAGAGAGTGGAGTCAATTAGACAGTGTGGAGTCATTTAAAAAAAGTCAAAGAATTTTGCAGCCACAGTCCATATCAACAGGTAGCTCCCTGCTTTCATTACAGTTTTTTTAGGTGACATCTTCCACAAACAATAAACGGAAGGCAAAGAAACCGTCCGGTATCTCTTATATGTGTTCAAGTTACTGGTACCTGAACCTGCAATGCCAAAAAAACAAATAGAGGTCACCTCACTTATGATTTACAGTAATGTTCCAAAGGGGAAGTGAGAGAAAAGATGACAAAGTGCAGCTGAAAACCTTAACAACACCCATCCACCCAAGACGATCAACATGAACAATTAAACACTCGTGATTGCTGCTTGGGGCTGACGTGCAGGACCTCCCTTTTCCGTGAATTAAGCCTGTCCAGTTTCACCACTTGCATACACGCATGCAAACACACATTCCCTTACGTGGTGCTGTTTACTGTAATTAGTATCAGTTCATTTACAGCCCGCTGACCCAGGGTGACCTGTTGGATCTGGGTCAACAGGGACAACTAGCGCCACAGAGGAGACGGGTGGGGCTCAAGGTTCGGCAGGCTGTCCGTGTGAGAGTGTATTGTCGTGCGTGTCAGCAAGGAGTGGAGGATGGATGTCTGCTGCTGAAGAGTGTGTGTGTGTGTCTTGCAGTATCTGTCTGCAGGTGACAAAAGCCGGTGTGCCTGTGTGAGTGTTTTTGGCGCACGTGTGTGACTCGGTGACTGTGTGCATGTGTGTGAGCTTACTCCTCATTGTGCTGGACTTCAGAGGCCCAAGCGTCTCCTGCTTCCTCTCGGAGGCAGTGGGTTAAAAATAATGTGGTGTGCAATGAGCGGCGGGGAGCAAGGCGCAGACAGCAAGGAGCCAGAGCGTCACACATGCACACACACAGCCGCTCACACCCACACACACACACACCATACAGTGTGTTATATGGATTTTTTTCTCTTTTTTATGGGTGTCTCACTCACAGACTAAATATCCTCATAAACGTTAGCATACACAAACAGAAAGAGATGGTCATCAATTTACTCACACTTCATCTGATTCTTTTCTTCCACAACAGATAAAAAACAGACTGAACATCTGTCTTACCTTTTTCTATTCACTCAGTACTGAATACTCCCATCTTAACCCTTTCACCCCTCTGAAATTCAGCTGAAAACCGGTAATTATGACGATATTACCTGAATAGAAAAAGTAGTGTAAATACATCCTAAATTCAATATGTTTTTTGTTAAGGGTGCAGCCGGCTCATTGATTCAGCTCTAATTCTGTAGATAACCTTGTAAAGCAGAGGTCATCCGCAATGGCGTGCATGCTGAGCTTCACCAAAAATTCAAGGTTATTTCATACTTCATTGCGTTAATGCCGATCCACAGTCACCAAATAAAGAAGAATAAACATTCTGCAACACCAGGTGGCACTGAAATCTTGTTGGTAACTGAGTAAACCTTTGACATCAATGTGACATGGACAAGATTGCGCTGACTCTCAGAAAAGAATGGGAAGAAGAGACTGATGACTAACAGGTAAATGGCCTATCGCAACTTCTCCCACATCTCCCACATCTTCCGCCTCTACCCCTCCCTCCTTGCGTGAGGAAGCCAGGGCGGCTGCAGTCTCTCTCCGTCCTTAGATAAGCCTGACTCCAACCAGCCTCGCGCACCTCCTGTCATCTGTCTACTCTCCTTATCAGCTGGACTGTGCGGCATGGTGGTGTTGACGCTCTAATTAAACCCATGCTGTCTCACCTGCCCCCCAACACACCACTACTTTAGATCTATTGCAGCGAAAGATGCTCTTTCTGCTGCACAGTACAGTCCTGGATTATTTTGTTTTGCACTTGAGGAAACCTGGAAGTTTACTTAAAAGGGCTAGAAAGCAATCATGATTATGGATAAAATATCCCCTCCTTTTACAATCACCATTTAACCACCACTATGGATGCCATTTTATCCTTAACATGCAGTTTTTCAAATGACCACTAGGTGTCATTTTTTCTTCTAACGTAATTATTGTCTATCTGCCTGCATTACGAATGCCAAAAGGCTCGTGTTTTGAGGAGCAAAGTGTCAATATAATGATTTGTATAAATTTGACATAAATTCTCGTGCTCACGGTGTCTTTGATTGTTTCTTGTGTATCTTTATTTCAAAGTCTTTAAAAACGTAGCAATTTAGCAAAAACTAGCAATTTTATTGCTTAACTTATCGCAAATATGCCGCATTATGCACCGCTTGCTTCTTAATGTACAAACTGACCTGACCTAATAAAAAAAACTATGTAGTTATTTTTTTTAATTTTTTTATTTTTGTCAGAAAACACCAGACAGCAGTGTGGTCACAGTCAGCAAGCAACAAGACTCAACACCCTGGTAACCAAGAAAACAGAATGGAGGCAACTGGGACATACCTCATTGCTTGTAAATCTTAAAATTCTAACCCAAACTATGATGTTTTCCTAAACCTAGTTTGATGCCTAAACCTAAACAAATAACAATGATGAAAAATGAAAATGAGACTAAACTCAGTTCAATAACATTACACGGACAAAGCAAAACGTATAGAACACAATAAACAATGGAATCCACGTCTCTCAGATGAAAGTCATGTCTTGGTCATCGCTCCACCAGAGCCATCACGGCAAGAGGCAGATTTTCATGCAGTTTTATATGATCTCACATTTGCTTTTGATCATGTATGCAAGCAAACATCTATTGTTCTGGGAGTCAGTAGCAGTCAACATTTCTCTCTTTGAAAATGTCAAAAAAAAAAAAAAAGACCAAATAAAGGCTCAAACGCTAATTTCTGTTATTTAGTTTGGAGTTAAAAATCGGGTCTGCCTAGTATTAATAGTGAGTGTTGGTACAAGTATGTTACATAAGTATGTAACATAAGTAATGCTACATGTAGCTCTAATTAAATAAGTTGAGGAGGTGCTGACCCCTAACCCAAAACAAAGCCCAGATGAAGATTACACAGAAAAAAACATTCAATTTCAACAGAGATGGAGAGTTATCTCCATCTCTGTTGAAATTGAATGTTTTTTTCTGTGTAATCTTCATCTGGGCTTCATCTTTCACTTTTCAATTGGACATGCTGTAATTATTTATCAGGGTTAGGTCTGGTAGGTCTTCAGTGTTAGGAAGGGTTGGGCCTGCCACCCTGCCTATCCCAACTCTTACAACCCAACCCGCGAGCCTACCCTTACCATAGGCCTATCATAGACAGCGGTGTCATTCTGTCTTCCTCACAGCCTCACTATTTCAACCTTTGTTTTTAGCCAGGAACAGCTGACCCTTTCCAATGAAACTTTCAAAATTAGCATCAGAAAACACTAGAAACAAAGTTACATCAAGTTCTAAGACTCAGTTACATCACTCTTTAACACTGCAAACAAATATTTGTTTTGCTTTCACCAGTTGCATGTTTACCTTTTCTAAACATTGCTGATCAAGAAACCTATGAATGTAAGAAGCACCTCTGACAGTTCAGGTACAGCCATATTGGCAGGGGACTCCATACCACTCAACATTTTTTCTTAAGCCTTATCTGATTAAAGTGTTTACAAAGTGGGAGTGCTGTAAAAACAGATCTCTTGGAACAGATCTCCATTTTATTTTCCACCTTCTCAGGACAAATGTCTCATGTTCTTCAAAGCAGTTTTTTCACACCTTTCTGCGCTCTTATCAATGACTTCAACCAAAAACAATTGGATCACCTTGGTAGACTAAATCAATACTTACTGGAGAGACTCTGGTCTAAACCAACAGGTTATGTGGGTCCAAGCATTCAGTTCTACGGCCTATTTTGTCTCTATTCAACTGTATCTGTGACACCATATTGCATGATAAGGAAACACTGATAGAGGTCCAGAGAGATACTTGAGCTGAAAGTTGCACACAAAAGCTATACTCATAAATGTTTATAGCTCACCATTAAACTTTGCTTAGATGTTGAATGTGCCACTCGCAGATAGCAAGAGCCTGCCAGTTGATTTATGGTCATCCCTGAAATTGCCTTAGTGACGCCTGGGAAGGATGACTAACCAACTCAGGTAGGGTCAACGAGCTTAGACAGTCAGATAAGAGAGAGGCAGACACAGAGACAGAGACAGAGAGCCCTTGGGATGGACAAGAAGAATGAGGGTAGCTCCACGTAAACATGACAGACATCTCTTGATCTGCCCTGAAGATACAAGGCCAGACGCAAACTATTTTATCTGATGATGCTTTTGTTTGTCCTGATTTGATATAGTGAACATCCAAGTTAACATTTAACCTCTTAGATGAATTTAATTTTATTTGTTTTTTTTTACTATGATGCTGTATTAGCTATCTATTTAAAGTATATTCCAGTATGTTTTTGCAGGGAACAAATGCACTAATGTGGCATTTATCCAGCATGATATCATTACACAGAGTGTGCCCATCTTTTGCACTCTGTCTCGCCCAGTTGAGATGTCAGGCTTCAACACCATTTGTCTCAATCAACTGCCACTGCTTCCATTTGGCCTGTACACCCATTCAATATGGAAACCAGCAGCTTCTAGTTCAGACATTAAGACTTGTGCACACATGCAAACATACCCCACCAGCACATCAGCATGTCTTACAGCCACACATCACACCATAATGCCATTTGGAATAATAGCACTGTGAGCAAACAGCAGTTAACTGCGTTAACGTCTGAATCTGGTTCGCCATGCCGATGCGAGCATCTGTCATCTTTATCAATAAGCAGAAGGTCTGACGTGAATCCAATTTGCTCCTCAAAACCCTGTGTCATCTGATTCAGATGCAAACACATCCAGTCACTGACAATAATGTCACAGGTGCCTGTGCTCTCCTCTGACCTCAAAAGTGTGTGTATTTGCGGACGTAGACTTCCTCTTCTCCCGATTAAAGCACAACGAATCTTGTCAGTGTGCCCCCAGCTGAACCCTGACAATAAAAACAACAGTAATTTTGGAGGCCAGTTCGATTTTTTTTTTTGCTTTGAGGGGGGTAGTGGTGTACTGCTGTTGCATTTGAGCATGGAGGAGCCAAGCCTTCCCCCTAACACTGGCCTCCTGACCTTCTTGACCTGTGAGATGGCGTGGACAAAGGAAGCCTTTCCCTTTTAATTCTGTCCATGGAGCGTTATATGGGACCTGACCCTGTGCTCCTCTTAACCTTTTGGACCTCCGGCCTGATGTCCATGATTTAGAGCAAATTTCATTACATGCATTCTCCGGATGAGACTGTTGGCTAAGAGGATGTGGCACTACAACAACTCAGCCTGATTAAAATGTCAGGTAAGGCAGACGGTTGAGATGACATGTTCACCTCATATGAAAGAAAAGCATGCGTGTGATGTTACAATTGTTGCTACCTTGTTGATGTGTGACAGGCAAATTCTTCACTTTATTGTGCTTAACATAATAGAACTTTGTCAAAACTTGAATATCTTGCATATCTTGATTTCAATACAATAAAACGTGGATCTAATAAATAATCAGCTGATGCAAAATACCCATTCATCTTGTAGAAAATATATGTAATATGAGCTCTTGCCATTCAAATACTCAACATGATAGCTATCGCAAACAGCTCAGCTAGGGAACTTGTGAAATTCTAACAGAATGCCAACACCATGGGGGACAAAGGATGAGTGAGAAGCATAAGAAAGGGAAGACTCTTGAGAGCTCCTGCCACGATAGGCGCCTGGCCCTGTGCGGTGTCTACCTGTCTCTTTTCCCAGCTGCCATGTTCTTGTCAGTGTTGACACCCTGTCAGCCCTACCTAGCCAAGGCCCTGTGGGTAGCAGGCAGGCAGCTGAAGTGGAGGTACACAAAGCAGCCATCCTGAATGGGACTAACTGGGCTGGGCTCTAATGGAGCCAGCCTTCCAGACACAGACAATAGCGGGGCCTGAGGCCGGGGCCTGAAACCTGAAGCCTCGGCCTGGTATTTTAAGAGGCCTGAGTGGCTCTGGAGCCAGTTGTCAATCAATAGGCACACACAATCAGGCAAAGACACTACTTGGATTGGGGAAAAAAATTGAGATGATCACAGAGGACCGAAACTATTGACAAAAATATTTTTTTCTTTCCTTTCAGTGAGGCAATCTTAAAATTCACCTTTGGTTCTTCTCACACACACTACAGAACCACACACACACATACACTGCTTCTCTTTTTAAGGCCAAGGTTTCTACTAACAGACCAGTTGTCATTATCTGAAACACCACAAGAGGGGTTATGTAGAAGGGCCTATATGTGTTTGCGAATGCATGTCCAGTAGGTTTATCACTTGCATCATTTTGTCTGGAAGGAAAGGTCCCATTTCCCTTTCTCTGCTCTCCTCTGTCACCTAGCATACGTCTGGACGGGGGTGGGGGTGGGGGGTGGTGGGTGGTGTGTGTGAAGACAGTAATAACCCAAGCAAACAATCTAATACCCTCTTGTATGTTGGCTGAAGGTTGCCTTACCTGCCGCTGCATCTCCCTCTGTTGTCCGTCACGTCTGTTCCCTCCTTTTGATCATGGCAATGTCCTACCTGTCCACCAGATCCCCCATGAGCAGTTTGGTGTCCACCTTCAATCATATTGTCATCTGTGATTATAGTAATGTTGTCAACCCTCTAATGTGTCTCTACGTTTTGAATACATATATATATATATACACATACATATGCATATACATATGTGTATGTATATGCATATATATATATATATATATACATGTACATACGCATATACATATCTATATGTGAATACATATAGATATATATATGGATTTGCAGTTACCCATTTTATATTGGATTCAAAATATGCATGTACCCCTTGTACTTTATCAATCAGAAGATAGATTAGAAAATTATATGCATTTAATCAGTAACAACAGAAACAACATGTACTATCACTGTCAAAGTGCTGAAGATAAAGTAAATATGAGAGCCATCAGGAGATTGGTCAAAATATTCTGTCAAGAGCCAGAGACACTTGAGATAGGTGTCTGAGATTAAACATACTAGTTCTGACTGGAGTGTTGCAACTCTTTCTGCCAGCAAGATGCAGATTAGAAGTGACCAGTGGTACCATAAGAGCGCGGCGCCTGCCACGTGTTTGGCGGTGAAACATGCGTCCAGACACATCTGCAAGCAGTTGACGGGGGCCTTTTCCTGCCGCACTGTTTCTAAGAGGTCTGGAAGGGTGACACGCCGATGCTGACCTTATTGTGCCCCACCTGTCACTTAACCTTCATGTTAGATGTCAGTTCCCCTGCCACTGCCATTCAATCGCCACAAACCTGACGCCAAACTCAATGCGTGCACCGTTTAAAGTTGTGACCTCGAACTTGAGGACTTAAAGAGAAACAGTCATGGAGTGGCCAAAAAAGCATTTCAATATTTCCATGAAATCAGTGGAGGTCTAAATTATTTGTGAGAATCGCCTCACTTGTTCAAACTGATAAACTTGTTTAAGTTAATGTATGAAGGGCAAAAATATATTAAATAAAAAGCAGCTGCATGTTAAGCAACCTTGCTTATGATGTTGAACAATGAGCCGCATGTTCACTTTGTTCATTAGAAACCCTTCTGCTAGTCCTTGCCAAAATTACACTGACTCATAAAGATGAACCGGAAACTGTGAAAACAACCAATTTCTCACCCAAAGCAGTTATGATGTTCAGCCTTTGAAACAACGCTGGTGCATATGACAAACTGTTTTAAAAAGTTTACATTTTCTTTGCCTCTGGAGCCTTAGAAACACAAGCTTGTGCTGTATAAATCTGTCAGGGCTACAGAGTTGAGCATATACAGAGTCGTGATTTACACATTCCAGATGGGAGATTGGACTGCGGCAACACACTGGAGCATCACACACACCCTACTCCATCTACTGCCTTGCTTCCCCTTGGAGAGCCCTCATGCTTTGGTGGTGAACATTATGATCTTCCTAACAAACAAACAAAAGTACAAAAGAAATTTAAACATAAGATCTTGGGGTAGTACAGAACTGACAATGAAACATCTGTATTTTGGGGGCTGGAGACTATATTTCATGAGCTTGCTAGAATCAATTCCAGCTCATGAAAGCTGGAGCATATGTAAGATTCTGAATATATGAAGATTCCCCACTGGTTTAGCACAATAAAACATTGTTGATTATGCATTCAGACATTTCTCCAAAATTGTCTCCTGGGTGAACTTGCATAATAACACTTTACAGAAACAATGAGCTTACAGAGAGGAAGAAAAGGCTTGTATTGAGATGTGTGTGTGTGTGTGTGTCTTTGTGGGCTTATGTGGTGTAGCCAGCACTCTTTGTTCCCTAAGGGCTGAGCTAGGGGTGCGTAAACAGTGATCCTATGGTGCTGGGTGGAACAATTCAGTGTCAAGAAAAAGGTCAGCCATTGCTGTTGAGCTCCATCAGGTCAGAGAGAAACACAAAAAGAGAGGGAGAGTGCAGGCTAAAGTGGCGAGGGCCCAAAGAATATGTTTCCAATAGACTCTCGTCAGGCTGTGTTAGCATCTGTGTACAACACGTGCACCGCAGGGATCGTGACCCTCTACTTCCCTTTCCCTTGTTCTCCCCAGTGGGCAAAGCTGCCCTGCAAGGTCACTACAGAGCTGCATGGGGCAGAGGAAGGCACAATATAAACTGACTCCTAGCAAGCACCTTCCCCTAAACAACCCCCACAACACACATATTCATACACACCCCCTGGACATTTCTGGAGAGGAGAAAACCCGAGAGGTCCTACCCCATCCCTGCCAGGGTCACTGTCAGCTTGCAAAATCACACCAGTCCCAGAAGTATCAGGCCAGAGGGAGTAGAACATACAAGCTTAGGGTACAGGCTGTACCTTTGCCTCTGTGGCAATGTATCTGTAAGGCAGGTTGAAAGCTAAAAGAGTTTTGAGCTGAAATTGAGCAAAAAGATGCCATTTACAGAGAACACTATTACTGGAGGCACCACAGTTATCACAGTGTAGTCAATGGTTATGTCGGCCATCATCACTGTACACACAGGCCAAGCATGGCTTAAACACGGACAGACCAGAGAGACCTTTATGTGGTCTTTACCTGCAGTAACACGACTCATGTGTGGCATTTTTAGCCATAATATAAACTGAAGGGCTTACAGAGAAGATAAAATTAATTTCTAAAATCTTGTTTATAAAAGATTGTTTTTTAACTTTCTGTGTATTTGTTGTTTAGGTATTTATATTTGATCATTGCAGTTAATATGGCAAAGTGGAAGAGTAAATTGTGTCCAACTGTGTAATACATGAGGGTTCAAATTCACGAGGCTTCACTCACTTTAAATCCAAAGATGTTCAAATATAAAAAGCTAGAGAATTAAAAAAGAAAAAAGTTTCACACGCGTCCATGATCTTATTTTAGCAAAGCACACCGATTGAGAGTACAGGAAGCACTTAAGGTGCATTGCTCTTACATCAAAACATCATTGAGTATAAAGAATAGATGAGTTTGGAAGGTCATTTTATTTTATCGGATAAGGATATTTTTTCATTCCAATTTCTATTTTGTTCCATTTGGTACAAAAAAAATCCCTATGGTTTTTACCATCAGATATTTTAGGTCCAATTTCAACAAGAAAAAAAAAAAAATAGGTCATAATCAATGAAATACAGAAATGACCATATGTGCAGAAAAAAAGTAAGATGTTAGATAAAAAAAACGAAAACAAATTATTCCGCTTCAAAGGGGGGAAATAATTATTAATTAAAAAGGTTGGCCTTGTTTAATTAGTTATTTTGTTGCGGTAAAGAAGAGACAGGAAGTCTGGTTGAAATATGTGTTTTCCAATGCATGACCACGAAAATAACAGGAAGGGTTGGAGGAGGGGGGGGAGAAAGGAAAAACATCCCTGGCTAATTTAAATACAGTCTTATTAGTGTAATGACCAGAGTCTGTGATCACTACTCATCACCATTAATGCCACAACTCTCTCCTGCTTTGGTTGCCCAAGGCTTAGCTTTTTTCCCCTTAGCCCACATTCAGCTGGAGAAACAACGCGTTTTCCCTTCCGCTACACATGAAATGTGACATGAGGACACTAATGTATGTGGAAAAGGGACGGAAAGCAGGGATGTGAGACACTCTGCACTCCTCCATTCGTGGTTAATGATATGACGTGCTGCACGGAAGCCAAAAACTCCTCTCCTTTTAAAAGCCATCAGCTCTGAGGCATGTTTCTATTAAGAACACTCCTAAATGTTATAATAGGTGGCCCTAACGAGCTTTGGGCTCGCTCTTCTATCTGCCTTCCTAAACTACCATATTGGCTGCATGCTGATGCTTATCAAAATGATGAATGCAGCATTAAGTTCAAATGAGTTGGAAGATTGGGAAAGGGGGAAAAGTCTTGTTTATCATTGCATGATTTGGTCCCGTTTTCTGCTTCACATGAACAAAGACTGCTTGTTATTTTAGCTGCACATTTTCAGATATCACCAATTGTATAATAAGACTATAATATACAAAAAAACATCCAAGCCTTATGTGGATACTTGGGGAAATTGAGGAAAAAACTTCAGTTAGTAAACGAAAGATAAACAGACAACAGGGGAACTATGTTGATTAGCTTGAAAAAATGAAGATGCTGTCTTCACAGAGGGGAATCACATTTTTCTGCAAAAGACTTTCACATCAGTACATCAGCACATCCTATTTCCTGAACATTGCCCCTTTTTTCCCTGGTACATGCCTCATCACCTGTGTTTCCACTTAAGATTAAAAGTATTTGGAACATATCCTCAAAAAGCAACAATAGGACAAGAGGCTTAGCCTTTTGTTTTTGTAATGCTGTTTTTCTCCTTTTTTCATGGACATAGGTTCACTGCTTTAGTATTGTGCAGTGTATTGCTCATGGTATATTTTTATTATAAGAGAGTGCCTTGCGACCAGCTTTATAACCCTTATACAGCCCATATGAAAGAGGTGTTGTCAAGGGCAAAACCCTAGTGAAAGAAAACCTTGGTCATTATTATGACAACAAATGAAGTCTGAAGTCATTTTAAGCCATGGAATAAAAGTTATGGTTCTTTGATGAACGCCTGCTTGTCACCCACTCCCATATCGCCCCCTTCATGACAAAACAACCAGGCCACCAAACGTTAGGTGAAAATTTGAAAGTCACACGTCTAATGCCCTGCATCACCGGGCGTAATACAACTCTGCCAGACAAAGTGGCACAGCTGGCAGAGAAAAGAGCAAGCAGAAAGCAGGCAGCGTGTTAAATGACCCTGGGATGTGAACAACCTTGGTGACTGGGGAAGGCCATCACTAATTAACGCTGGGCAGCAATGTTAGCTGTCAGGGATTGTCGCAGGGGCACAATCCTTCGACTCTCCCCTATGGGTGTCCTCGTCACTACCCCGCTACTACCCCAATCAAGACCCTCGGGAGGACTGTTCACCCCCTCTCACGCCAGCCTTGACCCCATGCATGATAATTAGGGAGACGTTTGTGGGAGGAGAAGACTGACCCAAACTGTGTCAGTTAAATGTTAGCCTGCTAACACCCCATCATCATTACTGTCACCTCACTTTACCACCACTCCATCAATGATTCAGAGTTCTACTTTTGCAAATTTACAGCTTGAAAAGTCATGCTGTGAATCTATAGCTACAATATGCCTTCTCTTTGGAGTGGGAAACATTTTGCATTTACACTTCCCTTACAAAGAAACAGCAGCTAGGCTTTTTTTGCCTCAGCATGGTGGCTGGAAGTGAGAACAGTACTTACAGCTTAACATGACTGTCAATCATTTATTGCGATTCTGATTTGCTGCTTCAAATATGATGACATAGTATCACAGTATCAACCCTCTGCATCTTTTTGCACATGGTTTAGCATTCTCACCATGTTAGAGCACTAAGGAATTAATATTCATGGCTGGCAGTTTATGGATTAATTTATCACCCACATCTTATTTGTTTCTTTTAATCAACCCTGGGGGGCTGACCATGGCCTTGGCTGCCCACCAGTGCTGGAGCTTTATTCCTCTTCACACAGGCCTAGTGTTAACGCCGCTGGCCAAGTTCACAGATTTGACTGACTGTGGACTTAATGCTGCTTGCCTTGTTTTCAGCACTTGTCCTTCCAGATTTGCCACCCTGGCTGCACAATTTCCTCCAATTCTAATTATTCATCAGCTCATTATGCCTGTTCCTGGGTGCCTCCCCTAATTAGAGATGACGTAGGGTTTGGTCCCAGGCTAGCCCCAAGTAAGGGAACCAGTTCAGAACCAGTCCACGGCGTGTGCTCATGGAGGACTGGGTAACTGCCAGCCTCTTCAAGTACAAGGGGGTAAAGGAAGAGCCTGACAGTGTGATGTGACGTGCCTTCACGCAATTTCTCTTCCTCACACAACACACATTAATCATACTGCGATGTCCCATATCTAATAGCATGGCTGCTAGATATTTATAGGAGCCCTGAAACAATGGAAATCTGTTTATCAGTGGTGTTATGCATGGCCTGTGTTGTGTGACTTTTTTTGTTGCTGTCGGTTTGCTATGGTCCCATGAAGCAGAGATCAAGAGGTGGGGCTGCTGAGAATGGTGTCAGTGGGCAGGGTAGAAGAGCATGAATTATTAAATCATTGTTTCCCAATTAACATCAGGCCCTTGACACAAAAAAGCCTCTTAAGCTGAGAACAATTGAACTTTTTTTCATAGAAGAGCAACACACTGGGTACTACAATAGCGCTCTGTGTTGGTTGTATTTGTATGTACATGGTGAAGCATAGCAACAACATGTAATAGTCATTGAGAGGTAAATCTGTCTTGGAAAAACATTGTATTCAGCATCAGCATGACCGGGAGGGATGGATGTTATCTTCCAGCTGCCAGAGTTCCAAGGATGATATTAGCTCTTAAATTATTTATCCTTCCTATCCTTGTAGATTGCTTCTCTCAGCTAACATTCTAACTATTAGTCATCATGCCTGAATTGACTCCTCAAAAGACCAGGCTAAATAGATTTTACTGTGACATACATGTGAGGGTCCCTCTGCTTACCTCAGGTTACTATGTGACGCTGTGTCTCTGGAGTTCACATTTGTGTGTGTGTGTGTGTGTGCGCGCATATTAGTATTTTTGCACATTAGCAGAGCTGCTCCCACTGTTAAGTGTGATTCTCCATCTTTTTCTCACCCTTCCCACCTCCCTCATTTTCTCTCCCATCTTTTCAGCCTGCTCTGGCCTTGAGTCAAAGAGGTTACAGGGCACTGAATGGAGAATCTGCTAGGTACACAGGTTAATGCTGGCAAGTGCACAAGTGCTTATGGTTGCAAAATTGTATGTGACACACACCTCTGTACTTAAACTGTCACAGACTTACAAATGTTTGCTCACCCGCTCATGCACACAACCTAAGTCACAGATGTGTGCATGCAGTAGTGCTAATTAAAGCCTTTGGTGTGAGCAAAGAAATATGTAATCCTGACATTTAGTCAAGGGAGATTTGGGGAGATGAGGAGAAATTCTAGCGCTTGGCTTGAGCTGGGCCTGAGGCAGGCTGGCAGACAAAAGGACAACGGCAGGCAGAGAGGCTGGGATACGGAGCAGCGGAAAGGTCATCTCCGTGAAAAGGCTAACGTGTCAGTGCTTTTGTTCCTGGGCCTCGGAACATATGTTTGGCCCTCCTCCACGGCTGCCCCTGCTATCAGGATGAAATCTAACCCCCAGCCTCCCAAAACGCAATAGCAAAACACACTTACACAGACAGACTGACACACACACATATTGGACAGTGGTTATGTTACTATACCCCAGTTGTTTAGGGTAAATGGATGAAAGTTGGGTTGAAGGTGTTGTCTTACCACTCTCAGTGCTGGAACACCTGTCTGCTTCTGTGCTCAAAAATCAAGATAAGCAAGAGGTGACAAAAGAGGCGAAATGAACAAATGTGTCAGAGACTTATACACAGATTGGAAATTGGGTTGAGCCATATTTCCCCAAAGACATTCACAAATGAAAATCCAAAATTAGATGACAAATTTTGTCCTTTCAACACTTTGTAAATTGATAGCAGGCGAACTTTGGCCATTTCAGACCTAGCCCTGACATACACCTTTAGTTTACAAGCAGACAAGTCAGAAGCCATTCGTTCACCCCTGGCATTTAAATGCGTCGCCACATGCATGTTAAAAGCCCAGCTGTGATGAGATCTCTCTTTCTTACTTTAGTATATCTTTGTTGTTAAGTTTGAAGTGAAAAACACATCTAATTCCTGTTTGCTGCTACAGTTATGTGTCTAATCACCTGTAACACATTTGCCTGCCTAGGGGTTCAAAGACTAAGCAGCTGTCTGGAACCCCACCATTTTGATCAATCAGAGGGACTAAAGATAAAAGGTTACAAGACCTTCTGCTGCCAAATTCAGTATGTTTTTAAAAAAAATTTGAAGGTTAAAGGATGTAAACAAATTTTAGTCAACCCTAAAACTAGACACTTAAAAATGAGCATAATACGGGCTCTTTAACTATTATTCTCAGAATGAAATGTAATGATGTTTGAAACATTTTGATTTTATTTATTCTGTATCGTGGTCAAACATGGATGTCTCTGCAGCAACCAGGAATACTAATGTAAAGGTAGGAAGTCCCTTCCGTTATCAACTCTGTCAAATCAATGTTGTGGATACCAATTACCGATGTGAAGCCACCACTCCATCTTCTATTTTCTCTGCCTCCATAAGATCCCTCTCCTGCCACCCCCTGGATGCTACTTTGCACCAATTGCAGGTGCCAACTATGATGACCTATATTTGCATGAAGTCTCTGTTGGCAGATTATATTGGCCTACAAATCCATCCACTAATCACTGCCTGGTGGTCAACGAGTCCACCTGTCAGAAGAGGTAATTATAAGAGAAACAGTTACAGCCAATGATGTGGTGTGATTACATGTCACCATTTGCTCTTGATTAGAATGTCTGAGTGTATTTCTGTATTTCTGTATTTGTGTTTTCTTGTTTCTTCGTCTCAAACCTCACCTACAGTTGAATCTTGGTCCTTTTCCTTACAAATCGGAAAAAAAATCACAGTGCTGACAGAAAAGCAACGCTGGAAAAAGATAAGGGATAAATAAATAAATGATGGTGTGGGGACAGAGTGCGAATGCGAATGGAGGCAGAAGATGCTAACGGGAAAGAGAGAGGAGAGAAAGACCGTGATTAGGCAACAGGAGCACTGGTGATAGGCCTCGCGTCACAGTCTCTGTGGACCCTTGAGATGAGCCTGAGAGGAGGTAAGCAGCCGACATGGCAGCCTCTCAAGCCGCATCAGGCTGTCGCCGACTGCAATGCCCACCCAAGAGACCACAGTATGCTCTCTACAAGAGGGAACAATCTCATAAAAGCTATTATTGCACAGATGGTTTGTGCTCTTTTCAACTCAAAAGCTGTCAGAGCTCAGAATTGGTGGTAACTACAGAAAAAAGAAGGGAGTACCTCAGAAGTTAAAGAATGAGGCGGAAAATATTCAATCTCAAACATATCATGTCATATAACTGACTATTTACCTGTTTGGTTGTTTGTAACAGCAGAGTTTGTGCTTAAAGTGAACAAGAGTGTGTGCATGTAATCCATGTGCACTAATTCTCAGAACATGCTGCAATTTTAGTGCTGTGTGCTGACCAGAGAAACCATCTCACAATCAGGGCGTGAAATGCTAAAGAGCTCCCAGCCAACACGCCTGCATGGTGTTTTCTCCCCACTACTGTTCATTTGACATTTAGTAAATCATTACTGCAGTCGTGCCCTCAAGGAACATTCACACACACCCACGCACACACACACACACATAATGTGTGGACACAAACACACATACAATCTTAAGGATAACTATTTATTAACAAGTTAGGTTGACCTGATTTCATTTTGTTGCCAAAATTATGACATCAGGAGGTGTGTGGTTAAAGCCCCTGGAGCCTGTCATTTCATACATGTGATTGTCAAAACCTTTATGTAACCAAAAGTTTGAGTTTAAATCAAGGGAAACATTTTCAATATAATCCTCTCTCCCTTGAAAGTAAAGCTGGTCCAAATTTGTGGAATTGTCTGGTAACATACCAACTATGGAAATTTACTGCATTCTATAAATGTATCAAAATGTCCGGGGATTCATGGACAGGCAGTCCCTTTCAGGCTTTCCCACATCACAAACAGTTGCTAAACTTCCTTCGAGCTCTCTAATCATTGCTGGGGAGGGGGGATGAAAGATGATAAAAACCCGAGCAATTTTACTAGCCACAGATCTGTCTGGTTGTCTCTCGTCTTCACCCATCCACAATATTTTCAGACACTGGGAGGTGACAGAGAAACGTCACATTTTAAATGCACACTTCAACCAATAACATTGAAGTACATAGGTTTTAAATACTGATAACCTTTTTTTTTCATTCCAGTTGATGTCTTTCCTTGCATGATATAAAAGTAGCGTCCGGGTTCTAGATTTTGATGCAGTTTTCCTCACTGTGCTATTCTATCATCCCTTAAAGATCTCCACGTATATCCATATAACGGGAGTGAATGGGGGCATCAGCCGATGCCCTACAATTTGTCACCAATATTTGCCTGATTGCTTCAATACAGACCACCACCCTCTTAATTAATGGTAATGGACCAAGCAAGCACTGAGTCTCGCAGATAACCCTTTGCCTTAGTCGTGATATTGTTTTATCAAAGTGCTTTAAGCCCATTGTCTGTATGATTAGCTAATAAAGAGCTCCTAATGCCTCGTCTTGCACTCGCAGCACACATCTTCCTTTTAATCCATAAGCTCTTAAGGCATCCATAACTGCCTCATTCATGTCAGGCCAAAAATGAAACCAGTAAAGGGCACTGAAGCAGCCTTTAAAGTCCATACACATTCACACACACTTAATATCAAGGAGTGAAGAGCAGAGAATTGAGTGTGCGTAGATGAGAGCAATAACCACCATCAAATAAAGATGAAGATCGGAAGCGAAACATTTTAATGTCGGCCTTGAGAGCCTTGAGTGAGTAGAGACGTGGAATCAATAGTGTAAGAAAACATAATATATTTTCCCTTTGTGTGTTTGACTTGAAGGGCAAAATACACTGAAAATACAATAAGGCCTCTAAATTATAGAAATATGGAAATAACTCTTCACTTTTTCCATGTCACAGCGAAATGGAAAGGAAGACAAGTACAAATGATCTTTCACTGTCCTGCATTTTCTTCCTGGGCTGGCCTTTTCTTTTTTCTTTTGCCTGGCAGCATTTTTCAAATGATCTTAAATGTAGCCCTCAAAGATGTGATGCATTCAGCTCTCTCGCGTGGTCTACCTTGATGCTAACCCAAAAAACTGCCCTAACACCTCATCATCACATTGGTTCAGAGCAAAACTCTGAGCAGTTCATGAGCCCAGTGAAACTGTGCATGATTATTATGTGAGGCTTCCATTGCCTTTTCTGACACATAAGGGTTATCTGGACCGGATAAAGAAGAGACAGAGAGCGGTGTCCGTCTTCAAGCCCCAGAGGCAGGATGGAGAAACACGCTGAGGTGGGGACTCAAGAGGGGAGATGCTACGAATCACACATAGTGGACCTATTGTGGTCACCCTCAGGGTATAGGCTATGTGAGTGTGTGTTGTTTGAGAGGGTGTGTTTAGCTGTCTCCACCATGGTGGAAGTAACATGGGAAACGAGACTGTACAAGTGGACATAAAAGAGAGGAGGGGTCAGGGGTGGACGAAGAAATGGATGAGAAAGAAGAATTGAGGAGAGGGTCATTAAGATTATTGTTAAAGGCAGGGGCTGGGATACTGCCTGTGCCTCAAGCTTTAGGTCATTTTCTTAACGCGGATCCAAAATTAAAGTAGAGAAACACACAACAATAGACAGACAATGACTTAAATGAGTTTATAACCATGTTTAACATATAATATTTACACTACACTTACCTTCAGGGTAGAGTGATTAGAAAATCCTACTGAGCCAAACTAAGATCCCAGAATTTTGGGGACAGTGTACTTCCTCTTCTGGGGAACAACAAAAAACATTATAGCTACAAAATCCAACGTTAGTTTTGATTTTGCAACTATAATGATTTTTGGTCTCATGTATGGTGGCAACAGCATACAGCATTGTTCAGAGATTTGTAGATCCCTGATACTGTATGCTTAGGACCTACGGTACAATGGTACATGCAGTTTTACAGTACCAACACGGACTGTTAACACTGTGACTTTTGACATCCTTGTGCTGCAATAGTCTGTCTTGTTATATTTTAGTGGGTCAGGAGTTTTTAGTGTATTCATCATGGTCCCGAGAGGCTTAGGGCACATCTAAAAGTCCTAACAAGTGAAGTGTGTCATAATAGGTCAAAATGATCATTTTATGAAACTTTTGATTCCAGTACGAGTTTTCATAATAAATGTATTACAGCACTTCACCTTTGACCTGAATGCCACACAAATCCGGAAGAGATGCTGCTCCGCATGAGTAAATTAAAACACTATTTTAAGAGATTTAATAATGTGTATTTAAGCAACAAATTTTCTCCAACAATCAAATGGGGAAAACAGGATTTTAAAAGGCACTAATCCCGCACAGATTTAGAGAAATGTATATTAAGGAGGACCGCATAGAACATTGTTTTCATGTGCAATCCGTTTTCAGAAGATTTCTTTGATCTACTCAAAATAATCCTTGAAAAATTTAAAGAGTACAGGTTGGCTACATTAATATTCAAAATTAAATAAAGAAGGGTTGGGGAACGGGGCTGAACGAGAGTGAGATTCGAAAAAGAATCTGGCTGTTTAAACGCTTTGTTTATTATTGTAGAGTATGTTATTTCAAACTTTTTTTTGTTGTGTGTACATATCAATTTCCCTGAAGATGGTACTCTTTTCTATTGTTCTGTCAATATTGGAGTCAACACTTTCAACTGGGCAATAAAGCAAAGCTAAATGCAGTAACTGGAATACAGCTGGGAATCAGACATGGATTCCCTGCATCTCTACACCAAAACACTATTTGGAGGTGGGAAACAAGGGGATTTGCATACAACTATATAATTCCTTCTTGTATCCACTGCCAGAATCACATATGTATGCAAGCACACATTCTTTCACCCTAGCATATGTGTGCCAAAACATAAATACAGAGAGTGAGACGGTGCATGTGCAATTACGTACATATAAATGGACACAGAGACTCTCACACAGAAAGGCTGAGGAGAGGAAGGCACACCATCGCAGTATTAATTTTTCATAACATCATGCTCAATACAAAATGCAATAAGTGTTTCTTGTAAGACGACTCCCAGGCACTTATAGTACTTGAGTATGCGGCAAGGTTCTCCTCAGAGGTCTAGGCTGCATGTTTGTCTGACTTACTTTATCCGTGGCAGGATGTTATCTGATGCTGTAGATACAGAGAATATGTACGTGTACAAGTGTACAATATAAACACTGCGGTCTGAGACCACTAAATATACCCTTACTTAACAGTTGTGTTTCGTTTAAATCCAAAATTTCTTATTAAAATCTGATTAGTAGTTTCAGTGAAAAGTTGCTGCAAGATGAAAAATTCCAGAATGTGTTCGGATTCTTGATTAAATGAAAGTAGCACTACGACAGCATAGATTTCTGCACATTTGTACAAAACCTGATAACCCATTTTCTCCGAGCATAATCTGACAGTCTCAAAAGAGCTTTGTGTAATGTCGCAACGTGCTCGGCTTTCTCAAGGCAGCGTCACAGTGTGTGATTTTAGCCATCTTAGAAGTTCACTGCAAGCATTTGCACATTGTGTGACAGTCGTGTGATTGACTTGGCAACAGCATCGTGTCTGATATATATCCATAGACTGTTTGATGACAACACCTGCCGTAGTCCAGTAGACTGCAACTGCTAAGAGCAACACAGATAGTGGCAGGAGTCACGTTCTTGTAAACCTCAACCCTAAATAAGAAAAAGTTGGGATGGTATGGGGAAAAAAACAAAAACACAGTGATTCTTACATTTACTTTGATTTCTATTTAATTGCAGATATTTAGTTTTTTTTGTTTTATATGTCTTGTAAAATACATGTGGGTTTGGGCACTGAGATTCCTTCCTTTTGGTTTACCTCTTTCTCATCAAGACTAATTTGGTTTAAAAAAAAAAAATCCTCTTTGCAACAGTCATTTTCTCAATTTCTTTTTAAAGTATCATAAAATAAAACTGGTAGTTTCAGATCCAGGGGACAGTTTTGATGAGGTGATGCTCAGAATCTGGCATCCTGCACACACAGTGTTAGTAATGGTCAAATAATTCAATCTCTGCTTGATTGAAACACAATTTTTTCTAAAAGTTTTCATGGTTTTTGGCTTTTTGGTAAATTCTCCCGTTCCTTTTAGTAAAGACTGATTCTGTCTGGTCTGTCTGGGTGTTTTTATTTCTTAATTTTGTATGCATTAGAAGATAACTGCTGTAAAACAATGACAGGTTTACATTTTATTGCTGAGATTTACTCTCGCCAGCATAAGAGTGCTCTCTCATCAGTAAATCTTGAGCTTGCTCAACCATTGTGTCCTTATGGTATGTGCTGTGTCTTCTTAGCTTCCTGTGTCTTACTTGTAATCAACTATGCAGTGACAAAGGGGACAGTGACGAAACTTCATAACCTTGCATCAACCAGGCCCTTATTTCCACTTCCACAGACATTTAGGTAACAGTTAATCTGAAATCTGGGCTAGACTGTTTGTGGCTGATAATGAGTAGCTTAACCTCCTCTGTCTGAATATACTGATTATATTTGAATTTATTTAGAAAACAAGATGAAATTATTTTTTAAAGAAGTTGCAATTCATCATGATTAGAAATTCACATGGATCGTTATTGATACCTACCGCTGAATACATGTAAGTAATACTGAGTCACAAAGATCTTCCAAATCCTTCATAATCAGATTTCTAGCACTGAGGAGGAACAGCGTTAATCCCATTGTTCAATACCATCATATGAATGGATAGAGATAGATATAATTCCTAGTCTTTTCATTGTTCATCTAGACAGGATAGGTTTTCAATTCTCAAAACACCAGCTTACTCTGACCTTTGGTATCCTTATAAACCACACTGATCTCCACCTCTTGGTGATTTGCAACAACAGACATTCACCTTACAGCTGCCTGTCTTTTAGCAATTTGTATGGACATGATAACTATGACAGAAGATCGCTCAGCAGTAATATGACTCTAGTTCCAAAGGCCAAAAAAGGACACTTCATGATAAGGATTACAAATGGATGGTAGGATATGATAAGTACAACAGCTTTGAGGCAAATCAGAGATGAAGAACTGGAGGGCTCTGATGCTACTCAAAATGAGTGAGACTTATTCAATTCACGTAAAAAAAAAACACACAAATCTGACTTATAGTATCTGTTATTGCACTGGGAAAGTACAGTTATTTATTGTAATGTGACCAATGCATAATATTTCTACAGTTCACGTTGAGTTTTATGTATTCATTTGTCAGTCAGTGATGGATATTTGAGAAAGCAAGAAGCGACGGCATCTTCCAACACAGCTGGAATTTGTCTGTTTTAAAGTTAACTTCTCGTTGAGTGGATTTCCAGTGTTTTAACACAAGAGTGCAACAGTTCTCTCCCAGGAAACCTCAAGCAATTTCTCTTGCAATTAGCTCTTTGGCTAATTGGTATTAGTGCAAAGGAATCTAAGCAATCTCAAGATTTGCATGAGTCAGCTTTATGTTTAGGAAGGCCTTGAGAGAAGAAGGACATTGACATGCAAATGATTGTCTTGAACTTTATTGAGCGGGTACATTTAAGTTAATTTGCCGTTGGGAGTGGCTAATGGAAGTAGGCTGCTCCAGTAACTCTTAAGGAGTCAATCCACCTGATTTAGAGGAAGCAAGTACATAGATCTTTTGATTGACAGAGCTGTTACTCTGTGTGTCACACAACTGACAGACAGGGAGGAAGCAGTTTGAGGAGGTCCAGTTTCTGCATGTCAGGACACCCTCATGTACAGTATGTTCCAGATGTTGTGGTTATTCTGGTGGGAGAAGCAGTCAAGTATTGTTTTAAGGCCTTTAGGGTGAATCATAAATGTTGCAGGAGGGACCTTATGAAAAATGCAGCACATACACCCCTTTAGCTAAAATAGAGTACTGATGGACCTTTGGGAATGAAGTATGTTTGTGTAGCATCATGCTAAGTTACAGCCATAAGAAGGGGGCTTTTCGGAAATGCAGGAAGTCAGGCAACCTAACATAATCGGCCTCATAAAAACAAGCTAAAGGATGGAATGCTTGATAAGGAAAAAAAACATTATGGATCTTAACATTTGAAGGGGTCTTGTTAAAATATTGTTGATACTATTTTTGTTATAATTGTAGTAATTTCAGATGTATGGCTTGTTAATACGGATATTTTCACATGATTAAGCTGTTTCAAACGACAATCCACAATAGTCGTTTTAAATAGTTTGATTGGAGTTGAGAGTCTTCAGCTCTCCCTCAGAGACTCTTGTGAGCACCAGACTGCATCAGTGTGGGATATCCTTATGAGTGTGCATACATGACTCTCTGTGTGTATGTGTGTGTGTGTCTGTTTGTACAAATGTCTTTTTTTGAAATGTGCTTGGTGTCCAAACACGCTGGTCGGGGTGTGTGCGTGAGTATGGGCGGGTGTGTGTGTGCGTGCGTGCGTGTGTGAGTGGGTGCCTGTTTGTCCTTTTATAGATGTGTGTGAAGGACCCAGCAGAGGAGCTAAAAGTAAAGCGTCAGGCCATAATTGGGTTACAGGGACCAGTGATGGATTAAAGCACGGCTAGGGAGACGCTGCAGCAACATTAGGGTGTCTGAGATGTCAGGGGCAGAGCGCTCTCATTAATCGCCTTGGCCCTTACATTACTGCATTAGTTGTATTAGCAGCTAGGAGTCGGCAAGCACTTTGGGATTTCTCGCTGAGGCAGGCCACATGCCTCGCTTTCCTCTCTGGTTACTAGGCTGAAATGGCCATGATCTCTCACTTTTTCCTAAAGAGAGATGGCAAAAGGGGAGTCTAATTCATTTATTTAAAATGTCTCTTATGTTTACAACCCTTGTTTGATCTTGAGCAGTATATTCAATATGAACTGGTTGTAGTAAACATTTGTCATGCCTTGGTATGAGGAACTTCAGAAGTCAAGAGTGTAAAGTTTCCATTGAAAGTTTCCAGGTAATTTACAGTAAGTGCACAGACACACATGCATACAGCTACCCACTCAAGTCTCCAATCAGTCATAGCACTTCTCAATAAGTTAATAGTCCTCCTGTGTGAAAATTGATTCTTAGGAGTCTACTGCATGACCCAAGCCCCTGCTACCACCAACACAATCTCAATCCACTTTTTCCTCTTCCAATTCCATCCATCTCCCTTGCAGTACATATATTTACACTGTAGCTGTTATTAATAAGCAGAAATTGATTTTTCAGTGTAGTAAAAACATAACATGAGCAGTCAGGGGTATAGGTGACTGAGCCTTGCTGGTTATTGAATGGAGTGACGGGTGCAGTTTTTGCTTTTGCCTGATGGAGAGGAATGGGTGGGGCAGAGGTCATGATGGAAACATAGATGAGGATGTATAGACTAACGTTAGTGATCCTGAACGTCCTGGCCTTGTCCACTCCCTCTTTTTGAAGTGAGAGCTTCATCACTCAGCTCCACCCAACCACCACAAGGAGCCCCCCCCCCCATCATCCTCCAGAGGCTGAAGTATGACTTAATCATACATGAAGTGTCCCTGATTGCCTCGGAGCTACTGGTGGCCTCAGCAAAACCCACCCCGACCATGCAAGCAGACTGTCTGATCATGTTATTACACTTTGACACCTACGTTCCTGAAACCATTCAGTTTAACAGATCAGTACAAATAAATGGCACTTTGAATGGAGCCTTAAACTAGGTTGCTGCTCCAAACTTGTGAACGTGCATAGAAACGTTGGTGAAATTTTTTTTTATTTGTCTGAAACTTTTTCTATTTAGGATTTTATAATTTAATGCAGCTCTTGTTCTCTCTAATTTTTTTCCAGACAGGGGTCTAGACTACAACCCATATAACTTCTTGGAGGTATATCCAAGATAGCTGCTGAGTGGCAAAACTAGAGGAACTTTTGATTAGGGCCAATTTTCACAATGAAATTCTACCTTAATACATCAGGGTTTGCTTGTTAGCTGAAGAATTTCATGGATAAAAAATCTCGACTTATTCGTTGGAGCGTACAAGTACATGTTAGCTTGTGGTGGCTCATAACTATAAAATGAAAATTTAAACCAGCTCGAATAACTCTCTGACGGTCATCAGGAGACAAGAGCTACCCAAAAGACTGAAAACATTCAAAGGCTAATTCTTTGGTCGCATTCGCACTGCAGATAAGAATGCTGAAGTGGTGCAGCCACCAATAAGAGTGAAAATGTAATTCCTTCTTCGTATATAGGGTATACAGCTAAATCAATGTTCTATCTAGTCACTCATCCTGAGTTTCAAATCATTCAGCATGGCTGCCGCCACCAGTCATGGGATTCAAAGTACAACAAGTGAATATCATCTAAATTGAACACTGTTGGTATCGACTGGGATTTTTTCAATTAACTGAAGGACTTGACCACAGACATTAAAGGCCCTGTCACACTGTTGCGTATGAGAGAAGCATATGAGTTGCGTATGAAAATTATCACTCATACGCTGGTATACGCTGACATACGCCAGGGGAACGTTAGGCATAGGTTGTATACGTTTCAAGCACGCTGGCATACGTTGGCATACGTTGGCATACGTTGGCATACGCTGAGGCAGAAATAAATTTTTGAACATGCTCAAAACTTTTGTGCGTATGGTTAATACGCTAAGCATACGCTAGGCATACGCTGAATACGCTAGAGGTACGATATAGGTACGTTACTGATAGGTCGAGAACGCTGGACATAAATTGCCATATGTTGGCATGAAGGTGTACCGTACAGCTAGCGTATTTACAGCCTCCGCCCGTCTGCCGCCTCCATCTCCGCCAGACGGGCGGAGATGGAGGCGGCAGGCAGCCGACGATTCACGGGAGCGGTCAGGAGGAGGAGTTGGGGATCTTGATCGCTCAGAAGCATGTAACTCATCAGCCGCAGGTGCATCAGCAGGTTTGGGTGAGAACGATTCTTGTGTTTTTTTGCCTTTTCCTCGGCCCAGGGCCCGGGCAAACGACGATTGCTTCTTGGGAGGCATGATCGAGATGAATGTCTCGAGAGATGTTGATAGCGCGTCGTCTACTGCAATAATGGAGCAATGTTGAAAGGCTGCTGATATAGGCGCGTTGAAACGTACGCTGGGCATGCGCAGTTCATATGCTACTCATACGCTAGTCATTTTTTATTTTCAAGGACTTTTCGTGCGTATGAAAATTATATTATTAATTTTCATACGCAACTCATACGCTTCTCTCATACGCAACAGTGTGACAGGGCCATAAGATCTGGCCATCTGATATTAGATGTACCTCATTCATACGTCAGGAAAATTCATGAAACAAAGCCTGAAGGCATGCTGAAGAAAAGTCTGGCTGCCTCAGTACACTTCAAAGTAGGATTTGTCAGTCACATCAAGGTGACCAAGAACCCAATCAGCCTTCCAGTTGTACACGAGCAGATTGGTACCAGCACTTGTTACAACAGCATTTATAAAGTCTTTAAATGTCACTTTCTGCACACATTTAATTTGAATAATGTGCTTATCTATGCCACTTAAAGGTGGTCATGACTAGCTAACGTTTAACCCTCATCTATAATGCAGTCCAAAACGGAGCGTTCTTACACATTTTTTTCCATCAGATGCTGGCAAATACATTGCGATTACACCGACTATGGGTGGGAAATATTGTGAGATATTGTGCAATAATAATATTGATATTTTTTACTTAAGATTTAACATACCAGTTGCAAAGTGTTCAATGTAAAATCATGTTTCCGAGCCTTGATTCCAGGACCTTGCACAGGCAAATGGCAAATAAATTCCATTTTATTCTACTTTTTAGAAGTCTGTAGAATGATAATACCATCTTCTTGCTGACTTCATTAGTATGGTCAATAGTATAGCAGACTTTTTTTTTTGTATTTCATTCTGACAGTCTATGATCATTGAGTCAGCTGTCTTTTAGACACTTGGTAATGGTAACCCAATCTTATTGAGAAGTAGGAGCTGAAAAATCCAAAATCACCCAATGCTGTCTCAGTCCAGCGTCCGTCTCCTTACAAGGACATAACCCCACACCTCTGCAACAGTCTGGTAGCGTCTGTGTGTTATGTATTTCATCATCAAAGGGTGTGCACCAGGCTTTCTGCGGACAACTGTGTACGTGGGAATTAGTTATTACTGCCTGGACTTGTCTGCTGACTCACTTCTTAGTGCACAATTGCAGTGTAGCTCTTTCTGTGGATGCCAATGCACTGGAACAGGCAAGTGGAGACTCTAACTACAGGTCCATGGTGATTACAGTTTTGTATGCATTTTCTGGTCACTGGTAGCTCTGCTTTGAAGGGTGTGTGCAAACAATAGCATCTGGATGAGGATGGAACCCCTTGGGTTAAAATCCATTAAACTGTGTGTGGTTACATGACAAAACCTGTGTGTGCACAACAAAACAGACACATTCATATGTGCTTTTTTCCATCAGATTTAGAAAGCGGTTTATGATTCTCCCTGATAGATCTCATTTAACAAAAGGTCTCTCACAGCCATTACATATGGTTCATGCCAGCAATTATCTTTATCACTCACAATTACCATATAAAGTTGGTTGTGAAAATTGAAGATAAGAAATAAAATCAGAGAAAAAAATCTGTTATACTGTGCAATCTAAAGAATTTGTCCATTTTGTTTTATGGTAAATTAATCTGCCTCTTTTTCTGTTTCCACATCAAAACAGCATTACATTGCTGCAAAAACACGAGTTCGTATGGTTTGAAGAATGCGTGGACTGCACACCTTCTCACAATTCTCACAATTCCATCCATCCATCCATTTTCTATACCCACTTATTTAATTCGGGGTCACGATGGGGGCTTGAGCCTATCCCAGCTGCCATCGGGCGAGGGGCAGGGTATACCCTGGAAGGGTCCGTCAGTCCATGACGAAGTCTGAGTACCCAGAGAGAAACCATGCATACACGAGGAAAACATGCAAACTCCAAAAAGAAAGGCAAAAGATTTGTACCAGGAACCCTGTTCACTGCAAATTCTTCTTCTTTTCTGCAGGAAAAGGCATGTAGATGGTTTTTGTGTATCCACATGCATTATGCCATTTGTGTATGTGTAGTCAAATGACCCAATAGGACTGTTAAAAGGCACATACAGTACGTAACCATGTACATAGTGCATTGCTCCTGTTTTGAGACATTCACAATTAGCAATTAAATTTGAAAATTCATCAGCAACAGATTGTCCTATAAACAAGTCACTCAAGATAATGCACAGACACTGTGGTGAGTGTTGATGAAAGTTTTTACCTAAACTACTATATATTAACAAAAGAAATGGACCATATGAGAACTGTTGACCGTTTAACCACCATTTAATCTGTGCCCTCTGAGTGGGAGGAGGAAAAACCTATCATATCATTTTCTGAGGGAGGGATGAATGGCAAGAGGCTGAGGGCTGCGTGTGCAAGGAGATCAGCAGAGGAAGGATGGTTATAGGATCACAACTGCATTGACTTCAATTTCCCATGTGAGTCCTTGGGTACCTGATCTGTGCAAAGAAATATTGGACCCCCCTTCCTATTGTTACTCACACATACAAATGCGCGCACATACACACACACACACACACGTACAGGTATCCATTTGACTTGCGAGTGCCTCTGTTCACATGGAAGGGGTTGTCCTTCTGCTCCAGGATGAGGTATTGGCTTTCCCCTGGGGGAGAGTTCTAATTAGGTAATTGACTGATGTATAAAGCAGGTGCACGTATCCGTTACAGCTGGCTCGACCTGTTCATTATTAAACAGTGACCCTCTCCAACACTCGTGCCAAAGTCTCGAGTACAGAAGAGAAAGTGGCCAGGAAGAGCTTTCACAGGGATCAAGCGTACTCGTAATTACACTTGCTGGTTACCTGAATCTTACCTTTTTACTGTTGCATGTTGAGCAAGAGACACTGCTCCTTTTCCCATAGACTGACTGCCTTACTGCAAGGATGTCATTAAAAAAGACTTAACATAAAGTCATCCAATATGCAATTTGAAGGGAAAAAATAGTTTCAGTTGTCCTTCTTGGGAATCGATGCGATGTACTGAGGAAAATGCATGATCACCGAACTGCTGAAAATAGCCTTGTGTGACAGGTCGCTAAACTTTTCATCCTCACACATTTGTACAATGACAGGCAAATGAAACTTGAGCTACAGTAGGCCAGAAAGGAGGGGGGGGGGGGGTGATTTGCCAAGTGCCAGCAGGCAGCACTTCATTCTGACACTTTGACATCAGTATGACATCAGTAAAATATATAAAGTATTGGGTTGCTGTAAGGCCAGTTTATTCACATCAGGAGGTCCAATGATCGGGATATGGATTGATAGCGGAGACAGGAATTGATTCAAAGTGTGAGTGTGTTGTTTTTGTGTGTATGCTTGTGACAGCAGTTTCAAAATGTGAGCTGGCCAATCCATTTTAATTCAGCAAGTTACACATTTCTTCGTGTGCAAATAGAGAAACTTACATGGGGAATGGAAATGGTTTTTGATTTAAAGCTGGATTCTGACCAAATTATAAACAGTTGAAAAGAAGGACTTATTTAATGTTAACATGTTAAATGTTCAAACTGACATGGAATGTCAGGACCAGACAAGGAGCTGCTGGCGTTATGATTTTACACCATCTTTTTAGATCAAGCCCTCTACAGGGTTGCTCAGTTTTTATATCACACAACTCATCATAAGTCATTACCTTAACTGCTCTCAATGGCAGAACACTGGCACAAAGTAAAGCTTATGCAATCTGTGTTCATGATTAGTTTAGCATGATAGCCCCAGACTGTCCTATTTTTTTATCTGTTAAATTTTCTCAGCTTTTTGCATCTATTAAGTTCCATCCATCCATCCATTATCTTCCGCTGGTCCGGGGATCGGGTCGCGGGGGCAGCAGCTTAAGCAAAGAGACCCAGACGTCCCTGTCCCCGGCCACTTCCTCCAGCTCTTCTTGGGGGACCCCGAGGCGTTCCCAGGCCAGCCGAGAAACATAGTCTCTCCAACGTGTCCTGGGTCTTCCCCGGGGCCTCCTCCCAGTGGGACGGGCCCGGAACACCTCACCGGGGAGGCGTCCAGGAGGCATTCTCACCAGATGCCCGAGCCACCTCATCTGACTCCTCTCGATGCGGAGGAGCAGCGGTTCTACTCCGAGCCCCTCCCGGATGACCGAGCTTCTCACCTTATTTCTAAGGGAGAGCCCAGACACCCTGCGGAGGAAACTCATTTCGGCCGCTTGTATTCGCGATCTCGTTCTTTCGGTTACTAGCCACAGCTCGTGACCATAGGTGAGGGTAGGAACATAGATTGACCGGTAAATCGAGAGCTTCGCCTTCTGGCTCAGCTCCTTCTTCACCACGACGGGCCGGTGCAGAGCCCGCATCACTGCAGACGCCGCACCGATCCGTCTGTCAATCTCCTGCTCCATTCGTCCCTCACTCGTGAACAAGACCCCGAGATACTTGAACTCCTCCACTTGGGGAAGGATCTCATTCCCGACCCGGAGAGAGCATTCCACCCTTTTCCGGCCGAAGACCATGGTCTCAGACTTGGAGGTGCTGATGGTCATCCCAGCCGCTTCACACTCGGCTGCAAACCGCTCCAGTGAGAGCTGGAGGTCACGGCCTGACGACGCCAACAGAACCAAATCGTCCGCAAAAAGCAGAGACCCGATTCTGAGGTCGCCAAACCGGACCCCCTCAACGCCCTGGCTGCGCCTAGAAATTCTGTCCATAAAAATTATGAACAGAATTGGTGACAAAGGGCAGCCCTGACGGAGTCCAACCCTCACAGGAAACATGTCCGACTTACTGCCGGCAATGCGGACCAAACTCTGACACCGGTCATACAGAGACCGGACAGCCCATATCAAGGAGTCCGGCACTCCATACTCCCGGAGCACCCCCCACAAGAGTACCCGAGGGACACGGTGGAACGCCTTCTCCAAGTCCACAAAACACATGTAGACCGGTTGGGCGAACTCCCATGCTCCCTCCAGGATCCTGCGGAGGGTATAGAGCTGACCCACTGTTCCACGGCCAGGACGAAAACCACACTGCACCTCCTGAATCCGAGATTCGACTATCCGTCGGATCCTCCTCTCCAGTACCCCCGAAAAGACCTTACCAGGGAGGCTGAGAAGTGTGATCCCCCTATAGTTGGAATACACCCTCCGGTCCCCCTTTTTAAAGAGGGGGACCACCACCCCGATCTGCCAGTCCAGAGGCACTGCCCCCGATGTCCACGCGATGCTGCAGAGGCGTGTCAACCAAGACAGCCCTACAACATCCAGAGCCTTGAGGAACTCAGGACGGACCTCATCCACCCCCGGGGCCTTGCCACCGAGGAGTTTTTTGACCACCTCGGCAACCTCAGCCCCAGAAATGGGAGGCCCCACGTCCGAGCTCCCCAACTCTGCTTCCTCATCGGAAGGCGTGTCGGTAGGATTGAGGAGGCCCTCGAAGTATTCCCCCCACCGACTCACGACGTCCCTAGTTGAAGTCAGCAGAGCCCCGCCCTCACCATACACGGTGTTGACGGTGCATCGCTTCCCTCCTCTGAGCTGCCGGATGGTGGACCAGAATCTCCTCGAGGCCGTCCGGAAGTCGTTCTCCATGGCCTCCCCGAACTCCTCCCAAGCCCGAGTTTTTGCCTCAGCAACCGCCGAGGCTGCGTTCCGCTTGGCCTGTCTGTACCCATCAGCTGCTTCCAGAGTCCCACTGGCCAAAAAGGCCCGATAGGACTCTTTCTTCAGCTTGACGGCCTCCCTCACCACTGGGGTCCACCAGCGGGTTCGGGGATTGCCGCCACGACAGGCACCGACCACCTTACGGCCACAGCTCCGGTCGGCCGCCTCAACAATGGAGGCACGGAACATGGCCCATTCGGGCTCAATGTCCCCCACCTCCCCCGGGACATGGTTGAAGCTCTGGCGGAATCCCCTGTAAGGAGATTCCGCCAGCCGTTCCCAACAGACCCTCACAATACGTTTGGGCCTGCCAGGTCTGACCGGCTTCCTCCCCCACCAGCGGAGCCAACTCACCACCAGGTGGTGATCAGTTGACAGCTCCGCCCCTCTCTTCACCCGAGTGTCCAGGACATACGGCGCAAGTCCGACGATACGACTACAAAGTCGATCATCGAGCTGCGGCCTAGGGTGTCCTGGTGCCAAGTGCACATATGGACACCCTTATGCCTGAACATGGTGTTCGTTATGGACAGTCCGTGACGAGCACAGAAGTCCAACAACAAAACACCACTCTGATTCAGATCGGGGGGGCCGTTCCTCCCAATCACGCCCCTCCAGGTCTCACTGTCATTGCCCACGTGAGCATTGAAGTCCCCCAGCAGGACGAGGGAGTCTCCCGGAGGAGCACTCTCCAGTGCCTCCTCCAGGGACTCCAAAAAGGGTGGGTACTCTGAACTGCCGTTCGGTGCATAAGCACAAACAACAGTCAGGACCCGTCCCCCCACCCTAAGGCGGAGGGAGGCTACCCTCTCGTCTACCGGGGTGAACCCCAATGTACAGGCACACAGCCGGGGGCAATAAGTATGCCCACACCTGCTCTACGCCTCTCACCGCGGGCAACTCCAGAGTGGAAGAGAGTCCAACCCCTCTCGAGGAGGCTGGTTCCGGAGCCCAAGCCATGTGTCGAGATGAGTCCGACTATATCTAGCCGGAACCGCTCAGCCTCGCGCATCAGCTCAGGCTCCTTCCCCAGCAGAGAGGTGACGTTCCACGTCCCAAGAGCCAGCTTCAGTAGCCGAGGATCAGACCGCCAAGGTCCCTGCCTTCGGAACATAGGCATCTATTAAGTTTGTAATAGCTTATTGCCTTGTTTACCCTTCAACATATGTGTATCTGGATTAAAATGGCCATATCTAACCATGGCCTCTGTATAAGGGTTGTTATTCCAAGTGCTGCAGTAATAATATATTATTGACTGATTGACCACTGCGGCTTTAGACATAGAAAAGTGGATGAAATGTAAATATTTTAGGCTAAGAAAACCGTTCAAAGGTTCTGGTTGCTGCATGTGTATATTATCAAAGGTGCACCAAATGATGATGTCTTGTGTCACATTATTTTTAATTATATTTCATGATACACCCACCAATTCATGGGAACAAAACTAATCTGTGAGGGCAGATCTGCTTCTTAACAAGATACCATGAAGTAGAGCATAATTTGTATTAAGTATGATACAGAAACCGCATACAAGCTTTGACAAGGATAATCGAAAATAGACTTCTTATATTTTTAAAGGTATTTTTTAAACTGAGTGGCAGCAAATTATGTTTTGATCGGTCTTCTTTTTCATTTCCATCTCTCTGACATTTTGCTCCAAAAACCTTTCACATAGTTTTATTGGAAAATTTGTTACTTGAAAAAGGGAAATTGTCAAAAATGAAACAAAATTAAAAAAAAAAAAACATGTTTGTAAGTAAAACTAGACATCTCTTATTCAATCATATTCAGCCATGTAATGGGAGTTTCAACATTCTTAAATTTCCGCAAGGCTGTTTCGTCTAAAGCGATATAGGCCAAGGAAACCAATATGTGCGATTAAGGGAGAAATGCAGAGCTATGTAAAGAGCAGGGCTGCAGCTTAGCAGTTCAGCTCCAGCTCACAGTGATATTTGTGTCCCATGGATCAGCTCATATAAATAAACTACAAATAATTGACAGATATGTTTTTTTAAAGCCACTGTTGTTGACATTTCCGTTTTAATTGAATTTCTTTTGTGTATATTACCTGACACTTTTCAAAGTTGTAAAGCAACAAACTTGTTTTTTTGTCTGACACATGCCCATTTGTTTAGTCAGGCACCTGAAAGATTATCAAGAAATGTATGCACCTGTGGGTTTTATAGCATCTACATTGGCAATTTTTCCTTATTCAGTTATGCACAGACACAAATACACTATGTAACCAGTAAGGTTTTTTAACCTTTGTATTCATGTATTTTGAAAGCATGCATACACTTAAGCTAATTAAGCCAAAGATAGTTCAGTATGCAGTGTAGCGCAGTCATGTCACGATACCTAACAAACTGAATATAGTCCGTTTTTTATTCCCCTGCTCAACATATTAAGTTTTTGAGCACATCAAGTATTTGTGATAGGATTGGTATCTGGGATACCAGCCTGTGTTTTACTTTGTATCAGATCAGAAATCAGTGGTAAGGCACATCATAAACCTGTTGTGCAGGGACTAGATTCTGAGTCATACTGAATGTTTACGTCCACACCATCCCTAATCTACTCTGGCCTAATCTAATCCCATCTACAGTGATTGCTGAGAGTGGGATCACTGTCTCATGCACCCACCCAAACTAACGCCACCACCACCACCCCTCTGAGCTTCCTTGGAGGTTAACATGTTTCATTGATTGCTGCTTAGCTGGGATTTATTCAAAAATAAAAAAACAAACATAGAGCTTTTTAAAACATGTGTTGCCTGGCAAATAGTTTTGTTGTATAATTTTTGTTTAGGTATTTTTTTACTATTAGCCAAATGTTGTATCATGGCTTATATAAAACATTAAAAAATTGAATAGTCCTGCTACAAGCGTAATGTGGCAGTTGTGCTGCTGTACCATTCTTTTCTAAAAAAGTTGAGATATCACTCTATGAGCGGAAAGCTATCTCCCTCAGCCAATGAGTCATTGTCATACAGCACAAGAAAATCATCATTTTCAGCGTCCTCTGCACTAATCCACGATTTTTGGATCTGTGTTGCCATAGAAATTATACTCACTTTTTTGATTTGGTATGGACAGCTGTTGGACTAGAGGACTGGTGAAGTGCCTTTAGCTCTCGGTTACCAGATCCAGCCATAAAGGCTTAGGTTAGGTTATCAGAGCTATTCATTGGACAGATGCAGCCACTCGACCACAGGCTTGATCAACCCATAATCCAGTCAAGGCTGTCTGGAGATTTGTCCGATCAAATTAAAATCTTCAATGATTTTACAATGTACTTCTTTTTTTTATCTTTAAAACCTGTATTTTTCAAAACTTTCAGCTGTTATTTTTCCGCAAGGCTCTAACATACATTTTGCCATCTCCCCTGTCTATGAGGTACAGTAGACATTGCAAGCGAACATAGTCACCCTTGCAGAGACACCTAAATTAATTTTTTTTTAGTGGAGGTATTTTTTTTATTTCTACTTTTTCTATTACTATAACAGATACTATTGTGATGCATTTAGAAAACTTGAGAAAAACACTGTTATCACACTAGTTCACCTTAGTTTTGAGTTTATTCTCCCTGTAAAGCTGAGATCAAATTGTAGTGGGGTAATTTCCCTTGCGTTTAAAATGAAGTTGGACACCAGATAGGGGGAGCGATTATCTTGCACGTTGACTAACTTTGGAGTGTTCAGATTAAAAGGAATAACCCAGTCTGCTCAAAACCCACAATAAAAAAGAAAAAGAAAAAGAAAGTGAGAACCAAACCTTGATTTAACTTCTTTAGTTAATTCTTTTGGTTTCAATCAAAAGCACAATATAACAAGTAAATCAAGAAAATAGTTAAACACAAATTGCATCATAAGATTCCACAACACCCAAATTATGCATCAGTGGAGTTTTGATAATCCAAACCCATCGAATTAAACAAACACAATGAGGACAGACAATCATATCGTCAAATAATCAGTCAGTTCCCTGCAGTTCAAGGGGTATGAAAGGTGTATGCTGCAGGAAGGAGTTTGGTTCAGTTCAGTTCATCAAATGTGGATAAGGAATAGTGGCAGTTCAATTCAATAGGTGTGTGTGGGTGTTTTGCCAGTTCTCTTCTGGTGAGATCATAAATTTGAATGTATGGCATTAAAAGCCTAGAAGGGTAACGTGAAATGAGGGGCGGTATCAAGACAACCACACAAAGACTTAACTTAACTCTTGCTAGTCCAAACAGGCCACTGAAAATCAGTACTTCATCAAAACAGGTTAAAGAATAAGGTGAATCCATTTCATCTAGATATGCTCCAGGGATTAATTTTTCTCTTCAGTCCTCTTTAAGTCAGCCAGTACTTGAATAACTTGAATTCTTACTAGTTTCCAGAGTACAATGTTTTCTTTTTCTTAAAGGAGACATATTTTACCTCTTTAAATAAGTTAGAATTGGTCTATGGGCTATACAAAACATGTTCATGAAGTTCTTTGCACAAAATCACTCTCACATAAAGAGATTTCACCAGCTCTATTCTTGCCAGTTTCAGTCTCTCCCAAATTGAGCCGTTTAAAGGGCTCTGTCACTTTTATGCATATAAGCTGTTGCTGGCCACGCCCCGCCCCGCTCATGAGAAGCATCCGGCTGTGTGTACTGTTTACCCTTTTGTTTTGAGGGTCCAAAAGGTACATATATGTACTCAAGTGGTAAAAGGTCCATATATGTACCTTTTTTGAGGGTCCAAAAGGTACATATATGTACTCAAGTGGTAAAAAAGGTACATATATGTAATATGGAGAGCGGGGAGGCCACCGTGTTCATGGTCTGCATGATGGTGATATTAATCATGGACAATCACATCAGGCGTCTAATATCGAGGCTGGAAGAGCTCACAGAGAGAGTCAGGATCAAGCGCAGGCGATACTTCTTCGTTTCATAAAGGAAGAAAGGAGAGCAGAGCGCCGCAGACAAAGGAGACAACGTGTAAGTTTAACTTATTAAACACGCGCCGGTTCTGTCTGTGTGGTATGATGAAACATTTCAGCCGTGATAGCATGACATGGGGCGTAGCTACCGACCACCACACACCTCCGTCAGATGCGTTCTATAGAACCATGAAAAGACCCGACCAATTACGTCTCCCAAATGTATTACAACAACCCCTGGATACGAATACATGCAGAGCAAAAAAAATTACCGAAGCAATTGGAATTTACATCGCATCTGCTATGCGCCCATATTCCACTGTAGAAGAGGCAGGATTCAGACATCTATTACATGTGCTCGAACCTCGCTACACGCCTCCTTCGGCACTGTACCGAAAATGTACCGAACCGTAGGGTCCAAACCGAGGTACGTACCGAACCGTGAGTTTTTTGTACCGTTCCACCCCTAAATTGTATAAACATTTTTATTGCTTTATTATGTCTTGCTACTTGATGCTTGAATTTCCTTCGGGATCAATAAAGTATCTATCTATCCATCTATCTATCTATCTATTCCCTATGAATTAAGGGTTCATTTGTTTTCAGTGCAGAGCTTCTGCAGTCTCCAGCCTGACTCACCTGTGGTGCGTTTCTGGAGACCCAGGTGTCCAGCAGCAGCTCCAGTCTCTGCGGGTGATATCTCCCGGGGGTTTTCACAGCCACGAACAGGGAGCGCTCCTCCGCGCCGGGCCGCTCACCGCTCTCCTCTCCCGGGCCAGCCGCCTGAAATAAGTTGAGAAAACATCCGCACCCCCTGCAGCCGGCAGCTCCTTCTGGTGTCTGCCAGTGAGCACGAGCATCCCGGCAACCAGCAGACAGGTGACCGCGGCGACAGCAGCCACCTGTCCGTGGCTGTGAAAACCACCGGGAGGTATCACCGGCAGAGACTGGAGCTGCTGCTGGACACCTGGGTCTCCAGAAACGCACCACAGGTGCAGCCAACAACACAACACTTCATGTGTGATTTTCCTTTCGTAGCCATTGCGCTCGTATGCTCGATGCTCGATACAAGATGGCGGATCTTCAACTAATGTAGAGGGTGGGGAGTGGGTGGGGACTCGACAGGTATATGCAAATTCCCCTATTGTGACGTCACAATAGGGGAGCCATCCAAATGGCTCACAGCAGCATTTTTGTCTTGACACTAAAGTCTTTCTACTGAACTACAGAAAATGGATGGATGGGTTTTTTTCGCGCTTGGAGTGTTTAAAGGAACAGTAGAGTCCCAAATATGAACACAAAGATCCCCAAAAAGTGAGTTTTGCATAATATGGCCCCTTTAAGCAAGATACATTCAGAAACTGAATTAGACTTTTAGTTACATGTCTTTTTCTGTTGGCCACGCTCACTCCTTCATCTGTGCTGCTCCAGATTGTCGTTGTTCATTGGCTCTCTCTGCAGCTCACAGGTATAACTAATTTATTATCTCCCTTCCCCCTTCCATACCAATGTAGGTGGTAAAGGATAAATCTGTTTATTTTTTCAGTTTTTCCTTCTGCTAAAAGATTTCAGTATTATCCTATTTGTATCATCAACTCAATCTCAATATCTAATTCCTTTAATGTCACAATTATGGTCGTTAAGCATATATCTATAATCTATATGCAGAGCATTTTATATGAAATATTAAATATATTGAAACTACTTCTGCTTGAAGTTGTGAAATTTTATAAAATGGCTTTGGAAAAATGCCTTCAAACTGATCATTACTTTGACATCCCAGCTGGTGCTCAATTGACTATTCAGTTCCACGCGATATGCCGTCTTGCCAAAGGAAAATAGTTTTGAACACTAAACAAAATGTAGCAGTTACAAAATAATGACTTGAAATTGTTAATTTACCTAATCTTACAGGCTCTGAAATTGCTACATGCTGACATTTGCCTTTGAAAATGATACCTACATTTTTCATTATGTGAAATATCTTCTGCTTTTAACATTAACTAAAAAAATAAGAAACATTTGTAGGGATGTAAGAGGGGAATGCCAGTGGCATTAATCTATGGCGTTTTAATTTTTGATTTTCTAACTTTGCTGTTACTTGTGATTTTGTTTGGTTCAGGTATTGTAAATATATGGGTGGTGTTAGAATTTCAAAACCAACATGAAACAACAAGACTATTAAATTATCATCATCCCAATATTTTAAAGTCTGACACTACTTGCTAGTTTAGCAATAACACATTCTGGACAGAGATTGGCTTGTAGTTCTGTCTCCTGACCAACTTCATTCCCTCGTGAAAACTCGGCCAGAATGATTTCAACCCCTGCTAACACTCCAGTATCTGTTTCAGACTAGATAAAAAGAAGTCCTTAAAACTCAAAACAGCTCACCTCTCTCCTTTCTGAACATGAACTTTAACCTTTCAGAAATTCAGAACTCCCTTTAACTCACTCACAACCCCTTCCTCTTAGACCCACTTTGTTCCAACCCTTGAAGATAGTAAGATAGAACATCTTTTACTCCCTCCCCGAATGTATGCCTAAACACAGAAATGACTGTAAAAGCGGGAAAAGTGCAAATAAAATTTTTTATGAGATGGTAGGAAGGGGTTGGAGCCCCCTCTCTGTGAGCCTTGTCAAGTTCGGATTTGACCATAACATACCCTCTTTCCAAATCAATTTTAGTATAAGCAAGGAGGCACAGGAGTACAACCATGATAATTAAATCAAGGAGGCAACCTTGAAAGAAATCTGATTTATTTTTTGGGACTTTACTATCACAAAACAATGAGACATGGTCGATGAGTCAGGCTTAAATGATGTGAGATGTGCAACTAAGGATTTAATCTCTCTCAGATGTAAGGTGCGAAGGATTCTTGCCAAGAGAGACAAGAAGACATAAAGGCATCTGTACAGAGAGAAAGAGACACCTCCTCTATGATTAAAACGATAAATCTGATTAGTCTTCTCCTTCACTTTTACAAGAAGTCTAAGATGTGTGGGAGCCAGTGGGTATGTTGGATCCAGCTTATTTAATTCCTCTCCCCGCAGGTGTGCCTGTGCAGCATGTGAAACCTGAGAGTAGATTAAAGTGCCAATCCTGGAGAGAAAAAATGCTTTTAGAAACTTTTAAAACTGTGTTTAACAGTGTGTTTTTAGTGCCCACTAAAACCAACACACCACACCACATGGTCAAGAGAGAGACATGCAGATAGTGAGAAGGAGGAGGAAATGTGCTGCTTCTCTCCAACAAGGACTCACACGGCAAAATAACTTTCTCAAGGCTCTTTCTTATTTCTTTTTTCAACATGCAACAGAGCATAAGAGGGCAATATTCATGCAGCACTTTGACCTGTGGTACATTGGATCATTCTCAACAACACTATGTTAGATTGCTGTGAAATTTCATGTAGAAAACTTTGGTCACAAAGAGTGAGTCCTGATTTTTGCCTTTATTTTAAAATAACTCTTAAACTACTGATAGGATTTTTATAGCATTCCCTACAAACTGGTTTCTCAAACATATATAAAATGATAAAAAACCTCTTTGTGTTATACCTAACAGTGGGTGCACATCTTTGTCACACCTGAAACCATGTAACACGTGCATTTGTCCTCTTGTCTGAAACGTAGTAGCATCGTAATTCATGGTTGTAAATTGTGAGATGGTGACATAAGGCTGTTGTTTTCTGTAAGACAGTGTTCAGCTACAAGACTGGAGTCTTAAGGCATATCAAAACATGTAAACCGTGGCTAAAGTATATATTTTTAAACTGTGGGACCATTTATTTTGTGATATGTGGACCTCACCTTATACATCAATTCTAACTCTGTCTAATTACTTTTAGCACCCAACATCAACCATGTGCCTGTGAGAAGTAAATGGAGGGGAAGTAGAAAAGTACCACGACTGTTGAAAACAATGTGTAGGATGAATCTTGTATGAAAGATCTCTTGCACCATATCTATAAAAATGTTTTTTCTGCACTTCAAACTACCTGCTGTGCTAAAGAATCTGCACATCTTCCAGAAAAGAGAGGTATAACCACAGAAGCCATCAAAAAGCATATTTTGCTATAGTACAATTATACTTTAGCAAAGTATTGATTCATGTGCACGGAAAGAAAATAAATATTCCGTTTCACTAAAAAAAATCCCCATTTACAAGTAACAAGTAATATGAAGAAAAACCATCAAAGAATATTGTGCAAGAAAGGTACTGAAGGATGTGTGACTAAGCCACTGACAAGGGTGGATTTGACCTCTTCATACCTGTGCTTGTAAAAGCAGCCACAGGGGGTCCCAACAAGGGAAGAAATGGAAGCCATGTGACACAAGACAGTGCCTATAAATATGGCTGAGATCACAGGGCACTTTATGCAGGGGTGGGCAGACTTCTTTTTTACCAGCGCGTCTACAACATCTTAAAAAGTTTCTGTCGTGTCATATGAAACCAATAAAACCCAAATACTTCCTCCCTGACAGGGAAAGGCCTCCTAACCTACCACAACTCAACCTTTGCCGTCCTGCCCGATGATCTTTTTGCTTTTAATCAATCTTCGTTTTCTTTGTTCGTGCAGGACTATTTCTCACCTTGGCTTTGATAATTCTTCTCTCGCTCTTTGAATGCCGTACCGTACTCTCTCTGTGTCCCTATAAACCTCTTTACATGCCAGTCACATGAACGTTTGTGGCAGGATGCCATGATGCTTGAGAGGATTAAGGTGTGAAGAGGCAAAAAGCAGGGAATACTATTTTACATGCGCATGTAATCCTCTTGTGACACAGACATACAAATGACCTCTATAGACAAATACACAAAATATAAGTCGGACCTTTGCAGAAATACAAAACAGTTTAAGTCCTATAAAGGTTCCTATGGCAACTTCCAAAATATACACGTGGATCCTAAAATGACTAATACTGATGACAATAAGGGCTTTAGAATCAAACCACTGTAGAAAATCCCTGAGTTTAAGCACCTATCAGTAACCACTGTGCTGCTGGGAGAGCTACCGTGGCACTTGGTACACAATTAAAATACATTGTATTTCCTCTATTACTGCGACACTACTGGTGTTTTCTCCAGGACCACTTGGCCCCCTCAAAAAATTAACACAGCATTAAGCAATAATTTGAACACAATGCAATTGTACTTAAGTAGTAATATTGAAAATGTTCAACTCAAAACAAATATGTGCATCTAAACCTGACCAAACAGCCAATAAAACCTTAAAGGGATAGTTCTCCTCTTTTGACATGAAGCTGTATGACATCCCATATTAGCAATATCATTTATTAAATTTGACTTACCCCCTGCTGCGTCCTGTGAGCCGAGTTCCGGCCTCGTTTTGGCGCTGACGAAGGTAGTCCCGCTAGTTGGCTGGGGCCACAAAAATAAAGCTTTTTGCTTCTCAAAACAATATGCGTTCAAAAGAGTAATATATTTGCCTCACAAAATCGTTCATTCAGAAAAAGTCAGACCTCACAATCGCTTGGCGCTAATTTCTCTCCCTTCGTATTACTGCAATGCTGTATAGACCGTGCAGACCGAAGTGCAGACCTATATTGGATGTCATACAGCTTCATGTCAAAAGAGGCGAACTGTCCCTTTAAGTAAACCCTAAATGAAAAGGAATCAGAAACAGAAGAAGTAATGATCACACCTAACTGGTCTCAAACTCAGGTCTCCTAAATCAAAGTTCTTCGGCCTAGCACCACCTCTTACCCTTACCCGCCTTGTCTATTCATAATGATTCATAATTATTGTTTTGCAAAATATGAGTTGATTTGGGAGTGGAGTTCATATTTTTCCTGACATTTGAACTGAATGATGCTGTGTTTAAATAATGAATGTGAGGTGAGCACAGCTTTTTCTCACGGTATGGAGCGACATTCTTGTTGACTGTACATGTCTAAATTGTGCCTGCATGCACCTGCAGGTGCTCTGGTGGAAACTACAGATGTTGCAATGATTTATGCACCAGTCACAGGCACAAATACTGTAAATACAACCATTCCAACTGCATAAGACATGTTTAATTATAAACATGTACATTTACACAACAACACTCCCACAGCAGACAGCACAACAGAAAATGACAAAAAGTGGTGTGGAGGTTTCAGAAGTCAGTTAGAAAGGAGTGACAAAAAAGTGAGGCCTGCCAGCTGAATCCAAGGGATGTTATCATACGACGTTGCCCAGCAGAAAGTCAGAGGACAGCACCTGTAATGTAAGTTGAACATTTGTTTTGGCCTTGACACAGACAGATGCATGCTTACCAAACTCACCCATGTCATGCAAGCATGCTTTTATAGTATCTGAGGTGTTGCTCTCATACTAGATATATTCATGCAGCTAGTCCTCTCATTTCTTCGTTTCTTTTAGACGTACATCATGTTGTTATTGTTGGATGTTTCAACACTGTATTTTTTTCACTCACTGCTGAAGTAGTCATGTTGGCGTCACTTGTTAGACTGAAGCGTTTGTCAGTGGATCCCTGCCAGCTAAAATGTTTTCATCAGAGTATGAGAAGTAAAATCATGTTTATTTTTCTTTTTAACCCAATTTGATTTTGTTTATCATGTTGGTCATGAATAAAATAGATCGATGAGGATATGTGCATGTTTCAGCTCAGATGGCCGTGGGACCCATGCTTCAGTATTTCATAGCACTCCATAATATGAGGATGTAATGTGGAGAATTCAGAGGGGGTCATGCAAAGTGAGAAATTAATGATGACTCGTTAATATTTGGTTTAGGGTTAGAATTTCAATAAAAATGATAACATTATAGTCGTAAAAAAAAGTTGTTCCATCGTTTTAACAATTTCTAGAGAAACCATATAATTAGGTTGTTCTCTTTAAATTTGTATTCTTTAATCTCTGACTCACTGACTTGTTTACTACATGTAAAAATCAGGGTTCACTGGAGTTATCTAGATCACGCCATAACTCTATAAATCTTGTTTTATTGTACAATGATTCCTTGTATGGGATGCACCGATACCACTTTTTTTCAAACCAATACGATACCGATACTTGGATCTGAGCACTTGCCGATACCGAGTACCGATGCCGACACTTCTACCACAAGAAAAATGCAATGAATTGGAAGACAGGTTTCGGTCTCACTAGCCTAACTACACAATTCCTGATTAGCTAGACATCTCCCCGAGCCGCCAATCTAAAAAAATACAACAAAAATGACAGGCCACCCTCTGATCACGGTCTTCATGCAATAAATTGGTATCGGTTCATGGTATCGGTTAAATTGTATGAGTATATTAGAATAATATCGGCCCGATACCAGTATCGGTATCGGTGCATCCCTAATTCTTTGCATTTGAATTTCCTATAAAATAAACATCATAAAAAAGCCACTGAATATAGATCTGATGTTTAATACATGAAGACTGTGCACTGTTTTTAAACTGTCGGTGTAATTTTGTAACACAAAATCTATGCGTCTGGCTAAATAGCAGCAGATTCGTGCATTTTATTTTTTGAAAGGATATAATGGCTAATTAATGAATCATAGTTTCCATCTCTGAATTATGACCTTAGTTTTTCCGTAGCCGCTTGTCAGGTCACACTTAAACTGAATTACGTATCAGAAGAGATTAAATCAATTCTAGTACTCTTATCAAAATTTCAGCTGGATTTTACTCAAGTAAACAATGCTTTGTATAAATATGAGCTACTGACATTATGTTTCTAATACATTTGTCAAACAAAGCAAAACTTTTCTCACGGGGTGGAACCTCTTGTATACAATGCCCTGCCACAAAATCACGTTACAATAATTTAGCAAACACTTTTATCTTAAGGCTGAGTAACACTTTGAGGGTCCACAAACACCTTGACATGTTGACGGCGGAAGCTGGGGATCAAGCTGTTGGCCTTCCAAATTCAATGCCATAGGATTATCTGATTTTATGGGTTTAAAATATTTAAGGGTTTAAACACTTGTTTACAAAACAAAAATAAAGCAGCAGAGCTTCGATCGTGGTAAAATCATGAACCACAACTGATGTATTACTGACATGGACAGCAGAGGATTGAAGATATTCTCCCTGTCTCTCTTAGGGACAATGAAAGTCTTTAATCAGGCCATGTACTGCTAATGAATGGAGGCGGAGAGACGGCCTGGGGAGAGGAGAGGCGAAGAGGAAGGCAATTTCTGGAAATGATTACAGACTCATTTCCTTGTTTATCCTGCCTTTGAGAAAAGAAAGAAAGACCCCCTGCCCTCCACCCCCACAGGTCCTCCACTTATTGTGTCACAGCCCCCACCTGACTCCCCTCGCTGCTCTACCAACAGCACCCATCTAAATCCCTCATTGGTCCATCCTCAATCACTCTTGCTCCTTGCTCTTTCACTTTTGCGCCTATGCTTTGACAGATTCGTTTCACTCTGTCAATAAACTATTCCTTTCTTTTCATTTCTCTTGTTGTCCCTCTTTCTTCCACTCTGCTCTATTGTTGAAATGAGGGTCCCACTTGTAAACAATTTCCCCACAAGATCAAGCTGGGTCCCGTCCCTTTTCATATTGGGGCTCTGGCCTGGCCCAGCTCTTGTCCGCTTCAAGTGGGCGAGCTGGCTTGGACTGAAGCTAATGGCTGGAAATCTCTAACTAACCTCTCCAACAGCTGTCTCCAGAGTCCCCTCTTTTTGTGTCCTCTACTTCAACCTTGTGTCCCCTTGCTTTTTTCCCTCCTCACCCTTTTGCTTTCTCCATCGCTGCCAGAAAGTAGGGGATGAGTGCACTGGCTGATTGGGGGAATATCCTCAAGGAATTTTTCCAGAAATTTGCCTTTTGCTCCAACAAGTGGCTCAAGGCCGGAAGAAAACGAAGGCAGTATAGCAGGGAAAATGAAGCTCTAAAGCTCCTTTTTTTCCTCCTCTATTTTTTCTTTTCTCTCCACTCTTTTCAGTAAGAGAAGAATAAAAAAAGACCCTCCATTGGACATGTCTTTCATTTGGAAACATGGGTTCAAAGGCACTGGGAGATTTGGGCCCTTTGTGAGGGTTTGAGGGTAATGATGAGAGGGGAGGAACAACATTCAATTCCAAACAGCTTCCTGGCCTATTCTGTGGAGAATCTCTCCAAGCCCTCGGCTGTTGAGCTAAGGCCTAATCCACACAAATCTACACTAGCCCGAGAAAAGCTGTTTCCAGTCTTCAAGTGGGTGAAAGTACCATTGGAGTGGAGACTGCTGGCTGACTGTTGAATCCCGGTGGCTGCCTGTTTAGCTTTCGAGCAAACACATAAATGTAAGGTCAACAGCTTTTCTGGATTTATAAGATAATGGGGACAACCATTTCACAAACAAAGAATTTTCATGGACAATCAATGCAACTACACTGTGGAGGAATAAAACTCAGATTTTCGGATAAAATGAATAAAAGAAGATGACTGAAAACGTAATTAAGAAAATAGTTTGAAAAATTATTTCATCTGACCCTCATAAATACTGAAGGGATATCAGGAATATATTCTAATGAAAAAGCTGACATTCAGCAGTATGTTAAACACACTAGAAGAAGTCTATTGAAACTATTTGGAAAAGGGCAAGTGATTGAATGACATCTAAAGTCTAAAGGGATGTAGACATTGTGTGCATGTGTGGGGAAAAAAAAGTACAAAATGTCGATATTGCTTGTATTTTTGGGTCCAAGTGTAAAATGTTATATTTCTCTTAAAGAATACACATACCATTTTTTTAGAACATATGTTCACAAAAGGAATAGTTTTTTTCAACGACATTGTGGAGAAAGGTGAAGTATTGTCATATGTACAGATAAAACAAAAATATGGTGATGTAGGCACACTGCATCAGTATAACCAGCTGGTAGGATCGATACCTCGAACTTGGAAAAGAAAAAGAAAAAGTTTCTCTGTATCACAATGGGTATGCAGGCCCTATATAAAATTGGGTAAGTGGATCACAAAAAAATAAATAAATAAAGAAATATATAACTTCAATTTGGTGAACAGTAAACTCATAGATATTCCTTATAAATATATTGACTACTGGGAACGCCAGCTGGATACTCCAATACCATGGAAATATGTTTTTAAAACACTATACAAAGCAACACTAGACAATAAAATAAGATATTTCCAATACAAAATGTTTTATAAATTTTTGGAAACAAAAAAAATGTTGTATGTGTGGGAAATAGAACCATCCCCGAACTGTCGATTCTGTCAAGAAGAGGAGGAGACAGTGGAACATCTTTTTTGGTACTGTGCAACCTCTGGGGTGTTTTGGTTTGAGGTTGAAAATTGGTTGTCTGTACACGGCATCCAACTACATACAGATCTGTTTACGGTGCTATTTGGTAACCTGGCAGAGGCAGAAGGCATACAAAATATAATCCTTCTACTTGGGAAAATGTTTATTTTTGGTTCAAAACGTAAGAATAGATTAAATATCAAAAGGTTTATGAATTATGTTAGACTATATTGTAAAATTGAATGTGGGATGACATATGGAGGTAATAATGAAATGTATGGAAAACGATGGATTAAACTTATAGAAGGGGAACATTGGGAAAACTGAGTCAAAGAAAAAATAATAAACTAGCCTAAAAGGTAACTCAAAAAAGATAGATTTGCTATAAAATGTTTTTTTGTTAGTGATCATTTATTCTTTTACATTAATGTTTTTTTATTTTTACATTTATTTATTGTTTTGTATTATTATTATCATTATTTTATTATCCTTATCCTTTCTCATTATTATTATCTGTACAATTTCTATAGTTTTAATCTTATGAGTGAAACAGTAAATTGTGTTTTGATCTATGTTATAGACTTAATTAAAAAGGAAAAAAAGGGAAAAAAAAGAAAAGAAAAAGAAAAGAAAAGGATAAAGAAGAAAAAAGGTCCTCCATAAGGGGGGGTGGTGGATGGGTTTAGAAAAAAAAAAAAAAAAAATACACATACTTATGAGCAGAAATTAATTTTATGTCTATATTTGTTTTTCCAGGTAAGACGTGTCCACTTAAACCATATCGTTACCTTATCCTAACCACAACATTCCTAAATGTAATCATACAGAGTCTGAAAACAAAAGGAATTTTTTTTCAGAAATATTTTTCACATGCACATTTGAAATGTGTGGCTTGTTGTTTCGCAAGTCTCTACGAGTCTTGCCATTGTAACTGTCTTGTGAATTTTATTTTGTTTTGTATTGGACGTAAGGTCCAAACAAAGAACATTTACGTGACCCTAGACAAAAATGAATCATTGTGTTAGTCTGACCAAAACTGGACTTTTAAAGGTGTTAATTGTGAAAAAAAAAAGCACTTTGAAAAAGCCATACCTTAGGGTATCGCTACAGGGGCTTCCTGTAATACCACTTTTAAGCGCTGGGTCTAGTCTGCTGTGGAGCCAACAGAGGAAGAAGAGGAAATGGCAGCCTGTGTCGCCAAGAGCAAACAGACAAACTGCAATTAACATTGATGATGCTTTTCTCCACCAGAGATAGATTTTTGGGCTGTAATGGACTGGAATCTAATGCAGAACTTGTGACTTTTCCTCTGGAATAGTAAGTAAAAAGCTTGTACTGTCCACCAGTTTGTTGAGTATATGCAGTGCCAGGGTGCCTCTCTTTGCTATAAGTGAATTACTTAAGAGGAACAGTGGTGGGTTGACATGAACACATTTTTTGCATCGACGAGGCTATACTCAGTTGTGAAAAGGGTGACAATATTAATTTTAACACGTAAACATACATAACTTCATTTGGTAGGCCAAAAAAAAGGCAAACTTCTGAATGAATAAATGACTATTCAAGAGTAATGGAAACATATATATCATTTGGAAAAACTCTGCCCCCTTGAGGTGACATTTTTTTAAGGCCAAAGTTACAAAATTCACCTTTAAAATACATTGGATGCAGTTAAATATGAAGTAGTTCACAAGTATGATTCATATTTAACTTTAATTTTTGTTTTAAAACTTGCAAATTGCCAAAGATTCTCAGAGACTATTTGTTTGACGACTGACTGTAAAATGAGAGTACACTCTGCCATCCTCTTTGCCCTGAGGAGTTAGGTGACAACCTCCCATCAAGCCACATCACGCCCTCCCAGTGCTGGTGACACATTTAATTTGGCCTGGCAAGTACAGTAAGCATTTAACCTAAGATTACAATAGCTGACATTCTAGGCCAACTGGCATACAAAGACACACACTGCACGTGGACTCACATGCCTCTATATATGCGGTAACATTTGCTGACAAAAACAAGGATACATTTTTACAATGCAGTATGAATACGGTTTATGTCATTAGCTCAGATGCTATTGAAATTATGTATTAAATGTTACTATTAATGTATAGAGGCTTTGTCATATTTACAAAACTGTTCAGTGAAATCCATATCATGTCTTCCTTTCTAAGAAAAAAGGACATTTATGTTCACATGTTTTAGAATCCAACCCCTCAGGTGTATGTAGCACCTACATATTCATGCACGCATAAAAACATTTTAAAAATGTATATGTATGTATGAACACACTCACACTGAACCCTGTGTTGTCATCATGATGGTGGTCACAGGCCATGAGGACTGATGAGTAAAATCTTTGCTGACATGCCCTGAAAGAAAGGATTTGTTGTCCTCCTTCATCACACCTACCTGTTTTTTTCACACTTGGCTTCTTCTACTCTCTTCCTTCAGTTCTTTCTCTCCACCCCTCTTTTTCATTTTTCTTTCACCTTGCTGAGCACATATTTGTGCGCCGCAGGACCTTTTCCAACCCTCCCACCCCCACCATTCATCAGTCCATGAAACATTGGCACCAGCTCACAGTGCCATCCCATTGCCACCTGCAAAACACAAACAAAACCTCCTTCCTTAATCTGTCCTCAAACAAAGAGCTCTCCCTATCTTTTTAACCCCCCCCCCCTCGCGCTGTCAGTCCTGTCCAGCTTTTCACTTACAATTAGCTGTGGCGGCCTTCGCACTCATCAACTGTCGTGAGTTTAGCACCCAGTCATGAGGGGCTTTGACAGATCAAGCTAAGGCACCCTGACACCACTGGTGTGAAAGAAGATTCTAATTCTGGATAATTAGCTGACGAGAGCATGTAAGAGGGCAAGGGGAAGGAAAGGGAGGGTGAGGGGGGGGGACGTTTGCTGAGGCGAAGTGGCAGTGCGTCGTAAGCACTTTCTGTCAACTTACTGTTGATCTCTATTCTGTCTTGCCGTCTCTCATCTATCCATCCCTTTCTCTGTCTGACTAATTTCTCTCATTTACTTCTCTCCTTTACTTGCCCTTTTATACACTTCTCTGGAACTTGTTCCTCACGTATGTTCAGATAATTCATAGTTCTATGCACGGTGCATATCCCATTATTTATTTTCAATCAAAATATTTACAATTAATTATTGCATTCGATTTTAAATTGAAAAATGAATGACCTGCACTTTGGCCTGTACTGAGTAAGTACTACATATCCATGCAAAGATTAATTTGTGTTTTGTTTTTTCTTTTAAATCAATCGGTTTTGGTACACGTGAAATGAGTTTTATTTTGATGTATTCCATTTGCTTTCCTCCAAAATCATTCAAGTCTCAAATGACTGACTTGGAAATGCTTGCATGTTTATCAGAAGGCATACGCTAATGCGTAAGTTGGCAAACACAGTGAACGACCTTGTTATTTGCTGGTGGCACATTGTCGTTTGGCAAATCTCTAAGCAGATTATCATGTGTTGTTTGGATGTCCCACTTCCTGTGGTAGCCCAGTGGTCACAGCAATATCACTGAGCAAACAACAAAACAGTGTTGACGATTCACTTTAAGAAATAGTGGTCCATCGATAGCAACAACACATACTGCCACATCAGGCTTGTCAAAGAGTTAGGAGTGTGTCTTCTGCATAGAATAGAGAACAGTTGCTTGCACAAAATAACAGTGCACAACATAACAAGGTGGTGAATGAAAAAGAAATGCACATGCGGGCATATATACATCCTAAGCCAAAACATGCACTCACACACTGGCACATAAAAGCAAGATGAAAAATGTAGGTGGACTCAAAAAACGCACTCACAATGCCAGAGAGCCTAGTTATCTTGGAGGGAGTCTTGGCATCATGTGGGCATAATGCAGAGTGACATTTGTGATGTCAGATTCTTTGCACTACCGGCTGGGTAGTTAATGGCTATTAGAGTCTATGCAGGGCCTCTGATAGGTGTAGAACAATGTGAAAAAAGTGTGTGCGTGTGTGTGCATCAGTAATACATCAATGTGATACCTCCAGTCAAACCAGACATGGACCATATCGGAAACACCTATCTCAAAAATTCTGAAAAAACACCTCACATGACATTGATTATGCCTGACCATATTTTCAACTATCCCTTCATTTCAGCTCTCTAAACCATAGCATCACATTTACTGAGTTAACCATCCATGAATGTCTACATATCAGACCGTGACCCAACAGTTAAGCCCGGCGCCGGGTCCCTCAAGTAGCGGAGTGGACCCAACCAACCGTGGTCAAGGTGGGCCCAGCTACTAGGCTCGAGCCAGACACAAGGGGAGCGACCACTGATTTTGAAATTATATCTATTACTGTTAGTGACAGCAGTCCCAGACAGAGAGCTTTGATGCTCCTGGAGACTGACAAGCCAAGCAGAGTGACACTGATGGCTGTGGGCACAAATCAGAATTGCTTTACCGCATCGGCAGCACCCCGGCGCCGCTACAATCTCCCTAACCCCGGCCCCAAACCTGTACCCTGCCCTGCTGTCCTCTAAAGCTGAGGGTGAGAAGAAGGGACTGAAATCAGGGTAACTAGGAAGGCGAGTGGAGCAAATGAAAGGTAAACAAGTCGAATGTTTGATATTTATGTAGATGGATGGATGGATAGATAGATAGATCTATCTGGGAGAAAGACTGAATAAACAATAACGATTTGGAAGGATGAAGAATTGGGTGAAGTGCAAAAGTAAAGAAAACACAAGAGGCAGAGAACTGCCTAGATGGGGAGCACGCTTGCCTAATACCTCAAGAATGAGGCATGCTACTAGAGTAGATTCCCGAGTGTGAAGAAAAACTAGTTAATCCAGGATGTGTTGACATTTCTTTGGCTTGAAGCACATCCATTTCCACCTATAATTGAAAACATATTACAAAGCCGAAAATTTAAGCTGATCTCCTTAAACACTGCCCGACCTTACATATCAATTTTACAATATATTTTAAAGTTTGAAATGAACTTTTACATCCCTTGATTTCAGGGTATATATCTATAGACTTAACAGTGGCTTGCATAATTTCAGTAAAACCCAGGGTGTGTTAATGTTGTCATAACATGTTCTAACCTCACTCGTCTAGATTTACCGAAGCAGGCATATGTTGTGTCTGTAAATGTGTCATTCACAATTTGCCCACTGGCAGTGGGCAAATCCTATCAGTTAAATAATGCCTCTGTGCTGAGATCTAAGGACTGTTGTCAGCTAAAAAAAAAATGTATTTACAAAGAGTTCGGGTGTTATCTATAATGTGGATAAAAAGAAAATGCAGTGATTTGCAAATAATTTAAACCCTACATTCAGTTAGAAATACTGTAAAAAAACATAGAAAAAATATGTGCTTATTTTGAATGTGTCACAGACAAAACGTCTAAAGAAAATGTGTCGAGGGCGTATTTATGACCTTGTTGTACCACTTCTTTTAAAAATGACAGTGGAATGGAAACTGAAGGACACTGGTTTCCTTGATGTAGTGTTAAATGCAAAACATCTCCCATTCTATGTCATGTTATTAATTTCCTACAATAGTAATTCATTTATTTATCCATTTCTTTTTATGTTAGTAGATGCTGGTCTATTTGGTATCTGAACTCTTTTTCTATGGGGCCATTCTTTTCTAACAGATGCTAAATTTGATTTGACAATGTCTTGGTAACACAAGCAAGGCCTCCAGTGAAGAAGGGCGACGATTTACTGATTTAAAAATTGAATTTATTGGTAAGTGTTCATGGTGCCATGGTGTGATTATTCACACAAAGTGCACCCATGCACCTCATCACAGACAGCCTTGAAAGTATCTGCATTGTCCCTCTCCTTTGTAGAGCGGAGCATGCAGCATGCTGGATTTCAAAACAGAATTTACATTTTTCATTGGACCACGTGTGGGTTTTTTCACTTCACTTCACTACAGTCCACCTTAAAATTAAAGTCATGCCCAAAAGAGGTGGCAGCGATACTGTTTCTTGGTAATATGTGTTTTTCTTGGCATGGCAGTTTTTAAGTTGCATTTGTGAATGCAGAGTGTTCACGAAATATGGTTTTTAATAGATGTTCCTGAACACAGTGTCTTTAAGTGATCACGGCCATCAATTCTAGTTTTAGTGTGTTCCCTTTTGTACAGACAATTCTTTGGAATTTCTGAATCTTTTTAGTGACGTTATGTACTGTACTGTACTTTTCAACTTTTACTCTTAAATTGTTTAACTTTTTGCCACAACAGCTCTCAGAATTGTGAACCTCTCCCCACTTTTACCTATAAAAACTGAGGTTCTCCAGGATGCTTTTGTTTTTTGTGTTATTGACCAGCTGCTAATAAATTAAATAGTGAGATTTTCCAAAGTATGATTTTTTTTTAACTCTTTTTCACTCTATTGTTGCCCAACTTTTTAAAACATCCTCCTTACATTAAATTCAAAATGCAACACATGTTCATTTTTAGAAAATAATCCAATATCTCAGTTTGAACATGTAATATGTTAGCTTTGAATAGAATGATTCTCTGCCACGATGTATGAAGACACAGACGCAGCAACAGAATAACACACGCTAGAGAGAATATCGGCGATGAGGCCACAGTGCTGTCTGTTGGAATGTGTATGTGTGAATGTGGGAATATGTGTGTCTGACACGCTTCTCAGCACCAGGGCACCAGTGTGCAGCTTCTCAGAGGGAGGAAGGAGAGGTAGTGGTGCCCAGCCAGCTGAAAGGCCTCTGGCCACCATGCCAGCACAATCTCTTCAGCACTTCGGGACCCCCGTCGCTTGCTACAGCTCCCTTTCCCTCTCTGCCTCTCGCCTCTCCCCCAACCCGCATTTATTTCTGTCAGCTTCCATATTCTTGTCTTCAGAGCGTGTTTGCCCATACTCACAAGACATTTCTAGTCCGTGCAGACGAGGAGCTGCCGTCGACTGTAAGGACCCCTAGTAAGATGGTAAACAGGCACACCAGCTTCTGCAGGCAGGCACTCGAGTTGTGCACAGGGCCTGAGGACACGTCGGAGTCAGACCTTCCTCTTATACTTATTCTCTACAGGGATGATCAGTGTGCCTGTTGAGGCCCTAGTGTGACACCGCCTGTCCTTTACGATACACCAACACAGGCACCCGGCTCTTCCCCTCCAGTCGTACGGCCTCCATATGCACACATCACTACAATGAGTGTCCTTCTGTGATAGCCCAGCTTTCCTGATTTCGTAGATATTATCTGAAAAGATTGTTGCCAGTGGATAGCAGCAAAAGGTCAGAAGCATTCACTGGTCATGACCATGATAAACACAATGCGATCAGTGAGTCGCATTTGTGAATTGAGAGCTGCATTGTGCTATAGAAACACACATAATTAAACTTATTAAAAGTAATTTTATGGTTAAACATTTGAAGAAGGTTGTGTCAAAACTATTTAAATGTCCTTTTTACAGCTGCCCTGAAATGCATTACAACCAGATGGATGCAATTGGAACCACCCCCCTACAACTTATGGGTTCGAAAACTAAGGGAATTATATCAAATGGAAAAGATAACCTACTCATTAAGACTTCAAAAAACTACTTTTAGCCTGCGCTGGGGGCCAGCGGAAGCTCTGTTGATGTAAATGAGTCCAACAAGTTTGTCTTATGGTGTTTAGTTATCCTCCCCAAAGTGTATCCTTATTTGAGGGTTGTATGGTGATGAGTACAGATGTGATGCTGAAGCTGTCAGATGTCATGCTAAGATGTTTTATTTATGTATTTTTCTTTTTTGAAAACTTCATATTGTCAGCACTCGTGGACCACTGATGTATGGCTGTATAATAGCTCTGTGAAAATAATAATAAAAATGTAAGTTCTAAAAAAAAAAAAAATATTTAAATTTTAAACTGGTTAATTGGAAAGTATCCTGGGCATTCATCAATGCACAAGTGTGTTGATTTTATTTCCACTTTACTGACTCTTAGAGGATTGAGTGAAAAAGTAGAGATCATACACTAAGGTACGAGAGTAGGTCAGAGTGAAGGCATTTACTAATTTCCCACCTACATCGAGTACTAACACACGTGTCATTTATAATTAATTTTCCTTTGAGACAACCATGGATATGAACACAGTCCAAACCAGAATCAGTTTCTCAGCATGAAAGATTATTGTTCAGGGGCCATTCCATTGTAATCAGCTATATGGAAAGAGGAATTTTAGCTGCACTTGGGGACCAATACAGAAACTTCTGTTAATAAGAGAAGACCTGAATTCAGTCCTAAAATCAATCCCTGAGGAGAAGGAAATAAGAGACAGATGAACCATACGGGAGTGAAAAGACGGAAATTGAGGGGAGGATTTGAAAAGAGGAAATCGATTAAACAAAAATAAGATTGGATTGCTTAGAAAACAAATAATTTAAGAAGGAGGAGAAAAAAAATCTGAACCTTACCAAAAAAGTAATTACCCCTGAATTTTTTCCATCTTATCTTGCTGGTTCAGCTGGCTTTTCAACTGACCTTAGTTTTGCAGCTTTATGATGCTTCCTCATTGATGAGCACGGTGGAGCCATCAGGTTCATCCATCTGCCCTCTAATGAGATGAGTAGGAAAGAGGACTTCAGGAATTGATGGCTGTCATTCTTGTAAGTTCCCTCCTGCTCCTGCCTCTGCACATCAGTTAGGGGAGGAAAAGGCTATGGATAATTACACAACCACAGGGCACTGATTTACAGTCCTGACCCTTAGCACACCCTGATAGCAGAAAGAATTGTCTCGGTCAGAGAATGTAGATCAGGACACCTGTACATTTACAATGGATGTGCGCAAAAAAGATGCATACAACTTTTCCCACACAAAATATAAGAATGAGCAGTAGTATTGTGAGTAGCTTCCTTACACTTTATATACAGATCATTTTAGAGTGTGTCAAGCCTGATAAGTAAAAGTGAAAATCAATCAAAACAATCAAAGTAAGGCCACTCTCATACAGTCTATATTTTATGATCAATATAATATATATGATCTTTTTCAGTTTACACAGATACACACACACAAACACACCTAAAATGTACAATTTCAACTCACAAACAGCAAAATAACTCAGCATCTATTAAATTTCATTAGACATAGGACTGTATTTTTAACTGTACTGTTAATTTGTCAGTCCTTACCACCACTAGTAGAAGTATGTTCCTTTTTTCATCAATATTATTTTCTGTTCTTAAATCAAGCACTAAAATCACCAACAAATGAATAAAGAAAAATTCTGCTTCGCACCTTCTAAAATTGGTGTCTCAGCTTCGTATTCTGTGAAATGAATCTTGATCCCTGCTGTCGGTTTCATTACAATGTCTAATAGCTTGTGCAGCAAATAGTGTTTTTATATACAAATGAGGGCACAATTTTAGTGACAAAAGATTTAGTAAAGAAGTGTACCTATCAAAAAGAATGCACATGCATGATTCTGGCTGTTTACACAAAGTTATAGTCCTGGAGCATGCATTTGGCTCCTTTATTCATTGTACTGGCAAGTATGGGTGATAACTGGTGCACAAACAGGCTGTTAATGTTCACTTAAACATGATGAAACTTAACAAGACTGACCAGACACAGCAAATTAAGCAAATTATAGATACATATATTATCCTACAAGTGCACAACACTGAATGAAAAAGATGGACATGTTTTCTTTACCCAACTATGTACAGGAAGTCCATTACCAGAGTCAAAAGTCCTGCTGGTTTAGCTCTGTCCCCAGAGTAAAAAGGTACCATTTTTCATTTCTGCAATCCATACTAACAAAGTTTCATGTGGCATTGATACTGTGACGAGCCAGTTACAGCAGTATTTGAGAAAGACAGCAGGCATGTTGCCCCAATCTAATCAAATGGTAACACATAAAATAATCAAAATCCCCTAATTTACGCCACATAGTGGCACATTATGTCTTGAAAACTGGTGCCATGCAAACAATGCCAGTGTAAAGAAAATTAGTAACTTTTCCCAGTGGATACGAATTCGTGAGTATTTGCAACCAGCAGCAAGAAAATCCTCATTAGGAGTCTGGAGGGGAAGTGGTGGAATATGTTCCATAACCTTTGTGATGGAGACTTGGATTAAAGTCCCTTCTGATGACGTTATTTCACATTGTGTAGCCTTGGAAACTCTGATCCTAGTCTGTTGTGATGTTCTTTGAGGTTTGCTCTTATTCAGTTTAGTCAGACTTAATCAGGGTGAGGAAGATTTAATTCTACTTAAAATACCTAAAATACAGCCTTTCACATTTTTGATAAAGCATCAGTGTTAGGATTTTAGTTTTTCTTTCCACAGTTGCCTTGTGCATGTTAATGTTGGGAGATTGGATAGAAAATCTACTGGTTTCCTGAGCTAGGCTACTTTTTTTTAATTGGCTTGGAATCTATAAACTGGATTTGATTGGATTATGATTGTATTCTAATTGGCTTGTATCTTTGAAGTGCCTTGAGATGACATTTGTTGTAATTTGGCGATATATAAACAAGATTTAATTGAATTGAAATAGCTGTATAAAAAGTTGGTCTCAAAGGATTTTGTGAAACTGTCACAAAAGGAACAATTATCAGTTTTAACAGGCCAAAGTCATTCAGCATGGTCACATACACTGCCCAGTCGAGCTGTGCGTACAGCTTACATGCAGAATCTAGTTATTGACTGAAGTATGAAAGAAAACGTTCCAAACATTGTACTGCTTCTAAGTTTCACTGTGGGAGATAATACATGAAAGTGTAACTGAATTCATATTTGTCTCTAAGTTCCTTGAGGGATGATCTGTCAGATGACGCTGCAGTTATGAAATCGGGATTTTATTAGAGCAAAGCAACAGTCTGAAAATATTTTAAGCAACTGCAAGTTAGAAAAAAAGTCTAAATGAGCTGATAATGGGCTGACGTTTAGCTGTTTGACATAAGAAACTCAGAAATTATATGGATAAGAGCAGCTTTATTTGGAATTAGGCTACATTGATATACAATCGTTTTTACAAAAGGGTACAAATAGATGGAACTTTGGAGCATGTACGGTGCAGCTTGGCCAGTTTGAGTCTTATTTTGTGCACACGTGCAGAGGTGATTCAAAACCCAACAGCTTTAACTGGGTGAGTTAGTCTGGTTTTGAGAGGATTCTTTAGTTTTTGGTTGGACTAACATGTTAACATGCATTTCATAAACCATGCTGACTGCTTGGAGGTTGGAGTGCTTTGGTGGTGGAATTATTCGCAGTACATGACCTGAGGCAGGAGATCTAAGTTGTGTCTCATGTAAAACACAATGTTTCCTTGTAAATTGTACCTTCTTAGTCATTCACTGTTTACCTCTCAGTCACTGTTTGCTTAGATTTGGGCATCAAAAACTAAGTGGTGAGTTGTGGGAAAACATCATGGCTTGCCTTGAAACAATCACTCTACTTTCACATTTTGTGTGACACCAAGTTGGATTATGCATATCTTTGGCTTGCAGAGAAGCAAAATGACAGCATTGGGAACTGGGCTGTCTGGTGCTTTAGAGACGCCAATAGGGACTCAGGTGACAACCTGTGTCCTTCCTCGGTGAGGCCCAAATGTGGAACTCCATAGCTTCCACACAGTCAGTGTTTTCTGGCAGGTCATAAAAGATAATTGCATTGCCTGGGCTTTTTAAGGTTTAGCCAATGAGTGCTCCAGGGTGGCCAAGAGGACTTAAAGTGTGTTTACCATGACACAGAGACAGAGAGACTATGCCTAACCACCCAGTAGACAGCAGATAAGACATCAATCCACACCACCTCTGCAATTTAGGTAAGAAGGGAAAGGATAGAGAGAGTAGAGGGGCTTTTTGAGTAATGAGTGTTGCTTACACCCTTTGACTTTCGGTAGTTTGGGATAATTCTCAAAACTACTATCCATTGAGGAAGTGCGTATGGCTATTTGTGTGTAAACTTATGTGTGCACATGTTTCTGTGTGTGTGGGCCATGACAGACCCAGACCAAGTAAACTACAGGGAGTCGTTACACTGTAGCCCCAGCCCTACTATAACTTCATTAGGTGTAGGTAATGGCACCATGGTCCAGGAGCTCATAACATGGAGCCAGAGACCCATCGGCTGCCTGCCAGGCCACACAGATATTGCACTGGTATGCATCTGTGTAAGCTTTGGTTATATGTGCAGAATTATCGTTGTGTGAGGAGCCAGTGTTACTTAATATGATACTGAATTGAGCAAGTTAATTAATTCTGGATAGATATATATGTAAGACGGCAGGGTATTACTTGTATGTGTCTCAATAAAGACTAGGAGTGAATGTAGACAGAAGAGAGTAATTGATTCAAAACTCTTGATAATCCATACCATTCACACCACTGATGTAATAAAGCTGGCCAAACACGGTCCAAATTCTGCTGACAGCCAGATTCCAGTTGCTGCTTTGTTAAAGTCAATGAGAGAATGAGCAAAAATGTGCTGCTTCTTCAAAAATCATATATTAAACTCCTGGATAAAGCAACATAATCCTAAAACATTGCACCCTAAGGTGTAACAATCGATTCCAAGTAGAAAAGGATTAAATTGCATTATGTCATTGTGTGTAGCCCTTTGTTTTGTTAGTTGTCACTCACCCATGGCAGTCAGCCAGCTGAAAACAAAGCCAGAAAATAAGAGAGTTTCTGTATAACAGGCGTGTCTTTATAGACGTTATAGGGTCAGTTACATAGCATTTCGTGTTAGATATTTGATTTAGATATTTGGATTTGCTCCCTTTTGCACACTGTTCAGTCTAGTGTTTCACTAGTGTCAGCATTTTAACATGACTTTCATTCAGGGCGATGAGGTAGAAAAGCAACTGTAACTAAAACCCAATTAAAAATGATTTATAATATTGTATGTAATGTCATAACAGGCCTCTATGAAAGAGCCCATCCAGTGCAGACTGAGGATTGAGGCTCATGAGACATCATCTACTTGTCTTTCTGGTTTTGTCCGTAGACTGAAAGGCACAGCCTATTTGAATAATCAGTTTGGTCATAGACAGACACACACACACTGATTGAGCCACACATCCCATTTCCAAAAGAGCCCCCTCTTTATTTATTTGCTATATGTCTGAACTTGCACGTCTTGATGTTGTTGTGTTGTAAGTGAGTCAGAAAGGGGCCCTAAATTAAATCAGTGGGCTCTCCTGTTGGATTGAGACTATCCTACAGATCTATGGTAATACACAGCCTGGGGTGGAGGACAATTCTATTAGTGGAGGACAGGGGACCGGGGCTGATAGCGCTACAGATAGGGCCCCCTCCTTGCTCCAGTACCTCCTGGCTGACTGGCGTTAGCCTGTTTGGCCTGCAGTTTTAGAGAGCTAATCAGCGCTGTTTGCACAAGTCGGAATACATCTGCCCCTCACATTGAGTGGTAGACATACAGCAAAGTATTGTCAACAGTATATAAGTACATGGACCTTCTCCACATCTATCATGGAGTGCAGAAGAGGAAGCGAGTGAGGGGGAAGAGTAACACATTATGGATTTTACTTCCATTACTTCAGGCATAATTGGTAATAGTATATTGGTATTTGACTAATTAACTGCTGAGAACTACAGTGTGCATACACGTACAGTTATTTTGTGTAAAGAGGGATCATTTATGCCTCAAGGTTAGATAAACTGAATAAAGTCTTTTTTTTCCCACAACAACCCAGCACACAGTGAGATTTAGTTTACATTTTCCGGGTAACCTTTGCAAATTTAGGCCAAGTGAGAGAGCCAGACGAGCCCAAGCTTTGGTAAAGCCTGTGATGAAAGCCCACCACTTTTGTTTTTATTGTCCACTCTCCACTGGGCGGAGTGTTGTGGGAACTCTAGAGAGTTGTGGCTGCTGTTTGATCACACTATGGGAGTCTGACCTGTCACTAAGTGGTGGCAAACATGGCCCACACACAGAGCAGCAAGCGTCTATGCATGTATATATATGTGTGTGTGTGTGTGTGTGTGTGTGTGTGTGTGTGTGTGTGTGTGTGTGTGTGTGTGTGTGTTTCCCACACACAGCGCCACATACCTCACCAGAGGAGGCAGGTCACAACGTGTCAGAGTGTTGAGGATTCATAATGGCCATTTAGCCTTCAACAGCTAATATCAGCAGTGCTGATTTACAAGGAATTGGGTTGTTCGGTGTCTGGACTCAAGAGCTGCCTCCATCAAACCCTTTTGCCAGTAAAAATACAGCACACAAACATCAATATTGGCACACATTTTTAATTAAAAATAACAATAAAACAAAAAACATGTTCATAAGCTGCACCCAGTACTAGATTTCAAACTAGCATACACCTATACATGCTGATGGGATGCTTGTGCTTCTGGTGACCAGCTGTTTGCAGCCAGGCAGAGTGACAGGGACCGCAGGGAGCCATTGAAACTCTGAGGACTATGACAGAAGCGTGGTGACAAGTGATGACGACGCCCTCCCTCACGCATGTGTTCCTAAACTGCATAAGACAGCACCCTCAGCAACAAGACAAGACGGAGATCACGCACCATGCTAGGCTAATAGCCACGATATGCTCTGCTAAAGTCAGCTCTGATAGAGGTTGGGCTCCCTGATCACTGCTGATAGGGGACTCGTAGATGTCGGATTGCATATACAGATATGGCAACTTGTCCCCTGAATAGTTTCTTAATCCTGCAACGAGAAAACTTAAAAAAATAACTAGTTTAAAAAGTTAGATTTAAAAAAGGGTTACAACTGCAGCATCAGTAGGATTTGACCTCAATTTGAACTTAAAAACAAATTGTTGGGAAGTATCACTCAGGTGCTAATGGAGACTTTGTTTGGTGTTTGTCGAATCTATTTGTTGTTAAGGCAAAGTGTAAACAACATGTGCATGAAGGTTTGACCAGACACACACATTAAAAAAATATATATATATGTTTCAGCTCGTAAAGCTTAGATTCTTTGCAGATAAACACGCACACTTTACTAGCCTCTGTGACCAACTGGAGACCAGAGAGACATTGACATGACCCAGATAATAGGCCCAAAGTCTTGCCTCCACAATTTGATCAATTTGCAGTTTCCTCACAATCGCAGGCACCGCACTGTCCCCCGCAGCTACAATGTAGCCCCCCACGTCCAGCCATGCAGACACATCACTGCTCACCACAGCAAGATGCGCTGCCTTTCTCCCCTTTTCCCCCCAAATCACCGCTAAGCCTGCCTGATGCCTGCTGCTGGGACACGAACATGCTCTTGGTCCTGTCAACTCTTAGCAAGCACAGACAGGAGGGAAAAGGCTGACAGTTTGTCTTGTACCATATGCCATGTAGCAGCAAAGCCTCACTGATATGGCTGGAGTTTTGGCCACAGCCAAAGGCTCTTTGTTTTTTTTTATCCTTTTATTTTGTTCTTCCTTGCATGTGCATGAGTGTGGGGTAAAAATGAGAGATAAAATTATTGTTCTGCTGTCACCGGACTAGATTTAATGCCGAGGCCCATCAAGTAAGGAGAGCTGCATTGATTGCTACTCAACCAATATATTAGACAGAATCCATGCCTGGCCTGTGGATGCCATTCATAGTTAAAACAGTATCAAGATGCTGATTAGAGAGTTGGAGTGGAGAAGGGAACCCAAAGAATTCACCTTTTTCCAGAGGGGAATAAAAAAAATGGTTACAAAGTAGCCATCCCCTCCTTCACTGCCTCAGGAGATGTTAGCTTTCAGTAAAGCCTATCAAACAAGAATTCACCTGTGGGGGTCTTTCTACGCAAAGTACTCGGAGTGGAATTTGAGCAATGTTGTCAATAGTATAAAATTGAGTTGTGCAGTTTAGGCTTACTGAAGGCAAATTTGTTGCCGGTGATGTCTTTAACCCTTGAGGTAGAACTGCTTTGATCACTTTTCTCAAAGTAGAAAGCCATAGGCCAACTACATATGTCAGAAAAAATTGATGTTTTCTTACAGCTGCAGGAGTTTTAAGGAATACACGTTGTGTTGTCAGCATATAAATTATGGGCAACTAATAATGACATAATATGTTGTACCTGGAAAAAAAAAAGGGAGACTGAAATGCATTTTCTCACTGTAAAAGGATAATGTGGAAGAAACAGGGCAAGTGGCAAGCCAAATGTCACATGATCATCCAAAACACTGACTGGTTGCAATTCTGTTTCTTATCACAACCAAGAGTTTGACTTTTTTTTTCCAAACTCTGAAAAGAAGTCTCTCACATTTCAATCAACCAGTTTAAACAGACTTTTTTACATGCAGAAAATGTGAATCAGCAAATGCCTTCCAATCGTTTATTCATTAAAACAATGAAGTCTCTTGAAACTGGATCTCTTTTTTTTTTTTTTAAAGAAAACATTTCCAACTGTTTCCTGGAGGTTTCCTTCATCTGAAATACAATACTTTTTTGCCGCAGTAAAAAAAAAATCCCTTTTTGTCTGGCCAAAATCCTCCATAAGTCTTTTTAACAACATTGCAAGAGCTGCTGTGTGCTAACCACTTATCTCAGTTTTGGACAGAAATGAAAGAAAGAGATATGTGCATTAACTTAATATTTTTTATTGCCATTCTTTCATACAGGGCAGAATCAACCAAACATGCCCCAGGAATTGGTGAAAAATCCAATATTCTTCAAGTGTTTAACTCAAATATTTAACTATTCTACAGTGCGGGCTGCCCTCACAGCAAGATGGTTCCAGGTTCGATTCCTGACTGGGGCCTTTCTGTTCGCATGTTCTCCCTGTGTATGTGTGGGTTCTTTCCAGCTTCCTCCCACCAATCCGAAAATATGCATGTTAGGTTAATTGGTGACTCTAAATTGTCCCTAGGAGTGAGTGTGAGCGTGTATGGTTGTGTGTCTCTCTTTCTCTGTGTGGCCCTGTGATGGACTGACCACCAGGCCAGGGTGTAGCCTGCCTCTTGCCCAATAACAGCTGGGATATCCCAGCTCCAGCCCCACCCTGTGACCCTAAATTGCATTAAGCGGGTAAAGAAAATGGATGGATGGATTCTACAGTGCTTCCAAAGGGAAACCAGTTTTAGTGTGAGGTGGCTGTCAGTCATCACCTCTTTGATGCATCATCGTGGGCAGCGGCTAAACCTGGAACTGGGACATAATGGTAACCGTTTTCGGTCCGATGGTTCCTTTCCCACCTTTGCGCTGCAATAAGGTAGGAGGAAACAAGGAGTTGATGAAAGAAAAGACAGCTGAGTGACAGATGCCTTGAGGAACAAGAGGTGGAAAGAGTGGGTGAGGGCAGAGGCACATTCGGCAGCGAGGAACAGTGTAGCGCCACAGGTAAAAAGGTGCCAAAGTAGACGTCTGACGCACCTTGATGGCCCTGGCGGGCAAAGGTGACACAGGTCAGGGGGGAGGGACCTTGCAGGCTCCTCACAGCTGCTTCTTTGCCCCTGTCAGACAAATACACAGAGAAGCACTTTGAGAAACTGCAGTTGTTTCTTTTTTTTTCTAAAGGAAACACAACTCCAATTCCAGCACAAAAATTAAATTTTTTTTAACAGCTCTTTAAATGTACAGTAATACACTTTCCGGAGAAAAAAAAGAGTTATTAGCTATTGACCACCGCCTGTCACCTCACAGTTCCACCCTAACTCCTACAAGTCCATAACAGGTGACTGATGTAACTACTGACCATGTCACTCTCCTCCCCTCTTATATGTCTATTTTCTCGTTCTTCTACACCCATTCTAATTGAGTTTTATGTTCATTTACCTTCAGATAACCCCGAAATTAAGCAGTGGATTCTAGCTTTCCTTCTTTTGAATTCACTAATGTGGAGCCAGCACAAGTATCTGTGCTTGGCCTTGATGTGACCTGTGGGAATAAAGTGTTTCCTGAAGCTCCACAAATTCTTTCTTCTTTGTTGCTGATAATATTACATTCAGCTTCACAGTATGGGTATTGATTTAAAGCATCATACCAGCAAGGAAAACTTAACATGCGTGATTACAATCGTAGAGTGACATCCAGGTTATCTATTATTTAAAGGAAGACATAAAAAATACATAAAACATGTATGCTTGACATCCCCAGAGCCAGAAAAACAGACTGACTAAGACAGAAAAGTAGGTGAAAGTACAGGTCATTTTGTTTTTAATTCTGTCCACTAAATTGCTTGTAATGATTTGATAAAAAAAATAAAATAGTGCACCCATGTCTGTATGCTTACAGCAAACAATGTGCTACTTTTGTGTAGCATAAAGACTACAAATAGTGAAAAAGCTAATCTGTTATTCTGATATCTGCAGGCAACATCAGAAGCCCAAAAATATCATCCCTTGCCCCCAAGTCATAGAGTTTGGCTATGGCGGAGAGATTCCCAAACTATAGGTGTAAAAACAAAACAGTAATTTGTGATTTTACAGGGGAATGTGTGAAAAAAGAATATGCGCTGGTTTAATTTCTGTGCTTGCTTTGAAATCAAAATGTAATAATTAATTATTTTATCAAAAGTGTAAATTGAGTAAAACTAAAGTAAAGAATTTAATTTCACCAGCTAGTGCTAAATAATTCATTCTCATCTTTACTATCTGAAATGTACTTTAAAAGATAATGCAATAAGTATATCTGCATCTGGACTGAATTACATTTGAACAGTATCTAAAAACAGTAATGCTTTTTCTCCATATGGATAAAATATAAATGAATCAGAAGTGTGATATTTTATTCAGGGGCCTCAGTTGCTAGCTGGGCACACATCTGTCTCTCATCTTTCTAGTCAGCCATGTCATGTGGGACCGAAGTGAAAGAGAAAGGGAGCCTCTCTGACTGCCTGCCACGCAGCTCTTTGCTGCTGCTCAGTGTCACTGCCACTCACCCGCCGTTCTGATGTGTTCGTTCCTCTCCACCTCCATTAACGTCACTCTTGGTCGACACGCTTGCAAATGGAAAGCCATACAGGACTCAAAAATACGGAAAACGCTTCATTTATGTTTTAGGTGTACACAGACACTTGAAAGGCAGAACAAGAGTGATATTTTTCTCTTTAAGTAGGCTTGCACTAAAAAAAAATGTCTCAGAATTTCTGATTTAAAACCTCATTCTTATCCTCGATGACCTAGTCTTCAACTAGGCTCCTCATGTTGTTATCCTAGCAAGCTAGCTTAGAACCCACTGTCAGTGAATAGAGATGTTTTAAGCAGACTGAGTGACAAGGTGCATAAGAGGTCAGCATTCTAAAGGGGCGACCAATTGGATCATGACCCATGAGGGACAGATATGGGCAAGGGATTTAGCCTCAAAGGTCACAGTAGGGTCAAGGAGTGTCTTGCATTCCAGACCCCTAATCCTTTCCCTGCAGTCTGGAACGCTGGACTTCACTGCTCTACACATGCATGCCCACACGGACATAAACATGTGCACCTCTCAAATACTCTGTGCTGAGTCTCTGTGCCCGGTACACATACAGTATGACTGCAGGCCGTGGTGATAGATTGGATGAGGAGACTTAAAGTAAATGTATACCTCCTAGCTTTAAGTCCTCCAGTCATCCCACTCTATGCCAAATGTAGAGAAAGCATGGGTTTTAGGTGCCCTCCCCACTCAATTCCCTGACCTTCCACTTAACCACCCGCCTCCTACCAAGCCATTGAGTTTCTCTGTTGCTGAGACACCAGAGTGCTGGGGATGTAGGTAATTTGTCAGGGCAACCCAACCCCCACATTTCAATGCTTGTGTGTGTGTGTGTGTCAGCAGGCAAGCATGTGTCTGCACCAAGAGCTTTCTCTGGGAATCTCAGACTATGTCGCCAGTCCAGCCAGTCGCAGACTGTTCAGTGTCAGTAGCTGCGTAAGCAATGACCAATCTAATAGCTATGAATTGGAAGCTTGGGCATCCTGATCATGGCAATCTGAGCCATAAATCAGCCCGATGTGACATGCAAGCCATCCAACCCCGTGCTGCATTTGTTCCCCCCCTTGCTTCACCACTTGCACATTACATGTTGGGACTATATGCTCCAGATGATTTTGAAAGCTGAAACTGTTGACATTTACACTGCAAAATACCACCACACACTTAAAACACACAAACATAGTGACAAAATTGCTCCGTCTGTGGCTTAGACTGCACATAACTCAACAGTATGTGTGTAGCAAAGCACACCAAGCATCATCCTCCTACTGTTTGTGTTGGAGTGGCCCTCCTGCCGGGCTTTCAGTTGTAGCCCCCCCCCCCCTCCACTTCCTATCCCACTACACTATACCAAACAGAGCCAAATAAAACACAGGCTAACATAATGTAGCAGCATGTCAGTGGTGAGCCCTGGAGCAAGGCTGAAACATGACCCACTCTGTACCAGCCATTAGGACATGAGTTAAAGCAGCTACGATTTCTTCCAAGCCATACAGCCCTTATGTTGCCCAGTGCAGGGCCTGTGTGTGTGTGCTAGCAGCAGATTGAGTGATGTATCCTGTGTGGCTGTGGTGTGCTCAGTGGGCCAGAGAGAAGTCCCAGCAGGGGATTACTTCTCCCTTGGCCCCCAGGCCACTGCACTTCATCAATTTCTCCACTGGGAAAGGCCTGCCACTGGATTTCAAGACTCGATGGAGCTCACACAGAGAGAAGCCAAAATCAGTCAAACAAAAACAACGACAGAATGCAAGGAACATGGTGTCATATTTACAAAATCCAGCCAAATAATTGAGATAAATGTGTTTTTTCCCCCATGCAGACTTTTAGTTTAATCATAAAAGACACTTATTAGATTCTGCAAGGTGCATGTTCAAATTTTTCAAATTTCTATGGATTTATGTGGTGTTAATTCTTCCACAGTCAAAGGGAGGGTCCATCGTATGCAAAAGGGTGTGGTTGAGCAGAATTCTGGCATAAGATTCTATAATTGGCTGGAATGACATTGATGAGGTGAGAGATGATAGCTGCTGTATTCGAGCCTAACCCTTCTCACGGTTTGTCTGCTTTGGAGCTGGCAAAATCCCAGCTGCGTGACATTACACAATCGACCGAATGCTAAGAGAGCAAATTAAAGAGGATGAGACGATGTTCAAAATGTGGTCTGGTTTACTTGTTATCATTTGTGATCACTCGCAATGCTACGGAGGGCAGTCTTTTGACTTTGCCTTGGAGACAGAGTTAAAAGGAAGCATGAGCCTATGAGTACATGTAAAAGCATTTGGTCTGGCACAGTTCCTGTCCTCAGATGCAGGGCGGGTGTACAGATTCAGTGAAGGTGAGAAATAGCTGACCTCGTCCTGTGTTGATGGTGTATCTAAAACTTCGGAAGCATGTAGGGAATTTCTCATGCCTCAGCAGGAAGTAGGAATCTCCTCTCCCTTCACTGAGTTTCTGCACAGATAGATTTAGAAGACATGCCAGTTAAAAACCTTGCTGTCCTTGTAATCTACGCTGTGGATACTGTTGTCAAGCAAATGGAGGTTAATTGAGCCATATTTCTACATTTAAGAGGAGAGAATTAATTCAATATCCTGTTGCTGAACACTAGATGACAACACATTCTGAGCAGAGTATGGAGACTTTTTCAAGCTTTTAAGAGTTGAATCATTGCTTTGTCAAGTGAAGAGGAAGCTGTGGAAGGAAAGTAAAAAAGAATGAACGTGCACAACGGAACATGAGCCAGAGCGGGTGAGGAGAGTTGGTTTACAGTGCAATCAGCATTAAGGAAATTGGTTTGCACTAGCGCTGTGAGTGGGGAGAGGTGATTGATGCTAAGTTGGGCTAGCAGGAAGGAAGTGGAGAAATTAGCAGCAGGCCAGGGCACTGAGAGCTGTCAACTACTTCCTGGTCAATCTGGGGTGTGAGGTACTATTCCTCCACTGCCAGCCCATGCATATTACTTGTGTTGTTGCAGGTCTGATAAATGCACACAAAGCTCATTTGACAAATATATTTATTAATTCATCTAAATCAGCTGGACCAGTTCTTGATCTCAAATCACTCGCCTCTGCACACAAGCCTTAAACAGCACATCACAACAGCAATACAGCGCAGTCTCCGGGGCACTGTGTCAAAACTTGACCCTACGCATGCCAACAGTGTAGGCTTGTCAAGTCCCTGACAATAGTAGTAGTAGTTTACAAGCAGTGTAATTAAGCAAGGCAACAGAGGACAGGCAAAGAGGAAGAAAAGATACAAAGATGCCCTTGATACTTGGGTGTCGTGCTGACAGCATTTCCTCTGACAGCTTCATCTTGTAGGCCACCGCAGAAGCGCTTACGCCTCCTGACATGTGCTTTACTCATCCCTGCCTTCATTCTCTGTTCCCGCAACATGACGGGGAAGAAGGAAGAGTGAAAAGGAGAGTTGGAGACGGATGGAGGAGCATTTTTAAAGTCAGTGGAGGGACACACTTTACATGTTTGAAAGTAAAGTGTTTTCGTTATCATTAGTTTTCGTTATTTAAAGGGGAAGTTCGTTTTTTTTAAACCTGGACCTTATTTCTGGCATAAAATACGTGTTATCTACTCATGATAACAGTTTGCTGAAAGTCGGCGTCCTTCGGAAGATATTTAGATCCGCGTATATCCATATAACGGGAGAGAACAGGGCATAGACAATACAGCCTCTAAATAAGGCGTCATCTGTCTTTATTTCACCAATAATTTAAGCCAAATTAATGAATGAACGCGTAAAAAAAACAAGCTTCTCCTTTAAGGGATAATTGTTTCTTTTTTCCAAGAGGTGGTCGTGTGATGTACTTATCATTTTTAAGAATTCATCTGCAGTCTAAAATAAATATTTCAGTGGAGTCTGATGAATGTTGTATTGTAGCATTTTTTTTTTTAAACGTGTCACAAATAGAACATACTGTTGTTTACTTTGTCACTATTTTCTCTCGTCTTTTTTGCTCCGCGTCACTGCAGCTGCATAGCGTATCCTGTACAACTTCCTCCCAAAGTCAGAAAACATGCACGTCAGGTTAACTGGTGATTCTGAAATGACCCTTGTTGGTCTCATTTGTCTCTGTGTGGCCCTGTGGTAGACAGGCAGCCTTTTCAGGATGTACCCTGCCTGAAAATTAATGAATGAATAAAAATTAGGAATAAGCTTGGATGACACGGGAAACTAGTTTTAATTTAATCTGTTATATTACAATATCATTTTACATTAAAGAGTGAAAACAAAGAATGAAACGAAACATGACCCAGAGCGATCAGACAGAGGAGATAATTACTTACAATTCTAACTTTCATCTCAGAGAACAATGTTGCCATTACTCTGATCACTCCAGATAACAGGCGTTTGATGGTTTTTAGGGATTGTTTCTTCTTTAGTTATAAAGATAGTGAGCTCCATAATGTGGACACAAACTGTGGATAAATTTTGTTGTTGTTTTTAGTTCATCTTTTTAAGTTACTTTACTATGTTTTGAACATCAAAATTGCATACACACCCACTGTATAGGCTTAAAGTCAAATGTCCCAACCTGTCCAAGTCAAATGGAAATTATTTAAATGGCACAATCTGAGAACCTTTGGCTTTAGCCTGTTGACTATGTCTCTATGGACATCAAATAATATTTTTGGGCTTCTACAGCAGCCAGTCAATATCCAAACAATAAATGTCTGGGCCAAAACTTAATGTACTCTGCACCAGTCATTGTTTGGACTCAGAAACACTGAAAGAAAAAGAAAAAAGATAAATCATAATCAAGATGATAGCCTGTGGTTTTGAGATTGTATTTCGGCAAATGTGTCCCTCATCCTTGTTCATCACAGAGCAGTTAACCTGCAGGAAACAAAGCCTACTAAATCTGACTCGTCAACTCTACTCAAAGTATAAATGTAAACTAGAAAGCTTTTAAAACAATAAAAAGTCTTGTCTCTTGCTTTCAGATTTTTAAAGGTTCACATGCCGAATCTGTTTATAGATATTACATGGCAATACGCCTCAAACCATTTTTCGTGATTTGGGTTAACTGATCCTTTAAAGAGAGGCTGAGTGAGACCAGCATTGAAAAAGAAAGATGACCATTTCAAAGAAACCCATCTTTTACAAAGCACTCCGTTTCTCTCAGGCAGGATTGAGTTAATGTCCCTCTCTTCCCTCTTCTCATCCCTCCACTGCCCCTCCCGCTTTGCCGTGACTTGCTGGCTTGATTTATCTGATGGAAGGAATTCTGCACAGAGCTCTGGCTCTGGTGGTATCCCTATACTGTAACCTTTTCCCCCCACCAGATGTTCCTCTCTCAAAACATGGTAATGATCACCCCCAAATCCCCGGACAAACATATCAAGTGGTCGCTATGTGTTTACGCGGGCTATGGTCGACACAAGTGACACCGTCAGTGACACGAACGTGGGGGCTTGGAGGGCAGACAAGCGGGGAATGGAAGAGAGGAGCAGACAGAAAGAGATACTGAGATATCAGACATATGCTCACACCAGCTGACGACACCAGGATGACCTGGAGGAGTAAGGGGAGATAGGGGGCACATAGGGGCTGATAACTCCCACAAATGTTGTAATGGGTGATACTTGGGAGTTCAACAGTTTGCTTGGATCTGAGCGCCTGGACTGATTTATTGTATCCTACCTTTTTACACAGAATTTTCCTTTTACATGCTTTTGTGATTCAGTGCTGTGCATTCCAACAAGAGATGAAGATGGCTTTTGAGCTGCTATAAAAATCAACTTTTATTAGGAATCAGTGCATGACATGCTGGAAAGTTCAGTTAGGAAATATAAAGAAATCCCAATTCAGTGCCTCTTGCGAGACACAAGTAATTACACAGTTCCCAACTAGACAGAGTTCAGGCAATATGTTGCAATGGATTGACAAGATAGAAATCAGTCGTGGATAAAAGAATGCAAAAATACATCTTTAAATTTTTTGGTTCAGGTCTAGCTCAGTAATATGGCTGCGCTATACACTGAGATCAATTTCAAAAGCATTTTAAAAGACATCTTATTAGTACATTTCACGTAATATTTACACACGTGTGTAACTGTCATATTTGATTACAAATTTCATGTTTGACCTCTATATGAAAATATAATTACATGCTCCCTTTACAGATAAGAGAAATGATGAATAGGACAGAGATAGAGTAGGATAGAAAAAGAGAGATAATAATGATGACTATCCTGATGAGGATGTTAGTGGTGAGGGGTAAGCTACGTCAAAGCCTCGACAGCTTTAAATGCCTCAGCCAATATTTGTCACTTTCAGCGAGCATGAATTCTTGATTTGATGTGCCTTAATTGATTCAGCTCTGCCCGGTCCTGTCTGTCTACTCGACTCTCTCTCTCACACACACACACACACACCTTTTTCTTTGTATCTATCCTTACAATTCTCTATCTTCTACTTCAAGGGATCTGAAGTCTAGGGAGACTAAAATGAATGGATTGGAGGATGAAGAGAAGCCAGTGATGCTGCCCTACCTGTGACCCCCTCCATGACATAGTGAGCCCCAAATGGCAGACATGATAGAGGATCAAGTGCTTCAAAGTAAGCCAGGCAGAGATAAAAACCCAACAGGCCCTTATATGATGAATGAGTTTTGTAACAGAAAAAAGCCATCATGTAGCTACCATGACACCTGGGCTTTGGAGCAGCAGTCTAACACGTTTCACATTATGTAGTTTAGAGGGAAAGTGAGAGGGAATAAGGAAATGACTCAATCCTGGTCTTCATTCCTATTAGTGTGATTTGTTAAAAAAGGTAAAAGAATACTAGTAACTTTCGATCCAATAATGACGAACCTTTGAAGAGCGTTTCTTAGATTTTTATCTCGCTTAGTTGCTTTTTTTTGTAATCTTCAGTTTTCAGGTGTTTAGTTCCCAGATTGGATTGAAATAATCACTCTTAGCTCCATTTGCCCTGTTGCCATGGTGTTCAGACCAAGGTTAGCCATTCTATGTTTTTCACAATGTGTAACGTCTAGTGTGTGTGTGTGTGTGTGTGTGTGCGTGCGTGCGTGCGTGCGTGCGTGCGTGCGTGCGTGTGCGTGCGTGCATGTGCATGTGCATGTGTGTGCGTGTGCATGTGTGTGCGTGTGTCTGTGCGTGTGTGTGTTTTCAGGGCTGCATTGTCGCTTGGCACATTTACCTTTGTTGTTCTCAAACAACCCACGTCTGTCACAGCCAAAATTGATTTCCTCTTCCCTCATTATGATAGCAGAAGTATGAAGGGTTTGAGTGGTTCCCACTAGAAGTGATGCCCTCCTCCTCTTCTTAGCCTTGGACTAAATTAATAGTGAGAGAGCAAAAGGGTCAGAGGAAAACTAGTTTCTAAACACCTCAGTCTGTGTGTGGGTGTGTGGAAGAGTCTGTTTTGGAGTGGTTATCGATGGTCACACACTAATTCAATGAAAAACGCAACATGGTGTAAAGAAAATGCGCCAACTGACAACGATCTCTTTAACAGCACAAAAAAAAACGCTAACAGAGACTCAATTAGCAGCTGTGATTCTGAAAACACGTAGTGAACCGATCAGTTCTTATTCTCAGTGTGCCGTACACTACAGTTTTGTCAAAATGTTGTCTATAAAACATGAATTAGTTTCCTTTGGCTTCTACATTATTGCATTTTAATATTATTACATTACATTATTACATAATGCCATTCTGGAGGTTTTTCTTATGAACATTAACATGGTCATCATAAGGAGGCTGACCATATATCATTCTATCTATACAGATTGTGCTCCTCCCAAATATGACCCAATGCAACAATGAACGGTATGTTCATGCAAGGCCAAAGCAATGTGTAAATATGAAGAAGATTCTACCTGGAACAGCTGTATGAGCAACTGCATGTCAAGTGTAAAAATGGCTTTCATGTTAGTTATAGTTGTGTTGTAAAAAGAGTGTCATTTAGTCTTCAGCAAAATTGTTTTGTCACTTCCTGGTTGGCTTGGTTAGCTGTAACAGGAATGTTGTGGCAACCAAGTTGGCGTCCATGAAGGTGGCTGTCACTTTGTAAAGGAAATGTACTTAAACCCTAAACATGACCACTTTCTAACTCTATCCATATCGCACTCTAACCCAGTAATGAAATTGCCAAACCCAAAGTGATGGAAGTGTTTTAGTAAAGTGATGTTGTGTCATTAACAAAACGTAATTCATAAGCGAAGTTGTCATATTTTGATCTTAAAAACTTCATGAACTCACAAATATTCGAATGCATGTAATCCCGTCATCCAACCCCCACTTCCTGTCTCCTCATGAGGATTTTGTGGCTTTTATTTTTCTAATAACTGTTAGATTTAGGCACCAAACTACACCGTTTGGTTGACGAAAAGATAAGGTTTGTATGTCTGAATCTAACCCCAAAAAGACAGCTGTACTTCATTTTTGTGGTTGTTTGAATGAAACCTCTCTAAATGAATGCTCACGACAGCTTGGGGCAGAATTCATCACCCCAGCAACTAGGTCAATGGAGAAGAATCATGTTGCGTTTCAAAGTGTTGACATGTAAGTCACATTTATGACACATTATGAGCTGTGACATGTCATGAAGTCATGTTTGTCTCTTGCATTTCTGTGAGAGTGGCTATAAAAAAAAAAGAGATGTGGAGAAAATATATTGAAGAAAACAACATATAAAAAGAAAGGCCCTTGAGAAATGATATTGATTACTTTGTACCTATTTGGGAACTAAATCTTAGTCGTGGTGACAATATGGGGGGTGACACTGAGCTCTTTTCGTATATATATTATATATATATACATAGGTAATACATAAAGCATAACTTGTCTTTAAAACTTTACTTATCGTAATGTGGGATAAATGTAATTTCAAGATTTTCCATTTCATAATGAGGTGTGGGTTAGAGTGAAGCAGAGGGAAAACAAAAGGACCTATATCTTTTTTTTATGATAAAGCACAGGGAGTCCATACAGAACCCATCAGAATTAAATTTAAATTCATGCGTGATTGCTTTTAAAGTGAGTGCTACTGATATCCTGCCATGATGTCAAGACTCCTTTGACAAGTGGTAAAAGCCTGAGAAAAACTTCTCTCAGGCAAAAATCAGGAAGGTGTAATCCTAAAGAAACAAGTAGTAGTATAATCAAAAAGAGCTTCTTATGTTCCCACTCCAACCCCCGCACATTATGTCTCTGTGCTAATGTCACATTGATTATGCTGATCGTAAACTGCCTTTGTTTGTCCCTTGCTTTCTTCCATCAGTCATCCATCCACAGGGATGAGCAGAAGTCACACTAAAAGCCATCCTTTTCATGTTTTCTGCATTTTCAGGTCTTGCTGCAGATATCACTAGTCCCACTGGAGGACAAGGCGACTCCCTTTTTCCATGCACTCCCGTATATTAATTGCTTTTTAATGTTTCCCTTCTCTCCTGAAAGTTGTTGCATACTAAAAAAATCAACAACAATAAGGTTCTTTTTGCTGTTGTAGACCACAGCCTAGACTAAAAGGGTATACAGTCACTGAATAATCCATGCAAGACACATTGGAATGAAGGCTCCAAGCTGGTAAAAGAAGAGTTGGAACAGGAGGCCATTTGGCTTTCTTTCTGCTTTGTCCCAAGTGTCCTCTGCTCCCAGCTGTGTGCATGTCACAGAACGGGACTATGGCGCAAGCAAGGATGGGAAGATGTAATACTGATCCAACTAATCCAGCTAACCCCATAAAGCATTGTGACATGCTCCATCCCTCTTAAGCAACAATTTCAGGAAAAATTTGAGTTTTTAGCATTCATTATTCATCTACACAGTTTTAGCGAATGTTTTGCATTGCTTTTTAGGGGAAATGTAACAATCTGTTATGCCTGAATCTAAGGGAAACAGATTGTACCACATGCTGTAAAACATTACATTCTAAAGAAGAAAAGGGATATTTTTTGCCATTTCTCATTAACATTTCTGTTACATTTTGGTTGTGTGCTAAAATATTTTTAAACCGAGATTTGCAGCCAAAGAGAGAGAAGTTTAATTTCTTAAGCACAAATGGCTACTGTACACATAGTTTTGTAGCATTTCATAGCATATAGCATTCTACTAAGTGCATTATTTCATTATGGACATTTTTTTTTTTACAGGAATATATACACCTTCATATATTTGACATACTACTGACGTAAAAACATGAAAAACATATTACATAATGAATACATTTGTTGCAGGCTTAAGCAACCCTTTGAATTTTTTGCTCAGCTGCCTACAGCAGAAACAAGAGCTCTCACTGCTTAAGCTTCTAGCCTACAACCTGCCACTGTAACATAATTCCTGCTCATAATATTCAGGGGAAGCAAAGACTAAGGTAATATGAGTTTTGCTATGTGGAAGGGGTCTAAATCAAAGTACAAGATTTGTAGAGTTAGTGTAACTATTGACATAACTCATTCAACCACATCATTGTTTGTGGTATTTAGCTCCTACTTTGATAGCCTTGCTGAGACGTGCTGTCCGAACATTCAGTGGTGAGTTGTACTTTTGGTGGCATGATTACACTTTTATACCTTTTCTATTTCTCTAAAATAATAATAACAGATTAACTTTAATTGGGCTAAGAAACGCAGGATTTTTTTTGGCTGAGAAAATTATTCTTTCTACAGATTGTAACGCAAATCAAATCTGACGGTATTCTTACTTATTGGATTTGGTTTACAGTTATGGTTGTTCCAGCAGTGGTACACATACTTACGTGTGTCTATAATATCTTTGTTCCCTGGGAAACAAAAGTAAATTTCTTTGGAAAGTACAAGTTTTAGTAAACCATGCTGCAACACTACAGTGGGTGAGGAACACAGGGTGCATGGCGGGTCATCAGCAAGTGTTTGGAGCTTGAGTTACAGGGCCAGCATCTGCCATCCGGCCATCAGGCCCTCATATCCATCACTGGCCGATGGCGTGGTGCAGCCCAGCGTTTGTAAAAACACCCAGAGGAAATGGAGTCTCTGGGCCAGACAAGAATAAAATTAGCTTGATGACTAAGTTCCTCCTCAGGTCCCAGTGGGAATAGAACTCTGCCATTTGTTTTCATTACTTCCCTTGGCTGTAGAAGGGAGGACGACGTGTGTGACTGTGTTTAGAGGGGGTATGAGTAGAAGGGGAATATGTATGCATTTGTCTGCCTCTTTCCATGCAAAGAAAGGAAAACATAAAATGAAATTTAAAAAGATTTTTTTTTCATTTTCGGTCCTGTGTGGTTTTAATCAAACATATTCCCTCATAAACACACTACTTTGATATCAAACCACAGTCCATGTATAATATTGAGCTCGGTCCGTAGAGGTGACATTACTGTTTGGAACTGTTCCACCACCCCTCATATTGGCTTTGGCCACTTTATTGCATTTGCCTCAGAATATCTAATAAACACGCAAAGGTTATAAAAATTGATTTGCTCGCAAATGTGTTTTCATTCATTACCAATGCTATGACCTAAGCCAAGTTTTGCTGAACTAAATGCAACTTATTAAGGGTGGTTGCTTTTATGTTCAGATTTAACCAGTAACATACTCTTTCAATTCAGACAAAGTTATGAAACTGATAGGGAAAAAAATTCTCTTTAAAGCATATACAAAGGCTCTCCTATTCTCTTGAATCTAAGCAATGGATCATATGCACAAAATCAATTAGACTTTAAAAGATTACTCTGGATACACGAAACAAATAATAAGACTGTTTTGCTGATGCAAATAATAAGGATCACTAAAGCAGAGAAAATAGCTAAGTAAAGTAAGATAAAGTACAAAACAATAATTCAAATGGATCCATTGGATAACAAGTGAACTCACTCTTATCTGGATATACAATGACCATATTGTCACACTGTGAGAAGACTTCTAAACTTCACCTTGTTAGAAATTTAGCTCTCTCCTTTGAATACGTTTCGCTACCCTATTTTACACACATTATTTCGCTCTTTCACACAAACCGCACACACAGCTCAGATTAGTTCCAGCTTTTACCCAGGGTGCCTGTTAGGGCTGAAGTGAAGACATCTTGTACTTCTTTAAAGCATGTAGCATTAACACCTTTGCCCCCTGTGTAAACCTTGAGTACTGACCCACAGCGGAGAGTGAAAAAGCACTCAGCTCTTTGGGATCCAGTGGTGTGTAACCCGTAGATCTGTGTGCAAATATTACAACCACAGCAGACACCAGCACTTTTTCAGTCAATGCTCCATGGGAAGGAAGGAATCAGGAAAGGGAATATTGGAGGTGAAGGAGAGAAAAAAAGAGAAAGTGTGTCGATGTGTGTGCGTTCTGGAAGAAGAGTTGACAAAACATGCTAGGAGGCCAGTGAGGCAAAGGCCTTGAACCAGACGTGTGAACAGATAGATCCGCTCACACTTTGGGCCTGTAAGTCATTTTTCATTTCTAACTTTGCTGCAGCCCCTATCCATCTCTGTCTGTGTTCTGTTCTAAGATCACGAATGGATCAGTTCAACCAAATAAAAAAAAAAGGCAAAAATAAGAAAGAATATTTTAATTGCCCTCGGTGGTAGTAATTCATGCAAACAATTTTGGTTTGCTTTGAACATTTTATATCTTACTGTTGTCAATAATATACCATGGTATCACAGATACCATACCAAAAAAAGAAAAAAAAGGTTTATTTGGATCTGCTTTCTGTTGAGGAAATATAATTAATTGTCACTGTCTTGTGAAATACTTTTTATAACCCTTAAAGTAAAATTCCAATTCTCACAAAGTTTTCATTGGAACTGTAGCTGTAGTTACAGAGACAATCTAATTAAACTCAATCTGGTCTGAGACTCCAATGTAATTGTTGAATAAAATTATTCATAATATGCCCCAAAGTTTATAATGAGAATCACAATGTATTACGAGAAATAAATGTGCAGTTCATTATTGTATTCCTGTAAATTTGCAACACAATGTTAGTAATACAGTTTGTAAATGGCACAGCAATCTACAGTATTTTTCTTTTATTTAATCAGTTAATTAATCGTGTTTTTTTTTTTTTTGTTCAAGCTCAACATTGATACTACTTCTACAGCTATTACAAGTACTTTAACTAATAACTGGCCAAGACGGTGGATAAAGCCTGGACAGAGCCTGCCCATCAAAAGGCCTAGCACCAAGACTGATGATCCAGTCATGCTAACACTCACACCTATACCTAATGTAGAATCACCATCTACCCTAACATGAATGTCAGTGCATGTGGGAGGAAACTGGAACACCCAAAGGAAACCCACACAGCAACAGGGAGAACTTGGAACTTTACAGGCCAACTATAAGCAGTGCGGAACACAGGACCACACCGCAGCTCTAAGAAGAAATAGACTAAATAGAATAAAAAATGTGAAATTCTTGCTGTAAAAATAAACTTTTTGGGGGAAAAAAGTTAGTCTAATTTTTTCACCCTCTAAAGACGGTCTTTTGTTTAAAGAAATGGTTTTCCTTGAAAGCGATATAACAGACCTTTACCCCGATTGCTCTGCAGTATGACATCATACGACATTATATCTCATCGGCATATATGGCTCCAGCCCTTAAACAGGGATCGTTTGGGCCCTTTTGTGTACCAGAAACCAGCAGGAAATGGATAAAAACAAGGACTAGAAAGGGAGAGTTGAATGGAAGCCAATTCATGAAATCATGCATGTTAACAGATAGATATATAACTCTGAAGTGGGTCTCCCTTTTGGACTCTCATCGAGCCACCTAATGTTGTCCATACTTGGAGTAAACATACACAGAAAGGACATATTTTATTCTAACCAGAGGGAAACAATTAGAAATCCCATGAACAGTTTGGTGATGATCGTTATTATGTCTAATTGAATGGATTATCAAAATGTTTATACCATCTATCTAAATCTGATTGATAAACTCATTCCAACTGGTACAGATTCAATCAGAAATGTAATATTTTCATCTCAGTCAGCATATGAGCAGCATGAAATAAATTCCATTCACTTCTAAATGGTTACAAATATCATTTTAATGACTTTATATGATGGATTTGACTATCTACAATCTAAGATATGAAATCAAATGACCTTTATGTTAATTTGTATTCTTTTGAGAGTTTTGCTTGAAATTCTCCTTTAATACATAATGTTTTTCTATCTACTGTGTCCCATTGTGAGAAAATGGTGGGCTTCCTTTTGTAGAAACACACACAATATTCATGACAGAAAAAAACGGTTCAAAATTGCAGTCTATACATGCAGACTGACCATAGAATAATGCAATTAAAACAGCATTTATGATCAGACAGAGGGAACACAGATCACGGAAGAATTACACAACTTCCTAGAGCCATTGTTGCTGAAAGGGGGAAGTGATTTTCTCTAATGTATCTCTGTGTTGTGTCGTTGTCCTCCCACGGCTGGCCTGCACAGACCTAGTTAAGGGGTCCTGCAAAACTAGGGTCAAAGCAAATGTGTATGGGTGTGTGTGTGTGTGTGTGTGTATGTGTGTTTGTGTGAGTGTCAGACTGTAGCAGAACGAGAGACAGACAGAAAGAGTTTGCCAGTGACAAGGAAGTCAAATAAAGGGAAGAAAAGCTCCATTTCCCCAGCTAAATGTACCCCTGGGAGGCGTAAGGGAGGGACCAAAAGGCAAGAAAGAAAGGTTATGAACCAACAATACTCCTGCAAGTCTCCAGATTTACAGCTACCAAGCCCTAAGAGCTCTGCCATGCTTATTTCTACAGCCAGTTAAAACAAATTGCAGCCATGTTTCAATCACCCACATCCTCTACTTGCCCATCCGCTCAGGCTGCCCTTTTGGCTGAGGAGAAGTTTCTCTCTCAATTACTCCTGAATAAATACTTTTCTCCAGTGAGGCAATCTTCATCCACTGGAAAGTCCCCGCATGCTACACAATCTCCCCAGCCTCAAGTACTCCCTCTGCTCCCTTCTTTTCATCTTATGTCATCTCAGTCTTGGACCTTGAAAGGCGTGAAAAGGAAATGTATGCTGTTTTGAGAAGCTGTCAGCAGTTTTACTTTTGTTTATTTTGTCATCAGTGTAAAACTTTAAATCTTGAACACATCTTGGCTTGAGCTTCACAGGAAAAATTAGGGGATTATCTGCGACTCTCTAGTTGTTCATTCTTTCCGAGAAGAAAAAAAAGAAATTGCTACTGCAAAACATAAAGTAAGTACAAAGGGAAATCCCGACTCATGGGAGGACGGATGAGAGCACATAAAACGAACACAAACCCCCTCTTCTGTATGTTTGATTGCAAGTTGTGGTGGAAATCTTGAGTAACTTAATATGCTGTTTGATTTGGGCTGTAATGATCAGGCAGAAAGAGAAGGATGGAGGTAGAGGATGGTTGGGGGCAGGTACGGGGTCAGAAGAGTGTCTTTTTCATGTTACAGATTAGAAGCAGATGTTGGTGGGATTACACCACCAGTGTCATCACTCAGCCCACAGCTCCACCTCCATCCATACACATAATACATGCACACACAAACAAAGAGGGTTAGAAAAGTTTTACAGCACTTTAAACCGTCCGTATAGCTACAGGGTGAGGATGGAGCACCAATAACTAACATCATGCTGCAGCTAAAAGATGCTATTTCTAAGAAAAATGAGTAGTGTTGAGATAAATTGAGCGTCAAACATTACTTGAATGCTAACATATGAGCAAATCTGAGCCTCTCCTTCCAACAAATCACTTGAGTCATTTAAAAAAAAAAGTTGATGAAAGAAGACACACACACACACACACACACACACACACACACACACACTGACACACTCGAAGGTCCAACTATGTATCTATTGTAATTCAGCTTCTGGAATGTGATGTTGTGATTTACATGGAAGTCTTTAGCCACCGAATGCTGACTGGTTCATGAAAGCTTATCTCCATCTACATTTGTACTTTTTCTTTTTTTTGTCAGGTGGTTCAGTATGAAGTATTGGCAAGAACAAATAGTTTTCATTACAGCTCTGACAAAGCTTGGAAGAGTTAGACATTTTATCCCTTTGGAAATCTGGCACGAATAAGGGAAATCTCATGAATGAAAGGCTCCACTTCACAGAACCAAACATTGACTGGATCCATCTTTAAATGATAGGATCCAACCAAGCAAAACATTTGCTCTATGAACTTAGTGGCATTGATTACATTTGTGAACAAGTCACTGATCAAGACAGACTAAAGTGAGGCAGAAGGTGACAAAGGGAAAAACCATTTGAGTCAAAAAGTGTTTTGTACAATTTCTAGACAAAAAAACATTGAATGTTTTTCAATCAGGTACACCTGCTAAATAAGCTAATAAATAGTTTCCTTCTGCCAGTAATACTATATTTACTCTGAGTGAGGTGACGACAGCAAAGTCCTCTAAGAACAGGAATTATGTCCATCATCTGAGTCAACATGAAGGGATGTCATAATTATCCAGGATGTGTTGGACAAAAATCTTTGATAAACACAACCCTCTGCGATAATAATGCTAGTTTATTATCTTTCACCAGATTGTGAAAGTCTGCCAACGCAGAGTGATGGCACAAAAAAGTCAGCTTCCATCCGTCTGGCATTCGGGTAAAATTGAGTAATCTCCTATCTTTTTATCTGCAACTTGTTGCCATGGGTCACAGAGCCTCCATGTGAAAAGTTCAGCCAGTAAACATGTGGGTCTATAAAGGGAAAATTGAGCTTCACCCACTATTACAGCTGCGAGTGAATGGAGCAATATCAGGGTCATAATGTTTGTTAATTTGAAAGAAATACTTGAAATTGAAAAAAAAAAAACGTGGTTTGAAACTGGGAGTCCAATTTTGAACTTGAAATTTGAATGGCGCAGCAAAAGCTTGAATTTAAGTTCCATTCATTTTTTCAAATACATTTTTTATTTCAAACATTCAATACAGTTTTTCACTTTCAAGATTTTGTTTCCTCAGTTTCAGATTTTTATATATTTTCAGATTTTTATATATTTTCAGATTCAGATACTTTGTGTTCAGTTCAAAACCTTTTCTCACACTTTCAGATTCCTCTTTTTCAGTTAGAAATTTTGGCACTGTTCAGGTGTGAGGGGCTTCAGATGACAGGGGTGAGGACTGCTAGCTAGTACAACTGACGCATCTCTCTGTGCCAAGAAACATGGGAACTGCAACAACTTATTTGACACCTCTTATACATGGTATTAACATGATTTTTAGCTAACATAACACATGCTCTGACAAAGTTTGGTTATTTAAGCCATTTGGGCCAACACCCAAAACACATCACAGTGTAAATGCGATAAATGTTGACAAATGCATCAGTATCCTCAGCCAGGGTTCAGAAGTGGAAATTTTCCACACCCACAAAGTCTCCCACACAGCAGTTCAATGTATCCTCCCGGTTATCCTATCTGTGTTTAACTGGGGGGGAGGCAGGTACTTGTATTCTTGTGTATTTGTGAAATGGCTTTAGTTGCAGCCAAAGCATTGTTCCAATCAAAAGTGCACATCGACACAAGAACACTCCAAATATCAGAATGTGCAGAATGTGCAGATCATTTGCTCTGAATTTTGCAGCTATCATTTTATTTGTGTTTATTCCCCACAATGCAATTTTATTTTATTACACCTTGTTACATCAGTTGGGTTCAATGCGGTTAACCAAGAACCGGGATCATCTTCATCTTCGTCCAAGTCATCCTCAGCTTTCCTCGTCCTCCTCTTTTAAGAATATTTGAAAAATCATGATCATGTTGGCAAGATTGGTTTATGCAGTTTAGTGCCTGTACATAACATGATATTTTATTTATATTTTCAAGTGAACTTAAAAAAACTTTATGAAAGTAAAATGGCTCCATACAGTGTATCTTCAAATGTATGGAACTCTACTGGGGGGATTAAACAGCATTACTCTAAAAGATATTTCCTCCTCATCTGTTTTGATGCTGATGGTGAAGAGGTTGTTTTCACACATTAGTCTTGAATATCCCATTTGTGTTTAATTGGGTTGTGATCTGGCAACTTTGAAGTTACCAGATCACTATGATTCACATAGTTTTCATATCAAACCATTCAGTGACCCCCTGTTCTCTTTAGATTGTCACATAATCCTGAAAGGAACTATCGCCATCTGAAAATATTTTTTTCATAAAGAAGATCACCCAGAACATCTTTGGATTAATTTGGTGTGATCCTCCTCTCAAATGAGACAAGAGACCCAAAATCTTGCAATTAAAATGTGTCCGAAAGTATAACAGTCAAGTCAAGTCTAAATGTAGGGTCAAGGGTACATTTTTTTCATTTAAAGAGTTACCAATTGAGTATGTAATTCATCCATAAACTGAAATGTAATTTTAAGCTTTTACAAGTTGAAAAAAGTTAGAAAATGTAATGAAATAATTACCTGAAAATGATTGATAATTCATAATTACTAATAATGGTTGTTATTTTAAGTATTTATTAAAGTGGCTAGCACTGTTTACTTTGAAAATGTAATCAAATTGACATGACTTTCAAAATAGCAGGATAATAAAAATTAAAATGCCATGAACTTTTTTTACCCAGTGATATGGTAATTGTAACACTGCAGCCTCATCCCTCTTTCATGTCCCTAAATCTTTAGATAGACCCGCCCCCACCGGTGACCTCAGCACCATGCACCTCTGAGGACCTTGAAGTGGTCCTGGTCTGGAAGATAAATGAAGTGACTGCGGAACTGCTGTCCACAGAAAGCTTATTGGAGTACCTCTGAAGGTTGATGTCGAGGGCCCATGAGGTCTAGTCCTAAGACGGCTGGTCCCCCATGTGTTCGCAAATTTGTGTGTGTGAACATTGTATGTATGAACAAATAAGAGGGATCATGTGCCTGTTTGTGAACCAAGCCTTTAAGTGGGACATTAGCCGACGTGGCCTGCTCAGTCTTAGCAGTTTGTTGTCAGTGGCAGAGCAATGGTGCTGGAGCCCAGAGGCACCAAATTTTCTCTGTGAGGAAAAAGCTGAAAGAAACAGTGCTTATCGTTCCTGACAGAAACCATACTGGGGCTGTGAGTATAGTCACAGCTACTGAGAATAACACCATATCATCATATAGACTTGTTTTCTTGACCACTGTAACCAGCTAGCAAAGCCTGGCAGTCTTGTTCTAGTTGGGGTCAGAGGTCTTGACCAGATGTCAGAGGTAACTAGGGATCAACTATGGCTGTAGGCACTCGTAAAATATTTGCGGTCGTATGAACATAGCAACTGCTTTGCGCCAGGGAGAGATTTTTCATGTCTTTTTGCTGTTAGGATTAAGGGGCTTGAGATCTGGCAGACATATGACTTCAAATCACTACAAAATTTGGGAATGTTTTTAATCTTTGAAAGATTGATGAACATGCTGCATTAAACAAAAGAAGTATAAGTATAATTTGAAACCACTATATAAATTTCCTTTGGGATCAATAAAGTATTTTTTCATTTATTTCAATTTAGCGAACCATTGGAAGCTACTATTCTCTGGCATAACACAAAAACCTATTAAACCGAATCGGTGATCTTCAGACACTTCAGGACCAGATGCTGGCCCCAAATTCTAACGGTGTGATTACAACATGCTCAGAGGAAGTTGATAACAACTTAATCTGTTCCCTCTTCACACAACAAGATAATCTGTGTAGAACATCAGTCCTAACTAAGAATTAGAAATGTTGTGATAATGTGGTAAAAAGGACCACTGATCCTCAATGTGGAGAAATTGATCAAAATATTAAAAATCAATAAATATAGACAAAGGAATGTTCTTGTTTTTTATGTTTCAGTTGTCATCTTGGCACATCATATTTTCTGCCTCCATCCACGAAGAAAAAAGAAATCAGAGAGCAGAAGTAGATAAGATTCCAGTCAGTGTCCAAAGGTGGGAGGAGATTTAGAGGCGCTGCTGTGGAAGCAGACAGGCTGGAGGAGATTAAAGAACTTCAGATAGACAGCCATTCAGACAAGTTCAAAGACTGAATATAGCATTAAAGGCTCAAACACTTCAGCACTTAAAACTCAGATAAACGTACTTCATTTATCAGCTTTATGCTTTTGTTGTTCGTTATACTCGTTTTTTTCAAATTTCTTGAGGAGATTTAGATTTTGGAACAACTCATTGACGATCATGTCGCAGATTTCTGCATGGAACAACAAACTTTTCCTCCATTTCTACAATGTGTTACCCTAAGAATATGTACACTCTGCAAGGTTGTACCTCTTTATGTTTTTGTTTTCAATACTAAATGTTAGAATCCTTCAGATAGCACAGAGCACCAAGTTTCACACACAACATTAGAGGAATAATAGACACAAAATGGGGACATTATGAGAACAAGACACTAACTAACTAACTAAATGCTGCTTGTTATAACCTATATTTAGTTTCAAAGGATAGCTCTGTCCCTTCTTATCTCTTCACTACATGGTGACTGCATGCAAGCCTCGAGTGCTTTCTGAGAACAGCCCTAGAGCCCTGAGAGAACACTCTTTAGCGACTGTCTCCAAGCTCTTGACCCAGCGGTAAAGCATGTAGATAGCTTTGACGATGGCAGCTGAAAGACAGGAACAATATCTGTTTCTTAATAAGTCTTCATGGAGAAGGGTTGTTTTTCAAGTGGTTTGTTTGGGTTTCTGCTGATCGTTAGATTGATTTTGTTCATGTAATTACTGTAAGGCAAACAGAAATTCATTCATTCATTCCTTCATTCAATTTCCATACTTGTTTCATCCTATTTGGGGTACACAGCTGCTACTGGCCAAGAGGCAGCGTGCATCCCGGTTAGGTCACCAGCCCGACGCAGAAAGATATACAACCCTCGAGGGAAAACTTTTATAGAAGCTAATTAACAAGATGTACAAATAACCTAAACAAAGCAAGCAATGCACGATGAGTGGACACTAATAGATATCCACAGTTTCATTGTCTGTATCAGCACCTCTGTGTGATCTGCTTCCTCTAAGTCTTATCAGGCATGCATGATATCAGGAGACCTAACTCTCAACCGCAAACAGCCAGTCATGTGTATCTTGTGAAGTTTATACATTGTCCACAGAAGAGGATTGTCACCCCGTCTGAACTGCTGAAAACTGATGAGGTTTTTCATACAGTATAAATTTCTTGGTGTTTTTTTTTTCCCCGATTTTTTTATTCTTCTAATCAATTGTTCACGTTAGACAACAAAGTCTCCTAATGTTGCATCTTTCTAAGATTAATAAGCCTTTTTTTAACATATGAGCATGAAATGCAAACAATTAGCATTAGATGTAAGGGGTTCTCTGTGAGAACAATTCGTCACATTCAAACCAAGACTATCCCAGCTGCTTGACAAGAGAAATGATTTGGCAGCAAACATGCCACAGAAACCTGTCTTAACAGCAATTATCATTGCAGCAAAATGCAGCTATAGGTCATTTATTCATGTTTAATTCCTCCTCATAGCCTTGACCTGCACCCATGTGCTGGATTTATATCTAAAATCTGCTCCCTCTGACCCTCAATTAATCTTAATGAAATCAGGAGGACACAGTCTTTTTTCTGTGTCTATATGTCTTGTAAGTGTGCGAGTGTGTGTGCACATGCACTTGTGTATGTTTTTCCACATCCTCTCCCGCCCATGCTTTTCTTTTTAGTTCCTCTATGTTACTTTTCAGCAATTGAAATCAAGGTAATGACTGGGCAAGGAAAAAGAATGTTCTTTCAATAGATAATTAGGGAGATTGGTTTACCAGGGCCACTCAAAGCCTATTCAAATGCAGGGCTGAGGCCAGGCCTTGTTGTCTGCCGAGTCCAAAAGGCTCCCGAGAGAGGCATTCGCCTTGGCTTCATTTCTCAAAGCAGGTGCCTGGCAGGTAGTCAATGGAGACAGCCAGTCGAAATATATAAGAAACCCATCCCCCTGTACAAGGGGTCAACATCACAGGTCAGGGGTCATGAGCAGAGGTCACAAGGTCAATGTTTAGCACACAGGACTGGCCAGATGACTGGAAATGCATCCAGGACAGCCAGCTATCAGTTCTGTGACTGAATGTGTGGAGGAAATGAAGACACTTGTGTTGTTGATTGACAGCTACCTTTTCTCTCATCTCTGTGTCAGTGCCGTATATCATGTCAATTTAGTAAATACACATCAATCAACCAATTTTCCATTTTTGTCCAAAATGTAAAAAAACAATCATCCTGAAACTTTTGCAATTTCACTTTTCACACATATAACCACTATGACAAAAACATTCTTAAAAGGCTAACAAGCTTAGAGATACAAAACTGCAGAAGCTCCTCTTTTGATTGTACTTCAATCTAACAAGATAATCTATAATATTTTTTGTGTTAAAAGCAAGTGCAGGAGGAAGATGGTTGATTCTTACCATCTTCACATTCATTTTCACACCACAACATCAGCTCTGACAGCTTAATCAGAGTATTATTATTTTACATTATATTGGACTTGTGGTCCCAATTCACAAATAAATATGCTTAGAATTTATTCCCATGACAAGAGCAGTGCAAGATTAGAGGTCAGAGGTGATGTGCACTCTAATTTTCTAATTAAATCACAGTGTGGAAAGCTGATCTGTCATTGCCCACAGGCTGCCATTGACAAGAGCTAAGCAACACAAGTAAAGGGATCAACCATCCACCTTCATGTTTTTCCCAACCACCTCCTTGAGTTCTTGAGCTGTATCTCAAGGGAGACACTATAAAAATGCACTGACTACCGACATAGTCGCAGCCGTCAAGGGGGGAGCACATGGAGTACAAGAGATTTTCTTTCTGTCACTCTGGTGGTGGTTCCTAGAAATACAGTCATGATTGAGGGTCAGATCCTCTTACACAGCAGTGGACATAAGTTTATGTGATATGAAATTGAAACTCTGATGGGCTGGCAAAATGTGTGCACCTAATCTCTGCTGGGTTGTACACACACACGCATACACATGTAAGGGAATGGTTGGAGAAGCTGCATGACAAATCCCAATTCTAACTCCATGTATTGTTTAGGTATCAACAACCAGTTCTCCATTAGCATTTGTGGCAGTGAGCACAGCAACATATCCAATGTGCATGTCAATTTTTCTCGCTGTAATCAAATAGAAAGCCTGTGAAGTAAATATCTATTTTCTTACAGCCTAGCTGTTTACAACAAGGGGTGGGGGGGAGCGAGGGTATACAAACAGTGTGTGGCAAATGAAGAATTTCTTTTAAGGAATCAGCACGGCCAGCATATGCTCGATATAGGAAACCCATAGCATCAGTGGCTCCATATTGGCTGCTGAGGTCAAAGGCTAGGGAAGGTCAAAGGTGTCATCCTCCTTTCTCATCATGAAGTGCATTAACATCTTCTCCTTGTCCCATCTTATCCAGATGGCTGACCAGGCCATAGGACAGATGCCCATTTTAAAATATCTCTGGGATCCAAAACGGACCATCGAGAATAAATATGGCTCCATTTTTAGGACATCATATTTCAAAGGAATATGGATAGGGAAAGGGGTAGATGTAGGGTGCATACACAAAGGCTGTGTTAACCATGCACTCATTGATTCTTGGTACTGCTGCAACAGCTTGCTCCGTTCAGCCTATGTTCAAACTGTTTATACTTACGAGGGGAAAAAAGCATAAGATCAAACAGATTGAAATGCAAATCCTAGATTTTATTTGGATGTAATTCAAGTAAGGTATGCTTAATATCTCACCAAAAAAATGTATCGTCTTCCATCAAAAATAGTGAAAATTAACATACTATTTATGAGAAATTGCTATTAATGCTATAAATAATATCTATGAATTATTACTGTCTGCACACAACGATTCATGTTCATAAAAAGCCAAGAAAATGAGGAAGGACCCTGGAAGGAGGTAATGACCTCACTTATGTGCATGAGTAACTAGATCACACAGTCTTGGAGTGCATATATGGCATTCTTCCACTTTTGAATGAATATGTCACATGCTAGCCAAACCCACATGATAAATGTCTCAGGGAAGCTGACCAGTTGGTTGCTTTCAAACTGCCAAAACAAATAGACACATATGTGCTAATTTTTCTCCATATTTTTCAAAGTTATTCAGTCATCAAAACTCATCATTCATTGTCTCCCCTCAACCAATCAGCACAGCTCATAAACAGATGACCCCACGTCTCAGAGCCAGTCATTATTTTTACAGCACCGAAACCCTTCCAGGCATGTTTACAGTCAAACAAATGGAGCCTCACCAAGCCAAATAGACCAAGGCACCCCGCCGAGAGCTTAAGATTGGACCTCGTGCAGCCTCTCAAACGTACACACACATTTATGTTTATAGAGAGAAGCAGTGACTCGTACATGCTTTCTCATGCACGCATCTAAACACCCACACAAACATATATGGCATGCTACCCTGCCCAGAGACCTCTGACTTGAACCTGCTGCTCTCACTCAGCAACACATAAATCACTGGGCTCTCAGCAGCACTGCTGGCCCTCAGTGCCATGCAGAACTTGACTCCACGGGAATAAAAGTCTGTAACTAAATACAAAAACTAATCCAGGCCAGAGACAATTGCTGGCATACAGAGGCCTTAGAGGTGCTGATACCCCCTCTTACAATTTGTTGCTTCTGTCATGAGACCTCTGACTTTTGCACTTAGGCCCACTAGGTGCTACCGGTCAGACACAGAGAGACATGGAGAATGAGTGAAGACATGAAGAATGATGACGACATAACCTATCATGTCAACTTTCTTCTTGGAGTGGCCATCTGTGTTTCTAAATATTCCTTCCTCACCAGCCCATACTCAGTTTAAATTAAAACATTATGAGGCTAGAAGAAATAAAGGATTATTTGATTGCAACTTCATTCATTGTTTTCTGTTCATTTATACTTCTGCAACAGTTGTTATGAACTTGCCAAACGTTCATAAAGTAGATCAACTTAATTCTGTGTCAAGCCAACTTAAACATTAAAATTCTTCCTTTGTATTAGTGCATGTACAATGATAATCCTAAACACACTGTAAATCTTATTACACCAAAATGATCCCATTTTTATACTTGAGCAAAGCGTTGAATCCTATAATACAGAATATTTGTATATTTTAGCATTGATAGTTTTAGTAAATCCAAGAACGACAATACGCTGCACTGCTGCACGCACTAAAAATGTTTGGTAAAGCACAGCAGCTGATAAGGAAAAGTTATGTAGTACAGCATTAAATAACATACACAGCATCTTTAATCCATCACATGTTAAAGAGCCCACATTATGATTATTTATAGGTTGATTATTTTATTCTGTGGGTCTACCTAAATAAGTTTATAAGCGTACATTAAAAAAAAAACACTTTAACTATATCTTGCTGCAGCAGCAGCGGCACTGTGAGGTGATCCATTTGAAAGCCCTTATTTTAGCTCCCATCTCTTTAAGGCCTCCTTGGTCAAATGGTCAAAAATGGTGGAATGTATAATAACTGCCTTAAAAAGAAAGAAAAGCTCAATATGACCTCTTTTATACGTGCAGCTCAGACACTCAAGATTTAAATCTACTGTGCTACTGACCACAGCATATGCAGTATTTTTTCTCCTGAGATATAACAAATTCACCATGATTTTGGATGCCAAAATCCCTCTGGAGGTGTTACCAGCAATACCCCAAATTTACACACACTGATTAGACGAGGCAAGAAGAGATTAGTGACGGTCAGGGTCCTGGAGATCAATGGGTTCATATTAGAGTACAAAACTAAATTTAGACTTATCTGTCTCCTTTTTTGTCATGTCAGTCTCGTTAAGTGACTGACAAGGAGGCAGAGCAAAGCCCCAACAACACCCGGCTGTAAATAATCAACGAGCTTGTCCTGTAATACAGCAAACTCCCACACCACTCCCTAACTGTCTAACCGCGATCCAGTAGTACACCGTGCCCCTCCAGCTACAGGCCTGACACCAGCAAGTAATATAGGAATGTCTCTGTGCTCTTCTGTCCTGATAGAGTGGCCTCTGTTTAACTCTGATAACATCAGGCACCAGGGCCCGCACAGCCACAGGGCTCTGAGAACCACTTTTATGACTCAAGTATCTCGGAGTGATATCTGCAGCCATCAGCTCAATACACCCTCATCACATACTTATATTGATACAGAGACACTCTGTCTTCATCTTACAGATTCATCAACCAAACCTTCTAAAGAATGCATGTCGGGATGCACATGTACAAAAGCTTACTTTATTCTACTTCCCATTTCATTTGTGAGCACACATACTTACCTTGACTTCTTTATACAATTGATAAATTCAATCTTCAGTCAACTTTCGCTTTATTTGCTACCAAACTGCAAAATTACTCTTAATCTTATCCACTTCATCCTAACCTAGAAACTCTAATCTAATCATCAATCCTAATTCTTCTATTGACAAAACTGTAATTTTGATCCAATCTAAACCCTGCAACCCAAACCCAATTCCAAGATAGTTCAGTCACAATCACAACAAAAACGTCCTTGTGCTGGTAATTCTTTATCTAGTTAGAATTGTTAAGTTATTTGGTCCTCACATAGATAACAGCGTCTCAAAGCCACGTTGCATGCAGAAAAACAGCACAGCATTCCCTGAAATCCCAGCTTTTACCTGAGACAACTATCTCTATGTGTGGCATATGTCAACCAGATAACAGGTGGGGTTTTTTTTCATATTCTGTGTGTTACAGGATATCCAGATGCATGGTACAGTATAATATGCTGACAGTCACAGACACACTGTAACTGTAATATCCAAAAAAGGGCAAAGAGTAAAGACAACATGCAATGAGTGTATTTGGGAATACTGTGGAAGAGTGTCTTTCAAAATGGTTGTAGATTATTATATTATATTATATTATCATATTATTATATTATTGTTTTAATGTTAACTCTATTTTACAGTGGAAGTCTCATCCCCTCCTCCCTGAAAGTCTTTACTTTTTACTTTTCATCCACTTAGTAATCAGTGGGAAAAGTATATGCCCCTATAGACAACAAAAGGTTTTGGTTTGTTTATTTTTTAAACACTGCTGTTGCTGCTAATATTGCTGTGTTATTGGTGTCTTTGCAAAGTTTACATCTTTTTCTGAAGCTTTGGGCTTTCAGAGAAAGTTTAGTCATAGAGGTGCCATTGAAAGTGCTGCTGGATCATTTTCACTCTGCTTATATTAAAGGGGTATTGTTCTTTTTGAAGTTGAGTTTTGTGTAGTGGTTGAGCACTCAGTGTCTTACCTGATAGGGTTCAGAGCGCTCATAGTTTGGAGAATAAGAAAAGGTGGGCTTCCCATAATGTTCAATAGTGGGCTGACCTGCACTCAGAAAAAAGGATTTTTTTTACTTGAATTCATTTTTTTTTCTTATCAGCAGATTCCATCTAATTGAGTGTTGCTGGTAAAATAAAAAATGTTGATTCAGTCCAGCTTGATAAACTTGTGATACATTAATTAAATATTTGTTATTTAATACCACTAATCAAAAGTGGAAAGAACAAAATGTGTATACATTTAACCACCTTTATGAATGAATGTTTTTTGGACTTATCAAATATATTTCCATCTTAAATATTTCACATATATGTACTCACCATGAACTAATTATGTTACTGCAGGAACTAAAATATGAGTATAGTCACTGAAACACTAGGATTTAATACAATTTACATTTTTCAACATAAGTTAACCAAAACTCTTTGTCTCTTTGGGAGTTGAACCTGGAACCCTCTCGCTGTGAGGCGACGGTCAGACATGTGATCATTCAGGCAATTTGATTGGCTGTTGCCTGCACTGCTGCTTGAAATGTTGAGCTATTGTCAACTTTCCACAGCAATCTATGCTAGCAAAGCACCGGACTCAAAGTTCAGTCAGGCAGTGCAAGACGTTACCCCATTCAAAGTTAATCAGAGGCTAGACAGTTGATGTCTTGGATGAGCAAGCTAAAAGCTACTCAGAATGGGACCAAAAGAAGGCAAAAAATTTCCCTATCAAAAGCAACTCAAACCTATAAAACTGTATTGAAGCTAGAGCAAGAGCTAAGTTATGTTTTTTTTTTACTGTTTCAGTTTTTATATGGCAAAAATTCTCTCTTTTGATGGCCCTCCTCTGAGTAGCTTTTTGCTTAATTCCCCCAGCAGGAAACAAATTTTCCAAACTGAGAGTGCTCTGGTAAGTACCACACACAACCCCACTTCAATAAAACATCAAAATATCCCTTGATGGCTAATTTTTGGGCCCTCAAACTGGACCAATATTTGCAACATGAGGATCAAGACATCAGCTTATCAAACAAAATCCCCAGAATACATTTTAGTCTAATTAATATACCTAAAAAAAGAAAAAAAAACCAGATGCCCACATGCAAGGCATCTATTTACATGTGAAACGCTTATCTCAGAATTAAGAATTTGCTTACTAATCAGTCTGTAAGAAGTTACTGCTTGAAGTTTGTCATACTACTTTTGACAGTACATATTCAATCATAATATGTATGCTTTTACAAAGTTATTTTAAATGAAAACTTTAAACTTGTTTATTGCCAGATGAAGTAATGAAGAAGATTAATTCTCAATAATTTCTCATCAGATAATTGGTAGAGAGGTGAAATCTTGCATTAAATTTGAGAATGGCTGACTGTAGCAGCCACCGTAAAAAAAAAAAGAAGAACAAAAAAAGATCGGTGTCACAAGCGAAGCATTCCTAAAGCTACAGCACAACTTGCCTTAGAAAAAATGTATCCACTTAGTAAAACTGCCTGAATTACCACTGTCACTTCCTCGGAGAGTTGTAGCACCACAGACAGCCTTCACTCCTCCTTGACCCAAGAAAACACAGTATGCGCCTTTTGATGGACAGCACCACTTCACTCTTTCACATTGACGGTCAGTCACACAAACAAAAAGAGGGATGAGATGAGTTTCTCAGGGGAGTGAGGATAATAAAATCAGGGTGTCTGTGTGTCCTGAGAGGGGGCAATATTTGATGCTCTAACAGAATGAAGGTCTTTGGCGGCCCAGCCTGGCAGTCTTTTAGCTAAAGCAAGCAGATTTCTTTGAAGCCTGGCCACCTTTGCTGAAGAGCCATTACTGCCAGGATTTTCTATACATTAACCATGCTCACAGCAGCACAAGTGCATTACAGGCTCCCGCCCCGCTAGGGCCCAATTGTACTCCCTCTTGTTAAATATTACCCCAACAGAGCTTTTGATTTTATTTTCTTTTTTTTTTTCTCTCCATGCCTCTTATTCTCCTCCCCTCCCCCGATCAGATTAGGATCGATTGCTGTGTGGTGGAGCTGGCCCAGACATGAGGACCAGAACAACGCTCCAACATGATTGTGCTCCTTGGGCCCCGCCTTGGAGACAATTCAGGCGACTAAATAGAATGATTTGCCCTTAGATGTCAAATTTCCTCCAAGACAAGGATGTCAATACCAATTAGATTGTCTGCAGTTGCCGTAGTTACGCCAGCCTGTCCCAAAGCTCCGCAGCCACCACCCCTCTAAAGATACACTTGCTCTCTTTTAACATCTCCCTCACATCTCTTTTTTGTAGGCAGAGTGGTGGTCTCGGCACCAAGCCTTTAGCCTCAAATCAGTTTTATGACTGGCGCTGTGCAGACATTAGGCTAACTCCATTAGCCTCTCTGAAGGAGATGGCCTGAGGGGATACTGAGGGGCCAAGATGGGACTGAGCAGGGGTGTGTGTGTGTGTATATGTATGTGTGTGTATTTGGTGAAAGGGTGAAGGGGTAACATTGTCTTACAGAGTCTTCTGGCATCTCCTTAAAGGTCACTGTCTGCTCGTCGGTGGAGGCAAAAGCCCACTGGAGCAAAAACATAAACAAGAAAGAGAAGTGGGCAGAAAATGGATTAATGAACAAATGTAATTAGGAGAAAGGGTGGATGGAGAGAGTGGGAGAGAGGACTCTGTCTCCACTTAGTATCGTGGCTCCTGCAGGCGCTTAAGTGCTAACATGACAAACAGATGTGGCCATGGCTGGCCAGACATGGGACTCCACAGTCACACACATGCGGGCATCCAAATACATCTACAAATGTACAGTTACACTTTCTGGCTTTAACTTGTGCTCTCTTTTTCAGTCTTCTAAAATGCCCAAAAGGTGGGAAAGTATTATTCAAATTATATACAGCGAATGCAAATTATTTTGTAGTCTTCAGGATATTGGTGAAACAAAAAGGTTCAATTGACAGCCATGGACTCAAATAAGCGAGAAATTCAGCAACAGTGCAAAAGTTAATAAAGCCAGAACTGCTCCGGGATGTCATTGTTATCAGAGGAGATCAACGGGATTCATCTCTCAATGTTTAGAACATACTTTTTGGTTCACCTCGATGAAAACGTGAGAGGAGCCCAACCTTTTTGTCAAAACTATTGTCAAAAAATGTGATTCTGTGATTACACATGGAGGAAACACGTACACTCTCTTTGGGGTGCTCCAACAGTGCCTCCACTGAGTCTAGATTAAAATTAGAATTGTATATATTAGGAATTTATGAAATATTCAAATTAATTAGGAGCTCATATAACAACTAAATACTTATTGGTTAACATAATTACACTGCAACACACAGACATACAAAGGGTTGTCATCTCAGTCAGCAGTGGCAGAGAGTCTCTTTCTCTGCTTTGTGTGATAACCTTTGACCATCTAGCTTATACAGCCTTGCATTGCTTCAGTCAAAAAAAAAGAAAAATCCAAAGTAAAGTGTATAAGTGTGGAGTTATGTGATTTATTTATCAGAAAATCTCAAGCAGTCATGTTTCTTTTGATGAACCTCTCAATCAATGCAAAAATGTGTTGCATTCTTGTGTTTGTGTCCCTTAACATAGATTAGATCTGGGAGTCCAAAAATAGAAAGAACATAAAATGTCCCAAAACATAGATATGTGTCATACTTTTTGAACAGGAAACATACGAGGAGGTTGTGGTTATACGTGTGTGTTTATTCAGCAGGGTTGATATTAGATTTAAAGTAGCTCCACAGGAGAACACATATTTCATAGCAGTACAAAATGCCTGAGGGCCTTACTGCTTAACATTTCATGTTATTTTCAGAATTGTCACCTGGTAACTGATTTTTGTTTTTCAATTACACTGAAGAAGAAAAAAAGAAACGGCCTAAATTGATGCAGAGAAGGCAGAGAGAGTAGTAAATTAACTGTTTGGCAGAGAGGAAGACCCCCCATTACCTACGCCCATGCCAGGATGTCATATTAGCTATCATTAAAGATATACCAGCAGTTATGACCTGAGCCTTAAATTCTCTTTGATGCCTCTTGAACGTTATCGAGAATATCCTTCAAGCGCTGTTGAAGCTCTTTTTGCTTTAATTCAAAATGGACTAAAATATTCATTCTGTTCAGTTTACATTATATTTGCTACAGGAATATGAAACCCTATACTGTACTTCATTTTCCAGGTCTCAATTAGCATCTACAGGCATAGTTAACCACTGCAATTTATGAAATCAATATCTTCCCAGAAAGCATCCAAAGCAGTCCAAGAAAATGTATCCTCATTTTTTAACTTTTGACTGTTACTGTTATAGTTGACCATAAATGAAAGGGAGCCTTTGCAAACGTATGTGGCAATATCAGGTCGAGCAGTATTCTAAACATTTACTTCTATTATGAGATTTGAAGTAATAAACTTCAAGCTGTGATTGAAAAGTTTGAGATACAGACTAAAAAATACTTTCCCGTTTGTAGTATAATCCAGTATTTTTAATGTAATGCACATTCTTTCCCTCACTTTCATGTCAAAGGCATCCTGTGCACAGCCAGCAGACACTTAAAAACTAATGTGAGCCATGACCATGATTGCAAAATCTCCTTCTCTTTTTCTTTTTTTTTCTCTTCTCCTTTTTTCTGAGGGCACGGAGCACTACACAGTCAATTGAGCAGTGAGGAATGGAAACAGGACTTGCATTTTGAAGTTGGTTTAACCTTGCAGTGACACCTATTGCACATGGTTTGAAATGGTTGGGAAGAATAGTTTCCGCATGGCGGAATCTACAATTAGGTAGCACATCTGCACCAGCAGCAGCACCCTAACCCCGCCCCCCCAACCACTACCACCACCACACACACACACACACACACACCCACACACACACAACCTCCAAATCTGGCATTCTCTGAGCTCGGTGTTGGTTGGCAGCCAGCACAAACATGTTGCACGACATAACTGTGAATAATTATACGCGATTGATTAAAACTAGGCAATTTGATGGATTTCAATTGTGAATATTTCAATAGTGCCGTGCAATTCGCTGCACAATCAGTGAGAAAGGGGGTAGATAACAGGAGCATGGGAGACGTGGATAAAAGTCACAGAATAGGAGGAGCTGGAAAGACAAAGCAGGATAAACATGACGAAAGGAGGGGAGAAGAGATAGTGACAGCCATGAGACAGAAATTTACAACCAGATCATCAGTTAACCACTCCAATCACATTGGATCAAGCCATTAAATGTGCATTTTTTTCTGAACGACCTCCTGACTGACAACAACTACAGATCATGAGCTTGTACTGATGGCCGATGGAACAGTGTGCTGTCCCAAAGTCTAAGAAGTTCTCTGTTTGTCAGTTAATTCGGCACATGCAGTCAGGAACAAAACAAATGTCAGCCCTCTCAACTTGTGTGCGTCTCGTTAAATGCAGTCCAGTTATTTCAAGCTACAAGACAAATGTCTCCTGCTCTAAAGTTGGCATGTTTACTTTGCTCTCGTTTTTCTTGTGCTGAATAAGCACAGAATGTGACCATTAAATATATTGCTGATGGAGAGACAAGGGCAGGGAAACATCAATATTTAAGTGAACTGGAGTTACTGCTGTCTGTGTCACATACAGGCTATACCCGTGTGACATCATTACCAGGTTAGATAAAATATAAGTCATGAATTTGAGCAGATGAATCAGAATCTGAAAAGGCTACTTGCAAGACTGCTTTCACACAAATAATTTGACTTGATAGTGTGGCACCTGACAGACAAAAAGAAACACTACTACTAAATGAAAAAGTAAGTTAAAAAAACCTTGTCGAGAATTATTAATCCAAAATACAAACGTACAACCTTTAAAATACATTAGTCCTGGCTTTTGGATGCTCATATTTTTGCAAGATTTATTTAAAGTCTAATTAAGAACGCCATGTCATGTAATTTATGGCTGCTTCTGCGACTCGTTTATCAGACTAAAGCAATGCTCTACGAAAAAACAATTCTTGATGAGTATATCCAACAGGCTTTTGTATTCCAAAATAATTCAGAATTGGAAAACAAACACATATTTACTTGTGCATTATCAAGACAATCAGCCTCTGTGTAGTGAAAAAAAAGAGAAACAAAAGGACCTTTGGACATGGCAAACTCCAGCAAATCCTACTTTCAGCACCTCTGAAATTAGACCTAAAGTCCCCCCAGAGGGGCTATTAAATGACAAATCCTTGCTGTTGACCAGGTTCTGCCCTCTACTTGCTCCTGACTGACGTCCCAACCTCTTTGATGTCCCTCGCCACAACAACTTCGGCTCCACTTCCTTTTCTACAGGAGGGCAAAGAGTGAGTTGCCCCTGTTTTTGGACAGCAAAATAGAGCAGGAGCGGTAGGAAAGGGGACCCACAACATTCCAGATAAACCAGATGTTTGCATCCCATGCGGACATGTGGAGACATGCGCTTGCCGTGGGCCTGCATTAATGAAGGTGGAGATCTATCTGGGGGTGCTGATAGGCAACGGGTTGCTGTGTGATAGGCTGTGGCGCATGCACATGCTCACCGGGTCACATGTGCTAGCAATAAGTGATTTTTGCTGCAACTCTGGTCTGACAAACAGATGGAAATGGGCTGAGGGACTTTTGGTGAGATGGAAAACAGAAGAAAAATCTTGAGAAAAGCAGCTATTCCACTGAAATGCTTGACACAGTGAAATTAAGTTAATTTAAGTGAAACCTGTAGTTTCTCTTAAAGGGGATAACTGATGATGCGACTCAGCTTTTTATAGCAATACATTTTAACTAACTGTGAAAAGCCAACACAAAGGACAGAATTGTTCATTTTGTCCTGTTTCAATTTTGAAATATTTTAGTCTGAAATCTTCTTGAATTAGTTTTAAACATATTAATGGCATTGAATAAATGCGTTTCCACATCCCAGCAGCAATAAATGATAAAATAATGTGAAAGACAAATAGCTTGTTTTTTAACTTTTAACACAGCATGAAAATATTACTATGCATGCACAGCACCAAATTTCATCCTTCTACAAGTCAGACATTTATTTCACTGAGTGCCATATAGTTTTTTTGCTGCAGTGCTCACAGCTGAAAATGTACAATCACTTTTATCTGGCTGAATAATACAGGGATGGGAAGCTAAAGATTAATATCTACTTTATTCAGGCTGCCAATTAAATCATAATGCTATTTTCATAGACATTAATTATACTGATTTAAAATGTATTATGCTATTTTACAAAAAAAAATTAAAAAATCATCTCAGCAAATAAAAAATGTTCCATTTTAGTCAAAAGAAGGTTTTTCTATCACTACAGCTTGGTCACTTTGTATTACCACATCATGATTATATTTATAAAACATAATGACAGCATACAAACAAGTACATATTTGGTCACTAGTCACATAAAAATTTTCACTATTCCAAAATTTTCCACAATACAAGACAAGATGTTGCCCTGGCCTGAAGAATTTCTGTGTTTTTATTTATGACTTGATTATATTTGAGTGGATAGTGGCACTTTTCAGGGACAGTTTAGTCAAATTAGGAATCAGAAGTTAAAGTATGACAATTATAGTGGGACTCGTGTCTGTCAAGGTCGAGTAACTCCTGGGCATTAAGCAGAACACACTGAATATATTAAATGTCAACGGTCAGCTGAAAACTGTGTTGACGATAAAGAAATAACAGAGCGTGTACAGTAGGATTGCATTTAAAGAGAAAACCCCTTACAACAGCCAATGCAGGGAAGAGAGGACTGGAGATGAATGAAAATGTAATGATTGCATTGACTGCTCCAGCGTGAACTGTAAATGAACCCCTAAACCCTAATCTTCACCTGACAAAATCTGTTCTTTGCCCTGACACACAGCCACAAAGCGTTTGCAGGAATGCCGTCTTATGGTCTTTGCAGGCAAAATATTTCCTTCCCAGGTAAGGCTGTGGGATCACATAAACCACTAACTGTGGGCTGAGGATCTTTCTAGTTCACCATTCTGGTTTGTTTGACTTGCAGTAAAGTTTCCAAAGGGAATGTTGACAGTTTGATATTCCGCATATTTCTTTTTTCTTAGTTTAAAATGATACAAACATACAAAAAAAACAACACTTAATGTTTGTCTTGAAGTTTAGCGCCTCTGTGTTGTGCAGCCACACACTGGCTTTCTGGCCTCTCATCTGCTGTCATCAGAGACTCATCACATTAGGCTGCAGTAATGATAGCTGACCTGAGGTAATGATAACCACAGTTGCATGGTTAGAAGGGTATTTAAGAAGCCTAATTCCTTGTTTGTTTTCCTATGCGCTCTCTTAGAGGTGCTCAGTGAGAGTGTTGTGATTGGTGTGTTTTTGTCTAACTGCATTGTAAAGACACTCCCTCCCCTGAGCTGAGCAGGCCTTTTTCTCTCCATCTGTCTCCCTCCTTCATTCACTCACTCACTTTCCCTCACCAGCTTTTTTCTTTCCCTTTTTACTTCCCCTCTTTATGTCTGCTTGTTTCCTCCTCCTCCTTTCTTCTGTCTCTCTCCTCCCACTGGGGCTGTATGCATTCCTGCCAGGAGGGGCGGAGGTGTCTGTGATCCGGATAAGGACCAGACCTCTCCTCCATGCTACCCTCCCTCATGTTCACCCTCGCCCTCACCCCCTCCCTGGGAAAATGGGCGCACCCTCCTCCCTGGCAGGGCACTGACTCCCATTTGAATGTGCTGCCAGCCATTGCAGCAGAGACTTAACATGATTTGTTTGTCTGCTGCTGCGTGTTTGCACCAGTCCTCCATTACTCCTGCCGGAGATCCAGTGAGCTGGTTAGTTGGTGCAGATCTGGAGTGAGGCTGCTGGAGGCCAAGGGTACGGGGTTAAAGGGGTGTTAAAGAGGGTGATGTAGGAATGGCGGGGGATGTGTAGGGGTTAGAACAAGTTTGGAACATTATCCATATGATGGAAACTGACTGATTTTCAGAGTAAGTCAGGTTACGATAACAAGTGAACGTGCGTGCACACACACCAAACTATTCACTAATCACTCAGTTTGCATTCACAAAGACTGAGGGTTTTGTCATTCCTCCTTTTTTTTTCCCTGATGTTTTGTAATTGGCTCGCTTCCTGGTGCAGTGGCAGACAGCAGCCACAGCAGCGGCTGCCCAGCCGGCCCATTGATCTTTCATCAGCCCATAGAGTTAAAGCTGAAGGCATGAGGGAAAAGCTGGAGAGGCAGCCCCTCTTTTTATGGCAGCCCGCTGGAGCCTGCCTAGGATTGTTCCCTATTTCCTCAAATTGTTTTTCATTTAGTCAGGGTGCCGCTCAGAGGAGATGAGGTGGAGTGTCGCAGACATTTAGGGGAGCACGTAACTGCTACAATTCGGGTAGGTGGATACAATGGTATAGCAGAACTCAGGCTTGCTGATAACGTTTCAATTTCTGTGTGTGTTTGGGCTATTGGCTATATGTGTTACTTTAATTGTGGGCTAGTGGGACATCTCTCTGAAGCTCCCTGTCCCCAAAGCACAGATCAAATGACCTAGAGGCCTATGATTAGAAGGGAAAAGGTGACAATTTATCTGAAGTATGCCAAGTAATAAATGTAAGATTGTACATGTAAGATGTAAGATATCTCTCTCGATATAGATATATATAGAAATATGTAAGTCACTCAAATGACTTTAACTTAAAGGGTTAGAATTACCTTGCTCAATTTGCAGGAATTCTTCAGTAGTGATCAAGTTGTTCATGTGTTGTCCAATCAGAGGGTCTTAATAATATGTAGGTGTGGTTCGTTGCATCTCCAGCAGTATCCCATTGATCTGAGCTCCAGCAGTCATGAAGGCCCAGCCTTGGTCATCTAACTGATATTTGATATTAAGATCCTTCTTCAAGGCAGCTCCACAGGGATCTGGTCAGAGAGAGGCAGAGAAACAAACTTCAGATCAGCAGATCCATTTTCATTGGACTTTGAATATTTCATGCAGGGAGTCTTGCAGCAGACACACAGATACGCAAAATAACAACCCTATCCAGTCACACACATATAACTGATTGTGTGTGCTTGGAAAAAAATATGAGTAAGGAGTGGACCTCAAGGAGGATGCACATACAGTGAAACCCTCATGTTTTATAGCCCAAACCAACAAAATGTAAGTACTTGCCATATTGTTATCTATGTGAGCAGAAATGTGTTGCAGTGTGCAATCAAACTCGTCAAGGACACACAACAAGATGCTGCACAATAACAGACGCACCTTTACACACATGGCTACCGCAGCCAAAGGCCCAGGTTGAGGGAATTAAGCCTGGATTCTGTTTCTAGTTGCAGCACACATGTGGTCAATGTAAGGCTGTGATACCGACTCAATAGTGGTTATAAATGTGGACGCAAAAGATAACATGTTTAAATAGACTGTAGAACAGATAAGAGAGATATACCTCTGTTTATTCATAAACCACTTGCTCATTGGGCTGTTGTGTGTACTGAGTTTATTATTTTCTTTGTCATGGTGCAAGATCATAAAATTTTGGGACATAAATGTCAGAAATATCTAAAGAAACACCTACATTACAGCCTGTGTAAAACAGACAGTAAATCTATCCCAAGTATCAGCAGCAACAACGCAACAAGATGACGCGTGCTTACAGCAAAACCCACACTTGACCCCAAAACCCTTACCCACAGAAAGGATGCTGTTTCACCAACTGTCTTCAAATTCTTTCCTCTCGGAAAGACATCAGTGAAACCAGAGCTTGCTAGGCTCTGTATGTGTTTATTAAGTATGCTCTGGAATGGCTTTCTCCCAAGATGGCTGTAACTGAGAGATTTGTTCATGTAGGCATTAGCTCTGGCTATCAGTGGTGAATTATTTATTGAAAAAAATCCTCCTTTCCTTGACGGATGAGAGAATATGTATACTGCTCATTGACTCTGCCATACGGACCAGAAGGGCGATCGTATCTTGATGTTGAATTTGGAAAAAAGGAAATAAAATGCTTCCTGAAAACAATCAGCATAACACTGATAGTGAAAGGAGCATTTAGAGAGATAAAATGAGATGACCTGGTAAAAGATTGTTTGCTGAATATTCTGTGAAAATAATCAGATTTAAAAGATACCGTGGGTTTTGATAATAAAATTGAGCACAACATAACTTCATATTTGCTTATTAAGTAATCAAGTTTAACTTTCTGTGCTTTTCATATTCAAAAACTCCCCCAAAGCTGTCAGCCTGTCAGTGCCTCATTAAAATCTTGATAGATGTATTTCTACACATGATATCTTATAGAATAAATATGATAAACTTCAGTGCACATTGTGATGACAGGACCATCAGGAATGCATGGGGGGGGGGGGGGGGGGGAGTGGTTGCAAAATCTCGTCTTTTTGTTAAGATACTTACAAATGTAAAGGAAAACAAGGAACACAAGTCTCACACAGTTGGACAGGAAATTTAGTTATCATTGATATCTTTCCTGACAAATTTAAATCACAAATGATTTGTTCAAATCCGAATAAATCACATTTGATAATTTTCTTTGCCCCCTTTATTATGTTAGGTTTTTGTTGTCTGCAGCAGTGAAAGAAAAAGAGACAGCCAGAGACGCCTGGCTATTGTCATTCAATGGCCGGGCCACTTTGGAAATCACCGCTCCCTGTTTGTTCTTGCAGCCTCCCTCCCCATATTCCCTTATGGCCTCAGTGGATGGAAGGCTTCCTTTTATAATTTCCAGGTTGCACATACGCTGCCAATCCCACCGCTTCTCAGAAGAACAGGCGCATGTAAAAGGATTGAATGGCTCAGTGATTAAATGAGACATTAAAAAAAAAGAGACAAGGAAACTGAATTTATCCTGGTGCATGACAATAAAATCATCAAACCCTTATTTACAATTTCACAGCAAAAAAAAAAAGTGTTTGGGATCATTGCAGCTAGAGACTTCTACATGTCAATGTTGAAGCTAAAATCTTTCACGTTGACAGAACAGGCGGATCATCTATTACTGATCAAAGCCACATCAGTTCAGAAAATAATCAATCATACTTATTTTGTGTCTATTTTCTGAATATTTTCTCAGATTTGAACTAGTAAATAAATAAATCAAGGCAAAACAGAGGACACATTTCATTCTAACATTTGATGCTCAGGTAACACCTTCTAACGTACCTATTTTGTAGGATGTAATTCTATTAAGCTTTAGATCTAAGTTAAAGAAAATGACTCTGGCCCTGTGATCCTCATTAATCTAAATAGTCACACATTGTCACACAAAAAGCTACCTAAAGGGGGCTCATGGCCCATTTATCAAGAGTAACATGACAGAGCATTGATATTATGTAAGACATTCTGCTGCATCTAACTTCCTCTGTGGGATATCATCCTACATGTAAGTATAGCTGAACTCACCGCACAGAAGTCTTTAAGTTACTTGAATGGTGATTTTGTCAGATGATGCTGAGGTTATAAAAACAGGATTTTATTAGAACAGAGAGAGACGGTCCGGAAATGCTTTAAGCAACGTCGAGGTTACATGTACTCTTAAATGGGCAAATTTTTCAGACACCGTTACTGATTTGTTTAGCCGTAGGACAAAAGTAACAGAAAAATTCATGACAGTAGCTTTATTGTGAATTTGGCCGTATTAGTATACCTTATACTTTACTGCTTTTGCAAGACATTAAAAGATGGAACATCAAAGCATGTACCAATCACCTTGGCCCATTTGATTATAGGTGAGAGTCTACATGCAGGAGCTATATGACCCCCAACTGCATTATCTGGATGTGTTAGTCCGGTTTGAAGACAACAGATTTTGTACACATGCAAATAATACAATAATTATTTCCTTTCCCAGTGTCAAGTAAACAGCCACTAGCCTCTTTACTTCTTCGCGAAGAGAGGCGCAGCTTTTAGACATTAGACATATTGGAAATACTGATTAAAATAGAAAACAACACAAAATAAAAAAAACTCTGCATAAATTCTTGGAATAGTTGAGCGTTTGACTGCTGAAAACCGGAATTGCGGAATTATTTTAGGTTTTCAATTTGTAGCAATCAAGCAGAACCATACCGGCTGTCTCACATTGAAGGAGATTATTCACATTGGTTGGGCATTAAATTCACAGGCAGGACAATTGGACAACCTGCCATTTAGTGGCCAATAAAGTGGCCACTAAAGAAACGTTTCAGCGTCTGTGGGTGTGGTTGCAAACTCTGTATCAGGGACAGAGGGAAGGAAGAGGGGAAAGGAATAAAGACGTGCGTATGGACTGAAAAGTAGAGGCCGACATTTGTGTTTAAATTTACATGTGTCTCTGCCCTTTGCCAGTCAAAAGGGCTTTGGTAATGGTGTCAAATAGAGTGGAGCTGTAGACTCTGCCCTTTTCTTACCCCTCATAGTGTAGTGCTGAAATATTAGTCCACAAGCCTTGCCTGTAATCCGGCACTTTAATCCAAATCTGACATCAAATTTTGTACTTTTCACACACTGTTAGTGGCAAAGCTCCATCAGGTGGTGTGATATATGCAGGAGGATGTACAGGCCTATCATCAACCTTAAATGGTACCTAAAAGCGGCGTGTAAAAGGTTTGAGGACAGGACTTAAAAAAAGGAAGATCTCTACCGACTGAGTACCATGGAGCACTGAACTAATTACGCATATGATGACACAGCTTCTGCTTTAGTGGGATGAATGGATTTCACCAAGTTGAAAGGGTTAGGAGCAGATCTGTTCATGTACCTTGGAAAATGAGAGAAAGCTGTATTTAGGAGGCTTTAACATGCCAACCAGACAAGTAAATCCTAAGCCCATAGGCTGTGGTGGAATGTACTATGTACACACTCAAGTACAGTCTATTATTTTTTTATTATTTTTTTAAAGTATTTTCACTTGACTTTTTCGTCACAACATGTAAAAGGCGAATGATGTTTCTTTTACTTGAATACAACTTCAGTTACTGGTTACATTACAAAATAAGATGTACACCTTGAAACACATGACAGGCTTATGAAATGGTAATCAGACTGTGCACAAATTAAACTGGTCAGCTGAAGAACATCCATAATGAAAATAACAGTTAACTGCACTTTCATTAAAAGTTGAATTTAATCATTTGCAACATTCTGCTTTTGCAGTAATGCGTGAGTAGTAGTAACCTAGTGGCATAATAACATACCAATACTTTAATACTAATATGTATTTATGGTTATCTATTTTCTACTTAATGTTTCCAATGCTGTACATTCACTTAGTATTACTACTTCTACATAAGTAAGAGGTGTGATTATTTCCCTTGCAACTATCTACAGAGTGACAGCCTCTGCAGTTATGAAGAGGAACGCAGCAACAGGTAAAACAGCGGTCAGAAGTAAAGTACACGCTACAGTTCGCGTGTGTTACTGATCGTGCAGAGACTCCGCATATATTTTCAAATGTGTGCTTATGTAGAGCTTTAAGCTACATTCTTACATGAGTAAATCCTTCTGTCCTCATATGTCTACAGCCATCTTCCGCTTTAACAACGTGTCATATGTTCAAAGGCTCTCGTGGCGAAACAGCTACGTCTCCTTATCTGCTTGCAAATGTCCATCAGCAACCTCCAAGGACTCTCTCAAACCCGCAGCCACGAAATCAAACGCTGCGAGCATTTACATGACCGGGAAGTGTCCAGAGGAGTGTGTGGAGACGACAGCAAAAAAATGCTGGCCAAACGCTGCTGCTGGCAGCACTCGTCTGCCCGCTGGACGCGTCTTCCCTTTAAGCGTGCAGTTTGAGCGCCAGGCGCCGAGGAGAATAATCTGTTTGCAGTGTGCGCGTTGATGGTCATTTTTTATGATGTTGTTTAATCCACAGTGGGGAGAAGGGGGTGGACGGTCTAGCACAGCCCCAGACAAGCTGGCTCCAGTGGTCATCTCTGTAGGCTATAGGCTTCTCTATTTGAGCACAGAGACAGGTGTAAATCTCTCCTGCGATCTTTACTCTGCACTCTGTGCGACACTCACCTGGAGGTAAATAAATGGTTTATGGCCAAGTAAATGAACCACCTTCTCTCTCCTTTTTGCGGGCTTGTGCAAATAGAGTGAACAGCCTTGGGGAGGAGGGGGGGGATCATTGTCATACACTGAGATGACAAAATGGCCAACGTATGGTTCTCGTGAAGTTTTGGTTAAAAAATGTATTAGAACAATGGGCTTAATAATGCAAAAGTTTGTAATACGTTCTAACTGTTTTTACCAACTACTTTCCGACAGACTTCTGCATTGAAAGCCACATCAAATAATTAGAAGTGGAGTGTAAAGGCGCTTTCTTTTCGGTTTTTGCCCCATAGCTACCCTTTAATATAACTAAAACTTACAAGGCATGAATGAATTCATGTAGTTTCTAAATTACTCAACATTTACTGTGAATATGAGGAGAAATATTGCGCGCAAATATTCTAAAAGGATTGATACCCGGGGGTGATCTCTGAATCATGGATCACATCGCCACTTTGTCTTTCACCCTACGTCACGCAAAACGCGCGTGCGTGTGTGTTGTGTGTGTCTTGTAGTGAAAAAGGGAGAGAGTGAGTGAGAGGGGGGATTATTATATACCAAAGTTCTGCAAAGTAGGTCTGTGCCAATCTTGATTAGGGATTGTTCCCAAAAGATGGTTGCAGACATGAGATAATGAGGTCCTGTGATAACGCGGGCCTCCTTTAAGTTTTTCCCATGAAAAGAGGCTGTCGCCAGTCCACAAAACGACACTGTGCATCGGCACCACGCTACTCACTTCTCATTTGTCCAGCACAAAAGCTGATCCACCCCAAATCCGCACTAACAAACCAGGGACCGGGAGCAAATCATATAATGTTCAATCGTATTCACTTCGCCACTAATTAACTGGAATCCCACCTTATTCTTAAATACAGTGACCAATTAAACTGCCATGTATGCAAAAGGTCTCCGGGGCCACAGTCGGTCGCCAGGAGCATTTGTGAAGGTCTGTGGCTTCAGTAAAGGCAATGGATCTTATTCGGTGAGTGACCTCAGCGAGGAAAGGTTACAAGCTTTTTCACTACCCTCCGTTGGAAAAACTAAGATGTTTCCTAATCGGATTTTAATTGGTTGGTTGACTGGTGTCTCTTGTTGCGCAGTGGGATGAATCTGGGCTTTGTTTTTCAGCGCGTGTTTCAGCATTTTTTTTCCCACATAAAATGGAAAGCACGGACATAATGGCTGTTGGGTAGAACAGCAAAATCTAAAGTTGTTGTATCAGTTTTATCGTCGTTTAGACAAACACGTGAGGGGGTCAAATCAGCAGGTGTTAACAGAGCCCACTGTTCGTTTTTAAAGTGACAATTTCGTGCCCGTTTTAAACGTTTGCTGACACAAATGAAAGCTTTTTATTTCAAATCCCTCTTTACCTATTTTACCACGTTGACGTAGTCTAAGATAGCTATGAAGGTGGACATAAAAACAAATTAGTCCCACCAAAGGGAGGCTCAGCACCCTACCCACACCAAGCCCCCCTTTGCAACAGTTGCACGAATTTAGCCTCCTCCGTGCGTACTCGGGGTTACTCCAAAATCCTCTAAGTTAAGCCAACCAGGTTCAGCTTACGTTCAAATACTCCCCCTCATTACCCCAAAAAACGTCTTTATGCAAAACATCTGTGGGGACTTCAGTAAATGAAAGCGCAGCTTCTACCCGCATCCCACTCATTTTGATTTTTCATGTGGTTTTGGTGTATTGTCTAACTTTAAATACGGCCATTCTCATATTTCAAATGTCACAAGTATCCAACGACTTGCAATTTGAACATGAAAAAGCAGCAAAGGCAAACGGCTACTAAAAAAAAAAGAGGAAAAAAAAGTGGTGCTGTGGGGGGACGTGCCTCTGAAACTGTCCAACTCAGGTCATATTTAACAGATCTAAAGAGAGAACGTTTCCTTTAAACCACGTCGGCAGATCTAGCTCATTTCAAACAAGACTGTGAGACGGTAAACTGGTAGTTTTATGTCAGAGTTAGCGGACACCTCGTGTAAACGGTATGTAGGCTACTATGTGTGCATAGTAAGCTTTCTTTATCTTTTTTTTTTCTCTATGAACAGCCCAGTAACTCCTCCAGTGTACACCCAGTCCTGACAAACCTGTTGGCACAACACCTGTATATGCAGCACAAAGCAAAAGGCAACTTAATGTGATTCCACAGTATGAATAGACAAGTTCAAACTTATTGTACCGACTCTGGTCAATTTCTCGATGCAGTTCAGAAAATAAAATTCAGTATCCGTGAGGACTGGAAGGATAACTTACCAATATTTGATTCCAGAATTGGGGGGGAAATAACAATTTTTTATTTGACTAAACTCGTAAAGTGCCAATTTTTTTGTTTTTAGAAGACATCATGCAGAATAATGTAGCAACAACATAATCATTTAATGAATCGTTTGTTGTTTGGTTTTTGAACAAAACAAAACAACAACAAAAAAAAACTCCAAGCGACTCAGTGCAAGGATCCAGACAGGAGGTTCCCACTGACATTTAGAAGGCCTTTTACAGTAGCTTTGATTTAGCTTTAATAGTTATTAAAGGGGTCCATCCACTGCACAGAGAAGCATTTGGGATATTTAATTGACCGCATTCCACTTTGCCGCATGCACATATTTTGCCGCATGCACTTCATCTTGTTGTTATTTTTCTCGCTAATGACTAAAAACGTAAGTTCACCCAGAAACGGGAGGTCAAGGATGAGTAAGAGTACAAGAAAAAGATTGGTCTGAAACCTAACATTTAAGTTAGATAACAAATGTGTTGTAAAATGTCTTGAACCTTCATCACCTGTTGTTTTGCTTGGAAAAAATCAAATCAAAGGAGTAACACTTCTGAACTCTCTTAAAAAAATGCTCTGAAACATCTCCTTCTCTGGAAAGCAATGAACAAGAGGTTGCCATTCCCTCTTCTCATAGCCTACAAATTTAAGAGCAAAAAACCTTAAATATCTGATTTCATCCATTTAAAAAAATGGATTTATTTTTACTTTGATCTTTTTAAGTAAAAGCAAATGATGATTATATAAATTTATGCTGTTTTTCGTTCTTTCCATTTCACATAAACAGGGTGGGAAGAAAACAAACAAAAAAAACAAAGTTGGCTGAGGTTAAGAAAAAATCCACAGTGAAAAGAGTGGATTATGGGCTCAGGCCTGCACCTGTAGGGAGTGGCTGGAGAATCCTTCCCAAAAATAACCCAGAAAACTTATCCCAGCAGGTTTGCAATGAAGTTTAACAGGAAAAATGACAGACCACCTGAGGCATGAATCCAGGAATACCTGGCTTAACTTGAGGAGAACTGACACCTAAGTCCGTTTTTACAAGATTATTTAGGAATGGGTTATAGAGAAGTTTATGTATAACTCTTCTGCAAAATTCCTTACATGCATTTAAAGAGCTTCTCTTGAAGCTAAAGTCACAGCTATGATGTGGTCTATCTGTGAGCATAAGCATGATGCTTGAAACCTCCTCATTTCCTATTAAACGTCTTTCACAGTTCTTATGGATTTACTTAAAGGGTTTGTATTGCACTTGATCCATTTACCTCAATCATCGTTCTCTGTAACAAAATGTCTGATTGTGGCCAAGAAGGACATAAAAGACATGTATTCAACCATCCCGTCAGTGGAAATCAGTGCTGGTTTCTTTTACCAAGCTCTCCAGACTGCATGGCACTTACTTTTCCGCCTATGGTTTTCCATTTCAAAGCCCTGTGCCTCCATGTAAATACCAAAACACAGTAATCCAATCTGACCCCATTGCAAATTTTCCAGAAACTATTGGGGGGTACTGGGGTTGACATGAGCCACACACTTATCCCACTTAACCTCCAGAGAGAAGCCACCCTAACCCCTTTAGTCAAAGATTCCCCCGCTGGAGGAATGCACTGCTTTCTACCACACTCTTCTTAAAAGCAATGTGTCTTGAGGTTGAACATCAACGACAAAACTTAATTACTCTGTGTGTTTGTAAAGTCAAAGCGGCACAAAGTTGATGCCAATGATGAGGAAGCTATTTGGGCAGAAGAAACCCACATCAGGGCACCTCTCGGCCCACTACACTGTGCAAACCCAAATACTTTTTGATTCAAACCCTAAATAGTCCCCAACTGATGCCTCCCATGAATGTAGCAGGAACATATTTATACTGTGCTAACTTGATGACAAATAACCCGAGGATTCCTCTGTTTCCCATTTGCTATTGTTTGCTTTTTTAGCATGCAAAACTAGTTCCAGTCTGATCCTCAGTTCTCAGGATACACGGGGAAAGATGCTTATCTCCCATGTTGGAGAATGGTGGCACGTAAGGCAGGCTAAAGGCTTCTGACACATGGTCCACATCTGAAGCTTTTGCTTTTGGAGTATCTTGATCACACAGCTCGTAGCTACAGAGAAAGCCTGACGGCTGTTTATGGGGCTGAGCGGACAAATCCCCTGCATTATGGTCTACAGGTGATGCATGCCACCGGACTGGTTTGTTCTAATATTGCTGTGTACAATGTACTCTCAAAATGCAGCTGCCCGGACTCTATTCTATAGAAACAAGCGATAACGAGCAGGGCTTTTTTTTTTTTTTTTTATGTGAATGAGAACCATTAGGCAAGCTTTTAGAGGGCTTCTAGCCCAACAATGCTATGCAAACACATAGTTAAACAAACAGAAACTGTCATGAGTGGTGACTGAAAATGATTCTGTAAAACTACTAAGTGCACGGTTAATTTAGACATTTGATACATCTGAGCCATTTTGCATCAGTATTGTCATATGTAGGCAAAGGATCAAAAGCTTCACATGCCAGCTTAACCTTTCAATAGCCCCCTTCTTAACAACATGGTAATAATTTCAAAGATGTGAGCCTGCCTCACTGTTGATGAACAACAGCAACCACAGGAGCAAACGTCTCCCCGGCACACTACCATTTTCCTTGTCAATCTTTAGTCAATGCCCTGCTGTCAATAAGCACATCCCCTAATTAACTAAAATAGTATTTCATCAATAGCCATAACTGGCCAGTGCAGGAATTGACGGGAGCAAGGGTTGAATTGACTGAAAATGCCTGACAGGGACAATTCATGGACAGGTAAAGAGTTTATCATTCTCCAAGGCAATTGACTAAAACATGTGTGTGATTCTGCAAAGTGCAGTTTACAGTCTGCACTCTTTTTTGGGGGCCAATACAGCATCAGTGGATCAATTTTAGCCCCACCTACATCTTTGAGGTAAATGGTTTGCATTTAGAAAGTCATTACACTGTCAATTGAACATCTCCCCCTCCACTTTGTGTCGGGATGTACATAATGAAGTTTGAAGTCATTACAGTCTTGAAATATACTAATCTGGTGATGTTTCCTTTCCCTATCATGTCGTGTTAGGGCTGATGACTCTCACCAGACAATCTCTTCTATTCAGGAGCGGTGCCACCAAGTCTGTCCTTGCTTATCATTAACAATCTGCAAATAAACAGGACAGCATACATTACATCACTTGCAGCTCCGTGATCAATTCCAGGAATGTCTTTGAAGCTTTGCTTAATGAACCTACACAGAGTAGCTGTTGTGTGCAGTCAGGGCATGAAAGCCTCATAACCAAAGATCCTTTATGCAGTTTTTTCATTGATGATATTGTCAGGTTAGGAAAAACAGGTAAATATTCGGAAACATTAAAAAGAAAACGCATGCTTTCCTTTGGAATTAAAGTCACGGCAACGTGTCAAAAAGTTGCTTTACCATTCTTATGTCTTCTGCCATATAATCCAAGGACAATTCCTGCAAATTGCGCGGACGAGTACTAATATTAGGCAGACTTAAAACACAAGGCATCATTCTGTAATGTCAGAAATTACCCACGCACATGGAGAGAAAATTTTGTAGAGGCTGTCCAGTCAAATATACTACCCCCTCTTGATTTTGATATGCATGATCTGAGTAGATGTATAAAAGGGAAGCGCTGACAAAGTTTGCTTCATCAATCAGTAGTGTCAGTTCAGACCTTTTTATAGCCTCTCCAAGTCCCTGGGAGCCCTAACCCTGTAAAAGTTTATATAGTGTATTGACCATTCTCTACTTGCTTAGCTAATGAAGCCAGCTTGGCCAAAGAGCCTGAGAGGCAGCCACAGTGTCAACACTGCTTCCTATTTGATGACACCTTCCACTAAATTGAAATGTCCTCCTAATGGGGCTGAGTGTTTAAAGAAGAATAAGCCCCAGTAATTGACACAGACCTGACCTTACTCACACAAAGACACGACTGCAAGGTTCCACGTAGGCTGGTGGAAAGCTGCACCTAATGTTAGGGCTGATATCATGTGAAGGCTTAGTAGCTTTAGCCGTTAGAGCTCTGTGAATTTTTTTCATTCAGTATGATGTTGCTGCAGCTTATCAACAGTGTTGCATTTGTTTTCTGTATAATCAATAACACACAGCACATGCCAGACTCCCTTGACCCCCCCCTCCCAGACTGCCTTGGGGGATGTACTGTATGTGCAACCAGAGCACTCCACCTCTCTCAAATGCACAGACATACAAATGCAAGAGAGGCGGATTTCTATGAAAACATCCATCCATACCAATGTTAAAGGGGGCACTGTGACATTTAATTTTAATTGACAATAACTGAGCTCAAATGAGCAAAAACCTGCATGACATGACAGCAGTGCCTGTTTACTAATACTTGGAGGAATGAGCAGTGCTGAATTTATTGGTAGTTTTGGCTCCATAGGCGCCAACAATGAGCCTTGAGGCTTTCACTGACATGTTCAAACCCTAAACTTCAAAACAACAAAGGCTTTTATGAATTTTTTTATGTGCAACAAGTTTATCACACCTCTGAGTAGTATAAACTGAAGAGTCTGGCCAGGTTGCAGGTTAAATAATATCCAAAGATGCTAATATATTACCAGGAGCAAACCCTTACATTCAATACCTGCTGCATCTTGCAAGAATTTGCTCTGCATCCACCATGCTCCAACCCCACCCCCCAGACTTTGGGTTGGGTTCCCCCTGGACCCACGGAGACAGACAACAGACAGAGAATTGATGGTCACTGTTTATCCACGGTGGCTGACAGGCCACGACACTCTAGTTTACTTGTGAATTTGTGGCCAAATTGTATTTATGAGAGCACTTGCGCGGCTTTGTCTGGCGTGCACACAGAGGCTTTGCAGTGAAGCAATGTTATTGCATCAAATAATGAGCCACGTTCTTCTGAGAATGACTATATCCGCTTTAGACATATCCATGGCTTAAATGTAATAGTAATACGACCTACATGGGATTTAATATTAAGGTGGATTAAAAAAGAAAAAAAAATCTTGACAGCTGGAGTCAACTCAATGCTATACATCTAAATAAAACTAATAGCTAAAAGAATTGCTCAAATTGCGTTTTTAAAAAAAAAAAAGGAAATCAACACTGCATTAACAATAACACATCTTTAGGGCAGCCCGTGCAACGATCACTTGGCAGAGAGACTGTTGTGCCGGGAAAGCTCGCTGTGTTCACAGGCAGCATCACAGACTGGTAGGATTTAAAACATAGACACTTTTAGAAATCATCTAAAAACACTCCAATCCTCGCTGAACTCTTCCCCTCTTCTTGTTTGCGCTCTCACTTTTTGTCGTCTCTATATTACTCACCGACTCTAAACATCTCAATGCAATTTTAAAGTTGAGGGGGCATTGCTACACAAGTGAGGAACCTTCTACCCCTCAAACAAGACAACTGCTCAGATCTTTTTCATATTCCATCTGTAGATTAAAAAGCCTTAAACTAATACATATTCAAACCTTATTCACGGCAGACGTCTCTCACACAGACTCGAATCTAATTTCAGGCAGTAGAGAAAAAGCAGCAAAGAGGACGTGTCTCTCAATATTCCGGATGACAGAATTACGAATAGACTGTTAAACACGCCTCACGCCCATAAGCATTTTGGCACGCAAAAAAAAAAAAAAAAAAAACTAAACAAACCCGTATAATTAACAGACCATTACTGGACGGTTCAGAGGCGTTATAACATTCTTATTAACACTTAATGAAAATATCATATAGCGCCCAGCCGCCACTGGCTTATATTATTCTGAGCTTTGATTTCAAAAGGACGCTACAGGAAATGTTGGCTCTGCGCTTTTCGGCTCTGACTGAACTGTGTAGATATTGGAGACAGCGAAGTGAACACTGTTCATTAAGAAAATAAATATAAGCCCCAATGAGCAAAAGTGTGGTCCTGATGCTTAAATCACAAGAGTATGACTGGAACGGGGACAGTAAAAGGAAGTCGATGGCGCACCAGATCGCATCGCTCCGCCAAAGGGAGCCGGGGTTCCCGGCTTGGCTTGGTTGCTCTTCGCTGGGTCTCACAGACCAGCCGACAGCGCAACTTCTGTGAAGATGTTGACATATTCACACAATACTGGCCGAGGCAGGGCGGTGTTTCACGGCAAAGCACTTTTGAGTTTCCAAACACCTTTTTATAAGTCTGAAGTCTGTCCCCTCCACCCGACCTGTTAAAACCACGCCTACGCAGCCACACAATTGGTCCGAACGCGTGAAAGAGCCAATCAAACGGAGCGCTGCTACTCGTAACATGCAACACATCCATACAGTATGAAGCCCTATGGGCCACAGAGGCGCTAGGAAAATCACGGAGCTGGGACCTTACCACCCCTCTCTCTCTCTCTCTCTCTGGCCGTCAGCGGACTCCTTTCTCTGCACACGTCTTTCTCTGAAATGTGTGTGTGCGTGAAGGAGAGAGACGGAATAAAGTGTGTGTGTGCGTGTGAGGGTGCATGTCCGGAGCAAGTAAAGGCAGGGGGATTATTCGGCGCTATCGAAATATTTCAACACGTCGCCCTCGCTGCAGGACTGAAGCCAATAAGAAGGAACCCATTTTAACAGGAATGCCGATATTGTAAACAGCAGCAGAAGAGAAAGAATGCGACGCAGTCAATTAAGTGACTCACCCCAGTTGGTTTAATTCGACTTATGTCCGAAAGCCAGCGAGAAACCGAAAGGTGTCCGATGCGCGTCTGTCTCCAAGAAAATCCGCGTCGCAGCACTTTTGAAGATTAATGGAGATCATTTTTGCTTTTTACTTCACAGACTTTTGATCCAAAGTCAGCAAAGGACTGAAGAGATTTCCCCTCAACTTGTGAAAAAGAAAAACAGTGGATGCTTGTTCCTGCCGCGTTGAAGGAGGAGTTCAGATTTATTTTTTCCCTTTTTTTATTTTGAATCAACTTGCTGCTCTTGTACACAGTCTCCGCTATTGCAAGACATATTGTGCTCCATTCAACCAGTTGTCATTTGTTGCCCACACTTGGATGAACTTCCTGATGAGAGATCCAGTCATACAAGGATCAAGTATGGCATATCATCCGTTTATACCTCACCGGGGTCCGGAATTTGCCATGAGTGCAATGCTGGGTCACCAGCCTCCTTTCTTCCCGGCCCTGGCTCTCCCTCACAGCGGCTCCTTGTCTCTGCCTGGCGCCCTGGGGAAGCCGATCATGGACCAGCTGATGGGAGCCGCGGAGACCGGCCTCCACTTCTCCTCGCTGGGGCACCAGGCTGCGGCCGCCCACCTGAGGCCTCTAAAGACTCTGGAACCTGAGGAGGAGGTGGAGGACGACCCGAAAGTCCACCTGGAAGCCAAGGAGCTTTGGGAACTCTTCCACAAGAGGGGCACCGAGATGGTGATCACAAAATCCGGAAGGTAAAAATTTAACTTTTTTTTTTCAGAATTGATATCCCCAAAAATTGTTATTTGCAGAGGCCTGTTGTGATAACTGATATCTCTTGATGGTTGGGTTTTATTTGATCCTACTTAGACTCGCCGCTTTTCTTTATATATTTATCAGCGAGTATTTTACGCACCGCTCTTTTCGTCAGCATAACTGGTAACAATTAAACTCACATAATCGCCCCAAAAATGGGACGGAAATATGGCATTTATAGCCCGATGCCTTTTTTCACTACATGATAAATGCATGACCCTAAACTGTCGAGGCATCTAAAAATAGACTATATGGCCTATTTTTGGCTTAATAGGGGAAAAATAAGGAGACAGTTTATGAATGAAACAACATGAGATCACGTCGTGTTTATACGCAGCTGCTTTTTAAGTCCCAGGTCTGTGGTGAACAGTTTACAAACATTTATTAATTGATGAAAAATATAACGACACGAAAGATTATGCATGCAAGCTACTGCATTTTTGTATATTAACCCTCCTAAATATTTGTTCTGAGCTCTAATTGTCTGTACAGACGTGCTGATTTTTTTTAAAATGGCCTCTTTTTTTTCTTTTTTTTGCCCAAACTTATTCTTTTAAAATGTCAAATTTAAAATGTCTTCATGGCAGTAATGGTACAATGCAAAGGTGGGCGGTGTAGGTGTTGACCTTTCGAGGGATTAAAAAATGTTCTTTTTCTTTTTTTTTTTAAATCATAACGTAGGCTACAAAATTCCTTGAGCACTTGCATGTTATCTTCCTATTTTTTGTTGTTGTTGTCGATAAACTGTGACCTAGAAATAATACGTTGATTTTGAATTAAGCTACACAAAACGCACACTTTTCCTGCAGAAAGCATAAGCAGGTAAAGTAAGAGCGAGCTAGCCTACTTAACATAAGTCGTTAAACCGACAGCCGGTACCAGACTTCTAAATACAAAGAAAAAAAAGCAAAACAACAGACGCCTTTTTCTGTAGATGGCTGTTGTAATTTAACCACTCAATTATTATTTGGTTTCTTTATTTATTTTTTTGTATCTAATATCTCCCGCAGCAGTGCCTTACGGTTTGTTTTTCTTCTTTTACAGGCGGATGTTTCCTCCCTTCAAAGTGAGGTGCACTGGTCTGGACAAGAAGGCCAAGTATATACTCTTGATGGATATAGTTGCAGCCGACGACTGCAGGTACAAATTTCACAACTCCCGCTGGATGGTGGCAGGAAAGGCCGACCCCGAAATGCCAAAGAGGATGTACATTCACCCGGACAGTCCTGCTACTGGTGAACAGTGGATGTCAAAAGTGGTCAATTTTCACAAACTCAAGCTGACAAATAACATCTCCGACAAGCATGGATTTGTAAGTTCAACTAATGTATGTCAATTTTCCTATTTATCAACATACTATTTCAGTAGACATTGTGTTTTATTAGGTTGCTAATATTTCTGTATTTTACCTGAAACTCATAAATGCCATGATGCTGTAATAACCCTTTTGTAATCCCATATGCATATTTACCTGCATTTGCATGCCTATAGACCATGCTGGACCTGTCCAGTTCCTGCTAAATCACCCTTCCATTTCGAATTGACGTTGCTGCAGGAGGAATCCTAGAAAACGGCGATCTGTGGGTTTCCATGTGTTTCTAACTCCCCAACCTTTTGTGACTGTGTGTGTTGCAGACCATTCTTAATTCGATGCACAAATATCAGCCACGATTTCATATCGTGAGGGCCAACGACATTCTGAAACTCCCGTACAGCACCTTCAGGACTTATGTTTTCCCTGAAACAGATTTCATTGCCGTGACTGCTTATCAAAATGACAAGGTAAGCCCAATTAGAAGCAGAAAACTGGGCGTAGCTCGTCGTGAACACGTTCAGAATTGAGGCTTGTGCGTCCCTTGTCCTGTCAAACGTGCTTTCTTTCAAGCTCAGCTCCATTTTGTTGTCATAAAATATGAAAGACATCATATTTGTTTGAGACTGAGAGTGGTAGCTGGTGTGTGTGTGTGTGTGTGTGTGTGTGTGTGTGTGTGTGTGTGTGTGTGTGTGTGTGTGTGTGTGTGTGTGTGTGTGTGGGTGGGTGGGTGGGGGGCTGATGTGGCGAGTAAGTGTCACATTCACCAGCTTGCGGTAGGAAAGCAATAATTCTGAGGAATGTTATACAGGTTATCTTCCATTTATTTAATCACGTGGAAAGGATTTGGCACAAGCCCAGAGTGTTCCTCGCTCTCAGCGTTTGTGTGCGTTCGTGCGTGCGTGTGTGTGCGTGTGTGTGTGTGTGTGTTTGTGGAACTAAAAGGGCTGGGGGTTGAAAAATGTTGAAAAAGAAGAGGGGGGAACGCTGCAAGGTTAAAGGGGGGAAAGGGAAATAACTGGGGGAAGAAAAGGGAGATGTATTTAGCCAGTTTGTGCTGCTTTAATTGGTAACTTTTTATGCTGTAAAATAACAATGATAGTAAAAAAAAAAAAATCATGTCGGTATATCTTTGAAGTTACTGGAGAGCGTTGGCACCACATGTAGCAGCTCCGGTGCGCAGCGGTAAAACAGGGAGGAAGTGGTGAAGAAGTGGAGCTTTGGTGAAAGCTACAAACAGAGCAGCAGATTCCATTCCCGTTGACAAACGTGCCAAATAGGAGGCCACGGTCTTTGTGGGCTCGTGTGTATTGTTTAATGTGCGTTTTATCTGTATGTTTACTGTGCAGTTTAGCCTGCGTGACAATGATCTCCATGTGTCTGAAACGTAAAGGGGGAAATAACAAAATAAACCGTGACTTTGGCTCTGAACGCGAGGCTAAATGAAAACATTTAGGGGAAGTTTCACTTTATTTGCTATAAATAGACATGACTTCACCTTCTATTTCAGATAACCCAGCTGAAAATTGACCATAACCCTTTCGCCAAAGGATTCCGTGACACCGGCAATGGGAGACGGGAAAAGAGGTGAGACGGAGAGAAAACGTGCATTGCTGGCTTCTGGCTGTGTTGGATCTTTCTAAATTAAACCTGCCTTTAAGCCTTCACACTAAACCCCAGGACGTCTGTCTTGTCTATTTAAATAGCTCAATAGACACAAGTTTACTAAGTCTTTACGCCCATAACAGGAAAAAATACACACACATCCATACGATTTTTTTTTTTTTAAATGACTAAAATATTTTTCTACATCATTCACCATACTGCTGATATTGTTCCTGACCTGAGAACTGGGACTACCCTATAATAACCCGGGCACTTGTTCGCAGGAAGCAGCTGGCTCTTCAGTCCATGCGTTCATACGAGGAGCAGCAGAAAAAAGAAAACGGCGCTTCAGACGACTCCTCCGGCGAGCAGGCTTCCTTCAAATGCTTCGGTCAGGCCTCGTCCCCTGCCGTGTCAACTGTGGGGCCCCCACACCTGAAAGGTAGGCTGACAGACCACACAGTTAGTCACACCTCGTCCAAAAGTCATAAAAGTTGCATTGAGGGTAGTTTTTTTTTTTTTTTTATAGCCCTAAGAATAAACGTCCTGAGTGGCCGTCAATGAATAGCTGATCATTTATATCCAGCCCATCCACGCATGGGAAATTGATAGCTGTCCTCGGCACTGATTGTCTAATTGAAATTAACAATAAACACCACGGAAAAAGAGAATACTCCCATTAATTGATGACAGATGTCTGGAGACATCCTAGCATAGTGCTTAAAATGGTTTTTTAGTCATTTCCCCCTAAAAAAAAATGCATTTAAAAGGCTATTTGGTGGGGGAAATTAACACCATCGGTATTTTAATTGTTGAACTGGCTCACAGCATCACATGGCTCACCAGTGTACTTCGTAATACGTTTCTCTACCACCTCTGAGAGCCAGCCGCAGTGTGGTGGATAAAGATTCCCAATACACAGAAATGCAACTGGTATTCTACTCTTTTCTCCATGCATAGATTTCTGTGACAGCGACGAGGACAGTGACGATGAGAGCAAAGACGGACACAACAAAGACGGCGCTGACTCCAGCAAGATTTCCACCACTACAGAGGACGGGAAGGATCACGAAGCCACCCCAGCTAAGGGGAATGCCTTTAATAACAATGACTCTACCGGCAGGATCCGCGAAAGCGGCCCAAGAACTGAGAAAAGCCAGGCAGACTCACGGCAGAGCCCCATCACTGTCATCTCCAGCACCACGCGCTCCGGAGAAGACCTTAAGAGCCCGAACACGGACCAGTCCAAAACGGACGAGTGTAGGTCAATAAGCAAGGACAGTTTCATGCCTTTGACTGTTCAGACTGACAGCGCGCACCTAGGCCACAACCACTTGCATAACTTTGGATTTCCAACAGCCCTAACAGGACAACAGTTTTTCAATCACCTAGGGAGTGCGCATCCGTTTCTCTTGCACCCCAGTCAGTTCAGTATGGGGGGTGCTTTCTCAAACATGGCCGCGGGCATGGGACCACTACTGGCAGCAGTATCCTCGGCAGGGGTGAGCACCATGGACACAGCGAGCATGGCATCACCTGCGCAGAGCTTGGCGGGTGCGCACGGCCTGCCCTTTCATCTGCAGCAACATGTCTTGGCATCACAGGTAAAACCTGTTTTCTTTGACTTAAGCCTTCTTGCAACTTTACTAACGCACATGCTTGGTTGCACTGTGCTGCAGACTACAGGCCACGGAGGCCCGTGTACCAGATTTAATATGACAGGTGCAGCGACACATTTAAAGTTCATTAGTTCATGTTTTTCTGTTTTTCAAAGCAACTGCAAAGGGAAAGTGTGTGTCCTGTTTGCATGTATGCCTGCTTTCCTACTAAAGTCAAAGATGCAGAGCGGAGTTAGGAAACTTTGAACTGTGTTTGACGATTAGAGACCGAGTGTCTGTTGGAATCTATCGTTGCGTGTTGTGGATTTGAGCAAAATTATTAATGACAAATGACTGACTGAGAGATAGAGACCAACTAGCAACAGCTTCAGGTGTTAGGCAATCATATGATAGGAGCTCATTAAGTCTGAGTTTTAGAGCCACAGTGGGGAGTATTAAAATGCCTCATTGGCTCAGAGGGGGAAACAACTTTATGTTTTAATGGACAATAAATGTGCATTTTTCCCCATTTATTGTCAAAACAAATGTTTTAGCTGCAGCTCCTCTAGTCTGATGGTAGCAACAGGTATCAGGGATCTTTATTTGCATTTCAAATTCTTGAGTGAGCAGCTAAGTTGTCGCCGCGGTAGGTGGTAAAGCTTTGCTGCAGGGTATTTTTTGTTCGGAACAGATTTGCGAAACCCAAGCGCAGAAATCACAGCAGGCTAATTCTACACAACCTTTAAGCAAGATTCTCAAATTTAAAAGTCAGTACAGACAGTGGAAGTCCAAAAGCATTTCATGTTGAACAGCTATTTTAAACGTAAATCAATGATGTAGTTGTGCGTAAATGTTTAACATTATAGCGTATAACATATTACAAAGCATTTCCTGAATCATTCCTGTTTTGGCGCACATTTTCTTAGACTGCACAGAATTGATCAACAGTGTGAGTATGAGCTGTCTATGATACCAGCCCTGTGGCTCACGCTCAGTTTCTCCATTTATCCACAGGGCATTGCCATGTCTCCGTTCGGCAGTTTGTTCCCTTATCCTTACACCTATATGGCAGCAGCCGCGGCAGCTTCGTCCTCTGCCTCATCTTCGGTGCATCGGCACCCCTTTCTGAATGCAGTGCGCCCCCGACTCAGGTACAGCCCCTACTCCATCCCCATGACGGTGCCGGACAGCACTCTGCTCACCACCGCCATGCCCTCCATGGCCAGCACCGGCACCGAAATGAAAACAGATGGCATAGTCCCGGCCAGCCCCGTGTCTGCTGTCACCTTGGATTCCACATCAGAGGTGACCAGCCACTCGTCCACAATATCCTCCGGATCCGTGTCCATGTCCCCAAAAACTTGCACGGACAAGGACGCCGCGAACGAGCTCCAGAGCATCCAGCGCTTGGTCAGTGGACTGGACTCAAATCAGGACAGGCCACGGAGCGGATCCCCTTAGGAGTTTTTTTTTTCTTTTTTTCTTTTTTTTTTTTCCAAAAGCAGCCTTCATGCTTTTCGTCCCGTTGTCGTCAGGAAAGGTGAAACGCGTTGACGGCGATAAGAACATTAACCTTTGGAAGACATCCTTGCGTATTCATGCAGGTTTTAAAAGAAAAAGAAAAAAACAACTAAAAACGTGAACTTTTGGACGTTTTGGTTTCTGAAATGCACTTTGTTTATTACACATCTGATATGTAAATTTCCCATCCTTCCTTCGTTTCTTCTTTGTCTTTTTGTTAAATTAAACTACACTTTATTTCTCTGTCATTTGAATACCGTACAAGTATTGAAACTGAAACCGTTGGCATGGGTGTGACTTAGAGATTTCGGATAAGTTGCTGCTGTGTCCTGTCTCCTATAACCTTATCATACACAAGGAGAGATGTCTTTGAAATATGCACTCTGAATTGATTCGACTTATTTGAATTCACTACCGTTTGACCTACCTTTTAAAAGACTGCTGTATTTTGTTGTTCGCTTTTAAATTGATCGATTGAACAGTTGTTGCATGACCTCTGGAACCAAATCGAACGTTACTTCAACACCAGAAAGAGAAAAAGTGTGGAAAATGTTCAGCTTTGAGTCAAATCAAAACATTTCCTTTCAGTGGCTTTTTTTTTTTTTTTTTTTTGGATTTGGTCATCGATCTTTAAATGTTGTTTTTCGCCATGTCTTTTGGGAATCAAAAGGCCTAATGAACGACTGGTGCCATGGGACAAAACTATAACGCCCAAGCATGCTTAAATTAGCCCAAAACCGTCAAAGGGAAGCAGAAATTTCAAGTAAATATTAAAAAAAAAAAAAAAAAAACAAAAAAAAAAAAAAAAAAAACGAAAGGTAGTATTGATCTTTGGTGTAAATAGGGATATATAAAATATTTATGTAATTATTTCATATTGTTATTGCGTGTAAATACAACGGAGTAGTTTGTTTCTAGGGATCTGCTCTTAATTTATTGTCGATATACCTGTGTAAAGACAGTTTGTGGACTATTATCCTTTTGTTGCCATCTGCATTTATACCCCCCTTTAAGATACGACGTTACCCCCATCCCAAATATCCACAGAGCTAGTTATTCACACTCATGTGCCATTGTATTTTCACTTGTTGTCCCTGTGTGTGAAGTGCTACTGTTTAAAACAAATGAAAAAGCGACAACGCACTGCACCCATGGCTTGAAAAAAAAAAACAGTTCCTGTCTTTTATTTTATTTTTTACCTTTTTTTTTAGACGAACTTTTACGAACCTGATCGTAAAAGTGCCGCATAATCGAAAAATATGAAGGTTTTTCTTTTCTTTTCTTTTCTTTGTGTGTGTGTGTGTGTGTGTGTGTGTGTGTGTGTGTGTGTGTGTGTGTGTGTGTGTGTGTGTGTGTTTCTTAAGTTGTCAGTGGGTTATGTTGTATTGGAGATATGTCTAGTTTACAACATCGACATCGTGTTCTTGAAAGTTTCAATAAAATATTGAAATGTAATATCACGGTGTGTGTATGTGTATGTGTGTATGTGCATCCCTCTGTCCCATTTGCAGGCGAAGGAAGAGTTTAAACAAGAAATTGCACCTTACAAAAAAAAAACGCATCAAAACACAGAAGCTTTGAAGAAGACAAACCTACTTCTCGCCTTTTAGAAATGCTGCTACCGTGTTTCTTCTTGGCTTTGGGAGGTGGGGGGAAAAAGTTTATTTGCCCGTTTTTGTAAACTCACGTGGAGATAGATGACTGAGGGTCCACCTGAGATGTCTCCAACCTCCCCTTAACTCCAGAGATCATATATGAGATTACTAACTGGTCAAGGGACTGCTAATTATTGCTCAATTTTTATGTTAAAAAAATATATATATTAATGTAGCCTACATTTCAAGGCCGGAGCATTCCCCACATGTAACTTAAAGTTGGCAGTTTTGTTTTTTATAGAGACAGGGGTTCTAAATATAATGCAATATACCTGGAAGTTGTATTAATAAGAAATGAGAGAAATGGTTGGTATGTATTTGAGGAAATTTGGCTCATATTTCTCCTGGGATGATATAAAAAGTCATTTCACTTCCAAAAACTCGCGCTCCTTCACTGAAACGCATTTTCGCTGGAGAGAGACACAACACATTTAGACCCACACGAACATGACACAGGGCATCACCTTATGTCGAAGGAAGTGTTACTTTCAAGATGCAATAGAAAAGCTAATCAGGGAGAGTCCTTTTCGAGTGAATAAGACCATCCCTGATAACCTCCTCTATTGCACCTCGAGCCATGAGTTTATCAACACCATATCTTTATTTGTATATCGTCTGGGTTAATGTGTAGCAGGCCTGGCGCTGGTGAATAGGTGTAAACATGATACAAACTGTCTCAATTGGTCCGTCTTATTGCTCACCTGGCGCCTTCCATGGGCATATCTTCCATTTTATTGCACGGAAGGCGACAATGCGTCTGTAATCGGACCATGACTCGACGCCCCAAAGCGGGCGCAGCGCCGGTTTATTAACCGCGCAGCAACACAGACCAAAGGACAAACCCTGAGTGAGAGCTCACTGAAGGGGCCGGTGATGCAGTGATAAGGAGAGTTTGACTTTGTCACATGGGCTACTGTCAATTCTGTGCCGTCGACGCTTGATGGCTAATTAAGAAATGCTCAGTGAATGTGTTCCATGCAACACAAAGTAGGCAGCAAAACACACTTAAAGTAAAAGTTTGAGGTTGTTTTTTAACACCTAATCCCACGTTGTAGGTCACATATGGGACCGTAGGGAATCATGACGCAAGGTCCATCATTTTAATTTGAAAGACAGCACTTAGAAATGTTTAAAAAAAATCATTAAAAAAAAAAAAAAAAAAAGAGAGAGACTCTCAGGGTAAGATTTTTTTTTAAATAAGATCTTAAGCGTCCACCGACATTATAACAGCTGCCCTTTTTGATTTCTACAGATTTTTACTTTTCTCTCTGTGGATATGCGATGTAATTATCATTCTTTATTACACATCAAAAGTACAAACATGGACTGAGAGGCCTTCAGTGTTTGCGACTTACAGTTTCATGGCAGTTTTGAGGCAAATCTCCATCAACCAGTCAAGTTAAATCATCAAAAAGACATTTTTACACCCAATTTATGACAGCTTCAGAGGTGACAGCGTTTCCTGTGCTGGCCATATACTTCACAGGCACGATTTCTTAATGCTGGGATTACCTTCCTATCGAACAGGTTGCTTTCACTACGGTGCATGTCAAAGGTCATTTGCGCCATCTAGTGGCTGTAAATCATAACTGACATAAAAACAATTCACTGCTCCTGCTTCTATCTTGAAGCAAAACGTCCTGTCGCCACTGTGTGAAATAAGTGTTCTACTTCAGCAACTGGCTAAACGCGGTTTTCTCTTGCGTCTGTTCCATGAAAAAGCAGAAAAGCTGCAATATTGTGTAATATTACACTATTTAAATAGCTAACTTCAGTGGCGTGCAGGTTTAGTTAACCAAAGACAAACTCAAGTCACATTTAGTATTGCTTGCAGTGGTTTTAATATGTGATTTGTACAGACTTTAGTCAGAGGACTTATTCATTATTTAGACTTTTTGAGACACAAAAAAAATCAAATGCTTAAGTCGGGCAAAGTTCAATGTTGACTGATTAAAACCACTTTGGATATTAATGCTGAGTTTATCGTCTACATCAAGGAGCATTTCAAGTGCACGTTCCAACATGAGCTCTGATCTGAGTTGTGGTTGGGAGTGTTAATGGGGAAACCAGGGATGTTGGACTCGAACATATGTTTTAGTGGTAGTTTGTGGTCAGGTAACCAGACTGTCCAGGTCCCTTCATGGTGTCTTTTAATGACAGGGAGGTGGCCTTTAGCAGGGCTTTGTTGGCGTTTCAAAAATCTTTTATCAAAAACTCCATCAATTCGAACTTTCAAGGTTTAAAGCTCTGTAAAAAACTCTTTTTCTGGTACATAACTGAAACGCATGCAAAACAACAGACTAAACTGCTGATCTAAACTTATGACCACTGAATAGTGGCCAACATTACACAAACAGACAAAACCCAGGAATAGTGCAATGTAACTGATGGCCAAGATGACGTTCATCAACATAAACCTTTACTGTTGTCTGACAGGAAAGGTGTGTTCATGAGTAGATTATTAATACTAAGCACAAGTTTCTTGTGTTTATATTGAATACTAAGTAATGGGTGAAAAAAATGGGTTGTCACTTTTGAGTTCTACACATACAGACCGTCCTTTATGGATTCATGCTGATGATTGCAATTGTGAAATTGAATCAATGGACAACACAATTTCATGTGAGTACATGACAATGCAGAATTATGTATAAAAAAAAATGTTTTTTCTTCTGCAATAACTTAACTGGTGTCCTAAAAACAATGAGTACGCTGAGTTTACTTAAATAGAAAGCTAAAACGTACCCATATTGAATTTCAGTGATGTATCTATTTGCTGTATCTTTCGACAACTGGAATTAAAAAGAATGATCTGAATTTATAGAAAAGAGCAAATTCACACTAAAAACAAGCAAACACAAAAAAAATGCCTCATGATCATGCTCAGCCTCCTCTATGTTTGCAGGTATTGAATGCTCACCACAGTGGCAGCTCACTCATAAACAAGGTGGCAGCAAACTCTAGTGTCCAAAGAGCATTACTGCAGGTCTGATCGCATGCAGGCAAACATCTCAACCGGTGTGTTAAGACTAAAATGTGACTCAGCCGTTCCTGTGATGTCTACTTCCTGAACCGACTCGAGTTTTCCTAAACTACAAACACACTGACACAGTCACCAAACTCTAAAAAAGAAAAAAAAAAAAAAAAAAGTTGCTGTTGTTATGCAGCTTTCACATGAGTCAGACATGGGGTGAGTCTTCCGCTCACAATTTGTTTTTCTGATTGAAGAGACTTTTTTTTTCTTTTTTCATGGCTCCTTCACTGTATGGGGATTTTAGGACAAACATGGAAAAAAGTTTTCAGGCAGGAACTGGTGAATGTAACGTGGCAAAATCCTTTGAGGGCTCGAGAATCACCAAACCCTGTTTCAGTGTCGTGTCATCTGGTTTTAGTCTAAAAACCAGTACTTTTTTTTTTTTAGTCTAATTGAATTTCTCTTGCGAGAAACAGCTCATAAAGTCGATGGAAAATAACTGGAAAACAGCACGTACTGCACATCCAAGAACGGCTTCCTGTTAAACATGCTAATTCCTTATCTGGATGCAGGTCATTTCTAAAAAGGTTCATAGAGAGGTTAAATGTTGTCGGCTGATAGCCAGTGTTTTAGGGACTGTACTTTGACCAGTGTGCTTCACCAATTTATTTTCTGCCTACGATCAACATACAACCCAAAGCTCACCAAAACATTTGATTTGAGATATTTACTCACCCGATAACTGATTCTGTGCATTAATGCAACATCTGCATAACTTAGGATTCTTCACAAAGTCGAGCAGCAGTTCAGGAGGGTTTCAAAACACCTCGTGCTTTTTGCTCTATTAGTCTTCGTTTCGTCTCATCAGAGCCATAAAAATAAAAAAATAAAAAGTTAATTTTTCTTCATGACATGGAGGATGTTCCAAGATAGCTTCATTAGCACTGTTTAAGTTCAGAAGGTCTTGCTGTAAGACTTAATGGGAATTTAATTTCAGCAAGGTTTAGTGGTGTGACAATAATAATACAATCAAAAATATTTACTTGTGTGGGACCGTATAACTCATTTTCATTCTTCATTCTGTTGGTTTCATCACAAATGTCACTCAGAAGAACAATGCTCAGTGAAAGCCTGTGTGTAAAATATAGGTCAGACATGAGCAAACACCTATCTGCGACTAAAAAAGGAACGAACAAGAGAATCTGGATCGTACTGTCAGTTGAAACACTGCACTGCAACAACCAAGTCTCCCATTTTCCTCTCGCCAAAAGGAGTCATTTGGCCCATCGCTACAGAGTTCTTACTCAGAAGTGTGGGGAGTCACAAATTAGTTGTGACAGTGTGGAAAATCTAAATAAAAACAGATGTTTTTCTTTTCAATATCAGCGAATAAGCCTAATTAGTTGTGACATTCCACCAGGAGTTTTCTGCCGTGTTTTATTGGCTGTCCTAGACACGTGTTGCTGACTTTAAAATCAAAACGAGGCCTTTTTTTTTTCTCCAAAAACAAATCTGTTTCTGCACTCGATTGGCTGTGCTTGTTCTATTTTCAGCGAATACAAGAGGTTTCAACGATTTTCAAATCACTGCAGTCTTCATTCACATTTCCCACAGTATCCTAACTTTTCTGTAAACACGGCTACAAACGGATTCAGAATTCAAAAGTGTGCGACTTGACGTAATTCATAGACTTGAGAATTGAACGTTGAAGCTCTAATAGATGTCTTCTTCTTCTTCAGTGCCTTTGTAAGTGGTTTGCTCTACCAATTGTCAATCAATAGAAAAGATTGTCTACGTCAAATATAAAGCCAGTAAAAACATTGTACCATAATACTCGTCAAAACTGTGCAAGGCATCTTTTTAAAATCAAAATAAGGATCACCTTACAGAGGACAGTCATGGATTAAGTGTTCAAAATGCATGTGCGTATGAGGAGAAAAAAACATGACAAATGAGAGGTACAGTGTCAAAGTGTGGACCAAGAGACGATTAAAAGTTAATCTAGTTAGTTCATTTAGTTAATCAAGTATCAATCTATCCCCTGATAGTTGATCTATTATTGAAAAAAAAAGTCCAATCAAATTACTTATGTTACAAAAGTTATTGTCGAGAAAACAGGAGTATGTGAAAAGTATTCTGGGTGTTTATGGTCCGCATGCTAAATTGTAGGAGAAAAAAAAAAAAAAGAAAAAAAAATGCTGAAAAGGTGTCAAAGTGTCCCAAAGCAGCTGTAGAATGAAAGCATCATTTCTGCCAGTGTTACCATTTTCTTTAAAGGAACAAGGCCGTGGGGAGGTCGATGGCGTAGTGGGTTAAGCAGGCGTCCCATGTACAGAGGCTACAGTCCTCGCTGCAGCGGGCCCCGGTTCGAGTCCCGCACCGAGTGGCCCTGTGCTGCGTGTCTTTCCCCTCTCTCTGACCCCTGCTTCCTGTCTCTCTCCAACTGTCTGGACCTTAAAGGCATAAAAAGCCCAAAAAATACTTGAAAAAAAAGGAACAAGGCTGCAAGGAGTGAACCAGACCCTGATGTTGTGAATAGGCACAGCTCAAGATATCACCTCTGAGGATAAAGTTACATTGTTCTGAGGCATTTGCAGCTTTCCAACATGCCTACTTGTCAGTCAATGAAATTCTCAATTTCTTTTGGTGTCAGCCCGACTTCTTCCCTGTCACAACGTGCTGCCCTGAAGCGGTCAAGGTCTGTTATAGCTTGCTGGCGAACATGATAGAGCAGGAATCTGTGGTTGAACCTGTCCACATCATATCACAGAATGCGTGTGTAACATTTTTCTGTCTCAGATGTCACCAAAAGCTGTACTATACGTGCCTGATCCAAAAATGATTTGACTGCAATTTGTTCAAAGAGTCGTTTTAAATGGAGCTTAAAGCTTTTGAGAAGTTTCATGAAGTTCTGTGCAGCTCTAACACAGATCGGTGCTATCCTTTCCACACTTTTTTAAGACAGTCCTCAGTCCAGATCCCGCTTGCGTAACAGAGTAGCTCTGTATCATCACCTGGTTACACATTAACCACAAAGTGGGAACGAGTTTGTGTGTGCCTGTCAGGGCTGAAGAGCCTCCACTTTACTGCGAACCAACTCTAATTCAGGAAGTCATTCAGAGTTGTTCCAAAGAGATCAAATTCTAAAAAAAAACTATGTATTTTAAGAATTTCCTTTTAGAACTAAGACGAGATCTTTGTAAATGTAAGATGCATATTCAAAAAGCATTTTTGTTCTTAAAGGCTGGAGGATACAGTGTCTATGATTTCCAAAAATGATTTTCAATCTCAATTAATCTAATCACAAAACAGTTTTCCACTTTGCCAAAGTCCATTTCAAACCCTATATTTGGCCCACAGAGGACAGCAACGTGAATGGATCATGTTCACGCTTGGTTTCTTCTTTACATGATAGAGCTTTAACCTGCATTTGTGAATGCCACAGTGAACTGTGTTCAGAGAAGATTATTAATGGGAGTATCCCATAGCCAATGCAGTTATACTTTTACTGCAGTGTCGGCAGAGGACCCAAAAATCACGGGCATCCAATACCGATTTTTTTATTGATTCATATTGATTTTCAGCCCGAAACAAATCTCTTGCACACAGACATGTCTCTGGATTGATTCCTTTAAATTGTTTATGATATTATGTAGTGTAGATGAGGGGTTAGTCTTAAGTCAAAGTCTTCACAATTTCTTACTGAGGAACATTAGTCTGAAATTGCTCCATAATTCGATTGCTGAATCTCTGCCCATCTTTACTCCTGAGAGCCTCTGCCTCTCTAAGGGGCCTTTAGGTTGCTAATTGTGTCATATGAATCAAAAACAGGTTGTGTTACTGACCATTTCATGACACAAAATATGCATTGTCTGGATTTCCACTTCGTGTCTGATCGACCACTCATACATTTTAAGACTATACATGATACCTGGCTGGTTGAGGACAAATATGATGACAAAGAAGGCGAGTTGACAGATATCTAACTCCCTAAGATGTCCTCGCTTTGGAGCAATCATTTTCAGCCACTGTCAATTAAATATTAAGTGATTCACAACTCTGTTATCTAACACTTCTTTTATTGCAGCATAGACTCCATTTCATCACTTCTGTCAGACAAAGATGTTTGTGACAATGCATATATTTATCTTTGATTTAATTTGACAATAATTAGAATCAATAAGTCATTCGCCCTTTAAACCTCTTAAATACCAAAAGCAATTCTGCAGCAGATACACCGGTGTATCCTCGCATATAGCCCCCCTGGCAAGACTCCTGTCTGCTGAGTGATTTCTGAGTCACAAGCAGGACAAGGAGAGAGGACACAAGGGAGGTAAAAATGACATAAAGGAGAGGAGCCTTCTGTGGGAAGTAGACGTTCAGAGAAGAGAGGATCGAGTCAGGAAGAGGCTTGTCCAGGAAGCCATAACGGAAGATAAACTGTTCTATCCTTTGAGGAAGTTGTATTGGCGCCTGTGAGAATTGAGGGGACTGCGGCACGTTGAACCAACAATTTGAACTGAATTAATAGTAAATATCTTCTTTATTAAAAAAAAACAGATTTGAAGCTCACCTGGCAGAAATTAATTAAGTATTAAGGAGCAACAGAAGCAATGGTTAGATGATGACAGGTGACGACGTATTTAGTGGATGTTGGTTTAAAATGGAGAGTCTAAGGCAAGGATGTCTAATTTTGGAAAATTTGTCTCATGTCACCACCTCTCTCTTTATGTCCGTCTTTGCCTGCTCTGCTCCCATCTCTAGTATGAGTGACCACGATGCAAACAGAGGAGTCGAGCGATGGAATGGAGTGTATGCGAATCAAGAAACGAGATAAAGGGAGTGCGATGGCCTTTTCATGAGTATTTCCTGTTTGTGTGGTCGCTAGGATTCAGGGAGCGGCTCATTATGCATATTGCTGACACCTGAATTTAAGCGTTATTGCTCATCTATATTTATGGATGCTTGAGCAGACACACTCAATCTTCTCATAGTTACTTGGCTTGGCTAAATTTTGGTCGATTTATTTTTCACTTACATACACACATCGCATACTAATTGATAGCAAATCTTTTTTTCTCATCTTAAATAGATTATTGTTCAATAAAAATGACACGTTTGGTCACCAGATTCTGTCCTTCCCTTGATCTAGGTTGTAAAAAAAAAAAATGGGGGCTCATCCAATTGGGTTGTGGGCTCATGGTTTTTAGGTAAACTAATAACAGTGGTGTTAACTGTAAGGAATAAGCAGGTTCTGTTAGAGACCATTTGTGACTTTAGTTTGCCTGTTAATATTGTTTGACACCTAGTCCTTTGTGATGCACAGACACATTTCTACCATAAAACGCTGTTTAAAAGTTATCAGAAGTTTTCAAAGTGGACCTCCCCAGGGTGGCTCCAATTAGTTTCAGGGGACTCTCAGTGAAGTCACTAAATGAGTGAGATTTGGTTGAAGAGACAGTTCATAGATTCATTATTTTTGGAGGGATTTTACCATTTCAGTCAAAACAACCACCAAGAAACATAAAACAACCACAAAAACACAGCAAACAACAAATCACCAAAACAACCACAGAACATACTGTACATCAAATAGCAATATTTGGTTTTGGCTTCACTCCTTGCTCTCTAGAATATCCAAAAACTACCCTGGATGTGATAAACCAGTAGATTCACGCAACCCTCACTAGATCAAAATGTTTGTTAGGGAGGAACACAAAAAAAATCTGTTTTCTACAATCAACTCCATGAAAAAATTAAGTCATTGAAGTTAAAGAGAGGTGCAGCCTTCACAAGATATTTTAGAATTGATTATTCACAAGAAACAGTAAAGTCTCCGGCTTGATGAGCATAGCTTTTTCATTGATATAGTATGCGTATACATAACATCTGCAAATCCTAAAAGTAGATTACCAGATGGATAGAAAAAGCAGGCCACATGTGTGGTATTATATGTCGTGTGAGGCATGATACATTGTTTGCACATGCAAACCTACTGCGGCTCTGTTGTCTTCTCCTAAATGGGTTCTTTACATGCTTTTCACTCATTCAAGTTTCTTAAATAGAAAGCCCAAGTCAAGCCGCAGAATCCCTCCTAGGAGAAGACGTTTAATCTCCACCATCGGATGGAAGTTTAAATGAGCTGTGTGGAACAGGAGAAGACAGCCAGCTCTCCCCTCACAGACCTAATAGTCGCCAACATCAGCAGCACTTCATATACAACCGCTGCCTGGCAGATTAGAAAGAAGGCTCACCACAAACACAGTCAGACACACATCAGTAAACATGCAAGCAGATTCATAGCATACACCGCTTAAAGTTTACCGACTAAATCCACAAATTATAATACATACAAATACATCTGCACGTGATGACCTTCTAATGAGTAATGCAGCTATCCACCCACATGGACACGCACATAATTCTTTTTTGTTGACTGTAGGTGGGTTTTATGACTGCAGCTGTACTTGCAGCGCAGTCCCTCCAACCTCAGACATTTATATCACATTTCCATGTTTTCTCTTCTCCCTGTGAAATTTCTGATTGCTTCGTACATACTCTTCCATCATCTATCTCCAGCGTGTCGCCCATGACACAGGAGACGTAAACAGCGTCTTCAAGCAGCAACTTCAAATACAAAGACTAACACTTGTGAACACTTTTACATGAACACAGATGGAGCCCTCTATAGGATCCTACATCAGCTCTGCACAGTGCTGTAGTTGATCAGAACTGATAACCCAAGACACACACTCAATCAAAAACCAAGCGGTGCATTCACAGTCTTCAGGCTTTACGTCTTCAGCTGCTGGTGGAGAACAAAGACAACAAAAAAAAAAAACAGTCTTTGTTTTCATACTTGGTCCGGATTTGCAGTTAAGTCTGTTACACTGCCATAATGGAGCATAGATCAAAAATTGGAATTTTCTATTCGATATCAAAGCAAACAGACTGATAAAACTGATTTTTTTCTCCATGTACCACATGTATCGTTCATGATAGGCCAAGCCAGAGCTGAACGCCCTTTCTGAGTATCATGTTTATATGTCTCAAGTTTAGCAGCTCTAATGTGCAGGTTAGAAATGCACAACAGACATCAACTGCCTCATTCGCAGTCGTAGTATTACTTTTACTGTAATTTAACTGTACTTTAAGGATATCCATTGACAACTTGTTACTACTGACTCATGTCGGTACCACCCAACTGGTGTTTTTTCTCCAGGAAAAGCAGCAAATAGAAGATCAAACTTGCCAGTATATGGAAGTGCACACAGAGCCTGAAGAAAAAAGTCTGGGATAACAAAAATAACTGCCCTCACACCAATAATTTCTCACTGGGTTTTTTGGTTTTGTTGAAACAAACAAAGCTCAAATGTGCTTAACTTGCTTTGCGGTACATCGGCCCAGATTCTTTGTTGTTTTGGGGGGGGGGGGTTTCTGGGGTGTTTCATTTCTCAAGTTCTTGCTTTTTGTGGGGTCTCTCTGTCTTTCATTTAGCATTCAACTGGTGGAACGCAGCTCAGATGGATTGAGATCATGTGACTGACTCAGCCAGTCAAGAGGATTCCTCCCTACAAAGACCGTGTGAGCAAACAGAGTGAAAGAATAACGTTTTTCAATGTAAATTGAAATTGCTGAGGTGCAATATAAAAAGGCCGTAATCTTCACGCCAGCATCAAATACTTCAAATAGTCGATATCTCTTATTATCATTCAGACATTTTGAGTGTCATTTTAGCAAGGAGAATGGCTGTGGTGGATATTTAAAAGCAATTGTAGGATCATGGTTTGAGCAAATGTTAAAAGCACTTATCATATCCCACCATATTTTTGCATGAAAGTGTTAAACTGCAAGTAAGAGCTGATAAATCATTTGCACCTTCAGTTTCTTTATTTTCTTACTGCCACCGAGTACGACTGTCAAAGTAAACTGTTTTATTAGGACATCGCGTTCATGTGTCATATGTTATGCCCAAGGGTAAAAGCAGTCACCAGTTATCCAGGACACAGAGATTTTGATGCTGTGCATTTTACAGACCCTGTTTTAAGGGAAGCCATGATGTTTTCTTAACCCTAACCAATCCTTTTTAATACCAATTCGTAGTCACATAAGTTTTAAAAAACCTACACCCAACCAAACAGAAACTTCTAGTGGAAGTGGACAGTGACTGAAATACATTTTTTTTTTTTTAAATCACCCTAATAACCATGAAAATTGAAGAAAAAAGAAAAACACCGGGAGAGACTGGAGTTAAACTCAGATCTGTAGCTTGAGAATCGTGTGTTGTTCCACACGATTGTCCCAAATATGGATTTTTCTTTTTGCCCATAAAGTGTGATAAATACTCTTTTCATGTTTCACAAAAGGACATAAGCCTACACTGTTCAGTTCAGTTATTTTAATAGTGTTTCTGCTGAATTTTGTGACATCACCATGAAGCTGGTATTCAAACCTTGGTCAAATATGTAATTTTGCTCATTGCAGTAACAGTGGTAATGTATCTAATATTTTTCTTTCCTAAAGCAGGTATGTCTGGCCTATCATTTTAGAGTGTTTGTGCCTGTTATTTCATCCCAACCCTAACAAACAGAGCTTTTTAACAAATATAGGAAATTGAGATGTGAAGAAAGTCACCAAAGTTGATGCAGCAGCTACATTTGTGTAGAATAGACACACAAAGGGTTCCTCAAGCTATAAAGGCATAAAAGGTTTCAGCATTCTTGCCTAAATGGAAACCTTCTGAAAGAAAACTATTTTTTGGTTGAGTCTCTGATTTTATGCTGTCAGAGACTAAACTCAAACATTTCTCTGTCATCGATGAGTGATTCAGCCTCTTCAACAAGACCCTCTTTTCTTAAAGATATCACATTCTCCTTTCTAATCCAACATTTGGAGCGTCCCCCAGGAATACCTCAGTAACAGAAATCCAAATGGACTCTTTTTGGCTGTTACCAGCTTAACAACTGGAGGTGAGCATTGTCTATACATCAAGAGAAAACGTAAGGCGCTTTGATAACTAAAAAAGTGGTAGTATACAAATATGTAATGTTAAATGACAAGTTTCTCACCATATCCAAACTGAAATCATCACACATTCCTATTCTCAGCAGCACTACCTGTCATCCTCCTAGAAAAACTAACTCATAATAACTTTACCTTCTGGCCTACGAAGCCATTTTTCCTCTTCAAACCTTTGCAACCAAAGTGAAACACTCCAAGTTCAGTAAACAGACTTTATATCCTCACTTTTTTTGCTATGCTCGGTTAGTATTTCACCGTGATGAATGATTCCTGGATTCCTGATGACTTATTTATTTCAAATGTCTTTAGATCTCATTGTACGTTTGATACCCTAAAGACCATGGAAAAGCCAGAACAGTTGTAAACTGAATTTACTTTATCAATCACTCACTCATCCTTCAACAAAATTGTGACAAAAAAACAAAACATGTGTAATGCATTCTTGCATAAATGTTTAAATGTGCACACATCAGATGTTCTGTGAGTCAGCATCACCAACTTCTTTGTGGGTTTTTCATGTATCATGCTCTCTGAATTCAAATATCCAAACTGTTTTGCTAATCATCAGTGAGTGTCAAACAGTGCTTTCATGTAAGTTAAGTGGCTGTGTGTTTATGCATTTTACTTACCTGGAAGGTAAAGTTGTAAACTTTACCTTCCAGGTAAGTAAAAAATTAAGGTAAACTTAAAACAGTTAGGCTCATAGGAAATTGTTATTTCTACACTCCTTGCAAAGGTCATTTCTTCTTCTTCCGTTGTTTCCTAATTGGCAAACATCTATTTAGGTGCATTATCGCCATCTTCTGGACAGAATGGGTTCTTTAGCGAAATACATTTTTTTTTTTTTTAAACGTCAAATTTGGAGGGTGGAGAATGTGAGGAGTGACTGTACATTACTCCCACTGAATTTTGTGGCAACATTTATGCATAGATAATTCAAATATCTGTCTCTGGCTGGTATAAAGCCTGTCTTTGGTTGCATTACTGCCATCCACTGGCGTTTACCCCTTGAAATTCTATTTGAACTTTTAAGCTGTCCTGCTTGTTCTACCTCAACACTACACTATACGCTGCATGAGATAAGCACATATGTACGGAATCAGTTGAAATTTCCCCCTCTAAATTAGTGCTGTCATCTTGTTCATTCAGAATGAAATTAGGCTTAGGTGAGCTAGACTAATTCTCCATCCAATTCCCCTCCAAGATGTTTCAAGGATGCCTACAGACAGATTAATTAACCATAGATTTAGCTTTTATTCTGAATCATCTGTAGTACATTTTACCCTGGATTCAAATTTGTTCCTGAACATACCAAGGCAAATGTGACAAAGGAAATACCTAATTCATAATTTCTAGACTTGACAGATTCATGATTTGTGCATTTTAACATGTCAGAGTTGAAGGTTCTTTGACCCCACTGAAGTGAGACATGATGGCCCACAGGCCTTTAAGGTCTGTGAATGTGGCAGTGGTTGGAGCGGACCACACCGCGTGATTCCCATGTTTATTGGCTCCACTTTGTAGGTGGCAGGGCGCCTGAGTCTCTGCAGGTGATAATTTCAGTGTCTCTGTCTGAATATAAATGTCTGTGTCTGTGTGTGTCTGTGTGTGTGTGTGTGTGTAAAGACTCAATGAGTGTTTGCTTTTTTCTTTCTCTTCTGTGTATGTATGAACCAGCATGCTTACACCTGAGTATGAATGCAACATATTGCATAATCCAACTGGTTTCAGGCTACAGGGACTCACGCAGCAATGATCAAATCCTATATTTACGGATAAGATATATTAGTCTCGTGACCAAAGGCCTTCAGGGGTTATTTTTCTGTTAGATCCCTATCAGTCATAACGTCACGTGGCTGTGCATAAAACAGAAAAATGAAGACACTGAACATTCATATCCACACACATCCATGTAAAAGAATTTAATAGAAACACAAACATATCGTTCAATATATAGCACAAATCTAGACAACACTGCATTTCCCTATAATATTTTTAGTGTAAACTAAGTTTTTTTTTTTAGAATATCGGTATGAAAAATATTCAATTTATATTTGGCTCAACACTGAAAGAAAAAACACTCTCAAACATTTGTTTTATCTTAAATATCTTTTAGAGAAACTTGATATGCCTCTGTTTTCATTTCATTTTATACAGCGCTTGAAATTCCATTAAAGTTTGATGTGCTGATGTAGAAAAGATCTTTTTATCAGTGTTATCTTTGAACTGTCCTGCATTTTCGCTAACAGTCTCTTCCTCGGCAAAATGTCGCTTCAAAACAACATTCAAAAGTCCGTACACAATAAAATTTGGGTTAAAAAGAATCATTCAGTTGTGTGACCGGCAGAAATTGATAGTGATAGATTTCAAGTAATCTGAATTATGTCGGGAACTTGACTGAATAAATAACTTCAATAGTGCCAGTTTACCTTTAAAAATGTACAGCTGGACTCAACATTGAGAGAGATTACTTCAGGGCACAACAGTTCTTTAATTTAAACATTAGCTGCACACAAAAGAAAGGTCAAATCCCTCATCTTAGAATACACACAATACCCAGTTGTTGTTTTTTTAAAGTTATTTGATTTAATCACTTGTAAATGGCAAAAATTAAAAAATACTTATTTGCAAAGACAATGTTGGTAAATGTTTTTTTTTGTTAACTAAAATGTAAGCCGTGAATTACTTTTTCACAAAGCACTATTTCTCATAGGAGATTAAATATTTTCAGTACTTGATTTTGAAGTAAACCATTCAGTAACACTTCATTTCCAAGAAATCTGGAGCAGACTCTTGTCATTTGTGAGGGCTTTAGATTAACACTAGAGGGCAGCAGAGTATATGACATGCCGCATAATACCGTCACTCTCTGGGACCATTTAGCTGTAAAGATGTGAAGATGAACTAAATCCAGATGTGCTGAATAGCTTAATTGTAATGACTCCATTCTACAATGTCTCAAACTTTGGCCTCATACAGGTCAATCCCTCACTCCCTTCTTTGTTAACGTTTAACGGATTTTGCTTGAAGTTATCGTTGCTGTCCATATGTTTTTCTGAAAGATTTTCATGAAATATTTCACATTTCTCAAAGATTTGAATACAGTCTGGACCAGCTCCTGCGGGGGGAGCAGGACGGCTGTGAAGGTTGGAGGGTGGGGGGCGTTGGGGGTGATCAGGAAGTTGGAATGTGGGACCCTGTGTGTGATGTGATTGTTAGCAGAAATGTGTCAGCCCCAAGCTCACCGCCACCAGCCCACCACCACCACCACCACCACCCCTGAGCCCACAGCCCTCCTCAGGTTGTAAAAGTAGAGCTCTCTATGTGAATATGCATGTGTGCTTGTGTGCATTTGCACACACAGGCAACAAAGCTACCTCTTAGCCCATGCGTTGCCATGGAGGCCCAGATACCTTATCTTTGCCTCTTCTAGTGGAACAAGGGTAAACTCATTCACGAGGTCGAGGGTGAGGAGGAGGGAACAACAAGACGGCCAAAAAGACTTGAGGCGGGTGGCAGACCACAGGCCCATGTGTGGCCATGAAGGGTGAAACCATACTGGATTGGGAGAGACAGAAAGAATAGGATGGTGGTGGCTGAGTGTGCACTTTACTATTCAACAAATGAGGCATCAGTCTGTGGAAATCGCATTTCAGTTGTTGTAAGAACTTAAAGTGCAGTTTCATCATATCATAGGCTGGTTTTTGTTTTTTAGAATTGGATTTGCAAAGCTTTTTGTTAGACTACCCAGTTTGGACTCGTGTTGTTGTGTTGAGCTGGCAGTTCCTGTAAGATGAAGTTATCAAACACAAAACTATCTGCCCTGTTTATATATATATATATATATATATATATATACATTATAGAAACAAACTATCATTTACATTTGTGTCCTCATTTAACAGCATCATTTTGCTGAATATACAAGCATCTGAGACTGCTCATAAGCACCAGTTCTTCGTCCAAACAAGGATGACTCATAACATTAATTGTTTATGTTTTAGAAATTTGTCATGCAATCCAATGCATTCTTGTGTTAGACACATTGAGATTCGTATGAACAAGCTTGAAAATGACAGTGCGTGCAGAAGCTCAGTGATTTGCACATTTGGTAGCACTCCTTCAGCTTCTAACCTTAGATTTGAAAATGCTGCACCTTTTGTTTGTCCTCTCCTCTCATCTTGGCTCAGCTCTTAAGAGCCAAACTGTGTTTGGGTTTTCAGCCACAAACCTCACAGCTGGTCTCTGGTGCAGAGCATCTGGGCACACTCCTCTCCCGGATCCAAGAGTCCAGGCTGCACAGGCAGTTAGCCACACCAGCCTTTTCACCTGCCTGTCTGCTCAAGTCCAGACTTTAAGCTGCTCTAAGCAAGTGAGAACATCAGATCACACATCCGACAGCCAGGAGGTACGGAAATGCATGCAACCCCCGTGTGTGTGTTTAATTGTAGATGTGTGTGTGTACGTGTTGAACTAGTATTTAATTCATAAGACGACTGCTGATTGCTTACTTGAAGTCCTGCTTTCAGTCCTTCATTTTTTACATGAAGTCTCAACCAAAATGTATTTGACACCTTGTCATTTGCTGCTGCAAGAGTGGAACTCAGTGCTTTTACTGAGCCAGACTGTGCGCATGATCAGCCATCTAATTATTTCAAAGACATGACCGTGATGAGTTTCAGACACTTGAGCATTTAGTGGTGTGGTTTGAATGCTGCAGATTTACAGACTGAATACTTGTCGCTGTGACGCAGCAGGCTACGGTGCCTTACATGTCTTCCGGGCTGTCTTTAGAATCGTGTTTCAAATGAGAAGCTAATTATTCGTTACGGTCGCGCAACATGTTGAGATGTATCTATTCAAGATTGTATTCATGTTTCGTCCACATGTGCAGGTTTCCTCTATTCGTAATTTGTTGTCAGTTGTTTTCGCCTCCCAAACACCTCCCAGTTTTACAATAATCTGGTGCTCTTGGACATCCAAACACCGCTCAGCTGTTCTGCCACGCGAAATTGTGGATTTAAACAACTGATTAGTACATTTTATACCTCACTTTTTTGGACCCATCGTGTCGTTTTATGCAATTATGACCCACATCTTATCACAGAGGCAGTTTGAAATCTCAGCAGTCACAGTCATACATTTCAGAATAGACTAATATGGCACCCGTGTGTTTGAATAATACGAAATTGTGGTTTCGGGCTAATTTGCTTTGTAACTATATTCTAAACAATAACAAAAAAAAACGTAGTTAAGAAGTTAGTCATTTCCTCAGTCTAGTAACAAAACAAAAAAAAACTTACCAAATGTGGATAGACATGATATTTTGATCAGATGCAACAAGCTAAATCATTCTATATTTCTCAGTTTCCGAATATTTACGTTACATCCCAACTGGATCAACTACCGAGAACGAATATTTTTATTTCTCCAAAGGACAAAATGACAGTAATTCTATCACCGTGTTTTTTCTTCCAAATCGAATCCTCTAACATAAAAAAAACCTCTGACTTAAATATATATATATATATGTGTATATGTTCTTAACTATTGTGCCTTAGGTATAGTTGTGCGTAGAAGTTTTAACATAGGGGCTTATTTTGGGTTCGTTAGAAGACTTTCGCAGAACGGCTGCCTCAGCTGAACTTTAACCCATCTCACACAAAGCCGATTTGTCAAAGAAACCCTTTTTAATAAACAACAAAGCCTCCTGCTGATATTTTCCGTGATCTTATTGGGACTAACATGGTATTGGATGTGCAACGGCTTATTCGCGGCCCAAAAACTTAGTCGTCATTTTACAACCAAGTGACGATCTATCACTTCTGAGTGGTCAAAACAGGCTGTTGTTGTTGTTGTTTACAGCGTGCGTGAGAGAGAGAGTGAGAGAGAGAGAGAGAGGGAGAGAGCGCGCATCACGTACTGCCTATATTTTACTCTGTAATGTTCTTCTTCTTGGTCCGGTTTGTTTTCTGGTTAATGTGACGTATTAACGCGTCCAGCTCCTGAGGTTGCAGAATGAGCTAATTATAGCCTGAGCGCAGCTTTCAGCTGCACCTCCACATCCATGTTATCTGTTTGGAGGGTTGCTTTAAAGTTTAAACTCTAGAAAATATTCACCATTTGGGGTTGTTGAACCGTTTTGATTTTCTTGTTGCATTTATTTCTTTCTTTCTTTTTATTTGTTTGTTTTGCTGATCCGATGTTTTGGTTCCACATGTTTTTTTTTGTTTTTTTTTCTCCTTTAATGAGCTCAGAACCGCTTCACAGTTTTATAATACAATCACGAGCTATGCTTTGCTTTCTTTCTCCCACTCCTTTTTTTTGTATTTTGCACTTTGTTCTTTTTTTTATTTTTGATAGGCCTTTTCTTCTATAACGAGGTAAATGATCTCTCACAAATAAGTTTTCACGCAAAAATATCTGGCAAAAATCTGAGAAAAGACAAAAAGGAAGAGTTTGCATGCTGAGCTGCACAAGCGGGCTACAAGTCTCCTTTAAATTTAAACTGCTTTTAGGTGATGTTGTTTTATTTTGATCTTGAATTCCAAGTCTTGTGTTTTCTTTAATGTTTCACGCTTCCCTGATCTTTAATGAGTCCAAGTTTTTGGTTTGTTCTGCGGCATCTTAATGTGAATGTAAAGTTGTAAGGCCCTTTGTGCCCACACGTTATTTCTCATATTGCGTGAGCACAAACAACGAAAAACGGCCAGTCCCCTGTCAGATATTTGCGCTTTTAATGCAACTATTGTTTCCTACATCGCTGGGAGTTATTTTGGTCATTACCCTTTAACAAGCTGTGGCTACCTGTTATGTTTGAACAAAGCTTCTTAGACAAACTCATCAAAGCAACAACGGTGCAGTTTCAGAGTGCTGCGTGACTTTGTCACAAATTCTGTACAGTCTTCTTTGTTCCAGGCAGTTCTATAGCGAGTTATGTCAGTGTGTGAGTGTCCAAAAGTTACCTTTCTGAACGTAGAATTTCAACAACAAAAATTCCGAGTGTTTCAAACTTTGCAAAATTGTAGGTGACGGATTATCAGAGTTTGACCAGATGGAAACAGTTCTTCCAAAGCTATCTGAACTTCCAATGGAACCTAAAATCTTTCAGCAGTCTACTTCTTACATAGTGTAAAGTTCTATCATTAATCTGCCGGGGAAGACAAAGTTACAAAAGATAAGATATAGTTAAGACATTGAATAAACTCGGATACCAAATGAAAAATATATATTTCAACAACAATTAAAAAAAAAAAAACACAGGATATTTAACATGTGGTACTTTCAGCCCTTACCCAATATTGGCTAATGACCTGCCATCGATCTGCGGATCAAAATAAGTCACTTACACTGTAATATCTCCTTAAGAAGCATCAACATTGTCGAAGCTTGCTGATGAACAAACAAACAGCTCGTGCGATCTTGTATCACGCTGACCGGGCGAGAAAGTGTAGGCGCCTGCGTAATGAGTCGACGGCTCAAGATGTACACGAGATTCTTCAGTTTCAACAAAATAGCAACTTCAGCTCGGTGCACGTTTCCACACTGATCACGCCTGTCTGTCTGAGATTGTTTTTAAAGTTATGGTTTGTGCTGTTAAGTTGATTATTTTGGAGAGTTTTTGCTTGTTTTTGGGAGGAATGTGACAAATTACAGAAATTGTGTGAAATGTAAAGTTGGTTCATTTTGTCACAATCTGAAATAGCTTGTATGAAAAGTGAAACCGGTGTGGAGGTAAAAGCCTAAAGATAGCGTGCAAAGACTTCCCCTTTATTTTTACATTTTTCTCATTTTGAGTCATTTTTGCTTTTACTGCGTCGAAGAGGCTGTTACGTTTTTGTTCTAAACGTGTCATAAAAGAGACGCGTTGTTTCGGCAATTTTATGTAATTTCTTCATCATTAGTTGCTCAGACAATGAATGAAATTAAGTAATTCCTTAGGTGATGAACAGAAGCAACTTTTTGGCCAACAATATCTGCTGATGCACACATGGAATTTAGACTGCATGTTTGTTGCGTACAAGCCTTGGAGAAAAAGACGCTGTGCGTAATGGCGCATGAGAGAGCAAATATCAAATGGATTAAACACTCAGATTATGTTGAGGTCTAAGAAGATCTGGGGTGGGGACCTGGAAGGAATCATTATTTGGGATACAAACCAATGCTATTCCTGCTCAGGCAACACCCCCACCTCAACCCCCCCACCACCACCCAACCACCCTCCTCCCTCATCGCCCCTCACCACTTCTACGTCGTGGACTCAGTTTCCGCCTTGTACTGTTTGGTCACTGATGCGCAGTGGGGAGTTGGAGAGCCAGCGCGCAGGAAAGAGAGGGAGCCATCGGATTGACAAAGCAGAGACTGGAAGGGAGAGGAGGGGAGAAGGAGGTGTCGGACCTGCTCCACTGGGACTCGGCTACAGCTTACTGCTAAGTGCTATCGGCTCACAAAACGGGATCCGTCAGTTGTAAAATGCTCAATAAGGCAGCGAGCTGCGTCTCATAGCTGTCACCGAGCGGCGCGAGGATCCGCCACGGTCTCGACTCTGCATGTAGGAAACCTGGACTTACTGTGAAGACAGACAGAAAGGGAGATTCATGGGGAGTCTGTGCAGCTTCATCGCGCAAAACGCCTGGATTATCTGATTCAAGTTTTGGACTTTTCTCTGTTGTGTCGCTCTGTCTAACTCCAGCCTGCGGCGTGTTTTTGTCTGAAGGTAAGCTGACCCTGCCATGATTCGGGTTTACGTGTAGCCTCTTGCTGTACACAGTGGGTCATATAGGCACATGCTGCAGGATTCGCAGCCTTCTGCAGAGGTAACGCCGTTTTCGTGCAGGTGATTGATTTATTTTTTTTTGTAGGAGCCATCGATGCGCTTCTTATTGCTCTGGACTTACAGTATTTCTGTGCAAAACACTAATGCCCGTGTCTATGTTTTGGGGGGGAAGCGTTTCCTAATTCCGAGGGATTCCCGGGTCTGCTTTAGCCTAACATAGGCTACAGAAAGTATCTTATGACTTAATTTTTTGAACTGTCAGCGCAGGTCACTGTAAATCAACTAATATCTTTGTTGATTGAAATAAACTGCATCAATGAAAAACATGTCAGGTAAAAAAATATATTTAAAAAAACTTTTAAACATATACCGATGTGTTTACTTGTGCCTTTACCATTTTAAATCAATTTCATATGCTGACAGTTTGGATTGCCTCTTGTGAACTGTACTTCAATAGATTAAAATAGCTTATTAACGTCTTTCCGGAAATGCTAGAATTGTGGTGACATAAAGTTTCCCTGTGTCTCTCTCTTTTGAACTCATCCAAATCAGCCTCCGTTGACGCTCTCAAGAAGCTCGAGCGTCACACACTGGCACCTCTGTTTGGGTCTCTCAGCTGGGTTGTCCGTAGTTCTCAGAGCTTCGGTCATGGCGGACCAAGAGGAGACTTTTGTCCTTCAAAACTCCCCAAGTGGCTCGGATTCAAGGGAATTACAGGCTGATACTAAATCAGAGAAACAGAACGGGACCTCGAGCAAATCACCATCGTCACAGACAACTTACATTCAGCAGGTCAGTATCTGTCTTTAGGCCTCATTCAGTCGGACTACTTCAGGCTGCAGGCCACGTACAGGAGTCGTATCGCTGTAAACCTCCAATCATTTGCACAAGTAGGCTAATGCATGGGTGTTAAAGCAGAAAATTATTCAAACTGGATGGAGTAATTCTAGAAAGCTTACATTTTTAGATCAGTTCTATCGTATCCAAAATTGCTCAGAGCTACGAGTGAAGTTCTTTGTTGCATCGTCGTTGAAAGGAACTCACCTCAGAGAGTTTCACAGAAAAACTTCAGAAAAAGCGAAAACGTTTGCGACTGTTCCACATTATTGAGGCTATATTAGAAAATTATTTCTGATTCACATTCTGATGTGTGTAACTTGCTTGTTTTACACAACATAATGACGCTTCACATAACAACCTCAAAATGCTCATCCACACTTACAGCTAGCGGTGTACACCAGGCCCTGTGGTTTACATGTTGATAAAAAAAAAAACATGTTCATTGTTGTGTGTGTGTGGTTTATTTTATAAATAAATATATATGTTTCAGTGATATAACATTTAGAAACTGTTAATACAACACACCTTTTGCATCTGCGAGGCATTTTTAGGGCCCACTCTCGAGGAATGACACTCAAACTGGACTTTCACTCAGTCCATTAAGCGTTAAATGTGTACGAATGACACGCTAAATGTGACCGAGGTGGCGCGTTATCAGTACGCATGACATATGGTCCCTTAAATGTGACTGTAATAACAGGGCTACGAGTGCCACAAGCAGTGAACTGTTCTATTTTTATTTTTATTAAGGGAATGGAGGGAATAAAAGTCTACCTGCACGAAAGGGAACTGTGGATGAAGTTTCACGAGGTTGGCACGGAGATGATTATTACCAAAGCCGGACGGTAAGAGCATCTACATATCATTAGCGTGACTTGAAAGCACTGAACAGAGCCATTCGTTAATATATTCATCTATTTATTTTTTATTTTTTGCCAATCCTAATATGATACGTTTGTGATTTATGATAATTTATGATGGAAACAGGTTATACAGTTTGTTTGTTCATCTATTTAAAAAAAATAATAATAATTTGGGGGGTTGCATGCGTATACATACACTCTGAGGGGAAAAAAGAGGGAAAAGGAGCATCTGGTGGTGCATTGTGGTACTCTGCAGCCAAACAGCCACAGAGCATAACCTACATAGCCTGGGTGGCCTTACTGGGCAATGCAGCAGCACTGACCAATCAGCCTCAGGGAACGAGGGTTTTGAGACTGATCTGTGGTGTAAAATACTGCAAATTCTTTCAACCGACTAAAGACGTTTTAGGAGCATATGTTCTGCCATGCAATGTTTGTGTCTGCTGTAGGTGTGTGTGTGTGTGTGGGGGGGGGGGGGGGGGGGGGGGGGTTGCATAATTATACTCAGATGCTTGTTGTGATCCAGCAACATGTTGTGCAGGGACCGTGAGTGCATATCGCTGTCATCTCCACAGTTGCCCACAGACCGTATCCGGTCAAAACAGCTCACACAGCGGAGTATGAACATACATTTATGCATGATGACCGCCGGTGCCTCCCCGAGGCAAATAGCTCGTGGCCCGCATGCGTACTGTAAATTATTGATAGGAGTAATTAAACGGGGCAACGTTTGTCTGTGCTCCCCCGGTGCAGGCCAATAGTCGTTTATGTGTGTGTGTGTGTGTGTGTGTGTGTGTGTGTGTGTGTGTGTGTGTGTGTGTGTGTGTGTGTGTGTGTGTGTGCTTTTAGTGAGAAATGATCCACAGCCCTTCATTTTGACCCGTGAGTCAGCTATGTTTTACTCGAGTTGCGTTCTTTTCCTTCTCCTTCTTCTTCTTCTTCTTCTCCTGCTGTATGACTGCTACTAGATATCCAGTGCAATAACAACACGGATCTTGAAAGGGGGGGGGGAATAAAAAATATGGCATTCACAGTGAAAAACGTTTTATAATGGTCCCTCTCAGACCCAACGCCCTGCCCCGAAAATCCGGGTTTCCTTTCCAAGCCAAATAAAGGCATTTATGCAATTCGACTGGTCCCACGTGAGCTTACTATGTGCATTATATATTATATTTGTGTTTAGTGTGAAAGCTGAAGTCATTAAGAGAAAAAAAAAAGTGAAAGCTGCGTTTCGTTTCATGTAAAGTTTTGTGAAACCTTGCATCCAAATGAACGAGCACGTTGCTGGAAAACAGCTCTGAACATTTTCTCTTCACCTCCACGTATGTGTTTGCTTGTTTGTGTGTTTGTTGTAGCCCAGAATTATTATTTTTTTACACGGTTTGATTTCTTCTTTCCAGGAGAATGTTCCCCAGCTTCAAAGTGAAGGTCACGGGATTAAACCCCAAAACTAAGTATATTCTTCTGATGGATGTCGTTCCTGCGGACGATCATCGGTACAAATTTGCCGACAATAAATGGTGGGTAACCATAGCGAAGCGCTTTGCCTTGCAGAAATGGATTGTTATTTCGTTTTGATGTAAAGACCAAAAAAAAAAAAAATGTTTTAGAGGTCCCTCTCGGGTTGATTTCCGCCAGATATTTTACGTTGTTCTGACGGACTAGAATCGGAAGTGAACGTATTATTTCCTTAAGAATAATGAACTGTGTATTTTGTAATGTTTGCCAATAGTGTCAATGGACAGGCGTGTTTAAGTGTTTATTTAATGTCTGCTGATGACTTTTTCTCCTGTTTTAGAAACCTATATGTGCACCAAAACAAGACGGTCTTTCACATTTGGGTTTAAACTTATTTGTTGCCATGTTGATGGCCTCTTTCGGACAGTGCCTTTAAAAGAGGGGATACTTAAAAACAAACAAAAAAAATACATGTCCTAGCCTGGGCAATAACAATTCAAAGCAACACATTAGCTTTAGTATTTTTTTAAGGTTATGTTGCAGAATGGGTCACTTCATTTACATGTCTGTTTCATAGAAGCATTCATGCACATTTTTGACTAATCCGTGGACTAGAAGTTTTAAATAAAATGCGCTTATAAACACTCTGCAGCGTAATTACCTGAAAGAGTTTGAGCAGTGTTTCGTTTACTTCTTTAAAACTTCATTTAAAACTTGTTCAAGTAAGTCATTTGATTCGATTAAAAAAATAAACATCCCTCAGTGAGTCCATGCTGCAGTGTTCGGGTGATAAGGAATGGCAGATTATTATTACGCCTGGTTTCTTGGCAACAGGGCTGTAGCGCCTGCACCGTTGCAGTCTGCATGTATCCGTCCGAGGCGTAACGGTGTGTTTGTGTCGTCGTGTGTCAGGTCTGTGACCGGCAAGGCAGAGCCCGCGATGCCCGGCAGGCTGTACGTTCACCCGGACTCTCCAGCCACAGGAGCGCACTGGATGAGGCAGCTTGTCTCCTTCCAGAAGCTGAAGCTAACCAACAACCACCTGGACCCGTTCGGACACGTAGGTGCCTAGGCCTATCATACTATTCAAGCACATGTCAGTGTCTCTGTGGAAGCTGCAGCCGGTGCTGCGTTGATCCCGTTCCTGCAGACCTGTTTGTTTCTTGGTGTGTTTGCGCAGTGACACTTGTGTGAGTGTGGAGGAGCCTTTCGCTTATATGATGCCTTTGGAGTCATCTTTTCTGATCATTTTACCACTCGTTGGTTTTCACAGTTGATCCATGAATTGTGACACACTGCCTCGCTTAGAATCTAGAGATTTGCAACGCAGAGCGGAGTCTGAAAACGTGTGGTTTCTGATAATAATGACGATTGGTTTTTTTTGGTAGCATTAGCAGTAGCATTGGCTATCGAAATGTTATTAACTTTTATATGCAAGCCACTCTTAAAAGCACAGTTAAAGTTCGTGCTAATAAAATAGAAAAGATCTCCAACTTGCTTGTAAAAAGAATTGAAGTGTAAACCTCAAACTTTTTGCAAAAATACAGAAACCATTTAAACAAGTTTTTTCTACATGCTTCACAAAAGAAATAATTTTCCTTTCCTTTTCAATTTTTCTAATTTGAAAGTTTATAAAACTAGTTGGATAATCTCCCTCTGAATTTGAAAATAGTTCAATATATTTTAGAATAGTAGAATACAAGTTTTTATAACTGTGCAGTTTCCTCAACTTGAAGCTGATGTTGCTGCAAAGGAAACAGTGCTGAGGGGGGAGGGGGGTCTTTAAAATGGCATCCCCTTCTTTCAGCTTGCAGGTAAATATAGTTAGTTACCTTTTGTAAATCGCGTGTTTTACAGTATCTTTTCATTTGGAAAATTTACCATTCATTCCTGTAATTCAGTCCTCACTGAAAACACAAAGATGTCAAACAAGAGAGTTAAGTTTATCGACTCGTTTCAAAAACAAAACATAGAAAAAAAGTTTTCCTGAAATAAAAACAACAGGGAAGAATCATAATACACAAATCGACATTTTTCTTGTCATTAATTAATGTCAAAATGCAATATGCAGTTAATTTTATTCACACAATGCGCCGTCTCCTGACCTGCACACTGAGTGCAGTCAAGGTAACGCAGAGTAATGTTCAAACAACAACCTCAACACAGAAAAATGATTTCAATTAGATTTCATGTTTCTCATTGTCATTTTTTAAAAGTTTTATATGTGTGCATTGAAAGTGCTCCGGAACCTCTGTGGCCCAGCTACCCCTTGATGTATTGTAGACCTCCTGGAAGCCGGCTTGCATGAGTCGAGGAAGCAGTGTTTTTTTAAAAGATAATTGCACTCCCCACCTTCCTACCGGTGAATATGGTACCCATTTCCCTAGCTTTAACTCCTCATTATTCTACACTCACTATCTGGCCCCAAAGCTTTTGTAATTCCCATCTTGCCCAGAACGAAAAGCACAAACATCAATTACTTCATCAGCAAATGGTCCTGCTGGCTGCAGGTTTTTGTAAGAATTTTGAGTTGATGGGCACACTGAGGCCTAATTAGATGTCTTGCTGTAGAAACGGAATAGCTATGATTAGTTTTCTTAGGAACATGCTGAGCCATTAAAGGGGGGAAAAAAACAAAAAACAATTGTGATGTTTGTAAAAGATGCTCCAAAAAGGCTTATTTTTAAAGAGGAAAATAAGTGAGCAAATTAACATTAATAGAGATGTAAAACTGTTCAAATTTGTGCTAAAAGTTGAGGAAAACATTAGGTTTGGTCTTTCTCCGCTGTAAATGTGTCATTTAGAGACAAAAACACGCAGTTTAAAACACAATTACGTCTTAAAGCAGTTAATATTGAGGAATTCAACTGATTGCGGATTAAAAGGTATTTTAAGAGCCACGAACAGAATTGTATTATACCACAGCTACATGATGTATGTCACTAAATCAAGTTTGAATCAGTGAATCTAAAATTAGATGGGTTTCGGTCTCTCGTTTACTCAGGAAAGAATATTTTCATCCACGTTGAACATAATGGAGACTGCTGTCTTGCCAAAGCCCAGCTGGTGAAATAAAGCTGGAGCACATTGAGCAGCGTTGTACATTTTTTGGTTAAAGTGTATTTTTGATTGGTTGCAGGGGTCTCTGGCTTGCCCTCTTTCATGCTGGGAGACAGTACCTTGGGATTCATAAATGAAATGCTGGTGGCTGGCTAGAAATACAAACTCCATTAGCTTGTTAGTCCAGCTGGTTGAAATAACTTGTAGATGAATTATAATTACTTGCAGTGAGACACGAGAGCAAAACCTATTGCTGATATAGATTAAGCCAGTTCATGAGCAGGCCCGGAGGTGAGGCTTTTCCTCTACAAATGTCCGTGAAACCGGATAAAGGGCCGAGCTTGACAGCTCAGAGAACAGGGAAGGCTTGGGGCCCCACGGTGCCGCAGGTTTTGAGTGTGGTTAATTGTGTAGTTTTTCTTGATTTAGGAAAAACAAATGAATTAAACTCAAATTACCATATCGTGCCTGCTTAAAGTTCCAGCCGTAAAATAACTTGTCATATCAATTACTTTTTATGAGAACCCTTTTTTTTTTCTAATGACAGCACAGCTATGATCATCTGTTTTATGTTGTTTTGTAATTCTATTGATATCATAGTCATAGTCTTTATGGGCAACAGAAAACTTGCAAGAAAGAGGGTCCTTTTTCTAAATAGCCTGTGTAATTAGTAATATATATATTTATCTAAAATACAGTTTTTATGGTGTTTTATATTCTGATGATGTCAGTTTTGAGGTGAAGGCACTTTTTTGTTTTGTTATTCAGTAATTGTCTTTGGAAACGTAGGTATGGTTTCATCTTTAAAATGTAATCATTCTCCATTTCAAACCTTCATATACTCGTCATATATCCTAGAGTTCTTGCATGAAGTACTTAAAAAGATATTGACTAAATATGCTTTGATGTATTCATATTCAATTCCACTTTATACTCTTCATATAATCAGCTTACAAATATCATACAGTGTACTCAGTTAAACTAGTCAACAGCATAAAACACTGCTAAGCTTCACTTTGACCCTCTGCCACAACAAAACAGTGCTTCAGTTATATCAACTAACTGGTTTTGTACATATTGTAGCACAGTTGCAAGGGCCATCATGTTAGATGCTTTTATTCAGCATTTACCTGATAATACCTGCATATTTTTACTACAGTAACATTTCAAATATTGCATTTTTTATTTGGTACCGGCATAGTTGTATGAAAAAGTTTAGTAACTGCTGCACTTTGGTCTCACTGTTTCAGATTTAAGTATCCAAACTTGTGCTATTCCAGTATTGGAATTCCTAAATATAATCTGTTTTTGTCTCAGGTTTCATACCAAGCTGCACTTTCCGCTTTGATCTCACTCGCAGCTCCCAGAATATTTCTCAGTGTTATTAATCTCCCCTCGTCGGTTTCCTGCCGCACTCGTCTCCCTGCCTTCCCACACAGGTTTTGGCCGGGAGGGTTGGAGTGTGAGGATCGCACTGTTTATATTTGAATGGCAGTGTGCAATGAGCAATAGATGATGGTGTACAAAGCCTGCTAATCCCGAGGCTCGGGGAAACTCTCTGATGTGGCGGGACTTGAAAGCAAAGGGCAGCGGCGTGAGACCCAAAGTGATCCCTCACTATCAATAAATAGTATCCAGAGGCTGGGATAAGGGTTGGGGGTGGAGGGAACAGAGATACAAGGAACCAGGCAGGGCAGCGACTAGGCCACGGAGACAAGACGTATGCTGGGGTCCCAGTGGGTGGTCTGCAGCTATGACCCTACAGCCCCCATTTTACACAAATACTGGACCTCAGCAACCCACAGTTAGTGGACTATGCTATTTTCCTAACTGTAATGCAGATGCAACTTGTACTTTGTCTCTATGGCAGATATCCCCAGTTTCCTGTGTGCTAAATGATATGTTTGCATTGATGGGATGGTTGCGGTTTTCTCCCAGTCTTGGTTAGATCTCTGCAGACCATTAGCTAAGTCAGTCATGAGTACACACGTGAAAAAATGTCTCGTTTAACCTACTTTTTTCTTCTCTGAGCTTGGTTAAGTTTGAGGATTTCTTTCAAAGATTTGTCATTTATGAATCTAAAGACATGTTGTAGGCACAATATAGAAATAATCTGCATAAAATATTAATTCTATTGCATTTACCAACAAAATAAAGAGTCTACTCATCTCACCAGGGGGAAGCCTTCAACATTATTTGACTGATATGTTCTGCATGGGGTCAGTCATGTCCGTTAAATTGTTTGCATCTACAATGCACATTGCAAGAAGCTGGAACACTCCAGTTTCTTCCCATTACCAAAACCTATTGCACCATAAAATGCGATCAAGTTCAACTCAAATGGATGACGATCGTCAATGCAGGCTTCTGTGAAAAGAATCTGGGTTTTGTCTGTGCAATGCTGCAGGATGCCCCCACAGGTGCTGGAGGTCAGGCCAGTCCCTTGTCTCTTCTCATGCTGGAAGTGAAAGGCAGGTACAAAAACAATCTTGAAGATAAGAGATAGGAGAACGCCTATAGGACAGGGTGGTGGGGGGAGGGGATGCTAAAAGAGGAGGGCAAGGGGAAAAAAAGCCCTTTTTCTTTATCTTTAAATATAATGGAACTTGATGAAAATAAAGAAAGCATTAGATTTCTTTGAGGCTGACAGACATGACTGCCAGATCTGTCAAAATGATTAGACTTGAAATCCACAGATGAGGGGCCCTCAAAGGAGAAGTTCAAGGCTCAAGTTCAGCTGTGTGAGCCGTGTATTAATGTCGCCAAGCTAGCTGCTGGTTGGAGTCATCGCTGAGCTCGAACTGGGTTAGAGGGGCATGAAGAAAGAGGACACATTCATGTCAGTCTGTTACAGCATCTGCTAAACGTGACTGATACCATGACCAGTGCCAGTTGTACTTTGATTTAGAAGTGAGTTAATCTAGTGCACAGAGACAGTAAAAGTCTAAGTAAAGTTTTATTTCAGCTTGTCAGGCCTTCACTTTCTTTAAATTAGAAAAAAAAATGTTTATCACAGAAGGCTTCCTTAAGTGATAAAATAAAATAAAATAAAATAAAATAAAATAAAATAAAATAAAATAAAATAAAATAAAATAATGCATATGGACCAAATTTATCTGGAATGTTTATGAAAGTCATTCAATAAACTGTGCCATAAAAGCGTTTGCTTTGGAAAAATTAAACAAATCAATCACTACATAGATAAGTCCAGAAATAACATTTAATCTTTCTGTGATGTGTTGAGGTTCTGTGAGACTGATGGGACTTTTAGATGAAGTCATGCAACACTGCCGTTTTCTCTGTCCTGCTGCTGATCATCATTATGTACAGTCTTGTCTATTCTTTTATTTATTTATTTAATCATCTTTAATATTTTAAAATTAATGGTTGATTGCAAAATTCTGGAGGACTATTTAAATGCTGTTAGCACCCAAACACAACAAAGCATGATAAATGTAGCCAATGTGTTGAAGAGGATTAAAGTGTACGTTAGAATTATTTTTGCATCATATTCTCACTGTTATTACAAGACTTTACCAAAGCCTTTTTTTTTTTTTTTTTTTTTTATCAATCGATGTATTTATTCAGTTATTATGTAACGGTGTAGCGTAGATATAACGCCACTTTCTCTTTATTCTAGATCATCCTAAATTCGATGCACAAATATCAGCCGAGGATCCACATTGTGAAAGCGGACGAAAATAACGGCTTCGGCTCCAAAAACACGGCCTTCTGCACTCACGTCTTCCCGGAGACAGCCTTCATTGCGGTCACGTCCTATCAGAACCATAAGGTAAAGTCTTGGTCTACTTGTGGCTTTCTTGCAGTTTGTGACATGGTACAAAAAAAAAACAAAAAAAAACAGGCGACTTTAAATTCCCAGCTTCGTTAAGGACACATTTTAATTGGAAGTGCTTAAAACGAACGAAACCCATCGAAAGCACACATTATCCAGCCATTTATTTATTTTTTTGGTGACTTTGAAACAAAATCCCCACTGTCTGTTAAGATCTATTTCCAGCCCCCCTTTAAGTAAGACAAAAACAAAAAAAAAAAAAAAAAACGTGCAGCTCGTCGTGGTGCGTAAACGAAAGAAAATGAGAAATGACAGGAAAATCTCGGCATTGTCAGGTGACATCGCTTTGAGTCACCGGCAGACCAGGGGAAGGAAGACGTCAGATACGCGACCAGACGACGTCGGACCTCAAGCGACTTTCAGCAAGTTGTAGCTCTCTGTGGAGATGAAGATAATCCGGATAAACCTCCGGCGTGACCCTCAGTACCTCGACGCCTAAATGCTAATAATAATACTAATACTAATGATAGCCTACTAATAATGATGATTTCAATCGTTTTTTTTCTTCGTTTTTTTCGAAGCTCTGACACTTTATCGATATTTAAAGTTTGCGTCCATGGTTTGAAAAAAATAAAAAGTGGTTTGTTTTCATTTCCGTTCGGAGCAGTAAGTGGGGGACGCATTCACTTGACGATTTGTTTACCAACAAATCCCACATCTTTTTATCTCATGTATTTAAATTTCCCTTCGCGCGTTGCTTACAAGTGCGCAACACACAAAAAAAAGTGCAGGTCACAAACGGCCCTGCCTCGCTTTAGGAGATTTATTTTTCCCGCAGCTAATAATCATAATAACTACGACGATAATTGATATTTTACATGCCAGTTTTCATGTCCAGGTGGTTGATTTTTCTGCCAAGATGTTTTTTGTCCTGCCCGGCTGAAAGAGGAACATCTCTCATCGTTAATGAGTGAATAGGCCTGACTGTGGGGCCCTATCGCCAATTTCACTGTTTAAAAAACGAAAACTTGGATGATTCCGTTGTTTTTCACAAATCAACAGTTTATAAAAAATCCTAGCTCAATAGCATCTAATTAGATCCAAATCAATCCATTTCTCGAGGCCGCACAGCTCAGCTGGACTCGAGTGTTTAGACTTCAGGAACAAAACAGGGATAAAAGTCTGTATTTACGCAGTCCAAATTTCAGCGAGGGGTGGTTGGGGAAATCTTGGGAATACAAAAATATCCGTAAACAGCGTCTGTTAAACATCATTTGGCCATGTGGACCTATATGTTTCTAGTTTGGGGAATATTGGAAAAAGGGGGCGAACGCTCATAATGTCCCTGCAGCCAATCTAAAGTCTCCGCACTTCTGGGAACAGGAAGCACAAATGACCAACATTCTGTAGAAACCATTCATTATTTTCAAGCATGTTATTGGGGGCTGAGATCGTAACCCCGGGCTAATTATTGGGGCTTTCCAGACCTGCAGAAAAAAACAAGCATTTCTGATTTCCAGGCGTTGTACCACAACTGTCGAATCAAACAGTCAAACATCTGCCAGAGTAATATGTGCAGCAGGCATGTGTCCAATTCACCTGTTAGACTCTCAGCTAATGAAAATGGGCAAAGTTTCGGGTTTCAGGTCTTTCCTGTCACAGCAGCAATTAAAACCTTTTTTTTTTTTTTTTTTCCAAACTGTGTTTTCTTGGGTAATGTGTTTTCTTAAGAATTTTGTCAAACTGGAAAAATGAATGCAGGCCCGCAGATCTATAGCTACTTTCAATCTAATAAATCTTTTTCAAGCACTTCATTTCTTTCTTTGCAAAAATACCTCAATGTATCTGGAAACATGTTTATGTAGGCCTCAGTTATTTTAATGAGCAAAGTTTAGACATGCAGTCTAGTAAAATGACTGTCTTTGAAGTTGACTTTTGCCCGACTGTCTTGAGTTGTTTTCTCTTTGTTTTTTTTTTCCAATTTAATTTCGACCAATTTTAAACTCTGTGCTCTCGTTATTCTCATTTTTCTAAGCCCAGCCCGTGCTAGAACTCGAATGCATTTTGCTCAACATTTTATGCTCTTTCTCTGTAACAATCGAAAAAAAAGCTGAAATTATCTACTTTTTTGGGACATCGACAGAGGCTGTAAAGGGCAAAAAAAAAAAAAAAAAAATCTGGTAACTTTTTATTCCAAAGTTTTAAAATCGTGAAACAATCTATAAATGATCTCCCTGCCGGCACGAATTAACAAGAAGCATGCGAAGTGTCACATGAGAGATTTTACAAGGTCTGGTGTAGGTGTCAGCCAGGGTGCAATACAAACCTCCAGTCTTGTCAGAAAGCTGAAAGCACACAAGAACTGCCAAGTCATTACCTGCCAGAAACCACCGTTCATGGGAGGGATATCCCTGGATTCTGCTTGACCTCTGCTGAGGATGAATTTATAATTTTGACGTTGTTCTTAGAAAAACTCTGAATGTTTTAGTTTGAAATTGACAAAGATGTTTTTGCCTAATCATAAAGTAACAAATGCATTATTTGCATCTTTATCTGATGTAAAATGAGAAACTGCACTGAAAACATGACTCATCGAGTCATGTTTTTCTTTTTTTAACTATTGAGCTTTCAACTCAATTTTCTCAAATTATGATCTGCTCTTTCATTTTCTTGGGTAACTTGTGAGCAATAAGACACTCCCAACAAAACATAAAAACTCAGATCCACAAGCACATTTTGTTGTATTGTCAAATTTCAAGACTCTTGCGTCAAATTAAATGTTACATTTTGAAATGCTGGTGTTTTTTGACAGAAACGCAGATGCGCATTTTAAGATGGAGGATTCCATCTTGCATTGACGTATCACCACCTGCCAAACAAATGGCTTTCACAGCTCAGTTTGTGTTGTTAATGTGAAGCACGCTTGCTGTTTCAGATCACCCAGCTGAAGATTGAGAACAACCCGTTTGCAAAAGGCTTCCGTGGAAGTGATGATATGGAATTGCACCGGATGTCTCGAATGCAAAGGTAGCTTAAGTTGAAATGATCCATTTTCGTCTTGAAACACGCCGCTCGTAAACTTTAATTGATCCTGGGCCCTGATATGTGGAAACACTTACACATGCTGAATGATGTCAAATGAGTAGATAAATGTCATTTCAATTAGGCAGGAATTACTGACATCCTGGTCCCTCACTGTCACTTAACAAGCCCCACTTTAATCCTTCAATCACCCAAATGTAAGCCAGTCATGAGTGTTACTTTCAGTGAGTGTTATTTTCAGTGATGTAAGTGTAGATCTTGACTGTCAGCCAGCTTTCATGCTGAAGACTTTTATGACTGATCTGGCAGAACCTCTGAAACATGACTGTAACATCTACCTTCCACAGAGCTTTTTCTACCAGGATGTTCCAACTGCTTATGCTGCATGTGTGTGTGCCTGGGTACCTGTGTGTGTGTGTGTGTGTGTGTGTGTGTGTGTGTGTGTGTGTGTGTGTGCGCGTGTGTGTACATTTGTGTTGAGCTGGTGGATATCACTTGGTCAGGCAGCCAAGGCTGTACACGGCTGCATCGCTCTCTGTTATTCAGTCCAGATGAGGGATGGAGCATAAGTCCATACTGCATGGAAAACACTTTTTCAAAGGAGAAAATCTGGTTTTGAAAGACCCACTCCCCCCTTTTTTTGGGCAGGCAGAACAGACACTGAGGGTTTCCAAATCAAGAAATCCCAAATCAAACAAAACTGGAAAAGCTGTTTGGCTTTTGCACAAGACCCTAAAATCCTGCATCCTTCCTTAACCTTCCTTTGGAGCCTCAGAGTAGTTCAATCTTACGATGCAGTTCTGATAAATGTAATGATTTATGTTGCAGTGTAAAATCCCATAACCCCTAAAAGATTTTGTGCTTTCAGGTACGTTTTAAAATCCAAAAGCTTGATTGTACCAGACGCACATTAAGTTACTTTAAGTAGGTGTGTGCCCAAGATAATACAACAGTTTGAGTTAATGCCTTTCAGCTATCAAAATTTGCAAATTTATAGAACATGGTCAGAGTCCAAACCACACTATCAATCATACGTGCCTTCATCCAATCTTGTCTAGTACAGTAAGCATCGCACGTCTGCTCTTGGTTACACTTTTAAGGGGAGAGCTGATTGCAAAACCAGGCCACTTTTTCAACTGAAGCTCTTCCTGAAATCAAAGTACCAAATGCAGCACAATGATCTATCGACGGATCCGCTGGATTAATAGGAGTAAAATGTATTCTGGCATTTTTAACAGAAGGGTTTTCCCCCCAGAGGAGTGTGTATCTGTGTGTCCTGAGTAGGAGTGATTGAATCTGAGACCAGATCTTGTGGCAGTTTGAGCTGCACAGATTTAAAAATTGCGCTCTACATGTGCTGCGTAGACATAGTATTTTACGGGGCTACTTGCAGATAATTACTAACGACTGTGTACATGTGTGTGTGCGTCAATATAGTACGAAGGAGTATCCAGTAGTACCTCGTAGTACGGTGCGACAGAGAGTTGGCTCCAGCCAGAGTCCATTCAGTGGGGACGTCCAGGGTATGGCCACACCCAGCACCCTGAGCTCCCAGTACTCCCAGTGTGAGAACGGGGTCACAAGCACCTCACAGGACATGCTGCCTCAGTCAGGCTCCTACCCCCTGCCACATGAGCACGGCCAAGACTACCACTGTATCAAGAGGAAAGGTAAGAGACACTATTGTAATCCCTGAAAGGATCAGATTAAATGGCATTAGCCTGGAAGGGATTTATTTAACATGTCTTACTACAGTCTACCTCAGTAAGCTGGTATTTGCAGTTTAAAAAGTCCTTAAAATGCTTATGTACAGAATGAGTTTACATGCTTTAATTTATCGTCCTGCACATCCCTGCAGCAGCACTTAGCACCTTCTGTCTGAAACTTTTGGCTCCCGTCTCTTTAAGGCACCCTTCCTAAGGGCTCATTCTGCCCTGATTGGTCAGCTGATTGTGCTGTACATGCTCAATCTTGGGTTTAATCTGGCAAACTATCCTCCAAGTGTGTGTTGTGCAAATGTAAATAATGAAAAAAGCTAACATGAAAAAAATTGATAAATAGATACATAAACAAACAAAGCGTCCTAAATAGGGAGGGAAAACTCAGGAAGGAAAATAAAAGTTGTGTTTGAATATGCCGTGATCCATTGCTACAGATTTCAAAATCACTGTTAATATATACGTGTATTTTTCTTTCATGTAGATTAGGAAAATATACAAAACATGTTAAAGAAGTTACAATTTTTTTAAATTTTAGATTTGGGTTTGGTTAACAGAGGGGTTAACAATGATAAGTTAACAGTGGAAATACCTGGTAAATATTTGCCAGGTCAAAAAATAGTTAATAGTTGTAAAGCGATATGTGTAAAACAATATGGCAACCTGCTAACAATAATATGGTTATGCCAGTTAACCACACAGTTATGTGTGATAATTACAGCCATATAAATATATTATGAATTATGATATTAAGATAAATAATTAGGATAATAACCCAAAGGTCATGTTGGTGTTTTGCTCCCTGAAAGACAACATGAGTTTACCTTGAGATTATATTCATATTGTAGTTAAGAACTCCACTGTTTGTTTTTATCCATGTTTAGAAGTTTTTATGTTTTTTAATGTTTTCTTTTTGTTTGTTTTTGTAATGACAGGTTGTAGTGATCAGTGCTACATTGTTGTGTTAGATCTATCAATGTACACTTAATTTATCTGCACTAATCACTGGTAGGTTAGGTCACAGAGGGTTTTCTTCATGCTGGCAGACAACCAACTCTGAGGCAGAAGCTGAAAAAGATTCTATAAAAGGAGTTCTATGATTGTACCAAAAAAGAAGGAGAATGCCTTCCAAAAGCAATGAGTAATATGAAAAAGTTTCTTCTGTCTGCCAGCACCTGTTACAATGCAGAAATGGATCCATCATGCCTTTTTAAAGTTGAGTTTAATTTGAGATGACTGTGAAATTGAATAGAGATTTTACAAGATTACACAATTCTGAGTTATCATACAGAAATGACTGCATGCGTTCAAAGGTAGGAAGCTGCAGCATAAAACATCACATCCTTAGAGTTACCCTGAATCAAATGTTGGAAGGGTGAGGAAGAGTAAACTTTAGCTGTGCAATATGATAATTACTTATTAAGTCTAAAAATGTGATTTTGAATATTGACCGGAAGTAGCCCACAATGAAAACTTCTAACTTTAAGTTAAACCTCAACCTCGTGAAAAATAATCACATTACCACTTTTTTAATCCGCTCCTACTATTACTTAATATTATTATGTAATTCTCTATTTTGAAGTTTTCAAGTTTCCAAAATATTAGCTTCTGTTTTTAAAACTGGAATATTGTTCAGATATACCACCTGTTAATAGCAGATTGTTGCTTTGTTTTTACTTTAATTTAAAGTGTTCCCCAATATTATCTTAAATGTATTACATTTTACAAGAGTCCACCTAAATATGCCGATGTATTTTTAGACGACAATATGTTCTGCACAACACATAAAGCAATGTAGCTTTTAGCTAAAATACTCAAGATTTAAAGGTAAGCCTAAATGAATATGCACATAAGGCACTATAATCATATTCATAATCAAGTTAAGTCAATTTATTGGTAAACTGTTCTTTAATCTGCAAACTTAACTACGTTTAAATTCCTCGATTATTTGCAGTATAACTGCGCAGAGTTGAAAGACAAACAGACTCAGTAAGAAACTTTGATAAAAAATGACAGAAATTACTGAAAGAGTACACTTGAATAACTTTTTCGTTCACCTTTATAATTCTGCCTGCAGTGGAGGATGACTGTCACTCAGGTGAGCACAGCTATAAGAAAGCCTATCTGGAGAGCTCTTCCAGCGAGGAGGACCATTACTACCGGCCTGTTGGCTACGCTCAGAGCCTCAGCCTTGCCAGTGGGCCCTACCGCAGTGAATCCAGCCAGCGGCAGGCCTGTATGTATGCCAGCGCCTCGCAAGGCGCTGAACCTGTTCCCAGCTTGGAGGACATCAGCTGCAACACTTGGGCCAGTGTCTCGCCTTATGGCAGTTGTTCTGTCACCACTATGCAGCCGATGGAGAGACTGCCCTACCAGCACTTCTCTGCTCACTTCACCTCAGGGTCTCTGGTGTCCAGACTAGGCGGGGTGGGAGGCCATGCCTCTCCACAGCTGGGTGATGGTCACCACGCAGCGATGTACCAGAGCTCCATGACCCACCAGACTCTGGGCCGCCAGTGCAGTCCTGGGGCTGGAATCCAGTCACCAACAGCTGGCCTACAGGGAAATGAGTACCTCTATACACATGGCATACCGCGTACATTATCACCGCACCAGTACCACTCTGTACATAGTGTCAGCATCATGCCAGAATGGAGTGAGAACAGCTAAAAGAGCATTTTTTCACCCTCAACGAATGCAAGTGTTAAAAAGAAAATCACACACATGGACCAAAATAAGGCAGGGTTTAGATACCTTTATATTTATATTTTTAAAGATATGTTCCTATTCATCGTAATGAGATCAGAGTTGTTTCATTGAGAACATTGGACGCTCGTAAGGTGGTGTTGACGAGGAGAGGAGGCATCTTATCACTTAAGTAGTTGTGACAGCATCTGCACTTATAAGCAAGTAACATAAACATGGATGAAGAGAAGCTGGAACAGAACATGCACAAAGACTGCTCGAGTGCAGAGAGCGCTGACATTAAACAGAGGAACAGAAATGCTTCGGATGCTTGGCCGGCAGACTCAAGGTTGACTGTGCTCTTCGGCAGTGTTGTTTTTTTTGGATGTCAGTGACCAGTGGATATATTTTTAGCTTTTTTTCATCAAGTTCAAAACTTTTGTTTTGTGTTCATGTCCTGACTTTGTGTGTTTGTCTTCTGTCACGTTAGTGGAAGTTCTCATTTTCTTTAAGTTTTTGTAGTTAATGTACCTTGTAAAGTGCTATAAGTTGGGGGAAAAATGAGTTTTTGTTGTGAGTCTTTGGTGAGAGGGCTTGCTCTTAAATCTGTCACAAAGGTGATTTTATTTCCTTCTGTATGAGAACATTGACATGCTTATATTGGTATGATTATGGTGAAAATCAGGAGCAGAACAGCTCTTCTTTCAAATAGTTTATTCATACAGACGTTTCATGGTGACTACCACCTCATCAAGTAAAGTAACGGCAGTGTCAACACTCAATCATTGAAGACAAAGTGCAGAGATGCAGACCCTACACCAACAATGCATCAGAAAGTAACATTAATGCCTTCTTTTCAACAGACTGCTATATGTGCTAATGTGGAGCCAGTTTTTGCCTGGATGCCTTATGAGAACTGTCCCACATTTTGGCAGTTTTGGGAACTGAATGGCTTACATAGCAGATCGAACTTTCACTTAGAATCCTATCTCTGCTGCGTGTGCTCATGCTTATCATAATGGCAGTTCTTGCAGAAGCTCCTTGTGTAGCCAGTCTTTTAATCCTTGGTAATTTGTGGAACCACTTTAGGCACCTGCTATGCATCAGTGGAAAACCTTAATTACCCTGGTGATAATCGAAGATTTATTTGCCATAATATCATTCAATCATTGTACTCAAGTTAAATCCAGAAAAGCAAAGGAAAGCTTTGTTTGAGCACCATACTACCCACATTTAAGCTCCCAATATCCAAATCTCTTTGCTGTTAAGTACATACATACCAATTACATTTGACCCACAAACCACGCTTTGTGTCAACAAAATCTTGTCCAAAATGACACGTGCTGTGTGAGGCAGAAGTGTCAAAGTCAAATTTGAAAACTATGCTCACTATCAGCAAGTAAAGCTCTACTGATGATATCCAACATCCCTATCTGCTAATCTGTATTTCAAATGGGCAGTGAATATAAAGTGTATGACAGAATTAGACTTCAGGTCACCACATGGCCAGAGACCGTATTTAAGTTTCTCAGTGACTAAAGGAAGTGTAAGGAGCAACCCACTAATGATAGTTGTCATATGTCAGAAAGGCTGTGAGTTTGTCTTCTCCTTGCGGAGCTTATCTGTCCACATGTGGCAAAGAATGCATGAACATAGGTTTAAGATAACGAGAGAATTTTGCAAATTGTTTGCCCGCTGGCTCCCCCTACATCTGTGGGACGTAACGCAACTGTCATAAAAACAAATCTCCATGTGAGCCCTGCACATGTACAGCCATACACATGAATTTGTTGTCACATTGAAGAGGCATCAAAGACACCATCTTAAGCCCACAAAAATGTCAAGGAAAACGGTGTGCGGCTGGACACCAAAGTCATGAACTGCAGTATCTCAGCTACCAGGCACTCCAAGGCAATTTCAGACAAAGGGATGCACATCACATGGTGAGTGTGCTTCAAAACAAGTCACAAACACATAAGTTTAGGGATGAAAAAAACCTTATTCAGTGTTGCTTTCATTTTTGGCATCTTTCACAGCAATTTCAAGATCAGCAGATGGAAGTGGAAATTAAGTTAATATCAGACTGGCAGATTTCAGGCAGTTCTAATCCTATATCATTATGTTGACATCTTAATGTATAAATTAAAGCATTGCTGAGGCTATAAACACAATTAAACCAGTTTGAACAATTTGAAATACAGGCTTTGTTGTCAGTACTCCAACCAAAGGTCAGGCAACACTAAATTCTGGAATTACAGTAATGAAAAGTGAAACCCCTCCAAGTCAATTCAAAATGTTGCAAAAGCAGCACATATTGTCATGTGAGCATTTCCAGAGAAATGATAAGAAACTGGTTTTATGAGGAGTCTTTGTTTGAAAAGTCAGTGTTTTTCTACCTGACATTAAAAGATGATCTGTTCTGTGACACTTAATAATGTTGCCAAGAACTTCACCATGTTGTCTATGCACACCATTTATAAAACTGGAAATAAAATCAGCGATTTCTCATTACACCGACGGTAGAACAAGACACTCTTCTTAGACTCAAGATAAACAGGAAATTATCCACAAATTCGAGTCGTCATTTGAGGGGAGACAGATGTGCCTATGGATCTCTTAAGTCTGCATTATTTCGATATGTAGAAAAGCAGCTACAGCGGGGCAATATCGTGGTGTACACATTATTTCATAGTTTGAGGTTTTTTTTTCATCAAGTTTTTTTTTATTAAACATATCAAACAGCATTAGAATTTTGCCCTCTTTCTAAAATACAAACCTTGCTTTTTTTTTTAAGGATAGTCCTTATCTTTGTGTTAGTGTTAATTGTGTATTTTATGCAGTCTCATGTTGTACCCAGTGAATGTGTGTGCTCTAAATATTTTGAATTTAATCCTCAAAATGGCACTTCAGACAATGAAACGTGTAAAGCATCAGTCGGACACCACATAGAATGTAAATTTGAAAGTTACATTTACTTGATACACATCATAAAGAAATGATTGGTTACACCGTGCAGATGAGTGTATGTTAGGGGTATGTTTTACATGTGGACAAAGGCTAATTTTATAGTAGCTTGTAGTTGATAGAATGTTATTTGTCAATAGTATTTATTTTTCAACTATGTCAGCATCGGTTTGCTCTTGCATGTGTCAAAGGTAGAAGGTCCATTTTCTTTTTTTATAGCCTGCTTTTTATGATTGTATAGTATTTTCTAATCATGCTTATATAAAACACAAGAAATTACTATACAACTGTCAAAAAGTATCAAAATAAGATTGTCAGACATGAAAACATACATAACTGTGTAAATAAACCTGTACATAACAGAATACCTGCAATAAATTTAAAAAATGAAAGAGTCGCTGAATTAGATTTCGTATTTTTCCACTGGGGTTTTTTTTTTTGTTTGTTTTTTGAGTGATTCTAAACTTTCTTCAACCAGAAGACAAAACATTATCCGCACGCCAAAACTGACGGTCCAAACATGCCAAGAAGACATAAAGTGCATTTTCATAGTTTTATTTTTTTATAAGCGCAGTTCAATATTTGTTTTCTTATTTTCTTTGCTTTATTTTTTTTGTTTGTTTTTTCATTTTGGGGTCAAGCATTACTCTCCATGGAGCCACTCCGCCAACGTGGCTGTTTGTTTTTTTTTTTTAACCCCCGAGTATGGCGGAACCAGTGTAGACAGAGAGAAATCTCTTAGAATTAAGTAATCTCGTGCACAGCATATAAAACTCCAGAGGCATGTGTTGCAAGCAGACCAATTTACTGAAGTTTTGAAAGCAAAATACTTTCAATGGGAGATGGGTAATTTCGGTGGCCAGACCCTTTCACCACAGAGTCATGCTGTGGTAATGCATAGAGAAAATAACCAAGGCCTTCCTTGTAAAATATGTCTGGACGGTTGCATATGTTACTTTAAAACCTATATATTGTTCAGCATCACTGCATTTGGACCGAGGGCCACAAGCTGGAGGACAATAAACTGGATGGTTCAGTTTCCGTTTTGCAGTGATTTCCACCACAGCACTGCTTTCAACTGACTTTAGAGCAGTGCTGTCTGAAGAGTCCAAAGATCATGTTTTCAGCCTAGAGTTCTCACTTGCTTTGTTCTGATGCACATAGATATTTCCCTGGACATTAAAATGTTTTCAAATGTACATTTAAAAGCATTATTCTAAAGATTCTTGAAGTCTGTCCCAATGCAGCCTGTGTGTTGAATCCCTGTCTTAATTCGTAAAAGGCTAAACCTCTATGTACAGAGGTATTTACATGCTTTAAAGCAACATTTGCTCCCATCCAGATGTTTTTTTCAGGGAAGGTCTTTCAAATTTCAGCAAGCCAATGCCAAACTACACACAGCCTTTATTATCACTGCGTGGCTTCACAGTTGAACAGTTTGGGTGTTGGACTGGTCTGCCTGCACTCCTGAAAACATTTGGTGTGTCTTTGTAATGTGAAAAACAACAAAGGAGACCCGGACTGTGGAGCAGCCTTAAATCCTATATCAGACAGAAATGGGACAACATTGCTCACCCAAAGAATCAGTAATTGATTTGTTTTTTTAATGTTCTGTCTCAATGAAATATTTGTTCATTTGATTTGCAAATGTTTACATTTGATCTGTACCATTTGTCGATTTGAACTTTTGCTTGTGACACAAATATGACATGACATCATTTAAATTCAACTGCTGAAATTATCCTCATTGTTTCCAGCATCCCTTCATCCAGTAGATAATCCAAGGGATTAAACGTCTGCAGTCTAGACAACCCTCCTATCTTGTGCTCCTCGAGAGCTACCACCCCCAATAAATCTCTTACACACATGTATGTGTTAAGTACTCCTAATGGGGGAGCCTTTCATAGTAAATCATATTGTACAACAGCAGGACTGAGTTTAGGCTTTCAATCATGTTGCATTTCTCATGAACCTAAGTGGTGCCATTATTTGTGACACTGATTAAGATACAACAGTGAATCACTTTCAAACATACATAGTCACAAACTAAGGGGTTCCCTGCTATCAGTCTTGTCACCACTTTTCTTTTTTCTAACAGCAAGCAGTTGTCCACTCAAATGACGATTTTTATGTGAATTAATGAATGCTGGTGATTTTTTCATTTGAATGACACAATATGAGGAATTGTGGAAGGTTATACTTGCTAAAGTGTTAACTTGTTAGTTTAAGAAAAAGCTCAAATTTAGTTCACATGCCAACGTGCCATAATCAATGCTTTTTAGGGATTGTTGGTGAGCTTTTTTTATAACTCTGTAGCTGAAATTTAAATGGAGTAGGTTCTTATAAGAAGTCCTGTGTTCATCAATATCATTTGGTTCACTGAGTTCATGTATCACATGGCATGTTGCACATAATTATCCTAAAATGTAAGTGGATAAAAAAAAAATGTAGAGCTCTAATGCAGACTAATCAGTATGATTATGCGTCTTATCCTTTTTTATACCCCACAAACAAGCCCCTAAATAATATTTTCAAAACATTTCGGATCAAAAGTTAAATGGATGCTTTGTTTATACTATTCTCTAACACAGGTGCAAGCTCTGATAAGAGAACCAAGCTGTCGGGAATTGCAAAACTTGTTCCAGGGCTCCACAATGGTCGAAACTAAGCAATTGCATCAGTTTTGATGAGATTTAGAGAGAAAAAACTGTAACCTATGAGTCCAATATTGTGGTCAACTCCATTGCAGTAAGCTGACAAGACATGTTTAAGCCTTGAGACTTTCCACAGTGTTACCAAACACAATAATAATCTATTAAACTAACTCAGCAAAACATATTTTGCCACATGAGGCCCCAGAAGAGCATTAACCAAGTTTAATTTCTCAAGCATTGTTTAAAAATGTCCTCACTAAAGCTGTTTCGCAGCTTTTCTGATGGTTTTAATTGGCTGTGACAGACAAAAGCTTTAGTAAACCAATTCTCCATTGTATTGATTTTTTATGGTTTGGTCTGAAGATCAGCTGCTCCCTTTGGGTATGGGTGAAAATGAATAGCACATGGCACAAGTATTTAAAGTATTCATTCATCGAGGAATCAAACAGATGTAAAAATGTGAAAACGCACAGCAAATTGTAACCCGGTCGTAACATTTTAAGAGCTCGAGTACACTGCAACAAGCCTTTGTGACAAAAATTAGGGGACAGTCCCAGTCAGTGTGGCTCCCTCACTTCTAAGGGCTGCCATTTTCTCCAGTAACAGAAGATAAACAAATGAAAGAAAGAAAAATGACATTATGTGTATTTCCTGATTCAACAAACCAGATGTCTGCAGTGGAAATGTGTTTTTTTTTTTAACAGACTGTGACACGGTGCTGTGATTTGTGATTATGGTGAGGTAATGTTAGGTTTATCACTACTGCTGTTACATTCTAAGTGATACATTATTTTTCTTAACTGAAGACATTTAGCAACTTCATCACAGGAAAGGCCCAGCCATCAATAATAAAATGAAGAATATCTGAATTTTATTTAGCTGCCTGACTTTTTTTGCCTGGTATCGTTCAGAGTTGCACTGTGAAGGCTCGCTGGAGGAGTTCACACAGAAATAGATAAGGTTATTACGAGAACCTTTTTCTTCCATTTGTATGTTCACATTTTTATGTGAAATAGACCAATTTAGGACGAGGGTTTTTTCACCCATACTTTGAAAACTGAAAGCATTCCCATAAGAAAAGAAAGAGAAGACTTGAAAGTGAACATTGATCAAAGAATCACTCGAACGTTACAAACTTTGCGCTGTCTCATCACATCCACCTAGTTTCTTTGTTTTTTTCCTTCAATTTCTTCTTTTTCTTTTTTTTTTTTACTGTCTCTGCCTCTTCATCCCCTTTATTCCCTGTGATCCTGCTCCCAATCCCTCCAACTACCCCTCTGCTCTCTCCACCACCCCATGGCTAAACACAGTGACCCAGACTCCCTGCCTCCTTTGATGTGAGTGATGTGACCCCTGTGCCCCAGATGCCCCCTCACCGCCAGTCTTATCCTCTCTCAGAGAGCCGGTACAGCCCACAAAGAGGACCAGTCATTAACCTTGTACAACCCAGGCCTCCCCTCCACTGCTTAAACACATGATGTATCACAACACCCACCCCCATACGTCCCCCCCAGATTCACCCAAACATGCATGTGTGGGCGAGAAGCGATGATGCAACAGGCTCTTTAAACATTTAAAGAACGGGTCAGCTTTTCAAAGGGAGGAGCTGGAACCTTTGGCCACTGCTTCAGTTATCATGGTCAGCAGTGGAACGTCTGGTGATATGTCAGAAGGAAAACAAATGAATGTCTAATGAATGGAAAGCCTGGACAATGAATTAAACATTGTACTGGTATATTATTGGTTTGTTTTGATTATTAGTATGTTTATTTGCCAGTTCAGAACTGTTAGAATATATAGAACATTGATTTTATCGACTAACTGACAGATTATGATGACATGCAGGAAAAATGTCTTTATGAAAATTGTTTATCATAATGCCTTCACTCTGTAATGAGTACACATGACTGAATTCCATTTCAAGTGTCTTTACTTTGACCTTAGATCATTTTTTTACTTGAGCAGAAAGAAAATTAAAACAAGTCATCTCAAAGTAATGATGAGTCATGGCCTCAGCCAACCTTAAATCTTAAACCTAAACAAATCACAGTCTGGGTGCTCGGCATGACAAAGGAGAAGACAGCAAGAACAAGAGCATTCCTGAGAGTAGATAAACGAGGGGGGGTTACTTTATTAAGATGTACTGAAACACAGATCACCACAGATGGATGACTGCCTTGCACAAAGAGGGTTTTCAGAGAATCAAATCCATCTCGTGCAGGAGTTACAAACATCTGTTTGAAAAGTCAAACTGTTGCGACTTTATGTCTTTCATTAGCGACTGGAAGCCGCTTTTGAAAACTATCAGACAACATGCTAAGACATCATGTCAAAGGGCTCAATCTAAGCTCAAAAAGACAAAGAGATGAAGGGAAAAAGAAAGAGGTCTCCTGAAAACCACAGAGTTTTACTTCTCCATGCAGTTCTAATAAAGAGGGGCAAGTGTGGGCCTCAATCGACAGAGCATCTGGGCAATCCACTTAAGGAGGCAAATGTTAATATTGTTCTTGCTTGCAGATAAAACAAAGTCTAGCACACTTTTACTGGCTCATTCCCAGGGGTGATGTTTATACCTGGCCTCAAGCTTGTGGTGGGATAGCAGTGGTGGCCAGTCTGGAACTAGCAGAGCCTTTCATCAGATAACACATTTTCTGGTTCATGTAAAGATGTCCTGCATATCAACAAAGACATGCATCACTGTGATGTGAAATTTGCATCTGTGCACGGCAGCCGCTTTTTGCCTCTGCAGCCAGCTGAGACAAGTTCTGGGATCTAAGCGCTGACGTGGGAGAACAGGCGCTTCCATCGCCCACCATTCAGTCTTTCAGCACCACTCCTGGCCAGAATCTTGGGGAAAGTGTGGGAGGAGAATGGGGAGGGCAGGGAGCTTCCTCCGATGGAGGCAGACAGGGATGGTGCAGTGTTGAGAGGCTGAGAACCAGAGTGTCTCATAGTCCGAGAGCAGAGCAAAAGCTTGGTAAGCTGTGTCCACATGGACATATAAAACCGCTATCTTTGCATTTTCCTACAACAGTACGCAACCACAAATACAATATATCTCAGCGTGTATATCAGTTTATGATCTTGAAAACCAGTGGTCAAGCTACAACGACATGCGTTTTTGGAGACTAGATCCTCAGACCGTCCTGACATTTTGCTTGTGCAATTTCTTTGATCCAATTAACCTCCATGGATTCTGTTAACAGCTCCTTCAAACCGTTGTTATGAATTATTAGAATATTTGATGAAAGGGAAACTGCATTGATTTTCTATATTTTTTTACTATCTGCAAATCGCAATTGAGAGAAAGAAACCAATATTCAGTTGATTCTATTAACAAGTATGCATGTTATGTAGTCAATCATTTTGAAAAACAGCTAAGAACAATTCATAACTGTTTTTGCCTTTTCATGTGATATAGAGAGGCACCAGTAATGTACAACACAAGTGTAGGGCCCATTGGGAGGAACGTACCCCGGTGCATATTGTGTAGCTAGATTTTTACAGCTCACTTGCGGACTATGGGCCTACAGTACAAATTCCATAAACATTTCACATGAGGTCAATGAGCTGTTGCAAAAGCTTAGCAGACTCACACACAAAAAGTTACTATTTTGAAAAGAGGACAACAAAGATACACTAAGCAACACCAATAAAACACACACAAAACGAGCTAGAGGATCAAAACTTGTGCAAACCAATACGATTGCTAAATAAATGAATACAAAGTTGTGGTTACAAAAATGGAATTTGAATCTATTTATACAATCAGTTCACCCAAAGGAGATCATTATTTATGGGTAATAGGCTTAGATTGCATTGGAATTTGAATGTGTTAACAATGCGAATTAAAACTAAAAGTCATCAAGGGGCCTCATCCCGGGCACTTCTCCCTTCCATTTCCAACTGTGAGAGCACATCTCCAGCACAGAATCTTCCACTCTGAAGAGCATTTGTGAAAAAGAGGAGAAAGACCGCACTAGATTGTGAAAGGGAAAAGAGCCACACTTTTATAGCTCATTTCAATCTGTCCTCCAGGTCATATAAAGCTTTTCACAATGTGTTTCACACACGCAATTTAACAACATTAAAACCACTTACAGATAAAGTGAGTAGAACTGCTCATCTTGTTACAGTGTCATTGCTGCTAAAAAAAAAAACCTTCATCCTAGGATTTGCATGGATGTTGTTGTGATCCTTGCCACCTACATACACATCTTTATAGGTTTGTGGTCCATATAGCAATAGCACTCTCCCAAGTAGCTTTCCCAATCTGGACAGCAAAACCTATTTAGGATGGGTTCAAAGAACATGACTAAGCATCTGAGGCATTCAGCCTGCCTTAAACTCGCCACATACCAACCAGATAGGGTTCTGATGGTGTCCGTGGGAAACAAGACCAATCTACAATGACCCCACCCAACAACCGACAGGGCCCAAAAGGTCTAGTGCTAACATGACATTTCAGGGCACCCTAAGAAGTTCTTTGTTAGGGCAGGTAGTCATATTTTCATGGCTGATTGTGTATATATGCTCTTATATGCAAATTTGTTCTTGACAGTCACACAAAAATGAACAAACCAGGGCCAATGAGAGGTTCTGTGTCTTGTCCTACAGACACACGAGTGCAAAGGTTGGGGAATTGACTGAAATATTTTAACTGGATGACAATCACTTAACAATTTGGGCCATGGTCACCTCAATTGTCCCTGATGTTGACGTGAGAAAACACCTTATGGTTTTAATCATTGGTCAAGTCTGGTCCGGATTATAATGGCTCATGCCCCTTTTAAAATGTTGACTTCTGAGGGTGTACTTGGTTGTGTGGGTTTGCAAATCCAGAAACATGCATGAAAGTGGAAAGCAGCCTTTTAAAAAAGGTAAATTTTACATGTTAAAGTTACACGCACAGTTAAGTCGAGCTACAGTTATAGCTTAACTGGACCATTTAACTGGACCTTGTGATAGTATACATGTACCCTTTATTCAGAATTACCTGTCGACGTCCTCAGAAGAACGAATCATATGTCAAACTAACCCACTTCTGCAGTGTGTCTGTTTGTTGATATGGGTTCACACCTGCAGTCACATTTCTAGGTTCAACCTTGTCGAAATTCCATTTCAAAATGTTACAGAAATGCTGTAATCTACACATGACACACAAGTTCAGTTGCCACAAGATTGTGTCATGGCTTGAGCCCAAGCCATTAGGAATAGTCACTCCAATGCAGACCAGAAGGAATAAAATGTCAAATGTTTATTAAAGAGAGGAATGCTTAGTGGTGGAGATTTCCAGGCATGGGAGGATTCTGTAGAAGGGAGGAGATGGTTAGAACGGTCCTCCGTCAGGTTAGATGAATGAATCCACGTGAGGAGTAAATAGTCCTTACTTTGTGAGAGTAGGAGTCCGTGGTGGAGGAGAGGGTACTGGCTGTGTTGGTTGGAGTCCGAGCTGAGGCGATGCTGGCAGGCAGGTGTGGATTTGTGGCTGCAGAGATATCCAGACTACGGAGAGTCAAGTACTGGTTGGTACCAGGGAATCAGAGTGTGGGAACAACTGGTAAAGGCAGGCAGAAGCTGAAAGTTAGTGAGACGATCTGGCGAAGACTGGCTGCTCCTGCAGCTCCTATAAGGCCATCTTAATGAGCACCTGTGGTGGCAGGAGCAAGCCAGGCTCCGCCCAAGGCTCTCAGGAACACCTGCCAAGCCCACCTAAGACTCGGACCCAAAACACAACCCTTCCATTCATGATTGTGACAGATTAATTGAAAGCTTTGCATTGTGAAGGGGGCATCATATAGTAAGTATCTAACTGGAAAGCATACATCTGCATGTGTATCGCAGAGAAAAGAAACACATGAAAGACATAAAGCGAGCAGGAGAAGAGTGAATTATAACCAAGCCAGTCGCAAATCATCACCTAAACACTTGCCCAGTTATAGCCCCTTTGAACTCGGCCAAAAACTCCCAGAACCCACTAAAATGAGTTAAACTGTCAACAATAAGTCCTCTTTCAAATGACTCTTCATTATCATATCTGAAATAACTGACAAATATAATATGGACACGTTAATTGCAGCTGAAGGTACTTCACCTGGGACTACGCTATTATGTATTATTCAGTTGGTCTTTTATCAGCACACGCACTTGCATATTAAAAGAAAATAATAAAGTTACATTTATTTATTAAAAAAGAGCTTGGCTGAGTCTGCAAGAGGGATGGATCACTCTCAGTCTAATGTTGTGGAGATCATGTGCGTTCAAAAACAAGAAACTAGACTACCTACCTACGTTTAATGGGCGACTTAGAAGTTAGCCACCACAATCCACCATAGTCTGTGGGATACCATGTAACGCTATTCATTTATATTACGAAAACCTACAGGCTTGTCCCCAGGAGGATATCAGAGTTACTGTGTGTAACTCCAGTTGTATAAGTATGTCATAACCATCAGAGCACTCAAAGTAAACACACTGCTCCAGGCAATGGGAAAGGATTTGATTGCACTGTTTTGGTGGAAGTGTCCGTGTTTAAAAAAGAGTTTACGATACATGCTTTCTGAGTGGAAAGGGGATTAGTTGCTTGCTTTGAAGAACACACACATCGATCATTGTATTTGTTCATGAAATTTAAAAATGTGGACATTTGAAAAATGACATATCATGATTTAATATGAATGGCAATTAGTTCCATTAAAACTATTCAATTAAATTATTATCAGTAATATTATAAGTATCTTTCATGTCATTTAATTGAATCTAATTACAAATAAACTTGTAAAACGATCTGAGCGTCTGTAATAGGTTATGGAGCTATCCCGTATGGTCATGCTCGGGCCATTGAGCTTAACCCACGGGAAGAGACTTATTATTATGTCATTTAAATTATTACTCAAGAAAATGGTATCATTTTGAGATACATAAAAAAAGAATAGATGGTCATCACTGACATTATAAAGCATCTTAAACAGTGAATTGCCATCACACTGACTAGATAAAAGAATATCTTGATATCTTGAAAAAGTTCCAAATATCAACTCTGAAGTGGAAAGGACTGCACCTAACTCATCGAACTGCAACTTTAAACTATAATATTGATTGATTATTTGAATGGGTGATTTTGATCTTAATGCCTAAGGGACAAAAGTTAAATTAACTAAATGACTGCACAGCTGAGAAATAATCTCAATCACTTTCATCTGTCATTAAACAATTTCACAGAACTTGTGAGAAAAATAGTTTTTATCATGTTAAAGAATATTGAAAAACCCCTTGTGAATCTGGGCCAAATCAATTTTCCTGTAACTGATGAGAAGTTTTTCCATGACAGATAATTTATGACTTTATAACTATTTTTATCCCAAAGTCCACTTGAGAGGAAGATCGTGCCGTACCAATCATGCTATCCGGTTTAGTGCAGAGAGCACACATCTATTCATCAAGAGCACAATGACATCTTGGTAGAAACTCTTTTTAATCACAGCACACATTAATCAGGATTTGACATTTAACATTACATTTTCAACAAACAAAAAGGTTTCACTGTCATGCAATGACAGGACATTTTTAACCAAAAAACTGGCTGAGGGAAATTATAGCATTTGTAATATAAAGCTATCATATCAGGTTTGAATGAGTGGTTAACATTGCATAAGGTCCATCCATCCTTGTCATGGGGGACTAGGCTGGGTAGATCATAAGTGTAATAATGTCAAAGCTGAACCGCTGGAAAATGACCTCCAGCTGTCTCATCATTAGAGCTGATAAGGCAGCAGGGCAAGTCTCCTTTAATTCCTTATTCAGGCTTTTTACATACCACAGGTAATGCCACATATGACAACTTTTTTTCTCATCTACCTGAGTATTAAAGTTTCTCCATATGGAAAAAATTTAGACGTGAAAGTTTTTGAAAACTTGAGTCTCTCATCCTTTGTCTGAGCGTTTGTATCAGCTTGGTCCTGGAGGATTTCTACTTTTCAGCGATATGTTTCAGAGCAAATACATCCTTGATGGACAGTAAAGAAAGTCAAAACACAACCAAAGTAATGGTATAACAGCAATTATTCAGAATGTTGGAAGAGTTCACATAGTTACTATATTACAGAATTGTTTTTGATGGCTGGAAGACGAGCCAATGTAAGCGGTGAGTCAGACGGTTTGGTGCATAATGAGGGGGAGGTCAATGCGAAGGCTGAAAACAAACCTCAAATAGCCAGCTGAGTCAAGAGCTCTTGGCATCCCATTCCAACACAAAACACCCCTTTAATATAAACTTTCAAGATGCAGAACTCCGCATTTTAATGACAAAGTCTAGTGGTTGGAGGGATGGAAGAGGAAAAGGTAGTAGGACTCCTGGCTTGTGGACTTTACCTTGAGTGCAGTTATTTTCATCTAAATTGATTTTTGTGACATTTTTTTTGTTTTCATGATGCAATTTTGTTTGGTTTTGGCGCCAAAACTACTGTATGTGAACAGATTTGGGAGCTTCTCCTTAATTTTCTCAGTCACTGTGGGACTCCTATCAGTGTCTCATGGAGTACACTGTATGTCAAAAAAGAGTTTGGCCATCACTCTGTTTGTGATTATATGATGGAGTTCCCCAAGATCACTGTAGTGGAAGTGCTGCAGTGGCCCTAAAAAGAAATCTAATAGGGCATGGATTGTACAAGTTGTTTTTGAACAACTCCAACTTTTTGAACTTGTTTTTGAACCATTTGTATTGTAAATGTTGGAGTATAATACTTAAGCCAATTTATAAACATAAGCCAAAACATCTCTGTGACAGCATGCGGTTTCATTAAATTTCCACGTACAGGAAACACCCATCCAGGTATTGGATGTACAGTGCCTTCCACAAGGTGATATTACACCACACCAGTCAGTTTCACCAATCTTTTGATTGGCAAGAGTGGGAAATAAACCCCCAACCTTCTGTTTATGAGACAACCCCAACCACTGAGCCACATCTGCCACAAATAACTGCACATGATCTGCAAACACTGTGAGCAGGGTTTGAACCTGCGCAGGGAAACCCTATTGGATTTCGAATCCAACGCCTTAACCACTCGGCCATCACAGCTTGTGATTCAAATTATACCCAAATTGTTCTCTCCAAGCATCTATCACAACATTGATATGTTGGAGATGCTTCAGTTGAGAGAATAGAAACTTTTCCTTTATAAAAAAAGAAAGTAATATTATCACCATTTTAAATGGCCAACCACCACTCCAACAACCTTATGTGGATCTTGCATTTTTTTCCATCATCATTCACTCTAACATGGTGGGGTGATTGCTGTTTGTGTCAAACTTTGCCACTGCCAGTGACTCATCAATATGAGTAGTGACTCACTAAGGTCAAATAACTCTTTGTGCATATCTCAGAGAACTTACAGGCTTTCATAAAGTGGGAATACATATGAAACATTCACAATGAGAATGAGCTGACTGTCCTATGGAGCCTCGTGTTCTTTTATCCTTTGTCTTTCTTGTCTTTTCTGTTGACCACAAGAAGAATAGCAACTACAATTAAGGCAGACAAAAAAGTAGAAATAAAGAACTGTGTGATATTCTTTCAGCTTTTCTCAGATAAATGTTATAAATTTAAATCAAAAGAAGAAAATGACCTCATAGTAAATGTTCAAATTGATTGGAGATGTTGCTTAAACAAGATTGCTTGAACACTGACCACACATAATCCATTATCAGCAGGACACAAAAAACCTGGTCATACCAAGCTGTTGACTGAGCAGCACGGAGACAAGAGTGTAGCACACCCTCGTACAAAAACCTAACTGTAACTATATGGTAGCAATGGGGCACCTCGTGAGCGCAGCCATTCATCTACGGTATAGGAATACTCAACAGGGAGCTCTGTAACTGCTGGGGGATCAATAGCATGCCGACAGGGTAGCTGAACCCAAGGGTTAGTGAGGCAACAGCCCTGCCTGACCCCTCTGCCTTCATAGACAGTGTGCCAACACAGCAGGTCAATACGTCTAGAAGCAGCAGTATGGGGCCATCACATTTTGGGACAGCAAGCTGACTCATCATGCGTGGCACAGCCTTAGATAATGGTTTATTGTAATTATGATGAATCTGTGAAAAGAGCAAATATTGCTGTAATTTATATATTGGCACAATAGTTGCCAAGACAATATTTATCGCTCTCGAAAGCAATCTTTTCAACTATATTTGTAAAGCAAAAATACTACTCATTAAAGAAACAAATTAAATCATCTTTCATAAATAATCTAGTCTAACTATTACTTAACACGGTGACAGGGAAGGGGTTTTCTCTTATACGATCGCTATAATTTAACTTGGAAACATGAGTAGAGCTGACTTGTTCTGAGAATATCAGAAATAACGTCTCTCTCTATTAACACCAACAGAAAATCAATGAATTCTATTCTCCAGAGACACTCTTAGCTGTTTGTGGCAACGTATTGATCTTCCTAAATGCAGGTGTCTGCATGTTGCTTTTGGATAGACACTATCTGCGTGCCAGTATACTGCCCAACCGCCCCTCCACCCCTCCACCCCCTTCCCCTTTCCCCCTTAGCTTCCACTCCCAGTGTCTCTGTTCCACCATCCGGGCAAAGCAGCCAGCGTAGCACCTCCACAGAGGCCGATGTGTGACTTGATGCCATCAATAAAACTATCGTCTGAAATGGACTTCCATCGCGTCCCGCACAGTTAGCCCGACCCTCAGCGAGAAATCACCTTGATAGAGGCATGCCCTCGAGGAGAAAAACACTCAATATCTCACCAGTAGCTTTTCTTGGATCCATACCAGTTCATGTTTCTGCTTTTTTTTATTTATCTATTTTTTTTGTTGTGTTTTTTTGCTTTGTACTCTTCAGGGTTGAGGGTTAGTCAAGTGCAACACTCACAGAATAAAGGCTCATTGGCTTGAAAAGTAGTAAAGCCTAAAGTGAACAGTAGATGAGTGACAGGAAAAAGTTGAGCAGAGAGAACTTGCTTTTAAATAGAGGGAAATGGACTGAGAAACTGTTGAAAGCAAATATCTGAAAACTTAGCCCCTTATGGCTCTTGATTTAGCATTTGGTGGAAATTAGTGCAACTGCAAAGGTGAGGATAAGTGTACACTGCAGGATGGCTAAGACCTGAGGACTACAAGCTTTTTGTGCCTGTGAATCAGCTGTTCTGTTTTTATCTTATCACTGACAGGTTGTTTGGTTTTTGTAACAGCTTATTATCTAAGCATGTGAAAAAGGTCGCACTTTTCTGAATGCATGTGTGAGTGTATGCGAGTGAAAGAGGGGCAGAGCGTTTTATCATGCCGGTGGTCTTCTTTTCTCACGGTTAAAAAACAAACTGGCCCCTTAGAAAGATAAATCTGTGATTAGTGAAATACTAATTTCCCCAAGATTATGGGAATGATGGCCGCTTAAACTGTTTTTATAATGTCTGCCTATCTCTGGAAATTGTGCTGTTTTATCCCTCCGACATGTTTTCATATGGCATGTGAGGCATATATTTCTCACAAATAAGGTGTGCAGACACAAAACAAGTCTGGAACAAACTGCCACCTCTTTTAATTCAAGGGTTAGCCATGTTAATCTAACACTTGACAGCTGACAGTAACAGTATGGAAGACACCCTGTAGTGCTGTATCTTAACAGAGCGCCCTATCAAGATGGATGAGTCTGAAAGGACAATAAATAGCTAAACTAACTGATAGGACAACAGACAGACACCAGCTATGATAAATTGTTTTTTAAATGCTGTGCAAACTGTAATCTCTATGTACTTAGGTTTCCATTTCCAATTTTGATCGCAAATCGCAAGGTGAAAAAAAACAAATTAACAAAAAATGTCATACACTTGATTTGAGAGGTTTAAATTAAAAATAAAAAGGAGCTTAAAGGGAAATGAGAACAACGAAAGTGAATTAATCATACCATGTGATACCATCCACCATATCATAGCAACATATTACTCACATGATCACATGTGAGATCAGCTGTTTCTGCATCTGGACAGCAAATTTATCTGATAATCATGGAAATTATAGAAGAAATCACAGCTCTCCAGCAAAAAATAATTGCTCAATATCTTTCTCCATTGTGTATCACAGCCATGCACAAGTTCACTCATACCCCCACCTGCTGACAACACTACTGAGCCTTGCTTTTTCACTTCAAAGCAGTTCATAGAAACTTGCCCAACACATAATCTCTGTGAAACAAGATTTCAGAGGTTTGCTTCAATATTCAGCCGTCGCCATCTGGAAACCGAGCTAATGTCGTTTACATTTATACTGAATTTCTCTTCGTGATACCTGAACTATAACTGACCAAAAAGATAATATGTTTTTTTTTTTAATTCTTAGAGACTTTAGATATAAAATCTTGTAATTTATAAAGTAATTCACTGTCATTTGGGTAAAGGGAAAAGAGTAATGTTTCTGAATTTCTTTGCAGTGTCTATAAATATCCGTACTGTTATAGTTTATTTAATCTCCTTTTTCATGCCTTCTAAAATCCAGACTGCAGGTAACCTACTTCCACAGCGTCTGAGCTCTCAGAAAACTGCTACAGCCGGCGATGGTCCAGAATGTAGCTGAGATGGATGAGTGTGTGACAGCACTCTCCCTTTACTCACTCTACAAGACTCTCAATCGGAGCCATGTAATGTGTGTGAGTGTGTACTAGCTGTATAAACTCACCCAGAGGGACCCCAGGCCTGGGGGAGATAAAGACCTCTCCTAAAATGTAAACACTCTCTGAAGTGGCGAGCGGGACAGCTGTAGTTGCACATACACACATTTAGAGAAATGCAATCCCAAGGTCAAGGTTAAGCGGTACACTCTTTCAAGGCTCACTTTCCCTCTTGACCCTCCATCTTGCTGTTGAATCTGCTGTGGAGTTTGGTGCTGAAACATGGGCCACTTTGACAGAGGAAAAATACTGAGAATGTGCAGAGTGCTTAAGCAGAAGAGTAGTGGTACTGCTGGCACTATTGTTGGACACAAAAAGATCCCATTGAGGCTCTGTAATAATTTGTGTTTAAGGCATGGAATAAATAGGGAAGGTGGCAATTAGAGCTTAAAAGCTTAAAATGTGCATTTATTTTTAGGCAAGTTGAGAAGAGAAATGGGATGTTTCAGGATAATTAACCAAATTGCTGATAAGAAAGTGTTGAGGAAAATGTAGAGATGAATCTATAGGTGACTACAGTAGTTTGGAGATATTGTATTGCTAATGTTAGATTCAATGTTTGTCAGTCCAGATATCACCCATATGGGACCTGTGCAAAAATGCTGGAAGGATTCTGTATACAAGCTGGTTTCCAAACAAGACCAGAACTTTTCCATTACGTCCAGTCAGGGCACATCAGAGATCAAACCCCTAATTTTTCAGTCAGATCTGATATTCTTATTTACTACAAATATGTCAGTTTTTGCTAAATGTTCTGTGAAGATGCAACCTTTATTTAGAAAAAGTCAGCTGTTGCATTAAGCAAAGTTAAAGATAAACAAATGAGTTGGTTAATCAGACAGAATCTGTGATGAATCACTAATTTCACCATGGGTTGGTAATGTAGGCTAATTGATCACACCCCAAGAATAACATAACTGATATGTGTATATTTAAGTGCAGTAGAATGTTGAAACTCCCTGTTGAAATAATAATTGAAAATTATAGCTCATGTATATAAACGCGTCATATAAATATTCTCTTCTTCTTGTAGTTTGAGCATAAAATCACCATTACTTTGTTTGATATTAGTACACAGGAAAGAGCAGTTACAGAGAAGTTTTGCTTTTTATCAGCTGGTCGCTTTGCACTCTGTCACACTTGGAGCAGTCAGCTCAGGCTGTCAGTTCAGATGAGAGCTTATTTTAACATGTACAGTCTGTCAAATAAGGCCAAACAAACCCACGTTTTAACCTCCATAAATTGTTTCTCACATGAAACCTGAATTATTGAGTTAACGATGTTAATGATGCACGTAGACAAGCATTTGAATCAAACACAAACAAGTAAAGAATTTTTTTTTTAAATATTTGTAAAATATATATTTATCATAAAAACCATAAACTTAGGGTAAACTAGAATGTATTGGCCGAGGTGTCCTTAGAACTATCTACAGTGGTTTGCAAAACTATTTTGCATACTTTTTTCCATTATAGCTTGTAATTTCTAAATTTTTCTTTTTCATATTAAAAATGTAATCAAACTAGTCCAAACTGGAGATATGAAATGGAGAAGACAAACTTATCCAAAAAACAATAATAGAATAAAAAGCGGTGTGTATGCAGATGTATTTCTACCCCTTTGCTATGACACCCCTAAATAAGATTTGGTGCTACCAATTACCAACAGAAAAGATGAGATCAATTAAATAAGGTCCATCTGTGTGCAATCTAAATGTCATATTATCTCACTATATGTGCACCTGTTGTGAAAGTTCCCAGTGTCAACACCACAAATCAAGCTGTACCACCAACTATGCAACACCTTGAAGACGAAGGAGCTCTCCAAACAGCACACGGACAAAGTTGTGAGAAGTATCTGGTTTGGGTTCTAGAAAAATGTCTGAAACTTTGAAAATCCTACTGAGCACCATTAAATCCTCCATCACAAAATGGAAAGAATATGGCACAACAACAAACCTGCCTAGAGAGGGCAGTCCACAAAAATTCACTGAGGTTCATAAGGTGAGGAGGAGCTGGAAATCTCCACAGAGGAGAATGGTGTATCTGTCCATAGGACCATTATAAACCATGCACTCCACACTCCATGTATTTTCCATTTGGCATTTAGGAGACTCACCAAGATAGCCCTCTGATGCGATGCAACTAAAGTTGTTTTGGCCATCAAGAAAAATTCTATGTCTGGTGCAATCCCCTTACCACTCATAAAGCAAAGAAAACTAACCCCAAAGTGAAGCATGGTGGTAAAGCATCATGCTGTGGAGATGTTTTTCATTAGTGCGGAGTGGGAAACTGGTCAGAATTGAGGGAGTGATGGATGGTGCAAAATACTTTTTACTTCAGTCTTCAATCTTCCATAGATTAGAGACTGGACTGGAGGTTCACCTTCCTGCAGGACAGTGACCTTATGCATACCACTAAAACAACACTCGAGTGGTTTCAGGGGTAACATTTAAATGCGATGGAATGGACTAGTTAAAGCCCAGAGCTCAATCCAACTCAGAATCTATGGCATGACTTAAAGATTGCTGTACACCAGCAGAAGCCGTCCAAGTTGAAGTAGCTGGAACAGTTTTGCTTTGAAGAACGGGCAAAAATTCCTGTGGTTAGATGTGCCAAGCTCAAAAAGACATACCGTAAGAGACTGTTAGGTGGCCCTACAAAGTACTAGCTTTGAGGGTTGAATACATAGGCACACACTATTTTTCAGGTTTAACTTTTATTTTTTGTTTCTTGTTTTGTTCATTTGCCCTCACCAAGTTGGAGAATTTTTTGTTGACTTTTTTCCAACCCTCCCCAAAATTAATTTACCTAAAACTAACTATATTAAACTTGGAAAAACACCAAGCGTGTGAAAATGTAATGTATAATGTCTGTGTATATAAACAAAAATACTCACACAAAACCCTCAAGTGCCATGTGTGCTATTGCTGGGGTGATGTCTGTGTGTACAAAGCATAACACTTAGCATGTACTTAACAAAGTACCCTCTGCTCAGTGAGATTGCTGTGAAAAATGAGGGAGGCCTGGTAGGGTCTCCTGGTAATCTTTGCATGGGTCCATCTTTATTATCTTAGTCAATAGACAGAAGTGCATCCTGAGGTAAAAATACCAGAGCCTGCTTTTCATCAGTGTGACGCTCTTATCTGACAATTGAAATACATTCATGAGGATGAGTGTATCAGGGTGTGTTCACAGACAAATAAAAAATTTTAGAAACTGTTTCTTGGTTTTTGGGAGCAGCGTAACTGGAGGAGTATTCTTAAGGTATAAGATAAATAACTGTTTTATCATGAGATGTGTGACAGGTTTGATAAAATTCAGGAACAGATCAGGGTTTGGCTTAAAATAGATGATTTTTTTTGTCGTGGTTGCAATGATAAACATTTGGTTCAGGTTGTGCCTGGATCATGGTTAACTTTAGATGTAGGATTCACAGATCTGTCGAGGTAAAGTCCAATGTTTGTCTCAAGTGGCCCTATAACAATGTTACCTCTAATCCCACTACGCTTCTTGAGTGGGTGCTGTCACATTAAAATACAAACATGTTTCATGATCAAGTGTAAATACAACAGATTCAAATAGAAGTCAATTCAGATGTACCTCAGTACAATCCCGCTGAGGGTTGCCTGGTGATGGCTTCCTAAATTATCTGACTTTAATAGACTCACTTTCAAAAAAGCATCAGATTCTCCAATGAATTACTAGATCAATGCATCTCGCTGCAATCATTTTAGACCAGCTTAATTCTAATTAGTGGCCACATAAACAGAATACCTGTACTTTTAGGTTGCTTTTCTGCAAAAAAATAAATACTAGGAGAGTCTCTATCTCCTTTATAAAATGATCTGATACATTTTAGATTCATGGGGTATAATATGATTCAGGTACAATACGTTTTCACACAGAACTATGTATCAGTGTGATTTGATTAAATATATTTGTTTAATGTCAATATTCATTTTACATTACTGAATCAAAACAAACCATTTCTATAAATGTGAGGCTGGTCAGCTACCTTTAAGTAAGCATATTTAATATGCAACCAGCGTATTTCTAGTACTTCATGCCAAAAGAAGCTTGACTTTGCGCTTTACTTTGATGTAGAAATCTGTCCAGGTTCAATGGTTAAATTTGGTTGGTATCTTTTACAGCTCTAATGTATGTACACCATCATGTCACAAAAGTCCCTGCTCTCAACTGAACTATAAAATCACAAATACTGTGAAATTTTTAATCTCTATCTTCTGTATTGTTGTATACGCAAGCTGTATTCGCATCCCAGAATTCCCAATGATGTCTCCCCAGGTCTGAGTAAAGCAGGTACAAATCTATGTGTCTGTCGCATCATAAATAAATGCACTGTCCACCACCAAGCCAAATATGAATGGTCAAAACAATCATCAAGTAAAGAAAATCACGTCTTAAAGTCAGAGAAAAATGAGCAGTGCTTTCTGGTCTCAAATGCTGGGGCATGTTCACACAACACCCTGACAAACATTGCTTAGTTTAGCTGAATATCCTAAACACACACCGCATATATTAGATTTTTCGGTCACCTTTCATGGTGTTAACCTAATCGCTAACACTGTTAAAGTTAAACATTATTACATTTTCATGATAAATAAGTCCCAGTTTCCGAGGATTCAGCTGGCATACATGGGCACAGCATCAACACAGCAGATGGAAAGTGAAAAACCCTGCCTGGCAGTCCCAGTAGTGTATCAGTGTATCCATATGTACCAGTTACCTCCACTAAAAGTTTGTAAAAGAACTGGGTAACTTATTAGGCAGGTGTTGGCAGTGATCCTGAACTCTCCATCACTGCAGCTCTGCACAAAAATGAATCCACTGAGCTTCAGTTCTCTCAGTAGGTGCACAGCCCTCGAACCTCTGCTGGCTCGGTAGGTGTTATGCCAGGTCTGCGGTGGGGCTGTATTTCCACCTCACAAAATTAATCCAGTTTTTCTTGTTCTTGTACACTTATAACTTGTTTCCATGCAAATCTCTGAATTTTCTGAGCTCTGACTATAATTAGTGCTCTGCAGACTTTAATAAAGTGTTCCTTCCTTCGTATAAAATTCAAATGATTTACAGATGTTAGATCTGACAATGCATTGTATATTGTGTCAGTTTCGGATGTCCAACATGTTCTTTTTCTTTTTACCTTGCAATCAATGATGGTTACACTGCTAGATCTGAGCAAGGCATTCGGTGTGTGGGCCACTTTTTTATGGTATGCAAACTCCACTCACTTGAACCAAAGCCAGCATACAGCGGCGCAGGGATTGTGCAGACAGAATCTGACATGTTAGAGGATGTTAAGCAAAACCTTAATCTCTCATTTAGATATGTCTTAAATACAGAAGTCAAGGTGCAGAAACCTCATGTGAGAACCAAGTAGGGTCGTTATCTTAAATTTCTTATTTCCAGTTATCTGATATTCTGCCTTCCCAGTGTGCAGCAAATGACCATGAACACAGCAGATGATTTCATTATTTGTACATCCATCTTCATACACAGTTTATGGTGATAAGTTTGTCATTTCTCAAACGTAGTTCTTTTATTTGAAGACATCTCCATAGATGGCAGAAAATCAAACATAATTATGTTGTTTTAAAGTTTATATCAAACAAATTACTTTCTTCATCTAAAATTTTCAGTGAATTTGTTACTTTTGTTGGTTTTCTCTTTTTATTTTGCATTCACTGTGTGTGTACATTCTAGGACAGGAACAACTGTGTAAAAACATACTCAAAGTTTATTTTTCTGACTGGCAGCATGGAAGGGTCAACAGGAACGACAATGTCCTTCTCCGAAGTGCAACAGATATCAATCCAGCACAGGATGGAAACAAGGGGGAGCATTAGCTGGGTTTCAGAAAAACAAGGTGAGAAATTGCATCTCACAGTTTACAGTAGTTCCACTCTAGTGAGCTATTGATTTTGTCCCCAGTTTCCTGAGGCTCTGGACACTCTGCGGTCTTCGGTGGCGCTTTTTGTGCCTCCTTTGGGATGCTAAAGTAACTCAAATATGTAGCAAATCATTCAGGGAAACACCTCCAGAGATGGATGTCCTTGTTTTTAAACTGAGACAATGGTCCTCTTTGTTTGCTCTTTGCTTCTGCATCCCTCAGGACCGCAAACAATTGCTCTGAATGGGTCAGGTAAGAAGTACCTAGAAAGACCTAAGAAATGCAGAAAGTGTAACATTTGAAGAAAGAAAACTATCATTTGAATTACTATCATAAATTGTGAATCTAACAGAGAACAGTACTCAACATTACTTACAAAACAATGAACTTAATTTGTTTCAGGTTCTTTCATGCTCAAACAATCACCCTCTAAGTAAGAGAAAAGAGATGTTCGGCATTTGGTGGGGTGTAAGAGGATTCCTTTGAAGGCAAGCTAAGATTTTTTTTTCCCAATCCTATTATAGTAGTTTTGAATTTCTACTGCAAACTAGCAAGTAAAACCAAAGCTGAAATTTAGATTAAAATTAAACATAAAAACTGTTGGGGTGAGCAAGAGATGAACTCAGGTCTCCTAACTGATTGTTATGTATGTAACTTGACTGTTCAACCCTTTGGATGCAAACTTCAGACTCTTTTCCTGTTCAAACTGGCTGTTAGAACACTATACTTTCACTAGAAAAAAATTGGAAAGACTGCAAAGCATCATCTTGGTTTCTTTTCAATTTTGTAATTATATTCATACCCATGGGCATATAAAAAGATAAAATTGTCTCAGAGAAAACAAATCAATAGGTTTGTGACAGTGTCACAATCCAACATACGACTTTAAGTTGCATGTCCTTTAAAACCTTTCTCAGCAGTTTTTAAGAGCACACAGTCAAATTGACATATAATATCCTGCCTAATTGTATTGTTTTCAGAGCTAATCCAATCTTTCCTTAACTTTTTCACTCATGTCACCAAGTGTCTATACATCAAGTTGGTGAGGAGAGTTTAAATGTAAAGATGGAATATAATCCCTCACAAAGAACAGATACGATCAAGAGTTTTTCAGCGGCTCCCAGATACAAGCAGCCGATTGGCAGCAGGAGCGTTGAGGGCATTTAGGGAGCAGGCAGGCAGACGGGCAGGCGGCAGATAAAGAGGACTCTATTAGTCTCGGCTCATTGTGCCACTCTGATTTCTTTCCACTTCCTAATTGGCTGGCTTCTGTACGCTTGGCGGCCATATTTCAGTTTAAAGAAGAAAGCTCCGTGGGTCACAGGAAAAAAGAGGCCAGTCTGACAGGTCACCAGGCTGATGTCTACGGCATAGTCTTAGGTCAACGGTCAAACTAACATCAAGATAGGCCGTGGCAGTGTGGGTCAGCTCCTACACTGCAGAACCCAAGAAATAAGTCAGCAGACACGCTGGAATGTTGCGTCTCAGCATTTTACCAAAAATATTTTTGCAAAGACAACGTAGGAATTAATTCTATTTATCTATACAATCTAAAAGAAATTATATTCTGAGCCACAATTTTTACTTACATGATAGCTCTAAAGAATATTTAGGAAATCCATGGTTTAAGAAGTAAATGAAGGGTCAAATTCAACATTATTAATATTCATTCTTAATTTAAAAAGTTGCTGAATTAATATTTTTCCAGAAAGTTTTGTAACACATTCCGACATCTTCTTTGGTCATAGTTAGCCTAAAAACAAGAGGTTTACTGAAGTCATCCCCTTTCATAGTCCCAGTTTTACTATTAGGGTTAGGGGTTTCTATTTTAGTTTAAAAAAAAGACTTAGCTGTGATGCATTATACTTACAAGTTAGAGAGGAAGATTTTTTTATTCTTATCATTTAGTATAAAGCTTGAACAAAGTAAGACAAAACCAACTAAAGTAATCCAATTATGAGTGATCTATGAATTGCAGTAGTCAGAGGACTTAAGTAACTGACAACAGTCGTTAGGAGGGATTTGGTTTGTGCAACAGATCATGCAGGAATCAGTACTCTCCTAACTCAATTAGCATTAAAATTCACCTCAAGGAGATGAGTAGTCCTAAAACATAATATTTTACCATGCACATTTGCACACACAAATACATGCACACACACAAGAGCGCAAGACAGTCTGCCTGGCACCAGAGAGCAGTGCATGGCCAAATGAGATGTGTGAGAGCCCCCTGCTGCCAAGAGACGGACAGAAAGAAGAAACAAACCCTCTCTAATGGAGACATGACATGCTCACTGGGGCGGAAACTCAAACAAACGATTAATGGGCCATGGAGCCTTTAGTACAGCAGCAAAATATCCTCCACTGCTCCCCCTCTCTGTGCTCCCTTGCTCTCATTCTGTCCCATGTTGGCCAAGGGGCTTTGACAATTCAAAACCCCAGGCCTCTGTCCTGAGGCAACATATTTCTGTCACCCCTTTACCCCAATTTTACTCTGATCCGTGCAAGATGTAAGTGGACAAAGCAACATAAGTTCTGCAGATAAATGTGAAGAACGTGTTTCAAAGGAGAGATATTTAACATTCATTCTCATGCTTGGAGCTAAGAGACTTTCCTATCACTGCTCCAGTTTTAAGCTGGACGCCAAGGTTGTTTGAGGTTCTGTAGAGCTATAGAGGGCAAATATCCAACCTATCACAGAGGCTATTTCAAGAAGCAACAGGTCTGTCCCTATCATGTCCTCTTGTGAAGAGGAACTTGCCAGAGTCAGGTGCCTAACAATGTTGTCATAGCACCAAGTGAGACAAAGCCTGGTAAAGGTTTAGAGAACAAAATCCCCCCAGAGGTTTTCCAAAAGTTCCAAAGTGAATCTGTGATAGAGGCTGACACTGCAGAACTTTTCTACAAACTTTAAATGTCTAAAATATGTAAAACGGGAATGCAAAACAGAGGGGCAAACCCTCCGGAATGTGTCTTAGCAACAGGGTGGTGCTTTTTTTTTTTTACATGGAGCCATGAATGGGTGTTCATCTAGTCCATCAGTTGGTGCTGTCTCCTCCTTCGTCTGGTGACGCATCTCCTCCCAAGCCTCAGCTCGGCAATGAGTTGCAAAGGAAGAGGGGAAGAAGGGAAGCCCTTATGTTCATGTGTTTTGATTAGCAGGTAATGATCTTTGATCTAATGCGCTGACTGGGAAAGTGCGGCTCCCATTGAAATCCGGTGGATGCTTGGCCGACCTGGAGCCAGTGTCACTTCTCGTTAGGACCTGCAGCTCCATGACCTCCATGTTGCCAGTCCCAGCCCCCTCCGCGCAGCGTGAGCACCCTGCGTAATGATATCAATAGCAGCAGGGGTGCAATGAATACAAATCCGCGTGCAGAATGTTTGGACAAGAATTCGCTCCCAGCACTCCCTCCTCCAGCTCCCACTCACCACCACTCAACCTCTATCCTCCACACAAAGGACTAGGTTTAGCTGTAACACTGATGGTTGATTTCACACTAAATTGTTGGTTACTCCAAAGTGCGCCCTACTGTTTAACTCTAACTGTTTCATAAACAAGATAATTTCATATGCAAGATCCGTGATCACGAATGTTATCCAAACTAGGCTTTGGACTCAGTGCGTAAAAAAATGTGTGGGTTGCAATGAATTGTTTTCATTTATTCATGCGTACAGCTAAAACCATTCAAGCTGCTAACTACATAATAATAACTGTTACATGCCTAATTGAAAGAACACAAAACTCGGTTGTTCGTCTGCATGGAGTAATGCATTTCACAAAAATGTTAAATTAAAAATATCATGTTTTATATAAAACATATTTTCTCAAGGGTACTAAGCTAAAACAACAATTATATATCAGACAACCCACAAGTTGTTCTTATGACCTTTCTCTGGTTGAATATCATTTCATTGCTGCATTTAATACAATAAAATAAACACATATGAACTGCTGGAAAAGAAAACCTAAAACACAGTTCCAGCTATAGCTATCGAACAGGTCCACAGTGTTGGACCTGGCATGGCAGCCACCAGATTTCCGTTTCTGGTATTGACACAGCCATTTAATGCCGCCTAACCAACCTTGCCCATAACAAAGGTATGTTCATGGAGCCAGCCAATGAAAGCCTGAGTTAAATCAGGAAGGAAAGAACCAACGCACTACTTTTCTGAATTAACAAGTCTGGAAAAGCAATAAAATCCCAGCTATGAGACCTGTTTACTATCAATTACGGCAGCACAATGCAGTCACACTGTGAGCAAACATGCATGTAGTGTGGCCATGTGCTTAGTACAGATTTCATGGCATGTGTGCATGCCAGCCGCACAAAGAATCCACCTTTCTTTGTTCGCCTGGTATTACCGCTGTCTGAACACACCTTTGACAGTTTCTACAAAGCTTTCAATTACATTCTTCAATGTTTAATGTGCTTTCAAATGCGACAGTGTGATGAATTATGTCCAGCAGACTTTGGATTTAATTTTCACTTTAAGGGAGGAGATGAATGAAGCTGAGGAATGAATAAAAAAGGCAAATCCCAGCGCAACACTGCCCATTTTCATTTACTTTCATATCTAAACTATTTTGGCATTTGAATCAGTGGAAATGCATGTTTTTTTTTTTTCATGTATTAAACTGTATATAGTAGAAAGTATAGAAGCCTGAACACAGCAAAAGTCAGTAGTGCTCACCATCAGCAGCTATTCTGAACAAAGAGAAGAACCCATGGTAGGCGATGGCGCAGCCCACAGGAGTGGTTTTGACACCCCTTCACCACGTTTTAAATAGTGTGGTTTACATAATCTTTTGCAACACTCAGAGGGCTGGCATACCTCAAGCGGCCCTCATATCCGATGCAGGCTCTTGTCACTGAAGCTTCATAGCTTGTGGTCTGTCATCACCAAGGATGACACCATCTAAAATCTGTTAATTGGTAACATGCAGGTGCACACGCTGTCAATATGTGGTGGAGGAGAAAGACAACTAACGTCTTGCAGAATGTAAGCTGCATTTTGATGTTTTTTTTCTTTACAATGCCTTGTGTAAAGTGCATTTCTTGTCATTACTTTGTTTAAGTTAATCCCTTTATATCGCCATTTTCTTCAAACACATGCAAACACGTGGGGTTTGTCAAATTCATCAACTTCAGATTTTAGATCTAGCTTTAAGAAGCCACAAAAGACTGGGTGAGACCACAAATCCCTCCAATTTTGACTATGTACAATTAGATTTTAATATGTGATGAGTAGTCACTTAGAAAAAGAAAAACAGCATAGTATTAACACAGGTGTTGGACGTCTCATCTCCTCTGATCCAACACTCAGGGAGTTTTTCTCTTAAAAGCTTTTTATGCAAGTACATCTCAAATGCATTAGCATTAATATGACCACAGGAAATTAAATCTTTATGTGAACATGAAGAAGCTTCCTGGGGTCACCAATTCTTTGTCATACAGAGTCCAGATAATTTCAGGTCCCAGTTATTTTTGCTATATTTTTTAGAGGTATTTTTTTCTCTATATTCTATATGTAATGATGACAATACTCAGCACATCCTGATTATTTTTCTCATGGCAACACATCCTTCTTGTGTTTGATAATGTAATGAAAAGAGAAATGGCCTCCAACTACATCTAGACTGAATGAGAGGAAAGATTAAGATAAATAGCTACATCTGGCTCTCACTTGAAACTCTAAAGGAACGGAAGATAACGAAGGAGGGTCTGGTTATTCATCACCATCCAGACATGTGCACGTACACCACTGTAACAGCTTAGAAAAACAGACAGAAACTCACCAGCATACCCAAAAGGAGCACCTGACATTGGTCAATGCTGAAAGAAAAAAAGAAACATGCAGACATTCTCAGAGTTTTGTTGTTGCAGAAGAGAAAACGATGAATTGACAGCTGGGCCATGAGGGCACCTGGTTAATGTCACCTATCATCTAGACCCTTAGTGCCCCACTCACCCGCTTGCATCCCTCTCTTTTTCTCTCCATTCTTTTTCTCAAGGGAGCGACTTTTCCTACAGATCCTGACTGACATAAAGCCCAGAGCCTTAGACCCAAAACAGAATTCAATGCAGACCTCAGACTGCTTGTCTTCTGTCTGCCTCATCTATCTCTTTCTTCTACGATTTCCATCCCGTTAACCATTGCTCCCTTTGTTCTTGCACTCGATCGATGCACCATAACTCAACTGGCCTCTTGTGTTTGATGTCTGAGCTCTGGATATCATTTCTACCATTTTTGTTGAACCAGTGAACCACACTGATAATACCATGTCTCAGGAACGTACACACACACACACACACACATAAGCGTACAGGCACAATGTACATACGCTTAATTATGAAAATATACGAAGGCAGGAGAATAGTCATCACACAGCCTGCAGAAAGCAAGCCTGAAAACGGCAGGTGATTCCATCAAAAAGATTTACCATTGTGAACAGATCTCTTTTAGATTAAAGTGAGATTAAATTAAAGACCTTTTAGATTAAAGTGGGTATGTTTCATTCCAAATGCTATTGAAAAAACTACTAACAAGTCAACCCATTTTTCGCACAGTGAATGTTGCCAATGCAAGATGCGATTTACTTTCATTTCCTGATGAATTTTTCTTAATCTTATTATTATTTACATTCTAATGCATGTATATACTATATACAAAACAATGCTAAAAACACTGTACAATGATGACAACAATTCTTGCAGTCACAAGTCTGTTTTTCTTTCCCTCAACAGTGGCAGCAGTTTGCGATGCCAGCTGAATCCTGCTTTGATCTGTCAGAGCCAGCATCAAGCTGACCAGTGGCTATGTTCTTCTGTGGTTCGGTCAGCTATTAAAAGTTGTACACAGACTTTAAAAACCTTAATAATACTCTTAATAGCCTTGTAAAGCATGTTTTGCTTTTGGAGTGGGCAAAGGGTTTGCCAACTGACTTGCAAAGTGAGCATGGCACAAAATGATGACTATTACTGCTACAAGTTAGTAATGTACAACAAGGCGAATTTACAAGGCTGTCACCCTCAACAAAATGACCCCATCGGTCATTTTTTTCATGTAAGCAAAAACAAACTATTAACACCTTCAAAAAAATATGCAACCACTAATGTTTGTGTTAGTCTGACAGGAACTGGACTTTGGACTTGTTAGTTTGAATGAAATTGTTCAAAATCAGGCTTCTCAAACCCAGACTAACCCAGTTAAGGCAGTTGGGGATCATTTCACTCCACAGGTATAAGCTCAGCTAAACTCAAATGGGCCAAAGCACTCCACACACGCTGCAAAATTCCAACTTTTTCCATCATTTTGTATAAAGAGTAAAGCACAAGTGTATATTAATGAAGCCAAACCTCCAGTAAAGCTGCGCTTATTATCCTCCTTTTGTCAGACAGTTAATTACGTCCGAAACTGTGACAAAAAAAAAAAAAGCAGCCCATTAAGGCTTGTTGTCAACTCGCAGTCACTTAAAGCATTTCCAGACTGTTGCTTTGCTCCTATAAAACCCTGATTTCATAACCGCAGCGTCATCTGACACAATCACCATTCACGTAGCTTCAAAACAACATATGTGCAGTGAATTCAGTTACTTACATGTACAATGATTTCTCACAGAAAGAGAGTTAGAAGCAACAGAGTGTCTTAAAGGTCTTTTCAGACTAAACTGACCATGAGTGTGAGTATGTATGGTTGATGGTTTTTTGTCTTGTTGGTCTCTGTGTTGATTCTGTGATGGACTCACAGACCAGGAAAAAGTAGGTATTAAAAATATCCACAACTGAAAGAATGGCTGGCAAACTGGAAGAATTTGAAGGCAGTAGTTTTGAGTATGCATTATACTGTATCATAACTAACTAGATCAGCTAGACTTTTTTTTCCTGCTGTCATGATCATTTTAGAGGAAAATGTTTCCAGTTTATTAACAAACATTTTTTCAAAAACATTTTTTAAGATAAAAAGAATATATATATCAAAATACGCAATGATGTGCATCTGAATCCTATAACTTTATCACACGTTAAGCTTTTTTTAATAAGTATTCATTACTTTTGAATTTGATGCCAACAATATGATTCCAAAAATATAGAAGCACATGTATGCAAATTTGTCGCGTCACTTCTTCTTATTACAGCTATTCTTATGTTTTATATGTAAACATTGCTGTGATTTTCAAAGCAAAAGGTTTTTTCCAACTGACTTGGTATAGGTTTAAGTAGCTCAGAAGTTTGTGTCTTTGCTTGACTTTTTTACAACTTGCCAAATGTTATCAGGTCTGGACAACTGTTTCAATCCAGAATGTTGAAAAGCTACTTTGGTTCAAGGCATAAAATGTAGGAGTTTAAAATTACTACACTCTCTGGACTTCAGAATAATGGCGTGCCTGCGTCTTGCCTCAATCATACCATGACTACATTGGGCATTACATGAAACTATCTGCATGATTAAAAGAAGTAACATTACAACAATTCTTCCAATCAAAATACCTCTAAAGATTGTCCGGTCATAGCCTTTAAATACCCAACTTTCATTTAACAAGCCAGAAAGTCCTCATAGAGAGGACAGAATGTGGGGGTGGGAGCGACAGCGACATGCAGCAGTTTTAACCAATACACCTACACGTGAGTCTTTTTCACTTTTTTTAATTACGTTGAGCTGATAACACTGATAACCCTTGTATGGGTTTGGCAATCAAAACCATGGTTAAGTAACCATTGTTAGAGCTAAAATATATTCTTCTTACAAAGCGACTGTCACCCTCATAGCTTCCAGAGGTCTTATGAGCACTTGAGGTCACATGTTTTTTGAACATGATTATAATTCTAATCTGACTACATTAACATATGACAGAAGCACGTTTTGGACGGAAGAATTTTTTTATTGCAAACTATAGGAACCTGCAATAAGCAATAAATGAAACTGTCATTAAAGTGGTTTTGCACAACAATAAAGTGTTTAGAAATCTTTATAAGGAGGCAGATGATATTAGCCAGGACCCAGGTAATGAGTTCATGGACTGTGATGCCATGAACCAACTATTTGACCCAATATTGTCAATGCACTTTTCACTTTGCTGTCAGTTGTGGTTGGCTAAGGTTAGGCACAAATAATACATGTTTAGGATAAAATTATGAATAAATACAAAGTTCCAGGTTTGGCATCATGTCACGTGCATGTTGCCATATACAAAACAACAGACAATGTTAACTTAACCATCACACAAGTCCTGTGACTTAAAGCACTTTTGTTTTTGGGGCATGTGGATCAACAGAACTTTTACACATTTTCTTCCTGGTCTGGCCTGCAAGCGGATTGATTAGCACCCCGACTCTTTACCTATTGAGCCATGTTGTTGTAATATGTGCAGAGTGTGGCTTGGAATTGTCTTGCTGACATACGCAAGAGCTTACTTGACAGAGATGTTGCCTTGATGGCAGCATATATTATTCAATAACCTGGATACATAGTGCAGCATTAATAGCTCCTTCACACATGTACAAGTGACCAGCGCAATTGTGTGCTAATGCAACACATACCATGAATTCTGAATCAAGCTGGATGGCTTTTTTTGTTTAATCAGACAACAGGACAGTTTTCCACTTTACTAAATCCATCTTTAATTGTTCATGGAAGGCTGTGGTATTTCCGTCTTTTGTTTGTACACGTTTTCTATTTGAATGGCAGTTTTAACTTGTATTTGTGGAGTGCAGCGATTCCCACCAAAGAATTGTGTCTGTACTGTAAACAGTTTCTGTAAAATTCTTCCCAACTTTACATTAGGAAATGAACTATTTACCGGCCTTCACAAAGTGGTGAACACCTCTCCATTTACTTTTGAAAGACTATGAAATGTTAACCTATTTAGCTGTGAGATGTTACAACATGGGTCTTTTTCTGATTTTTATATCAGACAATAAGAATTTTATGAGCGATATGCTGACTATTTGCATAAATACAAACCAATGGTTAATATATATATATAAAACTGGCAGCTAAAATGATTGAATATCCAAGTTGATGATAGAATATTTCTCTCAAGGTACACAGACCTTAACCATTTGTCAAAGGTCTAACTCAAGTATAAACCAGATGATATTTTGCAAGCTGACCTTGTTTGCATTACACAAAAAAGATATATAGATTTTAACCAACCACTGTTGTTGTATTAGTTATCTAAGGTTCAAAAGTCACCTGCACATGTTATCTGTAGGTGTATTGGTTGGTGAGCTCCTTGATGTTGGTATCCTCAGAATCCATCGATACTTCAAAAGCTGATTTGAGAAACAGCATCTGCAATCACTAAATTTAGAGAAATTCCGATGATAGTAGATATTATATTAGTTGCCTGACAGATTTTCTGGGTTTATGGATTAAACCTGGAAAATAGTCATATTTGTTTCATATACTGTGGAAACAAATGAATAAAGTTGCCTTTTGGTGGTTTAAATCTCTTTAATTCTGTGGCTTTTTTTTTTGTCAATAGCCAATTTATTTTTATTTAGGTGTTGAATTGGTGGTAGAGTTCAATTTGCTTCAATTTGTAGTAATGTGCTATGTGTAGGAAACATTAAAGCAGACATGAATGTGATGATGTACAAGGTGTAATTTTATAGAAATTGGTCATCTATACCACTCTTTCCTTAGTTGCCTTGTAGCGGTGAGAGATGTGATATGACCTATCATGTCATGAGGCAGAGGCATGTGTTCAGGTGCATTGAACTGGGAGGGAGTGCAGTTGTCATGTTCCCTAACGTGAGGCAGGATGTATTGCTGGCAGAAGCAGCAGGGGAGGGGGCGTTCAGAGTCTCTCCCGAACACTCACAACCTCATGAAAAAATGATGGTTGATTACCTGCAGGAGATGAGCTACGCAGACCCTCCAGAATCCCAGAAAAGTACACTGAGAGTTCCACAACAGGGTTCCACAGCTGAGGATGACAGTGAAACAAAGACGAGAAGAAAGTCTCTTGCCCTGTTTGATAAACAAGATCTCATTTCCCATAATTAACCAGAAAAAATGAATGCATATTAGTAATATTTCTTGCCTTCTGTGATTGAATTAAATTCTAATTCAGTTGTATTATTTGCACTGTTTCGTATCATTTCAACCATTTATTCATTTTCAGCACCTGTTAACTACAAAATTAGGCCTTATTTTCATTTATATGTTCTTCTTTAGTTTTCTTTTGCGGTACCCTATTTTGTGCCACAGCTCTGTTTTGTGGGAGAACAAGTTCCAGATGGCCGGAGGGCAGCGTCAGGTTTCCTCCATCAGCCACTCCGGTTATCGACAAGTTCACTTCACTTCAAGGAACCACTGACAGCCCTGTTAATTAGCACCTTTTGCCTTTTGCCTTTTTTTTTCTTAGACATGGAAAACACTAAGACATTCATATGTCGAGTAACTCTTATCTTCTTCCTACATCTTAAGCCGGTTTCTCTGTTTTAGGTCAGAGTTGCATTGACAGGTTGCCTAAGAGAGAGAAGAGCAATCAGTTTGCACAACAAAAGTTTGAAAACAAATAAGCAAATTGGAGTGTGGGGATACATTTAGTCTCCCACAGCACACTTGGAGATTAATAGAACTTTTCATTACCTTCAAATGTTTTTTATAATTGTCCCAATAAAGGAAAACTCTGGATGAAACACCTTGCATAGTTTTCCATTTTGATCTCTTTACCGTCAGCATTGATGTCAGCATGATTATCAAGGCAATGGATATTAACAGTGACAATTTTTTAAACTCCATCTTCTCATGATCGCTATCAGTACTGTCATCGTATGCGATACAGCTGAACTAATATCCCAAATCAGCAGAGTTGCTTTGTTAGAAAATAAAATCCTTAAGACACAGTCCAAAGTGGCATCAGTGCAGGGTCAGTCCCAGGCCCTTGGCCTCTACCCTCAGCGGAACTGAGTTTCTGACCTGTTGGTCATTTGTCCGAAATGCAGGTTCGACCCAGGTCAGCCTGCAGAGGAGGAAAACTCCACCGTCAGCTTTGATCTGCAGTTGCAGTGGACTGGGAGTAATGAAAGTATTCTTGGTAAATTACAATGGAGTTCAAAAGGCTAATAAATAATCAGGCCCACGAGGCACAGATGGAGGTCACATTCTGCAGCAAAGATGATGGCTGGGGGGGGTCAATCATTGACCAGATTAGAAGTGAGAAAAACTTCTATTCAAATTTTCTTTCAGTGAAGGAATAATAATTAAAATAAAAAAGCTTTTATTGTTGTGTGTTGTGTATTATTTCATTAATTCTCTATCATCCTGTAGTCCTTTTAAAACTTTGTAATTTACATAAAAGATCAGCAAAACGTAGCTGGCCGCAGGTCTAATCCTCTTGTGTTTTTGAAGTGGTACACTTGGGGCGGGACAAACTGCTGATTGATAGCAACTTGGCCTATAAGGCTGGCTGAGCTTCCTTCAAAAGGTCATGTCCTGTCTGGCCCCTGTCCACTACACACTTCCACAACATATCCGGGGTCTCGGCCCTCCAAAGTGCCCGCCACACACACCACACACACACACGCATTGACACTAATACGCAAACGCTGTACCCCCGTGGCGCCATGCTGCGGCGGTGGTCAGGGCCTTGCATGCCATCCAGGATCTGGTGTGAGGGAGAGTGGAGGAAGTAGGAGGGAGTGTGAGAGGAGAGAATAGTCTTCAACCAATCACAGCTCTTAGTTCTCCTTATGGAAAAGGTTACACCACCTTCATCCCCTCTCCAGTCACGTTAGCTGTAATTTAAGGGTTATTGTGCATTCTGCCACGTTTATACACACCAGATATAAAATATAAAACCTATTAGTACTACATATGTATACATATATATATATACGTGTGTGTGTGTATGTATTGAGAGTTCTACCTTCTCAAACCAGCATAATGTTGCTAAAAAAATGTGTTATTTCTCAATAGTCCTGCATATTGTTAGCTTTAAGCAATCGCTGATGACAATACAAACAGATCCATAAGCTTTCCACTGTAGACGGTTGCTTGGTTTTTGACACGAAGGTCATTTTAAAGACACTCGCCAGCAGTCAGAGCTTCAGCGAAAAAAAGATCACTGGTTTGCAAACCTTCCTGTCAGACCCTGGTCAATGGCTATACTGCCATCTTTTGGTTAGTCGGTCATGTGCAGCAGCAAATGAGGACGTGACAGAGGGCTTTTCGTATGACATTCAGGATAAAAGAAAATTCTGTTCAAGAAAAAAAAAAAGATAAATTATTACACTATCTTAAAATATGTAAGAACACTTTACTAGTACGAGTTTAAGCTCAGATTGGATTGAAATGCGCAGATAAACACAAAACATTTGCACAAAAGCTAAGAAACTTCTTCTGCAGTCCCTTTCTGGTACAGTTGTTTTTATTATGCAATGTTGAGATAGAAATCCTAATTAGTTTTTTTCTGCCTTCTTTTTTGGTTGAGTAAATGTGTTTTAAAAACATTTTTATCACAGTTAACGAGATGAAAATGCTGCGCATAAATTCCCACAACTAAATACGTTTCCAAAAGCCTGCAATATAAAATATATTTAATTCATTATAATGGATTTACAGTTGATCATAAATCCTGAAATACCCAGTTTAATATGTTTTTTTAGAATAATTGTGTGGAGTGGCTGTCTTCTCAAGAACCCCAGTTAACAAACCGTGATCTTATTAACTGGGGTTTGTCTTAATCGCTCTCACTGCTTCAGTGTCCCGTGATTATTTTGATTTTCAGTGTTTCTCTGATCCTGGACAAGACAAATGAAGTGCGTAGCCACAGAGAGACAGACAGCTCACAGAGGGTGAAAAGAGAGTCTGGGAAAACATTCCTTAGACAAGGAAAGGAGAGATGTGTGGAAGAAGAAAAAAAAGAGCGGAAAGATGTGGTAATGCCATTTTTCAACAGGTTAAGTCGTCAAACTCAAACAAAATTTTACAACCTAGACCAGGAAGTGGAATTCCATCTTTACTTTTGTTTTGTTTTTTTTAGTTTACCACTCGGCATTGTGAGAACATGGTTAAGGCAAGTTGCACCTCTGCTCATGTTAATCATTAATGAAAAGCAGTTTAAATGGAGCAGGATCAGGAAAACTTGACATGAAATGTTTTCTTTCTGTAATGAGCAGCAATAAAGGAAAAATATGTATTCTAAGGCCATGGGTCGACTCAGGGAGCCATGGGACTCAAGTCTGCCAGAAAAGGGAAGGTGGAAGGTGTTGACTAGATGCAAACGAGTTGGCCCCATCAAGGAGCGACAGTGTAGCTGATAACCCACTTTCCACCCACCCGGAGAAGACCTCTTTATAAGGGCTTTCTGACTGAGCATCCCCCAAAATAACCCTCACTGATTCCTAATCCAGGGGGTTGCTGGGCTGTAGCTGCATGCATGCCATCATGTTTCCCCTCCCAGCATGACCCGCATATGTTCTCTCACCCAGTCACATAAAAAAAAAGAAAAAAAAAACGTCTCTATTAGCGTGGATATTTTAAAATAATGGCTATGGTTTGTTTTCGTTTTTTTTACTTTAAAAGGCTTCTTCCAAATCAATAGAGAGGATTTCTTTAGAGTTATTTCCACGATGGAATACACACACGTTCCAGCAACCTCCGTTTTCAGGGTTTGAAGACAAAGAGCTACCAAACGAGAGTATGGAGAGATGTTTAGGTCTAATAAAATAGATGTGCAAAAGAAAAGTGGAGGGGATTGTATGCTGGCTGTATTTTACTTTTACAGTGGACCTTAGCAGTGCAGCTTGCCTTAGATCTAATAGTCCCTGCTGAAAAGCCTCTTTCCTACCTCTGGGTGCATTCAGATTTACAGCTTGACAGCAGCAACAGATCATAGCATAAACACAGCCCTCTGGCAGTGAAATATATTCTTTAGGTTACAATTGGCCTTAATTTTATGCTGCATAGTTTTCCAGGAGGCATACTTGTAGATAGACAGCAGACGCTTTTTATCATTTGTGAATAATAACCTTGAAATATCTTTAATTGTACTTGTTTTCAAATCTACACTCATGGAAACGACCAGTCAAAATGATCATCAGCATGGTGTCTGTAAATTGTTTTCTTGTCATTTCAAGCACAAAACATATCAAACTAATGATTAATAATTAGATGGGGTACCTAAAGATAGCGTGCACGTCAAGAGGAGCACATGTAGTTCAGTTAGCGTGCTGTGGGTCAGGGGGTTTGAATTGTCAGGATTCACTGAAGCATAGCAGGTTGGTTTTTACATTGGAAATGACAGCACGCAAGTTGATATACAGCAAGTGCAAACATAAAATGAGAAAAGCAGTAGAACATGTCTCATAAAGTGTATCTCCTATCACACTGGCTTTGCATCTTTACTGCAATTTCTGAACTTCATCTTGTCACACGTCATCACAGAAATTTCAGATTTTACGAATTCAGATTGGTTTGATAATTTTGCCCATCTGGTTTCTTTTTCAACTCACTGTAAATGGCTTACGACCAACATAACCCCCACAGACTTTTCCAGTTTTAATCGGGAAATTTCTGGCCCGAGACAGCCCCAGCCACGACTGTCCCTCTCTTGTGATGATGCTAATTTCAGGGTTGCCTCTAAGCCTCTGCATGGCAGGTTGTTCCAAACATCTTCACGAGTTTCCAAAAACAAAGCCGCAGCACTGTAATTACAATTTGACAATAAAACCACCTAATCAGAATTTGACCCAATATCGCCTCATTTAAAAAAAACTAATGAGAGAACCACCCTATCGAGGAGATCCCACCTTTAATGAGTTGTCAGCAGTTTTCTCCATAGAAGAAGGGAAGTGCTGAGGCCGGAGCAGCTAATGTCTGTCATGTTGGCTCTGTCATTCCTCAAGTGGCCTTCGGCCATACAAGCGATAGCCTGAGAAAGGGCAGCAATCTTATTATCAGAGAGAGCACACACAGAACTGAGGAGAGGGGAGCCAGACTGCAGCCACGGCTCCTCGGGAAAGAACGAAACACACATAGCACACATGCATCTGCAAACAGATAATTGGCCTGATAACAGATTAAGATTAAAAAGATAACTATAGGAAAAAAAAATCTAACCACTCATTTAGCCCATTCACACATCATGTGTTTAACATGACTGTTTACATTTTTCCAAACCGTGAAATTATATCAAAGCAGTTCATGTATTGTCAAATTTGTGCGTAGGGTCTTTTTTTTAAATATTTTTTTGGGCTTTTTATGCCTTTAATGATAGGACAGTTGGAGAGACAGGAAGCAAGGGGCAGAGAGAGGGGGAAGACATGCAGCAAAGGACCATCCGGTGCAGGACTTGAATCGGGGCCCGCTGCAGCGAGGACTGTAGCCTCTGTACATGGGGCGGCTGCTTTACCCACTACGCCACCGACCGCCCCTGTGGGGTCTTTTTTCATAGAAAAATGGAATGTAGGAAAATCAACAGCTACATGGTTCTTAATCTATAAACATTAAGGTTTTTGGTATGTGCAGTTAATTTCAACTTATTTTATTGTTTATTCAAGCATTTGTTTTCCTTTTACCATTTAAAGTAATTGACATCACATCGCTGGATGGTGTAAAACCTTTGTTGTTAGAACAAGAATCAACTAATCAGCCTCATTAGAGGATCAAAACAAGGAGACAAGTGGTGGGGAAATGGAATGAGTTACTGGTAAAACAATTACCAGCGCTAATGCAAACAGATTTGTACATATTTTTCAACTGGTTCACTGATTATGTAAAAAAAAAAAGTTGTGCTTTTTTTTTTTTTTTGAGTAAATTCTAGACCTGCCAAACTCTACACACACACACACACACACCATCCAACATTTATATCCCACCGTTACGTGAGCAGCTGTATTCTGATGCTCAGGCTCTTTGTCATATCTCAAGTGGATGCTGTGTCAGTCCTGGGAAACTAAACAAAGATAAAGCTGCTGTTCCTGATGACTGGAGAGCTCCTGTAGCACTAGAGAGTGCCAGGACCAGGAGTTGGGCCATCAGACAGACAACAGGGGGGCTCACAGAAGGATATTAAGTAAAAGCACACTGTGGTATCTCTGCTTGAGGATTAACTGATATCTTAGTCAACATACTGTCCTGCACATATGTATCAAGATTCTGCGTGCCATGAGGATTTTAAGCACACTTCCCATATAAAAAAAAATAATCTATGTCATCTATCTGTCTATCTATTTTCTAAACCCGCTTAATCCAGCTCAGTGTCGTGGGATGGCTGGAGCCTATCCAAGCTAAAACTGGGCGAGAGGAAGGGTACACACCCTGAACTGGTCACCAGTCCGTCACAGGGCCAACACAGACAAATGAGATAAACAATCATGCACGCGCTTATGCACTCCCATGGACAATTTAGAATCATAAGTGAACCCAACATGCATGTTTTTGAACAGAGGAAGGAAGCTGGCGTACCAAGAGAGAACCCAAGCATGCACAGGGAGAACATGCAAACTCCACACAGCAGGGATTCCAACTCCTTGCTGTGAGGAGATAGTGCCAACATCCACACCACCGTGCAGCCCCATATAAATATTATACTAACTGTAAATGAAGACAAGACACAGGATATGGCCTTATTCACATCTGTATTTGGCTATCAGTTAATAATAATATTTCAATTGTGAAAACATTGTTTAAACTTAATAGAAACAATAACCCAGATTACTGTATCATTCTTCTGAAGCTCAAAAGCCAGTGAGAGCAAAAGGTGACGGGCAGTTCTTCAGTCCAGAAATGCTTCCTTACAATTCTTATCCTCCTTTAACCCACAATCATACAGGCCACCGAGAAAACCTTAATATGAACATTACTGGTAGTCATCAACCAGCTCCTTGCGGTGCAATCAGCCCCCTGCAACGTCCGTGTCCTGCTCACAGCCTCTTCATCTCCTCATCTTGCCCCTCCCCTGGCCGCCCCTCCCCTGGCCACCCCGCCCACCCCGCCCAAAGCCTGACTTCTTCACCTCTCCGTGCCCCTGTTTATTCCTGGCACGGATTCCCTTCATCCCTCCGCCCTGCAGGAACTGCTGCTTCCCCCTCGCCTTGCGCTCCTTCAGTATCTGCGTGTTCGTTTTCAGCTCCGAGCGTATTCTGCGACCACCAGGTGTCACCGTTGGAGCAGAAGATCTGGAGCTTGGGCCTCGGTGGCCACGGCCACGACCACCACCACGACCACGACCTGGGAGGTACATGAAAGATATTTATGCCGTCACTTTGTCCAATCACATTTAAGCTCCTGAAAATAGTGTGTGTGTACACATGGTTACAATTGGTTTAGTTAAACCCCTTGAATGAAAGCTCAAAGTCTGCAATTTAATTGCTTTTTTATTTATTTAAAATCTATTGCGGTGGCGTACAGAGCCCAATTAATCAGTGAGCTTTATTCAATTACTTTAACAATAAATAACTAACCGGAAACTGATTATTATAGAACAACTATGCGAGACTTCAATGCACTGCCCTACCTCCGACTGGCTTCCTTCCTCCTCTTTCTGCCTCCCCATCTGATCCAGACCCATCATCAATTTTGTACTTCTTCTTCCACTCCTCATAACTGACAAGTTGTTAAGTCATACAACATCTCAACAACACTGTTAATCACTGAAAGAGTCAGAGAGGGAAAAAAAAGCATTGACAACAGCAGTGATGGTCCCAAGCTCACAAAGAGGGTTGTTGTTGAAAGGATACAAGTTCTTCCTGTTCTTCTTGTTAAAGATGACCTGGCCGCCATCTGTTCTGATCTTCTTATGGCCGTCCTTTCCCGGTTCTCGCACAAAGCGCTTCCTCTTACGGTCCCTATGTTAAAAAGTCACCAAGTTATAATAGCAAAATCGGAGACACGATAAGGCAAGCTCTAAGACGGGGAGAGCAAATTTAAATTCTCACCATTTCATTATATTTTTATGCTGGTTCAGCTTGTCACCCTCATCTCCCATGAGGTCGAGGACAGCAGAGGACGCCTGCTGTTCGAAATGAGTGCCCTCTCCACTGAGGCTTAACCTGATGGCACACAGAACATGACATCGTGGGTTAAAACACACTGCCTTTTGTCTTGTACTCAATCAAAAAAAAAATTTAAAAAATCAAATCATGATGTTTCACGCCTCACCCTCTCTCAGAATCGAAGTCTTTGGGTCTGTAAGGGATGTAATACGCCTCATCTTTGCCCGTTTGCTTGATTTTCTTGCTCTTTGGACGCTCTTCCCCATCTTCTTGCGGACCTCTTCTCTTACCACCAACCACCTCTGAGAACACCCCCTGGTGGAAATGTTGGGAATTAAATATCAAAACCTGACAAAAAGTTTAGTGTATGATATTAAAAATGTTTGGGAGTAAATGGTATCCAGCAGTAATTATATACTTGTTTAAATGTACACTTAACACCAAATGTGTTAAAAAAAAAAGTTTTGTTTTTTTTTAAATAATAAATTTGAATTAAAAAAAAAAATCATGGTGCATGAAGAACCAAAAATACAGTGGAAACCGCTTATAGTGATCACGTTGGTCCAGAGCCAATTTGAACACTATAAGCGGTTGATTACTAAAACCGAATTTGTATTACAGGTACAGTATTTCACTTGTTTTTTTATGCAGAATATCATCCAAATGCCATTTGTATCGTTTTTCAATGAGAAAAATGAAATGAAACGGATAGCTTCAGCATTTACTGAATTTGATTATCATGCAAGTTTAATTACAGTAGCCTACTGCGCAGTGCACAGACATACTGTAGGCTAACTCAAATACAGTACGTAACTTATTCTCTGCTGTGCCGCCGGTGCATTATTTTATTTTTTTTACAAGTCTGCTGTGATTAGGTATTTGTTTCAAACTTTATTTTCACAGTACTGGGCGCCGTCGTTTTCTTTCTCCGTCATTAGCATTCATGACTGTCTCTCTTTGCTTAATTAGACTACACAAGGTAGCCTGAGGAATGCCAAGCTTCGCCGCAGCATCTCGTTGGCTCCTTTTTGGTAATTTGTCATACGCCTCGAGGAGACTACGTTTTTCATTCAGAGAAAATGACTTCCTTTTTCCAGCCATGATTCGCGCGCTTGCTGCCCGGTGTCAACTCGTTACGTTAGCTAGCGAGGCAGAAGCAGACGTCCAGAAAGGAAACAAGGGAGTAAAAAATAAAATAGCTACACGTAGTTTTAAAATTATTTTTGCACATGTTTACATTCATAAAATGGCCAAAAATGAACATTATAAGCAGATTTCTTGATTACTATAAGCGAATTATTTAAACAGCATTTGTATTGAAATGATTCTGTCCCAAGCCTTTTGATCTATATAAGCGGTTGATTACTATATCCGTGACCACTATAAGCAGTTTCCACTGTACAAACTTGCTATGAAATATTAAAGCAAACAAGCTCCGTTAGCAACCAGAAGATTGTTTACCAATATGTTACATCATCTCCTCTTTAAACAAGAGTCTGTAAGAATTTGAGAACTGAAAAGACCAACTACAGTATTTTTAAAGCAAAATGGTTTTCATGCCTGGTTTTCAGCTGCTTAACGGTTTGGGGCTTCCTTTATGATATTTTTTGGCCTATAATATACCGAACGCTTCCAATGTCTGACAAGTCTAACCATCATATTGTCACTAATGCAGAGTGGGATTTGAAACGGTCTTGCTTAAATAAGTAAGACCTTTCCTGATTAAGACATCTGAAGAAACCTCCGAAACCTTAAAAAATACAAATGAAATCCAAAACCATCAGGGATTGCTTGTTATGAAACTTCTTCACAGCCTGAGGGTTCCTCCTCTCTTGAGGCTGGAGGTCAGAGCATGAAGGATTTAAAAAAAAAAAAAAGAAAAAAAGTTTTGATTTGTCAGACCAAAGGAGTTTTTCACTTCTCGTCTCTTTCTTAAAATCAGATTTTGCCTTTATATGCATTTTCTACAGACTATTTTCACTGCACGTTAACCTGCATTATGTCGATGCAGCGATGAGCTCTGTTCACGTACGATTGTTTTTAGCTAATGCTGCCGTTTCCACAACAGAACGGCATCACCAGAAAATATGCCGTTTTCACTCATGAACATCAGACAACTCCTGCTTGGCTCCAAGTAGAACACTGCAGGTAAGCAGTGGAACCGTATGTAATGATAAATCTTTGTGGTGACGTGCATTTGGGTGTACTGGCAAAAAAAAAAAAAAAAAAAAAAAAAAAACACTCCGATGCCATAAATGTTTCAGAGCATTTGTAGCGACTCATACACCTGTATATGCTCTTCTTTTTAAAACATTGATTTAATTGAAATTACTTTTCTTCTACCTGAAGAAAAAAAATAGAAATAAAAATTTGATCAAGGGTTTTAGTTTCAGGGCTGTATCATCTATGCACCGCATGCAGATCTCAGAAGGGCTCATAAGACACTTCTCTGTACCCATAGGATGGAGTCTTATCAGAGGCATCCGTTTTTATTACCTTAAGATCATCCTCCTCCTTGGCCGTGCTGTTTGAGAAGTCACTGTCTGCAGTGGTGGCGGCGCTCACAGGCTGATGCAGCCTGCTTTCGGCAGCCAGGTCCTCTCTGTGCCTGGTGAATTTGTCCACCAACCGTGTATCCTTGGAGCGTTTGGTCCGCATAACTTCACTGGCTGATGTCTTACTGCTAGAGTTGATTTCAAAGATAGTCTACATCGAAAGAAAAGAAGATTTAAAAAAAAATAATAATAATTTATTCCCGGTTTCATCGCAGGTTTTCGGGGAATAACATTTCAGTGAAATATCTGCATCTTACTTACTGATTTGGATTTGTAGCCCTTGATGGCATCAACTATATGAAGGCGCTCCAGTTCCATTTTCTCCAAACCAGAGCCTGAAATAAAATCAATCCAATGTTGTCATGAATCAGGAGCCGCCATTTGTGCATCATCATCAATGCTACATTTTTTTCCTGTTATTGGTAGTCCTTCGTCAAACTGACCAAACAAAGGATGAACAGCCATGCTGGACAAGTCTGAGTTTTTGACCCGTCTGAATGACTCTGGGGAGGGGTGTGGTCTGGATTTGAGGTACTGCTTGTAGGCGTTCTCGGAGATACGGTAAAGATTTTGCAGGTCCAGGGAGTTTTCATGAGCCGTGACCAGGTGAGAGCCTTCATCATCCAAGATGGTCTGAGGAACTCTACCAAACACGCCGTCTGAATCTGGAGGAAAGGGACAGCAGTGAGTGCAACGGATAGAGCAATGAAATAACTACACAAGAAGCTTTAGATAGGTAGAGCCATCAGAGCAAGCGTCAGTGCAAGACCTGGATAGCATTCGTAAAATTGAACCTTGAGTGTGCTCAGGTGTGGCAAACTGAACAGGCCTTCCAAGGAAGAGGTGGAGATCATAGACAAAAGGCATCTCATCTGGACAAACCATACTGTATGTGGCCCCGCTGCGACCCGCACGCCCCACACGGCCTGATGGGAAAAGATAGATGAAGAAAAAAAAAATTTTTGTCATCATTTTCTAAATTTAGAGCAGATAAGGATTCTGGTTCAGTGCAAAAACAACTAACCAACTCTGTGCAAGAAGAGCTTCGCCTTGGAGGGGAAGTTGTAGTTGATGACATTGTCCAGCAGGGGGATGTCTATACCACGAGCTGCAACATCTGTCACAATAAGCACCATGGCTTTCCGATGCACAAACTTCCCTATGTTGATCTTCCTGGCGGTCTGATCGAGGGCGCTGTAGATGTAGGCGCACTCTATGCCTTCTAAGGTTAGCAGCTGGAGATCAAAACAAAAGTACATTTCCCACCAAAGCTCTTGTTTAATACACACACCGTTATTGTGGCGTCGTCACCTCACCTCTTTGAGGTACTCTACGTGGTGTTTGGTGGCAACAAAGACCACCGTCTGCTCCTGAGGCTTCGTGACATTCCTCAGGAGGTGCAGCAGCAGCGCTGGCTTGTCATCCACCCGCAGGTGGCAGAACGACAGCTGATGGAGGACAGGGGGAAAATAAAACACATGGAGAAAGTCGAACACATACGCGGTCAGGATTTCGCTATAAGCTCCAGGCGCAGTCGTTTCTGGGTTAAGAATTTGCAAACATTTCAGATAATCCTCTCAGATGTTGCACTAAGAGGATAGAGCACATGAAAGCATCGCTTTAAGTGACCTCATCGTGTTATGGTCACGGCAGTGTCCATATCGAGTGCATTTTGAATATAGAAAAATAAAAAAAATAATGAAATAAGCATATTTCCACCTTTCTGTGAAAGGAGTGCTCCAGAATCTGAAGCAACGGCTGCAGACTTTGATGTGATTGACGAGTAAAATCCTCTTCTTACCTTAATCTGGTCACTGATCTTAGAATCCACATCCAAGCGAATCAGCACAGGTTCCGTCAGCCCTGGAAGACATTTTTTTTTTTTTTTTTTTAGTTAGCTTGGACTTCAAGCACTGATATTACTGTTGAAGTGAGATCATTAGGATGATTCTTTTGAATGCCTTGGACTGGGACTGATTAAGTGTTCTTCAGAATTAATACAAAAAAAAAAAAAGATCTTCTCATGTTTAAAGACTGCCGATCTCACCCGCTCTTGCAAATTCCACCAACATTTTGGGAAGCGTGGCAGAGAATAGCAGAGTCTGTCTGGTATCTGGAAGCCTCTGAATGATCTCCTGAAGCTGCTCAGCAAAACCCATTTCGAACAACCTGAGGGGAGCAAGTTGCAAATAAGCTCACACACGTGAAAAAGTGAAGTTACAATATTACACCTAAGACTGGGCAGCTGGATTTGTTACCTGTCAGCCTCATCAAAGACCACGTACTCCATACTGTGCATCTTCAGATTCATTTCTGTAATGACATGCATGAGACGACCGGGGGTGCCGATGATTCTGAGAAAAGGGCGGCAAAGATTAAGGTTTCCACACAATGGAGTGCATCGATGGCAGGAATCGGCACTTTGTCAGTTAACACCAAGGCAAAACACTTACATGTCAGGGTTTTCATGAAGAGCGGCAAACTGGTCCTCCATTCTGGAAAACAGCAGAGACTCTGACCATCACTCGGTGGTTAAAAGCAAACAGGAATATGAACCTAACAGTATAAGAAAATAGAGGCAACACGCACCTGTCTCCACCGAGGATCAAAGCCGTCTTGAGGCCGGTGAATTTTCCCAACTAAGACATCCCAAACAGAAGAAAAAAAATAAGTAAATCGGGAGCAGAGTTGAAGAATAATTACAATGTGTTGTGATTTCATCCATGTAATGACAAAACCTAAGCAAACACCTGCGAGTGTAGTTGACTAACCTCTCTTGTGAACTTCATGGTCTGTAGGGCCAACTCTCTGGTGGGGGTCAGGATGAGGGCTCTGGCTCCTGTTTGGGCTTGAGGGGCCTTTAGCTTTTCAAACATGGGTACCAGGAAGGCAGCCGTCTTACCACTGCCCGTCCTAGCCATTGCTACCACATCCTTTCCGTCCAGAATCAAGGGTACAGTCTGTTGAAAGTGGTGAAGAACAGAATTCAACATCAAAGGTTACGGAAGTCACTCAAGTCTGACTACAGAATCAAAAAGTGACACTAACTTACCTTTCTTTGAATGGGTGTAGGAACTTTGTAACCCTTCTTCATGACACCTTTGTAGACAGGGTAACTAAGACCTGAAATGACACATAATGGAGTTAATCTATGCTGCCAGTAGATAAACAGGTGATCTGACCTGACCCCAAGTTCCCTTCTGCACACTTACCCATGGACTGAAACCCTCCGGACTTCTTCTTTTTCTTGTTTTGGGCTCTGACCAGCTCCCTTGTGTCAGGTTCCACATCTGACAAGCAGTCTGACGCCGCTGGGAACCGCGGCAGCTTCCTCCCTGGCTGTAAAGTAAACAGTGTGAAACACTTCAACTGAATCTACTCTGAATGCAGTTTTCATCTGTAAAGCATGTACTTCATCTCTTGCCATCCGAGCTGACACTGAGCAAGAGGTGCAGGTCAACAGAGATGCACAACAAAACACATTCACACTGTAACACCCTGCAGTTAAATATCCACATAGTCGAGTTTATTATTTACAACTGGAAAAAGCTAATGCAGGTTGAAATTGCATTTGGGACTACATTCAACAATAAGATCTTTACGGTAAGATGGAGCTAAGTCATTGAGAGCATTTCGAATTCTACTCTACATTTTACAAGGAGACAAAGTGAAGGGGCCAACACAGGAGAAATGTGTCGCTTTGTCACAGCATGTCCCCAATTTCTCAACTATAGTGAAATGCAGTTCAAAAACAGCTCTGTCTCCATATCTGTCCTTAAAAAGCTCAGGGTGATATGTTGCAACCACCGAACTCCATTACCATGTTTATTTCCGAGGTCAGTGTTTTTTAGGTGGTTGTCTGCTGGACCACATTGTAGTGAGATTGCTTTAAGAAAATCACATTAATTTAATGGACGGGCGACCTGTCCAGGGTGTACCCAGCCTCTCGACTGATGACAGCTGGAATAGGCTCCGAATAAGATGCTACTATTAAAAATTAGTTGAAAAGTCGAGTGGAGAATTTGCATACAATAACTTAGACTGTTAATTTCTGTAATAGATATAAAGTAATATCCTTAGGGGGCATCCGGATTTGAACCGGGGACCTCTTGATCTGCAGTCAAATGCTCTACCACTGAGCTATACCCCCACCTGTAAGCACATGGGCTACTCGCGAATTTCACCCTGAAGAGTTCACGTTATATAAACTTTGGAAATTGTTTTTTGTTTTTTTAAACGCTACCATACACAGACATATTGTTTATCTACATTTATATTCCTTACAGAATCATCGTCCTTAATTTCAGCAGCCAGTTCAAAGTCTCCGTTGTCAGAGTCAGGCTCCTGGTCCCTGTTGGCTGTGGGTCTCTTTCTCTTCGTCAGTTTCTTCTTTTTCTGACCCATCCTGTCGCTTTTATCTATTTCCAACCTTCAGTTGAAAACCTTATTGAACAGATTAAAACTAAAACGGCACCAAAGAGTTCATATCATCTCAAAACACAACATCCAGGTCGGCAGACATATTGGAAACACGTGTAGTATTTTTCCTTTTTTGTCGTCTTCTTCTTCCGTTTGGTTTGTTGCTTGCAGCTCAACCCTGCCACCTACTGCTGCGGAGAATGTGGCTCTTATAACGGCATTTTGCACTTCTATTCGATTTATTGCTGCGAATTACTTATTGTACTGCGTTACTTCTAGGTAATATGTATTTATAGGGAGGAAACACATGTATGATCTGTTTTTGCTCCGTGTTTTGTTGCGTCCTTCTCCTTACTGTCACCATAAGATGTTTTTTTCCCATTTAACTCTGCAGACCCTGCACTCCAAACTACTCAATTTTTTTCTTCATAATTCCTTCTTCAACCAAAAACATGGTCAGTAAACTGCACAAATCTTACGGTTGTATTTGATGACTTCTGAATTATGTTAGTAGTATTTCAAAGCACAAACAAACATCATTTAATAATGTCCTCCCATACCCAACATTACTACAACTGTTGATTAGCATTGTTATTATTATCAATATTGTTGTTATTGTTATTATTGTTATTGTTATTATAATCATTATCATTTTTGTTTTGATTAATTAGCCCATATTTATATTGTACCAAATGAGGCAATCTAATCTCTTGCTGACTGTTGCAACAAGATACAAGGATGTGCAGCTGGCAAAACAACAGCTGGGGAGTAAATCCCTTTCCGTGTACACATTGTACTTTCTTGAGATGCAACCATTGACCATTTTTAATTTTCAGCATGGCTCAGTAGGCTGGATTCCATGTGCTTGTAAAACAAATCGTCATGTCATTATAATTTGCTGTTCTTTTAACTTGAGGGACATTTTTCCTCTTTTCATGTCATAATGCTGGCACAGATTTAAAAGGTTCAATGTACATCCTTAATGCTTGTACTTGGTTGTTCAATAACATGATTTGAAATATCTATATCAGTACATATCAAAATGTTATTATTTAGTTTGAAACCTGTGAGCTTTGATGAACACTTAAAAAAAAAACTCCAGATTTGACACTCTGGTGCTGAGTTCTTAAAATCCGATAATTAGGTATAATATTATTACCATCAGTAGTCAGACAATGGTGAGCCATCTATCTGTAAATTGATCAAGGTTTTTTTCTTAATTTCCTGATATAATCGATACAACTTTTTATTAACAAGGCACCTCTGAAGACTTCTTGTGCACAGTTGTTTAAGAGAGAGACAACACGAGCAGCACTTTCTTTAGCTTTGAAAGCTGGCAAAGATACCTCATTACTGAATCTCCTTTCACTGTAAGTGTTGTTCACATCCTTGTGGATATTTCATGAGCATGATGTCATTTTAATGTTTTCACATTTTTGTCCTCTTCTTTTTTGTTCTCTTTAAATTCAATGTGCCCAAACACACAGTTTTGAAAAATGATGTACAGAGGAACAATTCAGGTTAACAGCAAACATTTGAGGTGTTGAAGTATTGTTATAATGATTTGAATAAATGAAACATTTTTGAATATTTTCTTGATAAATCCAGTTTCCTGTCTCATTCACAATGCAGTCATCATATGTCATTGTCAAGTAAGTAGTGCACAGTGTCCCAAAAGGGCTAACTTGAATTCTATTTCACAACTACAGGCGGCAGTTTCCTGTTCTCAGGGAAGAAAATGGTTATCTATTTAAACTTGTCTCAGATATTAGTCTAAAAACATGTTCAAATGTAAAAAAAAATACATTGCTTTAAAATGCCAACTGCATGATGACTATTTATGAGTCAAAACTCATAGCTCCAAGGAATAATACACTTCTATCTGTTGCATAACGTTTCATGAGGTGAATACATGGGACATTTTGGCAGGCAAAGCCTAACCATGAGTGCGACAACTGTCACATTTATGCCACTGGAATCCAGAAAAATTCACATGATTTCTCAAAAAATTTATTTAAAAAACTGACGTTACTTCACTGCACAAAGGTTTGTGACAGAATCTCCAGGTTTCGGCATTTGTACTGTGCTGATTTTAGGATTCTCTCTCCCAATGCCACATGAACTACACATGCACTTAACTACTGCAAGTCATTTGTCAAAATAGTGCGATTGAGTTTGAGGTCTCCCTGTATTCAAACTCATCCTGTATCAAAGCTTATTTTGGACTTTGGACTGCATTTTACTAAATCAGTCTGTAAGTGGATCAAATATACAATAAAATAGCAAAAATAAGAGAGTTTGTTGCTTATTTTGTCTGTCTGATTTTGTTGGAAATAGTCCTAAATAAATACATTAGCCATATAATTGATCTTGAGTCTCCTATAATCTACAATTTTGCACATTATTTAATTCAAAAGTCTTTAATGTCCTATATGATTTAACAAAATGAATGCTGCTGTTCAAGAAGACCACAGCCCAATACTGAAAAAAAGGCCCCAGCCCTCCATCTACCTGAGGGGAATACAGTCACCCATGAGAGTACACTTATTTCCTTTAATCCAGTGTATACATTCTGCATTGCAGAGCGGTTTTGGGTTGGAACACATTTTGCTTTTGTTCAAAACAGCTACAGATTGATCTTTTAAACACTTAGTGGAAATGTGTCCTTTGGATGATAAGAGTGTCACTAATATGGCAGCCAAAATGTGTACTGCACTCTTTGAAGTCAGTGAGCTGATGTACAATAAATAAGGCAACACCATGGCAACAGCCTGGAGCTAATGGCACCAGTGTTCTCTCATACAGCCTGGCAGCTGTAAGCAGGAACTAAATCTGTTGAGTAAACTAAAAGAGCTGCAGGGTTTACTCACAGGCAATAAGTGCAGCCAGTCACCCATAGCATCTACCTTATAGATTTTTAAGATAAAGCCTGAGAGAATGAAGATATAAAGCCACGAGCAACGGGAAGGTCGTGGTGGTCTCAAGAGGGTGCAACAAAAATCCAGGTGGTGGCATGAATGTGCTTTCAAGTCAACCTCCACAGCTACTGGCAGTGACTCCACTGCTTTGTTTCCACATGAGCCAATCAAGACATTTCTTTAAAAAAATTCTTTAATTATATATGAGGTGAGGCTTTTAATGTTTTCACTGATGTGTTTGGTGCTCGCTGGAGTCACAGGGAAAGCTAAATGAACAAAACAAGAAGACAAATATTAACTGCTGATACATGGTTTAATGTTAAAAACTACTTTGTTTGTTTTTGTTTTTTTTCCTAATGGTCATTGCAGAACCATATTCACAGCCTGTCCAAAACGTTACATTCTAGCTCATGCATCTTCCCAAAAAGCTCAGTCAGCTGGCAACTCATGGCCAAACCATATTAGTTACATGATTTAGCCAGGCATTTAGAAGATGTGACTAACAAAAGGTGAATGAAAACAGTAGAAAGTAAAAATGCTTTGTTTTGGTTTGTTCATTTATTGTTGTTTTTTTTTACCTGTTTTGAAGAGGATATGATTAGATGGAAGTATAATACCAATCACAGTTTCAAGGCAATGGCTCGAATGGGCTGATAAGTCCATATATGTTTTTTTTTCTTACAGAGAATAACATGACAAGATGTTGGGCTTTAAGGTAATTTTCACTTTCAGGTTTCGGTTCAGTTTGTTTTGGAGTTCAAGTCAGCTGCTCCTGTATGACGCCCACAGAGCTTCTACACTTTAAAGGCTATTCCTTATTGGCTTCACCTTTTACATCTGGTGGCTACGACCATCTCAGCTGCATGCAAAACAATGCATAGTTATTAGTTAAATGCAATTATAATGTGAATGATCATCTTTTATTAACAGTGCACCACCGGGGAATAGAAGGATAATGTAACACTGCAAGATAACTGCTTCTTTTTTAAAGAGTCCCTTAACATGGACTGTTAAAATATGGTTGTTAGACCTTTAGCACAAAAATAACTAAATAAACTATGGAAAGAAAGGGAAAAACAAACCCCCCCAAAAAGCATAATTTGGCATCTTTGACAGTCAGATTGGATATGTCAAGTGCTTTAGTTTTAAAACAACAAGATCTTATTAGAAACTTTAGTACTGATTTGTGTTGACTTTTAGATTTGTGTGGATGTAGACTGAAAACGGCAAAATCAGGAATGTAGGGGGTATGCACTGGAAAATCTGAAGATTAAAAACTCTGCAGTGTAAGCTGTATTACATGGTTTTAGTTTGTACACAAACACACAGTTCCGCCAGCACTCAGTGGGTAAATGGACACTGAATGAAAGTCATTAGGGGGACAGATGTCAATATATCTCAGGTTGGATTTTTATAAAGTGTGAGTGTAGCAGATGTTGTGTCTAAACTTTGAAGATTTAGGAGAATACTTAAATTAAGAGATTATAGAGTTGATGGTTTCTGAAGATAAGCTTTTAAATGGGGTAGCGGTTAAATATTCTTCCATCCTGTCTGTGTTGATTCAAATATCATATTTGCTTCAAAAAGCCGGCTCTAGGTTAAGGGGGGGCTTTTAAAAAATAGTACAAACATCCAATTAGCATTACGACTGATGTACTGCAACATCTCAGGCAGACAAGTCCCTCCAGCAAGCCTTCAAACACTTCTTTGATTTACCAAGCCAGACTGCTGTACATCCAAGAGGCAAACATAATCTCTGAAATCTGATAACAGCTTCCCAGACTATTTTAAAAGGTTGTAAAGGAAAAACAGGTTTTTAGAGCTGAATCTTGTGAAAAGATTATATCACTCTTGTGGAGTTGGAGAATTACCGAGAATAAATCTGTGAAAAAGGACATTTTTGTGGCTTCGATATACCATTCAAGCCTCTGAATCAGCAGCGAATGTGCTGCGGGCTAACCTGGTGAGCAAATTTAAGTTTTAGGGCAGAGAGGGGCAAAGGAGACCGAAAGACCTTTGGCTCAGTGGGCTGGCATTGCTTTGTTAATGTGATAGTGCCACCCCTGGTGACAGCAGCAGATGGAGTGAGCACCATGGCTTTTACCCCTGGGCAAAGAGGCAGAGCAGCCACGCACAAAATGTGTTCACTGATTGGACTGTGCCACTCTAAGATGCCATGGGCTATTAAGACGCTGCATGAAGCAGTGACTGCATGCTTGAGAGGACTTATGCAATCTCAATAGTTTCTCTGGACACTGGATTCAAACAGCATGCTAGACCTCGTAGCATCAGGAATGGAAATTCTCATTAGGGCTGGACTGCAATTCCAACAGAAAATAATTAGAGGAAATTATACATCATGATGCATCTGTTGAAGTATGTGTGTTCCTTCTTATATAATGCAAAGCAATAAATTACATTATATTGTGTTTTAAAAACACGGGCACAAGTGGCATTGATATATTTTGAGAAATAATGTGATAAATAAGCAAAGATTCCTAATTCCTATAGAAAATCGTTTATTATTTGACTTGCATTTTACAGTGCAATAAAGCAAAATTCAGAAGTGCTTACATTTCTACAACTGATCCATAAGCCCTTTGCTCAGAAATGTCATTTGCTGTATAAGTAGTATCCGGCTTTGCACTCCCTTTGGTGTAAAACTGCAGAGGCACATACATTTGGTCAAACTTTCAATTACTTCATAATCTGGTTGCTAAAAGGCAGTTTCCCTTCAAGACCCTGGTAGTTAATCTCACAGCTAGTGTCAGTAATAGGTCAATAATCATGGGATCTGTGACAAATGTACAAAAACTGTCCCCAGAGGCCAGCAAAAGAGACCCCCAACACAACAGCCAAACTGTGGAGGCATAAAAAATTTCACCTATAAGAGTTCTTAATGTCAATTTTAGACACAGCCACTAGAATATATTTTCTCATTGTGGAGTAACATGGTCTAACACTGACGGATTATTGCTTATTAACACTGCAGAGACCCAGCTGTTTAGCAGATAAGACGTAATGGCCATTTTCAGCTTAATTTTTTTGTATAATTTTAGGGGAGGTTTATACACAATGACAGATGCCCGAAATAAAGCTCACAGAGCAGAATTAACTTTTAATGTGTATCCTCTTAACATCCTTGTTTTTTTTTCCGTTTTGGTCATTGCTTGCACAGCCTCGAGCTCAGTTTTTCTTCTGGTGTCTTAATTGCAATTTCATCAAGAATTTAAAGCCATGTAGTCCTCCCTATTTTTGTCACTGTCACTCTAAACTAGCCACCGGCAGGGACTTCAAGGGTATTTAAGGCAGCCATTGTGTATTGTAAGATAAGTCAGAAGCAGCTTGGGGAACTCACTTTCATCATTGTGGTGCTGCTGGACCTTCTCTCACCCGCCAAGTTCATCCTTCATCCTTCCCCCTTTTTCATGGTTTTATCACTCAAAGGCTCAAGCAGCTCAGCGGAATATAAATGAATAAGGACTGTAAGATGGAGAGAGAAAAAATAGTTGGGACAAAAATTATATGTGCACATCAGCACTGGGACTTTTACAAAGGCTGCTCTTTCATGCTTCACAGCATTCAGTTCAGCTGTGTTAATGCGAAAAGAAAATTTCACATTACAGATTCATTACCCCTGTTCACAGCAACTGGATATCCTGGAACAGTGAGTTGCGCGTATGCGTGTGCTTTGAGAACAAGCGTGCATAATGTGGTGTCATTTTTAGAATTAGCCGAATAATACTGAACATTTTTAAAAAATGCATGAACTCAGTTACTTCAAGGCTGGAGTTCAAAGACACACACCCAAAGGAGGTTTTTCTAATTCTAGCTTCAAACAATTTTTTTCAAACCTTATTTTGTTTTTATTATTTATTCTTAATTTTCATTATGACCTTATTATGGAACATTCCATGCCAACGAGGCTCACAGCACTGTCGACATTAATTCAATATTTTCTGTTAAGTTAATCGGACCTTGCAACATCCTAAATCTTCATTCCAAAACCTTTTTTTTTCCTTACCCGTGTTTACAGTTTAGCCCTTTGAATGAAAAAAACCTAATGGACAGAGTAATTCTGAAACAAAAATGTTCACGTAATTTGTAACTGAACAGTTGTTGTTCATTTTTACTTGAAACAAAATCATTAACAGTCAACCATTTCCTGTGTGAATCATGAATAATCCCGTTTCAGTGGTGAATAGCTTTTTCATTTCTTGCAGACACTTTTCTTATATTGTTCCATTGTGTTGTTTAGTCTTGCGTGTAAAAAAGACTTTCATAGATTCTAATAAATATAACTTCTCTGATTGAAACATCAGTTTTAATAGTATCTTGGTGATTTATTCTAGATTACTTGAATACTCTTATGTTTTGGTGAAGTGTGTTCTTTCTTTGTAGATGTATGAAAACTGACAGCCCCATCTCACAAGATGACAGCTGAATGATACAGTTGCCCGTAGTTGTGTGCAAGATGTGGCACTGTAACAATAAAGCTGCAGAAATGGTGAGGTGTTGTTTTATTGGCCACTGTTTTGTTCAAGGTAGCATCCAGGTGACATGATACAGTCCATAACCACATGCTTTTTAGAATTCAAGTGCCATGCATTTTTTTTTATCAATCGCCTCATCCCACTTTTTTTTCTTTGCCTAACCCTATCTGCATGCTTTAATTGATAGCAAAGAAAAAAAGGTGAAAAGCTGGTGAAAAATATTGGGTCTAAAAGGACTCAAAGTGGTCCCTCTGAGGTGGAACAGCACCGTCCACTTCCTCCTGCCTCCTTCCAACCATTCATTGAACATATACAGTATGTGCAATATCACATTTGTGCAGTGTGGTCGTCTTATAATTTTTGAAAGGCAGACAGTGGTGTATAATCCTTTTGTTGCTCAGAAAGAGTCTTAATGGTGAACACTGCAACCGTATGTTTTGTGCTGTGGAGCAACACAACTTGTACACATGCTGGTGTGGGACTGCTTTGAAACTGAGCTGTATTACTCCACTGAACTTCATTTTTCTGTGAAATTGGAAAATGTTCATATTTTCTGCCGCTGTATTCTTGGGTAGAAAGATTTGATCTAATAGGTATGTATTGTTACTATCTCGACATCAAGGATTTTCCACCTGTTTTGTACCCACACTCACTGGCAACTTTATCAAGTACAAATATGACGGCAGCCAACAAAAAAAATCAATATTTTTCAGCTTTCATTCCATAGAACTAGAGAACTTAAGGGAGAAATGAAAGATTGCCATCAGAAAATGCTAATAGATGTAGCAATAATGTACCTCCATTTGTCTTTACTTATCTCGACTGAATAGGGACATTTTCCCATAGTTATATCAAGTTGCTCATCTTTATTTGCCTTTTATGGTGACAGGACGTTCCCATTAACATGTGAAGAAGATCTATTTTTCCTTGGAGTATTAGTCAAGATGGAAGCATAAAACAACAAATAGTTTGCAAAATGAATTGTTTATGTAAAGCAACTTCTGTGTGCTTTTTTTTTTAAGTATAACAAAACAACTTATAGGTAGAGCTGCCCTAATACTAGAAAGGACCAACATTTGGTTGGAAGAAATTGAGAAGTAGGCTATTATTGGAGATGTTTTAGAAAACGGGGGATTCGTTATTTGCACATAAATTCTATGACTGTTGTCTTTTTTTGAAGTATCAAAAGAAAAGAGCTATTTTTTTTCACTTTCATCATCTTCTGTACATGAACTTAGCAGGAACTTTTCCCCATTCATTTTCTCTGGAAAATCCATAGCTGAACTTAAATGAGCTGGAGTGAAATGACCCATATGCCTCACACAGATAGTACACACTGCTAGCATTTATTTTCTTTGCTCTGTTTCTCTTTCTCTCACAGTCACACAAACATACATGAAAGCCAAAGTTGAGAGTCAACAAACCCACATCTGCACCCTCCTAAATACCAACAGGCACATGTGTGTGTGCAGAAACGTGACAAGTAGATGTACTGTTACATGATTAGCCATTGTCTGTTTTGTAAATGAGCTCTTATGAAATATGAGTTTTTCTACATTCCATTGTAACATAAAAAAAACTGCACTTGCCTCTGTAAATATGTCTTAATAGGAGTGATAGTCATCATTGGCTGCCATCTATCAGGCCAGACCATATGTTGCTTTGGTTGGGGATGGAATGAGGGCTTACCACAAAGCCAGCCTTATCCTCTGGCATTACAGTCTCTAAGAAAGGATTTAGTCTTTAATTCTTGATTAGATAGAATTTTCTCCCCTGTGAGAGAGTGTAGTGATACACCAAGCAGAGATAACCTGTCCTATTCGGAAAGTGTGAGTGTCTGTGTGTGAGAGTCCGTTGGCATTGGTTCCACTCAGAGACAGACAGACAGATGCGCCCAAACCTAAACCGCTGGTGTGCCGTCCCGTTTAGCGCCTGGGATTTTAACGCATTGTGATTGGGCTATTATTAGAAGCAATGGATTATCAATTAGGATTTAATCCTGATTGATGTGTTTGCCCCAGCTGGAAAAGAGCCACACTCAGAGCTTTATTGTTTGGTTTCATCTCTGTGATGACAAAAGGTGGTTCTTCATTTCTCTCTTCTTCAGAGGGTGACAAGAGAGAGTGGAGGATTTTTTTCTCCTTTTCACAGTCAAACAGCTACTTCCAAAAGCTTGTCCCTCTCAGGACGTGAGGAGACCACTGAGGAGGACATTCACTTATTTAGTTCCTTCACTCAAGCACCTTCCTCCCCTTGTCTCTTTGCCTGACTGGCTGCTGAGCTGACTGACTGCCTGTTTGGCTCTCTCTCTCACTGGAGTCTCGCTATCGGTTCACTCAAACTGTGTGCGGGCTTCGCTGAGGCAGAGGTGGAGAGAGACAGTCGGGCTGCTTAGGATTTGAAAAGAAGGATCTCTGCTAAAAGAATTCTCTCTGTCTGGTGTGGTGGAATATTAGATGTAAGCAGAGGAAATCTCTGCCTCTTCCAGCACAGACCACTGACCACCACTCCTGTGCTGCATCCATGACTTTGCATAACTGGTTTGTGTACGGATTTGGATTTATCTTGGTTTGGGCGCTCTGCTTGGCACAAGGTGAGAGGGATGTATTTTGAAATGTATGTTGCTTGTTGCAGTGCTCAGAGACATATGAATAAGCTGCGTGTGTGGATGTGTGTGTGTGTGTGTGTGTGTACAACGAAACTGAGCACTAATGATATCACAGACAGTGATTTTCCCTTACAGTCTCCTTTTCACAAGAGATCGATGACATGATGTAAAGTTTTTAAGATAATATATATATATATATATATATATATATATATATATATATATATATATATATATATATATATATATATATATATATATATATAAAACAGCAACTGTAAACATCAACTTTGGACATATGCAAAATGATAAAGTAGCACACAAGTGGAAGTGTAGAAAACAAAACGGTGAGTAATGTAGTCCAAAAGCAAAAGAGAGCACACAATGAACAGCCATATCTTAAAAGCGGATTCCAAGGAATGTGCATTTGTGCTGGCTGTAATTGACCAGGGAGTTCAAATCCATGTCTCACAACAATATGTAATATCCATATAAGGGGCAAACTAAATTTCCCTATAGAGCACTAATGATTGACCTGACTCTGCTTGGCCGTAACCATCATCTCAATAGGATCCAAACAGAAAGAAAATGGGTTGGTTATGTGTGCTGAGATGCTGCTCTGCTTTATTTGAACCCCAGTATTTCATCTGAGTCAGATAAGCTGTAATCCAGCTCCAGACACCAGGGTAAAGTCAGCTCCTGCTGGTTAATGATAGGTTGTTTAATGATACAGCAACATTCATGAAAGTCAGTAAATGAGGCAGTCAATGATACAGATGATTGCATTAACACGTAAATAAACGATTGAAGTCTCAAACAGTGTTGTATCTGAGGAAAATTATTATATTTCTGAAAATTCACATAATCAAGCATCTGTGATATCAAAGAACCATAAAAACTTTGCCAGACAAATATTAGAGAACAGCACAAAGCTTAAAACCATAAAAGCACGCCATGTATTACCTAACTATTTAAAATTCTTGAATAAAGAAATCCTCCTGCATTTTCTTTGTTTCTGAGATATGAGTTAAAACTACAATATGAGCCTGCTTTAATACTGATGAAAACAAATATCTCTCACGCTTTGTTTTTTCCTATTTAACTCTAAGTGTGTCATAAAAGTGTACAAATAGTACTGCGATTTAAACCTTTTGGAGAAGTTTTGCATGTACTCTGCACACTAATAATGAGTAAAACTAGATTTAGGTCACAACAGCTTCGACAGAGTTAATCAACATTTTTAATGCATCCTGGGAGAGGAACTGGCGTAGGCTCATAATAAATTACACTGTACCATTCATTGGACCTGACTGTCTCCCTAATGTAGCCTCATTATGTTGACAAATGCTCATAGCAGGCAGCTTTTCAATGTTTCATGAGGGCCGTGTGTAACAGCACAGAACAGTGCATTTATAAATCACTCTTTGTAGCCAAATGTCAATGACAATTTCATTGTTTTTTATTTCCACAACCATTATCTTGTTCTAATGAAATACTGCGGTATTTATGAGATTTTTTACTATCACCAACAGGGGAATATGACGCATCCCCTACAGACTGGCATGTGCTCATGTGTCCCTGCAAGGCTTTACATTGATTCCACCAGATTTCTAAAGTGATTTTTATAAGAGCATTTGCCAAGGATTAGTTTGCTCCTGAAAGCTCCATCGGAGCTTTTGGTGGGCTATTTAACAGAGCAGAGGCGGCGAGAGGCTGAAGCCCGCTTTCTGCCCTCACACGAGTCCACTGGCCTGCACAGATAAAGAGGAAGGATTGGTTTCAGCCAAAGCTGATCTTCCATCTTATGTGGGTAGGCTTTCGGAAGGCAAGCACAGGTGTGTGAGCGGTTTGAATTCAAGACAATCCCTTTAAGCTCCGGTGGATTTGTTATGGTTAGGCTTAGCCTTACTTTCTTATAAGAGTTTAACATTTGAGAAGTAAGACAATTGCCCTGCGAAAGAGGGAAAGCTAAGATGAAAGGATTCTTTGGAGAATTTTTGCTCTGTTGGAAAAAGTTTTATATTGAATTGTGCTACGATCAAATCACTGCCAACTCCTCTCCCAGCAGGACAGGAATTAAACCTTTTTTTGGCAAATAACTATGCATTTTAAGACTTTCATTTCTGAGCTGAAAAGCAAATTCATAAAAAAAAAAACTAGCATCATACTGTCAAATCCTCTCTTTGCAGCAGCTTCCACCACAAACTGCACAGTCTGCTTGGTGGTAAAGACATGGCTTTGAGATCACAGCTTGTGATGGGGTTTTCTCCTGAAGGTGAGTCTTCAAGGACAGGAGAGAAGATGTCACCGCAGTCCAAAGCAAAGCCACTTGCTTTAAAAGTTTTATGTGGAATCTTGGCACAACTCAATGTCTTAGAAATAAAGCAATGATGCTGCAGCCAGAGTGCACTTCTCCACCGCTTATCATGTTTGGTGGACTTCAAATCCGAGTCGGTGCAGATTCTTCTGATAAAGATTTGGGATTGTGGATGCAATCTTTGGTGTTAGAACATCATCATTAGCCAGATTAAAGAGGACTCAAAGAGATTTTCTTCCACTTGCTGTTTCCAACAGCTAATTTTGAAAGAATGAAAAAAAAATGTGTGGAAGTCGTGTCATTACAAGTAAGTTTTGAAACATCACACAAAAAACACATGAAATGATTAACATAAATTTAAAAAAAAAATAGCTGAATGAAGCTATGCCAAAAATCCAAATGTGCCTGTAAAAATGAGGAAGGAACCACAAAGAGCATGTCTCAAATAATCAATAACAATTTAGGTTAACACAGAACACTAGTGCATCAGAGATTTATAACTCTGTCGCCTGCATACACATAAGAAAAAGTAATTTGTCCAAATATGAAACTGGGTTTTGACTCATAAAAAGCTGATGATAGCTAGTAACCTGCGCAATATCAAATATCAGCCTCCCTTCTTGCATTTTTTATGGGGCTATTCCAATTCCATCTATTTCTACGTCAATACCATATGACTGCAATTTTTCTTTAGAATACATTCCCAAAGAAATACAGAATTACCGGTAGTTACAACTCGAAACATAGCTTGCTACTCTTGAGATTTAAATGTATGAACAATTACTAGTCTAAATCAAGATGTATACACTGAATAAGATTATTGTGTACTGTGCAAGACACTACAGGCAAAATCATTGCTCTTTATGAATTTCTTTGTGGTTAATTTGTAGACACTTTAGCTTTCATATTTTTTTTAGCATTCATGTGTGTGTGTGTAAACATCTTTCATAGCAACTGTAATGCAACAAATTTTATTCAATGTAAGTTAACATTAGTGCATTTGGATATCTATTAGTTGAACATTTTTAACTCATCTTACTCATCTAAAAAAAAATATGTTTCACTTCATTATTCTTTATGCATTTTAGAATGTTCCATTTAGAGACTCTAATGTATTTATACGAAATCCAACTTTACCAGCAGCCATTTCTACAGGTCAGATTCTTCTTCGATTCTCTACAGTTTGAGAACATTTGACACGGGTTTGGGTGCCTGACCAGAGCCTTTTAAATCAAGCACACATCCCACCCCATATTTCAGTGTTTTGATGATTATCTCTGTGAGGAGGATCCAAACAGGTCACAGTTCAAAAATCCAAAGTTTTACTAGAAGTGGTGTTCAAGACAGTTGCAGCTGTGAATTTGAAGAACAATGTAGTAACTGATGGTGAACTGGACACGGGGTTTCAAGGCTGAAAGCTGCTCATGAAGAAGGCTGGAAACCAGAGCTTTCAGACACCATATCAGGCTCAATGAGATAGGGCAAAATGATAGTCCTCAGATCTTCAGAGGTCACTGAAGACCAGGGGCAGACGGGGTCAAACAGGACACATGACAGAGAATGGAGAGATGTCAGCAGGCTCAGACCCTGAAGGTGGTGGCTGACTCTGGAACTATGACTAAAACAGGAATGAAGTAAGTCAAATCTACCCACCCTGGAGCTGGCAACCACAGGCTGACAAGGGAACAGTCTTAATGCAGGCTGAGCTTTTACAGAACCTAGGTTTGGTGCTGACACAGTAGCTGAGGACGCATTGGTAGGCATTGGCCTAGTAACTGTGTGAGGTTGCATCGACCCACCGGGAAACTGCTGGCGCATCGTTGACAGGCAGTGGTGGGTGGTGGAACTGGGGCATTGGCTTGGCAAAAAAAAAAAAAAAATCACACAATAATGTATGTCAAATTCTGAATATTAGATCTGCAGCAAAACTAAATGGGGTGAATGAGGAACATTTTTTTTTTTATCAAAAATTTTAAAAAAAAGGAAGTGATGAAACAAAACCCCCAAAGTAGCACTTTTGAACCTCTATATATATTTTTTTTGCATAATTTAGTTTTTCTGATCAAACACCTTTAAAATAGCTGCATCTTGGTCAGTCTTCCTCTGGTAATTTTTCCATCATGGAGAGTAATACTCTGTTCACACTCCTTGATTTCAAAATGTCCTGTATTGAAAGTGTCTTTTGTTAGAGGTAGATTTGGCTGGATAGACAACGCAGCTCTTTCCAAATGACGTCATATCTTTCCTCTAACTAACAAATTGAATTCTGAAATTAATTAAGGATAACTATAGTGCCCGTGTGTGCAGCTCGCAGTGATAATCATCGTCTCTACCTGGATCTGTAGTGCGATAGGTATGGTATGTGTGTATATGTTGACGAGTCTGAGACTCGATATTACCTTCTTTACCTATCGCCTTAAGCGAGCCAATTTTTTTTTCTTTTCCACAGACCAAATGTAGCCCAGAATATAACACGCTCAATTCAACTTGTACCCTGATGCTTCATTTATCTTTTTTGTGTTACTCTTACAGTTCGAGGGTTGCAGTGCTATGGCTGCAACATCATCCAGGGCCAGAGGTATGTGGACGTGGGCTGCTCCAACCCAGAGGTCATCACCTGCACCCACTCACACAAGGGCTTCAAACACCGTTTCTGCATCAAGACAGAGAGCAGTGAGTAAACCTTCCATGAACAATATCTGCGCTTCTCTTTCTCCTCTCACTCAGCGAGCTAATGCACTTATGTATAACAGTTATTTAGGGAATATTTATGAGGTACCATATTTCAAAGTCATGATAAATTCCCTCTGACATACTATTCGACATTGATATAATCATTTTTAATCACACTCTCAATGAAATGTCCTTTGTCAGACTTACGGGAATATTCAATTTGCCTCTGCTCAGAGGATACTTATGCAACCTTGGTGTGCTTTGCTGAGTAAATTATACGTCATTCATTGTTTGATGTTAAGTCAAATGGAGGATGCAGACATCTAAGGCAGGATGATGATGGTCAGATGAGTATATCCATGGAAGCGTGGGCAAGCCAGCTGTTTCTTTGCTTGACATCTCAAGAATGTGCTCATGTTGAAATGGCGGACGAGGCATTTTTTTTCATTTGCTCAGAGAAATAGCAAGCTCAGACAAGAACTGCCTGTCACGCACTGTATAGCAAACTCTTCGTCAAAATCTTGTAGCAGTGTCTTGGTGATAATCTGCGGCTGGTCAGTCGGTTAATCTTCACGTGACCCTGTCAAACCCAAATCAAACAGATGCTGGTGAAGTCCCATAAGAGACTTAGAGTTCTCCTTTGTCCCAAAACAGATCACATCTGGCCCTAACCCATAACAACTCCTCTTCAAAACAAGGTTTCCTTAACTCCTCGTCTGTCTAAAACTCATTCCTTAAGTAGACTTGAAATGGGGAAAAATGTTAAAATATTTGAAAAAAAATCTGAGAACATATGACAGCAAAAAACAAAACACATTTCGATATTTTTGTTTTTTTACAATGCTCACATCATAACTACCAAGGATACTGTATATTCTTTTTATTGTAACAACTTAAAAAATTGACAAATGATTTACAGATTTCAAAAGCAGACCGATGCAGCCAGGCTTGGCGTGTTTGAGCTGCTGCTCTCATCAAAAAGACAAGATCACTCTGTGTTCAGTTTGGATCTGGATGATTGACAACCAGCTCTATGCTTTTGGATGCCAGAATACTGTTAGGCTTTTAAGGGGTTATAGATGTATAGATGTAAGAGATGTTGTTGGGTGCTAATCAAGAAGGCAATCAATATGTTATCATTGAAGAAAAAATAGAAAAACGGCTGCACTAGGATGATGTATCAAATTATGCATAATTTAACTGCTTAATAAACAGTAACAGTGTCACTTAATAAACAGTGAAGATACATTCCAAACCAAAAGGTTTAGATGACAAGCAAGAGTGTCTGTTGCGGTGCGGTGAGGGTTTGGATATGACATGTCTTATAGATAGATAGATAGATAGATTCCAGCAGCACCATAACAGAAAAATCTAAAAAAAAAGAATAGTATACAAAATTATACTCGCAAAGCTAGATAATAATAAAACAAAGAAATAAAATAAAGCTAAGGTATTCTTGTTTGGACATTTTTGGTCATTATTCTTCCAGTGATATAAAGATATTTGAAGCCTATATGTTATGCTGTAGAGAATAGCTAAAGTTGTAAAGTTGTTCTTTCCTCTGTTTAAGAGCACAAAATGCACTATTTGTCAAAGGACTGGTTTCACTGTGTGTTCTCAAGATCTCTAAATGTCCTCCTCATTATCCACTTGCAGCATTTGGTGCTTAGTTGTGCTTTTTTCCTGCTGAGCCAAACACCAGCTCATCACTCTTATCTGACTGACTGACTGACTGACTGTCTCCCCCGTCTGTCCATCCAGCGGCCCTGGGTATCGTCCTGACCAGTGGCTGTGCTACATCGAGACACTGCCAGCAACAAGAGCTACCCGGGGTGCGAATCCACTGCTGTGACTCAGATCTTTGTAACAGCACCCCCCTCTGGCATCCAAGTACACTCCACTACATCTGTGCATTGCTCAGTGTCCTACTGCTGAGGATGTGGTTGTGATCTGAAGTTAAAAAAAAACATCAATGGACTCTTGTATAGCTACTCATGTTATCAGCCGAATGAACGTGTTGGAGGTATGCACCATGAAATAGGTTTTTATCACATTGTTGGCTGGGACTAACAATCACAGCAATGGCCAAATAACACTGTGAACACGAGTGAGCAAAAGCATTCTGCAGCTTCTTACAGTCCTCATTTATTTTATTGTGCAAATACACTTTCTGAAAAGTAGCTTCTAGTATCTGTGTTGGATTCATACTGTCATTTTGGTAAAAACACTTTGTATGAGGCAAAGCAAAAATCATCAAGACATCAGGTTTCAGAAGTCTTAAGTCTACTTCAATGGGAAGACATACATCCCTTTTCTGTGTTGCTATGTTCTTCAAGATTAAATAAGGTTGTGCTATGTTCTTTCAAAGTCACAGGCTATTTACTTTTCTGAGCAAAATGTGTTTATTTTCAGTTTGTTGGGGAGCTGTATAGGCCAAGCTTAGGAAATCGCACTGCATGTATTCTTCGATTAAATATTGTTCAATTAAAGCATGTAATGTTGTGAATTATTGTATTAAAATGTTTCATATTTTTCAAGAGAAAATGGGCTTGACTTCTGCTATTTTTGTTATGTCAACATACACCACGATGGTCACAGAATCTAAAATCTTCATCTAAAACCACAATTCAAAGTTAGTCACATGGGCTTTTTGACTACAACAAGCCTGACTTAAAATGAGTACCAGCACAGGGTCAGCATCACATTTTTCCTTTCAAAATTCTCCACAGATTCTCTGTTTGTGACCAGCCAGGACTGCAGGCAGGCCAGTCCAGTACCTGTACCCTCTCCTTCCTCAGCCACGCCTTTGAAATGTGTTCAGAATTTGGTTTTTCATCCTCTTGTTGAAGAATGCAAATGTTTTCGGATGTTCTAGGAAAATAAGTCATGCTGAGGGCAGCAAATATTTTCTGCATTAATGCTGCCATCACAGAAATGCATGGCAATGTATCCCAGCCACTGATAGAATCCCATGCTATCACAGACCCTGGCTATTAGACTTATTGCTGATAACAGTGCGGATGGTCTTTTCATCTTTAGTCCACAGCACATGGCATCCATTTATTCCAAAAACGGATCTTAAATACTGATTCCATCCATCCATCCATTTTCTATACCCGCTTAATCCAACTCAGTGTTCCTGGGGGGACTGGAGCCCCCTGTACACCCTGAACAGGTCACCAGTCCATCACACGGCCACACAGAGACAAACCAGACAAACGAACATGCATGCTCACACTCACTCCTAGGGACACCTAGAGACACCAATTAACCTAACGTGCATGTTTTTGGACAGTGGGAGGAAGCCGGAGTACCTGGAGAGAACCCACGCATACACGGCATACACGGGGAGAACATGCAAACTCCACACAGAAAGGCCCCAGCCGGGATTCAGGAACCCTCTTGGTGTGAGGTGACGGTGCCAACTATCACACCACCATGCAGCCCAGAATACTGATTCCTCTAACCATAATACACATTTCCACTGAATGATGGCCTAATCCAGATGACTCAGAGCCCATATAACTTGACTCCACTTCTTGACACCTCTTGAACAGGTTAACAAAAGGCTTTTTTTTTTGCATAAGATTACGTTAGGCAGCCATAATGCACGCAGCAATGCAGAGCAACATGGACGTTGTTTGGTTGAGAAATTAGTGACAAAGTAAACAACTATTGCATTGTGAATAAAATCTACATTGCAGCATTTATTTGCTGGACTGCCATGAAATTTTTGAGGTGTGACTTGTTTTAGACGGTGAAAATTTGCTCTTATTTTGACCCTGCTCTCAGAGGCTGATAGTTTGGCTACGCCATGACACTTCCTGCTTCTCCTAACAGCTCTGCTAACTGCCTCCTGCACACAACAAACGTGGTACAAACGACTCATAAGTATATCACACAACCCCACATAAAACAAAAACTACTTAAATTAGTCCTTTAAAAAGGACGTTGTTGCTCAGAATATTGAGAAACAATCTCAGAGAATCTAAATATACAAACATAATGAAAAAATACGAGGACATTAAGTGTCTCAAAACTGTAAATAAAGAGAAACTAGCAAAATTTTGGACAAACATCATAATGTCAACTGCTCTATGCTCTCTTCCTGTTATTGCTGTGGTAAGAAAAGCAGATAATTATTCTTTTTGGAACACTGATACTGTGCAAGAAATCTGGATATTGTTGGGCACTTCATCAATTTTCTTTGGTTAGGTTAAGTTTGGTCTCACTCACTTGCCTCTGTTGCTTTGATACAACAATTTTCAGGTCAGACTGGATGCAGTGATCTCTCAGGGTAAAAGCCACATAGTAAAAAAGAACAGATAAATAAAATCAGGTGAAGCAGGAGTAGGGCATTAAATCCTTATACTTTCTCATGAGTTCACCAACTTGTGGAAATTATTAGAGGAAATGAATAAAGTGAGACTGAAAACTCCCAACACTTGTCATTTCCGTTTATATTCAGACAAAGGGTTGGTATCCCAACATCACCAGGGTTTAAAAGTGAGAAAAATCCCTTTCGATACTGTCCTGAGACATAGTCCAAGTTCACGTCATGGTTTTGATGGTTTCCGACAGTAGACAAGCAAAATGAGACCAGCTGAGTCATGATCAGGTATGGCACTTTGTTAGAATGAAGTGATGTACAGTAAGCATGCATAATCCAGAATTTGGTCATATTACTTTGAAATGTTGTCGGTTACTGCATACAAATTACATGGAAATGTTTGCCATCAGTAACATAATTTAATAAATTTAAGTTAATCTAATCTAAATTCTTGAAGATAACTAACTTTTAAATTAAACACTGAAAATATTCCACTTTAAAATGATCATAGCCAGTGTTTGAACTGGTTCATCTGAAATTTACAAAAACGTGCATGCATGAATGTCCAAATGTGCGCTACATTCGCTTTCCTTTTTCATACTATAAAAATATTAAAGCGTTAGTAGGTTTGTAAGTATTTGCACTACAAATTGCACATTTTTACAAATGTAATTTGGGCTGATTATCCGATTACAAATGCATTACTAAAAATCACTATTATTTAGCTTGTAATCTGATTACATAAACCTGATTGCATGAAATCAGTTATTACCCAACCCTGCTACTCTATACACCTGTGAAGGTAGTTGCTTTCCACGAGCTTAGTTAGTGCGTGCTGTTAGCGCACAAACTGCAAGTCGCCGCATACGAGGCTCTTTGTCCCAGAAGCCCATTGTATGGAGCGGAGGAAACCCTGTGCCGTGAGCAGCCATCTTGGTTAGACAGATCATACTTGAGCCAGGATAACCTGCATACCTCATCTGTGCTCCTCCAGAACTCAAAGCTCTAAAGATTTTATTCCTGGTAAGGACAGACAATTGGAAATATTTGAATGCACCATTAAACACGTACCGTGTCTAATTATCTTTGAGACACGAACATTTATATTAAGGAACAGCAAGCACTGTTAAGCTTAAGCTGTGTATACCAGGAGAAAGCTAAGTGAAAAGCTAACGGAGCTAACTAATAAAATGCTAGCTCCATGTTTATCGCTTAGCTCCATTAATATGAGTTATAATGTATTCAACGAATAAAAAGTAATCATGTAGACAACCAATGACTAGGTAGTCTTAGACTAGTAAAATTAACTAGCAACGTGTCTACCATAATCTGACAAAGTAGCTTGCTAAGGCAGTCGCTAGCTATCTTTAGTTTGGTGTATTGTGGGTTTTATGAAATAAGGCTGAGGCCAAGTTTGTTTTTGAGTCCAGTTATACCAATATATGTAATTGAATCGACTTGATGTATCCAAATAGAGGCAATTGACATATGAATTGTGATTTATAGGGTTTGTTGTTTGTCAGCAAGCAGGTAACTAGCGGTAGCTAATGCAAACTTCGCTGTCAAAATAGCTAATATGGGGCGGAGAATTTGATCAGATTCGACCATCTAGCTAGTTAACCAAGTCGGTGTCACTCTTTATTTCCCCTTCCGCCCGACAATTTTGATTTATCTTTGAGTTCCCATTAATAGTAGTAAATGAGTCAAACCAATGCAGTCATTTTGCCGGTTATTAAGCTAACAGTTAGCTAGCCGCCGTCTGTATAGGGACCAAGCAAGACTTTAAGGTCAAATTAAAGCGTTTAAAACACACACATCTCATTCTTGTTTGTTGTTGATTAGGCAATCCTTGTTAAATCTGATTTCTTAAAAGGAAGTAATGATTATACCATGGTCATCTCCAGAGCAGCGTTGCATTGAAGGTCTAATGCTAACGGTGTGTTAGCCTCGTCTTCGAGCTTGCTTGTACAAATAAATCAAATTGTAATAATAGATGAATTGCAGAACAAGATGAAAAGGGCATCCTTGCTGCCTCAGGTTTGCTAAATTGAGTATACCTGACTTTTTTATTTAACCCTGGAGTGTTGCATCATTTGTTTTTGGTGCCAATGCTGTCGGTATAAACAAGCTTTTCCTAACTGCACCCACCACGTTATTTATTGTACTTTTTAATCCTCTAAACATGTCATCATTTTATAGTTTGAGACTTTTAATATGAGTGCATTGTGGAGTACTCTTCCATGCTTCGAAATAAAAGTGATGATCTCTCATAATGTTGTTTCCAGCAAGTAGGGAGTCACATGATTTGGATAGTTGGTCTGAACGTCATGTAGACATGGCATGAACTGTATGTGTCATGATTTCCTGAGTGCTTAGGTTTTAGATTTCCCAAAAATAGTATTGTCACGATCATGAAGTTTCAGTTGATGACTGGCAAGCGGTTGAGTTTGTAAATAGTCATCCTTGGTTTGATTTATTAGTTGTTTTTATTGCAGGTTTATATAAGTGGCATTCATTTTCATGAAAATTGGAGCACTTTTATTTATAAAGTACATTTATTTTTTTGGCCTTTTAAGCTTTGTCAACAAAAACAGGCAGGACAGGTTGGATATGGGTAAAGCCTAACTGTGGCTGGCTTTTCAAAATTTGAGGAATTGGGATCCTACTTTATATTTATTTGAACGTTCATCTATTATGAATTTGTTCGAATTGGCATCCTTCAGCGATACTTTACTTAACTGCAAATCCAACAAATTTAGTGTCTCATATTTTGAGCTTACTAAAAGCCAATATGTGCTCCCTGCCTGCTGTCGGCACATATTAGGTTTGTCAGTGAAATCACTTATGAAATTGTCAATAGAAACTTATAGTATTTTGGTTACTCGTCTATTAAAAAAATAAGCGTCTTTGTTGTAATAGTTGGTAGAGCTAAACCCCCATTCAGAACATTGGGTACAAGAAGATTATGCCACTAAAACAGCCACAGTCGAGCCCTAAATGTCAGGAAAATTACATGGAAATAGAGTGGAAAAGTTAGATTTCTGATCGCTTAATTCAGCTGTTTGTGCTACAGGTGAATTGAAATGACTAATGACCTCACAAAATTGACTTGGCCAGGAAATTATGTAACAAAAGTTAAAAGCCCGCTATGTACTCTATGTATACTGGTCTCCTGATAACATTTGTTACTCACCTAGTTATACTTTTCTTACCTCGATGAGAAATGGCCATTAAAAGAAGGAAATGCACTGTCGCTGTTTCTCTAGAGAATCGATGTGCTGGGGAATAATGAGAAGTGCTGCGTCTGCAATCTGGTCACACAGCCTTAACTTGCCTACTTCTTGATGGATATTTTTCCTGTTAGTTTTTATGACTTTACATCTAATCCTATAGATTAAGTCCTCTATCGCCCTAGTTGGGGTCATGTGACAAGAGGCAGTCTAGAAAAAGACCATGGCGTGTTACTCGTTTCAAGGATGTCATTAGTGTGTGACTTGTTCATGGTCTGTTATATCTTAAGAACTGTAAACTGGGATATGAGCGTATGGGACACGCTCACTGTAATTTCATGCACTTCCATTACTCCTGTCAGGCTAAGTGGACTGATATAATGGAATTAATGAATGAACTGATAAGGAAAAAAACAAGCTTGTAGTCTCAGTGGAAAGTCATTATTGTGATATCAAAGTTAATCATGCTTACAAAGTTGTAATTAGGAAGTTACCCAGATAAATGATGACGTCAGAAGTTAATACAGGCTGCTCTTAGGTCGAGATACTTGGGTTTTCTTAGCGGAATTACAAAGTCCCTGGTAGAGTTGCAGGGGTTTGTCGATGGATGCTAGCGTCTTAAGTCTTTTGAATCACCAGCAAAAATACAGTAGTGCATAGCTTCACATTCATAAGCTTTATAATAACTTTAAAAAAAAAATACATCTTGTCACAACGATCTAGATTTAGGATCAAGGGTTTTTAATCATTTGTCCGTAAATATATTTGACATCAGATTGTTTACAAAGTGGAGCATTCTTCGAGCATGAGAAAATTTGACCAATTGTTAGGCAAAAACTTGGTTTTATTTCCTCTCTGAAATGATGTTGTTTCCAATTGTTTGAATTACACAGTTGTTGTTTTTTTTTTTTAGTTTTTTTTTTTTTTAGAAATTTCACCACCCAACAAGGTTGCATACATACTCTTACTGTTGTGTAGAATGATGAATATCCATGTAGCAAATAAAGATGAGGTATCCAGCCACGCACACAGTGGAATGGAGGAAAGGTCTGTATCACATGTGTCTGAAATCCTGCAATTGTCTAAAACAAGATTGTGTTCGTATCAAGTTCTCCGGAGGAGAATCCCATCTTGGAGGCAGGTTTCCATCTAGTTCAAGTGTGTTTTAACAGTCATAACTTGTCCTAAATTCACTGTTGCTCAGTTTTTATTTTACAGCTTCAAGTACAGCCCATTTATTCGTTTTTACCTCTTTACTTCCTTGCACCGATTATTTATTATTTTTTTTTCTTCCTCTTTAGCTTTTCTTATAACTGCCCATCCACATTTTTTAGTGGTTGTCAGCATTCATTGAGCCAGTCAGACATGGTCACTGAACTGCAGGCGTAAAGTATGAGTGTAATGCCAGCCCTGGATTTCGACAGCATCGCAGCTTTCACTCAGTTTTTGAACAAAGAAAAGCACCGGCTTAAAGCTAATAACTGTTGAAATTGACCAAGAAAGCTACAGGCTGATGAATGATTTTGCTTTTCATTGCGTTTTAAATATACACGTATATATATATTTTTTTTTTTTACAGCTGCACCTCAATACAGAATGACTAATTTCTCTTTTTGGGATTTGTAAAGTATTTAGTCAATATTTATACTTTTGCCAAATACTATAAAAACAGCCAGTAGCGGATAGATGTGAAAAGTGGAGCAAGCAATACTGATCATTGATGTATTCAGGAAAACAGTGTGTATACTAATGGTCATGACTGTGTAGCTGAGCAGTGAAGGTAACGTTATTGGAGTTGATAAGTCAACCCGTCAATTAAAAGTAGATTAATGTCTCCCAACAAGAGTTAATCCAGTGAACAAGCATCAATCTCAAACATCTGAAAATTAGGATTAGAAAGAAATCTGCAGGCAGTAGCAGGGATGTCAGAAGATCTGCTGTTTATAGCAGGTAAGCTAGTTCTGACATTGCTCTCATGTTAAAGGCAGAGGAGAACAAACAGCCCACAAATGAATGTTTTTATTGCCTTTGTATATTTTAGAATTATGAACTTGATTTAATCAGTAACTTTAAAGTCACGATACCCTCTCAACATCTGAAATGTATTGCTCAACATACAATGTTGTTAAGTTTATTGACGTTAAATTGGTGAATAATGTCGGGTGGTAAATCATAGGCTTCAGATAGTTATTTATGAGCACATTTCTGCTCCTTTAAAACAAGCAACTCCCTGTCGCTGCTCAACCCTTGTGTTTTGTGTGGATGCTTTTGTTGACAAGCATGATGACGATGTACGGTAAACCTTTTCCCTTCACATGTTGTCAGTGTGTGTCGACTTGACTGGGAACAATAAAGCATCGCTGAATTTCAGATAGGTGTCAGGACTATTTTTAGCTCTTGACACCTCTAATGCAGTCGGTAGTCTTGTGCACTTCCAGTGTCGTCAAAATTTGTTACATTGCTGTTACTCTGCTGTTCTGGGGAGGTCAAGGGGAGACTCTGATACTTTGTTTTCCTCTTTACGATTTTTCGTTTACTGTGCACTGAATAGGATTTTTCAGCCCTATGTAAATAAATGATCACCTTATTTGTCTTGCTTAGCTAAGATTTTGTGCCAGTGATTCTCTGATCCTCTGAAGTGAGGATATTGCAATCATGAATTAATTCATTGTTGATTGTGAGTGCTACAGGGCACTGATGTCATGACTGCCAGATCATTGAGGCATTCTAATATTTATTTGTCATATAAAGTACATATGTTGGTCTTTCCTGCATTGAGAAAAAAGTTCAAATGACTAAACTGTCCCTTCTTTTTTTTTTTTTTTTTTTTTTGTCTTTCAGAGCCAAGATGGCCACTGCACCATATAACTACTCCTACATTTTCAAATACATCATTATTGGTAAGTGAGGAGTGCCACTGACCACCGGCGTGGAGTCTTTCTCTCTAACCATACTGATGAGCTATTTTAGGAGCACTTTAAACATGTTGCACGCCATTCCCTCTCCAGTACAAGGTCCAAGGAACTTTGGAGTGGATCCAGCTTGTGTCTGTCTTTTAAATTGCAACATAATTAAAGTGTCACATTTTTGTAGATGTTTTTGCTGAACTGCATTTGTTCGACATTCTTCCTTATGGAACATCCCCAGCTTTTTAACTACTGTACGACCTCTAAGTGTACACATTGCTGCTTTTACTTGTTTACATATTAACAGTCAAAACACTGTGCTTGGGGTTGTTTTCACTTCTGTCAAACTTAAGACACGACTGCTTGTCTTAAGCTAGGATCTGAAAGGAAGGGTTTGCTGAAAATGTTCATGAGATATTTTGAAAGTATTTAGTGTTTCTGCTTTAAAAAATGTAGTTTGCGTAGTAAAAAAGTAAGTGCAAGCATTTAACTTTAAACATATCTGAAGGAAAAAGGCAGAAATTACATACGTATTTCATTGAAAAATAATATGAAAGACTGTATTGTTTTTAACAGTTGTAGCCATTTAAAAAAGATCTTTCTAGGCTTACGAGGTGCACTGTAATGCACCATGAAGTCTTGTACAAAACCATGTAGATTTCATTTTACATTCATGGCAACCATCTAAACCCCCTTTGGAAATGGGAGGCACGTCGTCGCTCTGCTGTGTTCTGTCTCTCTCTCATAAGTCCACATTAAATTTTAAGTGTTGTTGCTCGCTGCCACAGACGAACTGCTACATCATGTATGGGGACAACACTGCAGGCTTGAATAGAGAATTGTTGTTCTTCTGTTGTTTCCTTGGTTGACCTGAGTTTCTCTCTGTCTCTCTTCACAGGGGACATGGGGGTAGGGAAGTCATGTTTGCTTCACCAGTTCACAGAAAAGAAATGTAAGTGCTGCCCTGATTTTTATTTTTTTAATTTTTTATTTATTTATTTATTTTTTATTTAATTTTAATTTATTTTATTTTTTTCCCTCGTTTTGGTTTGTACTTGTGTCTCAGTGCAGGCAAGGTTGCCAGGTTCCAGCGGAGTGCTTAAATCGCTTTAGATTTCTTAATTTGCCAGCGGAAGTTGGTAGGATAGAAGATGAGTGTGAGCTCAACAGTGAGAGTCTCTTCTGTGTATGAGGCAGCTGCAGCCTCCCATTACCATTCAGCTCGGTTATGTGCTACTATTAACAAGCCAGATGCTGTGTTTCTCATTCACTTGTCTATGATCACATCCTGCCCATATCCACACACACCCCCCCCGAGATGATGTAGAAAAGGTTTTCAGTGTTGGTTGAAAAGAAATGAGATACTTTCTGGTTGTTTATACCTTCAATTTACACAGCTCTGTGGTTCTCAAGGTTGTAATTAATTTTTGCTGCTGCAGCTGCTGCTTCTTCACAGCAGAAATGAGGGACTTGTGTGCGAGTGTTCACATTTAAATTTATATACACGTTTTAAGTTTTTTTTTTTTTTTTTAAGTTTAGAATTTATCTTGCTGTTGTATGAAGAGCGACATGAAAATCAGATTATCCTTAGCCTCACTTCCGCCCTACAGTCATGGCAGACTGCCCCCATACAATCGGCGTGGAGTTTGGTACGAGGATAATCGAGGTTAGTGGACAGAAGATCAAGCTGCAGATTTGGGACACAGCCGGACAGGAGCGCTTCAGGGCCGTCACCCGCTCCTACTACCGTGGAGCTGCAGGGGCACTTATGGTCTACGACATTACCAGGTAAACGATGCCTCTCATGCATAGTGGCCACTCGGGTTTGACTTGACACCAAACTTTCACAGGATAGACGATTGTCACCTAAAACATGTGATGAAGAAAGTTGAAAGCAAAGGCATTTGGTAACCCAGTAGTCCAGTCCTCTTGCCTGATCATTACACCAAACCGACAGCTTAACGTGTGGAATGGGTCAAAACTGCAGGCAACTCCCAAGGAATAGAGAAAGGGTTCTTAGCTCAGCTGAAGACCTGACATCAGTTGTTTTTAATCATTGTTATTTTACAGTTTTCTGCCGGTTTCATGCACAGGAATGAGAGCAAAATGAGGAGTATTTTTGTTCTGGCTTGTGTGGCTGGTGTGATCACATTCTGTAGAGGAAGCAGAGAGACCTGCGGTCGGACAGGAATCCACCTGGCGCAGAGCGAACGCACTCTCCGCCAGGTGGAGAGTGGAAATCAGCCGGCAGAGCGATCATGTCCACGTCGGGGCTCTTGATGATCGCTCTGCCGGCTGATTTCAGGGCAACCATCCCGCGGTGTGTCCGCTCTCCGCCAGGTGGATTCCCCCTGAGTGTCCGCACCGCAGGGAGCTGAACACGGCGGGATGGCTCCGGCTGATTTCACCAGAGAGGAGGCAGGCGGACAGGGAGGCACAGACACAAGTTCCGACCGCAGGTCTCTCTGCTTCCTCTGTCCCCGCAACATTTGAAACTTTTCAGGTGAGAAAGTAGTCGTTTAGATCCCCAACGTGTTGAAAACCTGACAAAATACCGGCTGTTTACCATTTTGTTCCGACGAATTCGGCCCTTCTAAAGCTAGCCGCAGTGAGCAACGCACTTCCGGTTATTTTGACAAAATAAAATACCCGTTGCCTTTTATCATAGGGAAAGCCATTACGTGCTGTTGTTTTGAAAACAGGAAGTGAACCTACCCTCGTTGTAGCTAGCTTGAAACTGCGGTTTTGACAGGAAATGCCGGGTTGCCACCGTCCTGCAGTGCTTCTGTCTCGGCTTGTATGGTGTTGCGGGGCAACTGATTTGTCACTCACAAAACAAGTTGAATTGTTGCTAGATTCAGCCAGATTGAGCCCGAAAGTCGCTAGATAATTTTTTTTGTCGCCAGAGATGGCCAAAAGTCGCTAAATCTAGCTAAATTGGCAACATTGAGGCAGCCAGGAAAAACCATGGCACTTGTGACGTCACACGGAAGCCCCGCCCCCAGTCTGGAATTCCAGGAAGGTTTCCTAGCGGCAAATTCAAAATTGCAAATTTCATGCGTTTATGAAATGTTTTGGTGTAGAGTCCAATGATCATTATTGTTCCTCTGTGTATGTATTATCATTATGTATTGGGTGTAGTGTCAGCTTTCTGTAGGCCTTTAAGGGTGTGGTCCTCATAACCAGATGTTATCTTTTATGTTTCCATGTAGTTAAAGTGTCACAACCTGACAAAAATGACCTAGCATAGGAGACATAGATGGTTGTGAATATACGTGAATATATTTCACTGGAGTTAACTTACAACGACAGTTTAATTGATCCCCCCCAAATCCTTGACCCTGTTGTGAAGCCGTCATGTTGCAGCTGTGTCTGATCTTTCTTCAGTAATGGCGTATGACATCCTAGCTTGTTGTCATAGTAATCTGTCCCCTTGTTGATGTCATGCAGGAGAAGCACTTACAACCACCTTAGCAGCTGGCTGACTGATGCCAGAAATCTCACCAACCCCAATACCGTAAGTATTTAGTTTGCACATGAATCAGTCTTCTGTGCCTTTAAAACTTTATGGCCCCAGACCTTTCAAAGACCCTTTTATACACATATCTGTTTTTTCTTCTCCCTTGTTATCCATATTTCTTTGACTGTTGCTGTTTCTTCCTCTGCTTAATTTCCCGTTTCTCTTCTGTGCTGTTCTTTTTGAAGCCAGAGCCTGTCCATTTCTTAAATAGATTTTTCTTGGTAAATCTGATTAGCTCTACATCATCCTGCTCTCCATCAGTAGTGAAATGGGCCCGTGCAACAGTCCACTTCCTTATCAAGCTTAAACTAAAGGAAAGGTTCATTGACCCGCAGTCACTGCGGTGCACTTGGTCACATGTTCATTATTAAGTATTAATAACACCTCATTACCAGTCGTTTAGAATAAAAAGATGGCAGATTTATAGACTATTGACTTAAGCAGATTTATTTAATCAGATATTTTGAGTATGCTATTGATGTGAAGAGTCCAGGGACGGCACATTTCTAGTACTGTTTGAATATGTTCCAGAGATGTTATTGATGAAGTACCTTGCTCTGGCCAAGTGGTGGCACTGTTGTTGTATAATCGTGGGCTGCTTTTTTTTTTTTTTTTTTGTGCCCCAAGCGACATCTGTCAGCCACCATATCGATATCCGAACAAAACTTTCTCTTGATACAGCAAGAGACTTGGAGGGAAAAAAAAACAAAACAGCTCCAACATTTTCAAAGAAACAACTAAGAAGTTATTGGAAAGATTTGTTTTATGTTAATTCATGCGTCATCTGCACATGGGCACAGGTTGAGTCATGTCTCACATCAGATCTTAATGGGGTTGAAATAAATGACATCAGCAGGGTCTTTGCTCCTGTTTACTCTCTTATGCAGAACAAATGGATTAAACATGAATGTTTTATGGTGAACAGGCAGTTCCAGTAGAATTACTGTTGCCAGAGAGAAGCTCATTATATCAGTACATTACAGGTCTAATGACATTCGTCTTATTGCCAGTCTCTCAATAGAAAACTCAGCAGTGTATGCGCTGCAGCAGTATATTGCCCTCTGCTTTATTATTTCATGGAGAAAGCAGATTTCTCCCGGAGGGGCTCTTCTGTCCAGAGGATGGTCTCACTCTTCCACTTCCTGTCTTTGTTGTTAGGTGATCATTCTCATAGGAAACAAAGCAGACCTGGAGGCCCAGAGAGATGTCACGTATGAGGAGGCAAAGCAGTTTGCTGAGGAGAACGGTGAGCCAGACATCAAACAGGTTTTTCTGTTTCTATTCCTGACACAGTAAATGTGTTTGGGGGAGAAAATGGCAGATGTGTATTCATTGAAAGAAGAGGCTAATGAGGCCTTGTTATGTGAGCTCGGAACAATATTTTAATGACTCAATCATTGTCTGTTTTCTGTTGAACAGGCTTGTTGTTTCTGGAAGCCAGTGCAAAAACGTAAGTTTTTCACCCTTGATCTTTTAGTAACTACCCAACATGAGCTATTTCTTCTCCAGCATTATTTAAGTTTAATGTGTCTTTTTTCATTGCCCTGTATGTAGAGGTGAAAACGTTGAAGACGCCTTCCTGGAAGCTGCGAAGAAAATCTATCAGAACATCCAAGATGGCAGCCTGGACCTGAACGCTGCAGAGTCCGGGGTCCAGCATAAGCCATCGGCCCCTCAGGGCGGTCGGCTAACCAGCGAACCACAGCCCCAGAGGGAAGGCTGCGGCTGCTAATGACCAAGCAAAAGCCCCCGTGCCCTCCCTTCTTCTCTGTCTGTCTGTTTTCCCTCAACCAACTCCCTCCATCCATTCCAGCACCTCCGTACGTTCATCCCTCACTGCACCAGGAGCTGCAAGAGAACAGGGCTTCGGAGGAAAGGAACGGGGGGCGAATATCGACTTGGGCCAGACTGAGCTACGCTGTGTGGACTACATCACCTCCCTTCTCCTCGTCTTGTCTGTCTCCTTTTGTTGCTGTCTCACTCCTCTTAAAAATATCAGTGTATCTTTGTCCCATAACTCTCCTCTTTCACTCTCCCCGAGTCCTCCTGCACCATTCAGTCCAGCACCCCCACCCTCCCCATCAGTAGTATTGTAGATGCCACCACACGTTACACTCTTCACTGACACTTTAGATAGATGTAATGTTCATACGATAATAACAAAGCAAGACTGTTTTTTATGTTTGGTTTTTAGCTATATATGAAATGTAAACACTGCATTAAGCTTCATCCACCATCGATCAGTTGTGTTTAAGCCAAATCTAAATTATAGTCTCGAACTCCTCTTGCATGGTTTACAATTCCATCATTTTTATCGAGACCTGCAGATGAGCTTTCCCGTTTAATGCGTGGGGGCAGAAATCAGTGAAGTAGTGTGTTAAGCAGCCACACAGGTAGATACTCTTTAGCACGTGTCCAGGAATGTGAAACTGAGTGGGCTTTTTCTGCAGGATTCAACACTGCTGGTGGCTTTTAATTCTAGTTTTTGCTGTGTGGCACAAAGTCAATTCCTTTGCCAGGATCTGATTAACTCAGGAGAGATGTGACAGAAAAAAAGAGGAAAAAAGAAATCACCACCTTAAATGTTAGAGATCAGCAGTAATTCCTTCTGGGTAACTCCCAAGTCTCTCTTTTGTGAGGTTCCAGGAAGGCGTGTTGGGTGTTTTCCAGCTAGTCTGTGTTGGGAAGTTGGATGGACAGTTTGTTTGACTTTTATTTAAGAAGTCACTTTAAGAAAAGAAAAAAAAAAAAACTTTTTTGTTCTTGACAAAAAGATTAATTTACATCCGTCTCTTTTGCACCAGCTTTCCCTCTCCTCATACATCTCCCCATCATCATATCAAACAGGCTGTCTTTACCAGCATTTCTTTGTCATTGTTTGTTGCCTTATTATAATTATCACTCTTAAGTCTTTGTTTTGCTGCACTTGCGCTTCAGTTTACCCTGATTTGATCAGTGTTTTTTCATTAAGGCTAATTCTTTAACTTTCCAACATCAGCAGCATGGCTCTGAACCCACATCTTGATTATTTAGGTGTAAAAACAAATCTGTCACACTCCTGTATCTTAATGAAGCTGCACTGAAGAGCTGATGTTACGGTTCAGTTGGGCAGATGCTGCGCGGCCTCATAACACGCCAAGCAGAGCGCCCCCCCCCCCCCCAAAATACAATGAAGTCGTCAAAGACAAGTTATGTTTTTATTTCCTTCAAGTACGATTTCCTCTGTAACATAGCAGTTCCCTGATTGGACAGCTGTACATATTGCTTCTAAACTGCTGGTGGTGACCTTGCTACTGTACGTTGGATTTAGAAATTTATTTGGTGGCTCTGCCAAGACCTGTACAGTCGATGTGCTAGTGGGTTGCCTGTAATTCATGCTTGGGAAATTCTGTAACATAGTTTCTATTAATAAATGTATGTAAAGGACAGACACTTAGACCGCCACCCCATCCTCACACTACTGAACTGCCGATTGACTATCGAGGGGGAGTGGAAGTGGATTGAGAAGATGTGCAAAGAAGTATTTATGTCAGTAGAGCTCTTATTTCTGTATAGAGTGGAGAACGGGGCATGTTTGTGTTGATACTGTTTTCTTTTCCCACCCCATCATGGCCCCTTTATGGGATGGGCCCGCATCGCTCTTAATTTTTGGGGAGTGGGGATTGGTTTGTTATTGTGGAAAGTGGGGTGGGTGGGATGGGCTGGGGCTTCTTTTTTTTCCCCGTGTCCCACTTCTCTGCAGTTTTGAGTGACCACTTCCTGCTTTTGTCTGTCCACAAGTACAAAAAACAACGTACATATGTATAAATTTTTAAGGAGCTGTGCTAACATTTAAATGCGTTCTTGCGTGTATATGATTTTAAAATGTTGACATTTTGATTTTAATGACAAAATAATCTAGATAGAAAAAAATAAATTATACATAACCTGTTTTCTGTGTCTTTGTCTATAATGATTGCTGTAAAAGAAACTGGCTTTAATAAATAGTCTGGGACTAAAATGAGGGCAAGTTTCCCTTGGGTCAAGTTTAAATGACTGATTCTTTTTTTTTCTTCTCACATTTAAAAAACACCAGATTCAGGAGTGTGTTTCAAGTAGCACGACTGCTTTGTATTTTATTGCAACAAATTGCACCCAGGTAAGAGAGAGAAGAAAAACATTTACAAATGAAGTGAAAAGTTTGTCTACAAAATTGGTGAATGACGCTTAAAACAAAAAGTAGAGTAGTGGTATGTTTGGTACAGGGGAGGAGTTTGACAAAAAAGAAAAGGAAACGACGACAGTACCGTATTGAAGTCAAGGCAGGTAGCCACGACTTTTGTCCTCAGGCATCGCAGTCAGACAAGGGCAAACGGGACGAGAGGAGTACATCACAAATATTAAGAATGTCCAACAGATGCAGATGAGGAAGAAACATGTTACAGTGGAACTTCTTTTCTTGTTTTTGTAATGGTCGCCACTCTAACTTAACACACTTCGTAAGACAGAATGTGACAGATCCATAAACAATTTCAGTCCAGTGTTTCCCCCAGGAGATATTTTTCTTTCTGGGGTGGAAGGGCCTCTGCAACAGCATTTCGACAATGTGACATTGCGCCTCCATTCCTTCAGGAACAAAGGCCAGCCAGAGAAAACACTGAGTCAGTCCGTCACCCCTCGCAACTGATCAAACATGCTACTGATGGCTTTTTTTTTTTTTTAAACTGGCATATAGAGTTTAATCAAACTTGTGAATAGATATATTTATATATATATTTATATTAAAAAAAAAAAAAAAAAGTCCAGTCAAAGGACAATATAAAACAACAGATCTACTGAGTTGCAGATCCTGCACCCTGGTCCCTCTCCAGTAAAGGCTGGAGACAATAGTTTTTGGTATGGCAAACATAACCGATGAACAAAAACAGCTTTTCTCAAGCACGTGGCACAATTTAGCTAAAGTCAATCATCTGTACTTGAAACTGTCGAGATTAGAACAGCCCTCATGAAAGTGTTTAAGGCACCATTTGTTACCAGAGCGTGTAGAGAAGCAAAGAAAAACAAAAAAAAGGTGAAGGCTGGATGATCATTCTGCCTTTAAATGCTTAGTTTATGGCACATGGTTGCAAATACTGCATATAGCATCCGTAAGAAAAAAAAAAAAAAAAAAAGACTTGACGAGTTCATCTCAGCATATCATCACTTATGAATCACACGACACAAAGAAACAGAAAATGGATGCATTGGACCGAGGGGCTGTTTTTCCACATTTTTTACCATTGAAAGGTGAAAACACAACCAAGCAAATGTGCTGTAAGGCGTCCTGGCACGAGCGGAGGTGAAGTATTTGTTTTTGCTCATTGTCGCAGCATCAATGAAAACGCACCAAGAGTGATGGAAGTAAATATGAAAAGGCCTTTTTTTTAATGTTATGTATTGTGAAAAAGGAAAAAAAAAAAAAAAGAAGCAAATATGTAAGACATGATAGTTTAAAAAAAAAAAAAAAAAGATTTGTAAAAAAAATCATGTTGATAAAGAATTGGCCCCCAGCCTCGTATTAAGGCCAAATGACTGTGCATTCATAGTTAAGGCTGATGACAACCACGAAAGGTTTCACTTGAGTCTGTCCATTGTAACCACAGGCTTAATCAAGTCAGAGCATTCAGCAGAGGGAACCAATGCTGCCGCTTTCAATCAGGCTTTACCCTCAGGCATGACCTCAACACTGGCCACAGCTCAGAGGGGAGAGTGTAACATACAGTTTATGTCAGTTTCCTGTCTTGGTAGCATACGATTTTAGGCCGCTACCTCTGAACAATGTCACTGATCTCTTTGACAGAGGACAGCAGCTTGCTGAAGTCCTGCTGTGCGTTGGGCCCCCCTGTGGCAGTGGGGCAGATCTGAAGCTCGCGCAAGTTGTTCTCAAGCTTGCTGATGGCCTCTCGAAAGGCAAACTTGTTCCTCATCTGCTGGATGGACTCCACGTAGCTCGAGCAGTACTTTGACAGGTTCTTGCCCGCCTCCAGCACGGCGCTGTGGCTACCCGTCTGCTCCGAGTTGCGAGAGATGGCCGTTCGGAGCAGCTCGGTTCCCTCCAGCACCATCTCGCGTGTCACGGCAGAGTTCGATGCCTGGCGCGGCGCAGTTTTGCGGAGAGAGCGTCGGGGATCCATTAGAATCTCTCTGGACGCCCTCTGGAATGCAGGTGAGCTCTGATCACTGGGAGAGGTGAGGGAGGAAGACAAGCCTCCAAGGCTCTGGCTGGAGGGGGAGGTGGTCACTGAAGTGGACGAGGTGGAGGTCTTGAGCGGTTGGGTTTTAGAGGTGGAGCCCAAGGGCAGCTTTTTTGAGCCATCATTGATGGTTGAACGGGCTTGGTCGCCGACAGGGACAGTATGGTGGGGATCTGAGATGGAAGGGAGGCACTTGGCTTTGATGTCTGAGGGGGACGATGAGGGGGAGTTGAGTTCTAGAGTGGGGCTACGGGAGATCTTGCCCATTTTGGCACTGGTGGGTGGTGGCGGTGGAGCTGGTTTGGGTTTCTGCAACTTTCCTCTTTCCCTGACAGATAACGAGTCTACAGTGTGCTTGTTTCTGCGAGCCCTGCACTCATCTCCAGCTGCCCCCAACGCTGGGAATACGTTGGGTTTGGAAAGCTCAGCATGGAGGGCACTGGTTTTGGAGATTTCCTGCCCCGGCACACCAGGTCTCTTGACCACCTTGGGTGTCAATGCTTGCGGACTGGAACCGGGACTGGGATCAGCATCTTTGCCCACAAAGGCAGAGGAAGCGTCTGGTGACGTGTTCAGGCGTGGTGGGGGAGTCAGGGTGCCCATCCGAGGGGCATTTTCTCCTTTCTGCTCATTGGTCCTCTTCCGTGGCAAAGCTGGCTTACCCCCCAAGGTGCTTGATTCAAAGTGGCGCTGGCCCAGATCTCGGGGCAGCGTGACAGATTTCCTGTCAGTGCTGTCTCGGCCATTAAACATGCTGGAGGACCACAGGAAACGATTTGAATTAGAAATGGATTCCTCCTCACTAGGTGGAGTTGTAGCTGCCTTGCCTCCTGGACCAGGCACTGCTGGAGCTCCCTTCTTTCTGGGGAACAAAGGTCCTGGGTAGTTAGGAGCTCCACTGGTGGTGGCCCCATTAGAGGATTCAAGGCCATCTGTCGTATCATTCAGAGACAAAGATGCACCATTGTTGAAACCGTCACAGTCTCGAGGTTCTAGAGTCACAACCCTCCTGTCGTGGTGGATGTCAATCTCTTTAAAAGAAGAGCTGCGTTTGGGAGGAGTCGGTGCCGTCCTTCTCTTTTTCATTATGAGGCTGAGTAATCCACTACCACGCGTCTTGTCCTTGTCTTTGGGTAGCAAGCGGTCATCCTCATTCAGGTTGTTGTCCAGAAATGGGCGCTCTTTCCTGGGAAGCATTGGCGACGACACAGCAACCTCCGGGTCCGCTGGGTCTGAGGAAGAGCATAAGCAGGTGGGGATGTATATAAGAATTATCAACTAAAGCACAGTTACAAAATTCTTTGACAAACTGGAGGAAGCTGTAAGATGCAAAGTGACGTGGGACAATATGCATTGTAAGGTAATCTATTTGATATGCTCTTTAAAGTAGATTAGACTATTTTACCACAGGGGCACATGGTGTAGCGTGTATATCTCACCTGGACTGTCTCCGTCCCGGTTTTCCATGGTTTTGCGAAGAGTTCTGGTCTTCGTAGGCAGCTCTGGAGCCTGCTGGATAGAGCTCAAGGTCGCCTTCTTCCCCTTCTTCCCCAACTCCTTTTCCACCTCTATAATTATAGATTCGTCAAGGTTTTGCCAAACATGAGGTTTAGATACTTTTACAACAATAAGACAAGATGGCACTTGTGTTTGTTTGTTTGTTTGTTTATTGATATCTGCAGGTACCATGAAACAGAATTCAGAACTCCAGGTGTTTTAGATGGTAAAGAAAGCCACTGACCATCAGAGATGCTCGATTCCTGGAACATGGTCTCAAATGCTTGGTGTGTTTCAGCGAAGGATGGACGTTCTAAAGGGTTCCACATCCAACCTGATAAGTGGAAAGAGAATACTAATAAAGTCTTGCTAAAAGAAAAGAAAGCCTTTAATCATATTTTAAATAGATGCATATATGTACCCACAGGCTGTCATGAGCTCGTAGACCTTCTCCGGACAGCCCTCTGGTCGGTCCATACGGTAATCTTTTTGCAGCAGCTCATAGACCTGAGACAGGTCAATGCCGGGGTAAGGAGACATGCCGTAGGTGGCAATCTCCCACAGCAGCACACCGAATGCTGAAGATCATGGAACATGACAATTTGTTGTGTCTCGCACAGCAATTAGCAGAGGAAACCGTTCATGGGCTACATTTAAATTATGACATAATAAGGTCGTGAGGGGAGTATGGCAATATTACGATGGAAAAAAGAATAAGAACAAACCTTTATAACCATGTTAAATGGCAGTCAAATAAGCAATTCAAGTAGTCTGAGATCAAACTCACCCCAGACATCAGACTTGATGGAGAACTTGTTGTAGGCCAGACTCTCTGGTGCAGTCCACTTGATGGGAAACTTGGCCCCAGCATGAGCTGTATATGTGTCTCCAGTCATCAGTCTGCTCAGGCCAAAGTCTGCCACCTTCACCAGGTGGTTCTCCCCAACCAGACAGTTGCGTGCAGCCAAGTCCCTGCGGAGAGAAAGAGGAGTGATGATCAGGGTGCCCCTTGGAATCGTGACTTTCACAGAAAACCTATAATAACCCAAAACGATGGTGAGCAGATTGGAACGCACTTCTATTGTAGAAATAAAGAAGAAAGTAGGAAGGAAAAAAAAAAAAAAAACATCAGCCGTCTGCGCTGTTAAAAGCATCTGCTGTGGCGCTGGAATTCTACACGTTTTGGATGGTCACAAGCCGAGTCTTGTCAGACTTCTAAATTAAAACGCAGCTTGTCAAATATGAGAGACATAAATAAGCGCTCATCTCTTCTTGTTAAACGTGCCAGAACAAACTGCCTATGCAGCAACAATGACTTGTCTGCAATGCAATGTGAGAGCGAGAAGAGATCTTCTCAGGAATGAAGAAAAAAAAGATAAGATTTAATATCAAAGAGATTCTTTATTCCTTCTTCTCTTACAGCTCTTACAGATACTAAAGACAGGGGCCTCTGTGTATTTCACACAAAATTGGCAAACTATTCAGTTTTAACTACTCAATGCCACGAGCATGTCACATGCACGTTTACTTTAAGAGTAATCAAATTCGATCACTTTCGGGTTTTTCTCTTCTGCTTAACAAAGCACAGCTGTTCAAACAACAAATTTGCTAAACAAGAGCAACACTCCTTCCCTGAGCTTCCCCAGCTGCACAACAATACGCAGGCTAGCAGTCACTGAGTTTACAAATGCAACGTCATCTGCAGCTTCACTGCGCCCATCCTGTTCCTCATACCAAAAGTACCACGTTTAAGCAACTCAGTGCTCTGATGGCAACAGCTTATTGGTGAGGGAGACAAAACATGCACACGCTCACAAAGTTGCTCAGTCAGCAACAATGAGAAGGCAAGCAATTAAGCAATGAAGCAATTAAGCAAGCAACAGAGAGAAAGGCAGGGACGGGGCTGCACTGCGAAGGAGGAGGAGAGATGCATGGCTAAAATCAGCTCTGAGGAGCTTACACCATTAATTCAACTTAGACCGTTTGAGCTTTACACCCACCTGTGTATAAAGTTTTTTTTCTCCAGGTACTCCATGGCAGAGGAGATCTGAGTGGCCATGTATAGCAGCACCACAGCGTTGACCTCCTCTCTGTTGCACTCCCTCAGGTAGTCCAGCAGGTTGCCATGGGTCATGAACTCTGTGATGATGTAGAACGGCGGCTCCCGTGTGCACACACCTGCCAAAGCCGCAGGAATACAAAACCGAACAGATCTGTGTTTAACAACTTATGGTTTTGTGTGATTTTGATCAGTTTTTATGGGGGGCGAGGGGTTGGCTGAAAAAGATACTGCTGCATGGGACTGGAAACAAGAAAACTTCAGGAAAGCTTGTAAATTTCAGCGGTTCCTTAAACTGACATACCCAACAGTTGCACCAGGTTGGGGTGTTTGATCTCTTTCATAACTGCGGCCTCCTTGAGAAATTCCTCCACCTCCATCGTGTCCTCCTGCACGGTTTGTCAAAAAAAAAAAAAAAAAGGGAGGAAAACCATAAGTTTACTGCAGTTGCATCAATGCAACAGCAGATGGTAACATTCAGCCGAATCAAAGACTTAGATACTGACACCGACTTAATATGCGATGCATGCAGAAGTAGTAACGCTTCCACCAAGCTCAAAGTAGTCTGACCTTTGTCATGTATGCACTAAGGAGCAGCAGGCACAGCAGAAATAATTTCAATCTGCCCCTTTGCGATTTCATACCTTTAGTGTTTTCACAGCCACAGTGAGGTTGTACTTCTTCCAGACACCTTCGTACACCTCCCCATACTGGCCTCCTCCCAGTTTGTGCTTCATTGTAATGTCAGTGCGCTCCATCTCCCATTTATCATAGTTAGGAGACACCCCATAGATGGTGGGCTTGTTGCGTTTCGTGGCCGGGTAGTGCAGCGTGGTGATGAGGCCGTCTGACACCGTGGAGTGGTGATGCACCAGCTCTGCCAGTGTGTTGAAGCGGCTCTCTGAAGAGACGTAGAGCTGGGAGAGAGACAGTGTTTTTCTTCATATGAGTCGATGCATGTAGGGGTCGCATAGGGGTTTTTTTGTTTCAAAATCAACAGAAGAGATTAACACAGCTACTGTCTAGACTTACTTAAAAAAACACCTTCTTAAAAACTAATGGCAAGCCAAATGTTATCAAAAGTTATCATTACATGCCAATGACTTCAAATGCATTACAATTGCGGCGCTGATACGCCTGGAAACATAACGTGAGAAGGAGCTGTCTGAGACCAGTGATAAATGGAAAAGTTAGAATCCTAGCCCACTCCAAGCATTCAAGGCATTTGTCAGGAAACTTGTGGACGGAAGGATATTGGTCAGGGCTCAGTGGACACAGACGTTTCCATCATCCGAGTCTTGCATACAGATGATTTTCCCTACCGTGTTCATTTCGCATTGCTTTTGATGTTTAATAGCTTCTGTTTCATGAGTGCATATGAAAGAGAGAGTCAAAATGACCAAGCTGGACTGTAATTCTTTAAATCGAGAGCAGTGTTAATTGCTGAGTCACACTGAGTCGGTGGGGGAAAAAAAGCGGCTGCTTGATGGTAGTGCTGAGGTCATCCTTAATTACTGGAATAATCCATCACACCACACTTTTGACTTGTAGTTTTGGTGGGAGGATGGAAAACAATATGAGTAAAGGACGTTGTTTGCACATGACCAAGTGTATGGCTGTCCCTGGCTGTGTTTGTCCATTTTTTCCTCTCTTTTTTTATGTGTAAGCGCACATATTTGACCACATCTGTTAGCATGGGCGTCAGTGTCTGGGTCAGGCCTCACATCTGCCGGCTGTAACCGGAGGCACAGTGGTGGTTAGACATTCTTGTCATAGCTATAACTCTGAAGCTAGGTCACCGCGCTGCATCACAGACAGAAGGGTGACACGGGCATAGATATTGACATTTGACAAACAAGTATCCATCGTGTACATCCAAATTTGCTGGACTGCATGTTATTTAAAAGTCCTCGGTCCAAATATTCTGCTTATATACACGATCTTAACTCCGTGACGTATCAAAGCATTTTGATCCCGGTCTTGATGGTCAGGTTTGCAAGAAACAAGCTTTGTGCGTGTGAAAATTCCTTCTCAGCTATTGTTCCCGACAGCCATCTGAAATGTAAATCAGTCAATGAAATCCAACTATAGCGGATGCAAAAACGAGTAAATCAGGCCTCAATGAAAGCATTCCTTTCTGTATTCCATTACACATCTAAAGAATAGAATTGGGACTGGTCTGACGCAGGAGGCTGTGTGATCCTTGCTTTGAAGAGTTTAAGTCTGCAGGAAGAGATGTGCAGCACTGGTAGCTAATATAAATAGTTGTCCCTCATATCCCCTCTGGCTTTCCATAAAAAAATTTTTTTTTACACTAAAAATATATAAAACTGTACATTATGTGTTATTAAAAGTTCCTTTAGGATTCTTACAATTAATTTGATGAGCAGTGTGCGAACTTGGAAAACCAGGAATAATTGCAAGTGCATTTGTGATCAGTACTGATCATCAACGAGACAGAGGACATTCTTTACGTGCATGCGCTGCTTCCATATGCATTTCCACTGGTGCCTACCTTGCTGTCGGATGCAGTGTTAATCCTGTAATGGTAGACTCTCCCCTCATACCGCAGAGAAATGGACCTCTGCCCGGGGCTGCTCTCACTCTCTCGAACCAGAAAGCTTCCGTTGATGCCCGAGCTGAGCAGGTACTCCGCAGCGTTGCGTGATACAGGCCCATGGTACCAGCTGTGCTTCTCCAGGCTGTTGACAGGGGTGATGTAGTTGGATGGCACCCAACCTTGGCCATTCTTGGTCTGTGCCTCGCACCACTCACCATTGTGGTTGTAACCCAGCACACGCAACTTCTCCCCTGGTGAACAAGAGAAATTAGAATACAACAATGATCTATGCCGCCTGTGACAGGTTGATTTCACACTTTTTTTTTTTTTAAACCGATCACAGAATATTTCTTTGGTCTTGGCATTTCTACCGGTGAGGCTGTGAGGTTGTGACATTTTCACATTGCTAGCATTAAGAACAGGCAACCGTAACATGACACTATGCAAGAGCTAAACTGAACAGATTTAAAGTCAGAAATAGAGCTATTCACTTAATCTACAGTTATCTTTACAAAGATCCAAAATCCAGGGGCTTTCTCTTTTTTTTACAACTTATTTTGATGATCTAAACTCAAGAAAGTTAGATCTCACTCTCTAGCTTAGACTAGAAATGACAATAAAAACACGACTTATAATGCATCTTAAACTATGTAACCAACAGCAATATCTTTTATTGTTGAATTCAAATCCAATCCATGTTATTGGGCCAACCTTTTTGTCTGTAACCTCATATCACAGAGCACAGGAAAATTGTGTTGTGCTGGGCATTTTCTTGTTTATTCCGGTGTCTATGTTCGCTCCTTCCTTCCTCCGTTTGTCTGTGTGATCCATCTGCAGTATTGTTTTACAGTTTGTTCAGTGGAAAAAGACCCATGTGTGAGACCATTGTTAGGAAGTGAGAGTCAGATGGGAACGAGGACAAAGAGGGGCGACGCTAATCAGGAGATTCCAGCAGTAGTCAGCATTATGGAGATATCTGCTATCTCCAGAAGTGTGGCTCACTTTCTATGTCACCTCAGACATAAAGACTCTTTCCAGAATATGTGACATAAACTACTATATCTAAAAAAAATAGGAAACAGTCAGCATTATTTCTTAAGGTGATTTTTTTGGTTCAAGTCCAACTGTCCAAATTTTAGTTGCATGTAATCCCCTTTTTCAATCTCCCCTAATTTCCTCTCTGGTTCCTCATGCCCCATGTAGACTAAATATAATATTTAGTTAATGCTCAACGGTGTCCCGTAAAACATCTTCATTCCCACACTCACCTTTGGTAATGCTTAGTGTGTTATCACCACTGGCGACGAAATCATAGAGTGCAACAAACAGGTTGGGGTCATTCTCGCTGGGTCCTGCCAACAGGTTCTCTTTGGAGTTCCAGCGGGCTGCTTCGGTCAGACCCTGACCCTCAAAGTCTGGTCTCTGGAGAGCTTCTAGAAAAAACACAAATAAGATAAGTCTGTCAGGACGAAAGCAAATATGAGCGCAAACAATTCAGTGCTTAAGAGTGACTATAAGATCTGTCGGTGTGTGTGTGCAGCATTTTTCCGTACAGCTTCACGCAAACAGGAAGATTCAGCAAAACCTCTTTCTCCTCCGTTTGTCATTTCAGTTCTCGGATATATCCTTTAACTCGCTCCCACTAGCAGATCAGCAGCCACGATCCCACGGTGGGATTAAAGTAATAGACCCGATTATGTGACCCGCACGGTCCTTTGTATTTCTACAAATTTTCATTTCCTGGATTATCTGTACTTATCTTTAATTTTCTTTTAATCCCTACATGTAGACAACTAGCCCACATCAGACCATGAGAATCTATCTCAGCACGAAACTTTATCTGTAAAATGAACAGTACAGGGTACTTTAGTTACGTCGATGATAGACACCGCTTGAACTATAGCTATTCTAAAGCAGTAAATCTGATGGATGAGTCCCAAAGTGTGAGAAAGTGTGACAGAAAGAAGAGGAGTGTGTTAATAAGGTAGACGGAGAAAAAAAAATGTTGAACTGCTCTTTTCCCTAAACATGAGCCTCACTGTAGACACGTATGTCTGAGTGGCATCTTATGTTGGATTCAGCGGTTCACACAAATTTTCATCTGAGGCAAAAAGGCTGAAGTAACAGTAGGTTTCCACTCGAGACGCAAGGGAGGAATACTTCAACTTAAGCAGTAAGACAACAGGGACACGAGTTCAAAATAGCCACAGTGTCACATAATGGCGACCAGTAAAAACCTTAGAAAGTGACAAACATGGAAACTGATCCTAATGTTACAACTCTCCAGAGTCCCAGCATAACTGGAAAAAATGTTGGCTCCAAAAAAGCTACAAATGTCATTATTACTGGGCAAATTTTATGGTTGAGGAAAATGGTTGCCCTGGGAGGGTTTGTCTGTTGACTTTTCTCTCACCTACAGCCCCGTCAGTCAGCTTTCAATTTATTCAATTATTAATTCAATTTACACCTACACACATCATTGTTTTGTGCTATTCATAGTTTTAATGAATCCAATCTGTTCTCTGTGACAGCCTTGCAACAACAGCATTTCATAGTATTCACAAATTTAAGACTTGATGTTTAATCCCAGATTAAATGGAAATTGTGACATTGGTCGTTTAATGATTAAGCTCAAACGTTAAGAATAGTACCTATTCCACTTAAATCTATTCCAACATTAGAAACTCAATGACCCAGCAATATTTGCCTTGGGGAATATTCGGTTGGTTTATATAACAAGACAGCACGAGTCAGTTGAATACCCACAAGGATTGAAACAAATAAATAAAGCATACAGTGTTTTTGATTGTGATGCCACCTGCCAAGTAAAGAGCAGGTTCTATCACCCACTGACTGGTTGTAATCTTTGGTGTTAACCCCAAACAAATTCTGTGCATGATCAAAATTCACAGTAGCACCAGGATAACAAGAGAAAACGAGATGTAGTCATTCCGAGCCCCAGCTGAGAGTTTGTTCCACTGCACATCTGTGGCCAGCAGTCACAGAACTAAAGTTTTCACCTTCACAGAATCCACAATTTTATTATAGTCTAAATATTATATTAAAAACTGTATGAACCGATTGTCAAAAGATTTAAAGTTGCAGAGCTGTGGAGGCTTCTGTTCGGGATAACTACGCGACACAACGAGGCAGGCGTTTCACAACAATGTCACAATGTTTTTGTTCGTCGTGTAATGGAAAGCACAATTGGAGAAAAAAATAAATAAAAATTGTTCACTAGTTGAATTATGTAGCAGATTACAACCTTATTCCTTATTGTATAACCTAGTATTAGCTAAGAAAGTTCAAGAGAAAGACGAGACTCGTTCACAACCTATGGGCTGCACCACAGCTTGATTTATGCACCACATAAGAGTCAATAATTTGACAAGATGGAAAAGGACAACGTGTACTGCCGTGATAAAAGGCACAGCCGGATTTGATGAAAATCAAAGCAGAGAGCTGATTGAGAGAACTATACCTATGATATTCTGCAGATATCGGAGCAAACAAGCAACTATGGGCACACTCACTGCAAACTCAAGGTTTAAGGCCAAGTGTGTGAGCCAAATGGACAAGACTTCAGGTCACAGAAGGGGATGATGCGACTTTCAAAATCCTCAAAACAAAAATCAAGCCTGGACTCTAACGCGCAACACTAAAGGCAGTATAACTTTAAGAACATTAACAGGCCCACAGCTTGTCACATGACATTGTTGACAACGCTGAAACCTTCCACAAAGCTTGGCTCACCAACACTGGGCCGATCAGAGCACAATGTGTTGCCTTTTTCAGATCATTAATGTGCCATTTGGCCTGTGAGAACACGCTTGATCCACTTTTGGTGGAGCGCAATGCCTGGCTCGGAGTCTCAAATTTCAAAGGGCTGAAGTCCTAAAAGGCAAAAAATACCCGTTGTATTTTGGAGCAACAACACCCACAAACATGCATTAATACAAAAACTGGTGAGAAACCTTTTTATTTTAACCATTCCTCATGCGCTCAGCTGCAAGTACCAAGCTCCACTTTAAAGTTAAGATTCAAATTTTCCAATATAAAACCAAATTGCGTTAAGCCTGAAGTTGTAAGATATTCTGACAAGCAGCCAAAGATTTCAATTTCAGTGTACTCCTTGGTAACACCAACAACAGTGGCGTGCTCCCAATGAATACTGCAGGATGAAAAACAGATGCGGCCAGAGATCAAGCCAGATACAAAAGAGGCACTAGAAAAAAAAAAAAGATGGGAGACCCGAGAGTAAGAAAGACTTCCTATACGGCTGAGAGTTTGCCCTTGTCATAAAGTGTGGGCAGCACATTTGAGCAGTCCGTGCCACACACGTCCACTTTACGGGCCACAAATACCACAGCTCTTTGTGAGAGGGTGACAGCACACTGACACATGAGCCAAGAAAACACACATACTCTGGGTGAGGGGGGAGAGGAAAAAAATCATATGAAAACTGAAACCCACAAAGTTACTGAGAGATAATCATAAAGAAAGAGCAAAGGCCCTTTATCAGAGTGCAGAGCTCCAGAGATGTGGAGTGGGAGAAATTACAGCACGTCTTGGCTGCATTACTGAGAAGACAGTCAAAATGATTAAAAGTGTGAGGAACTTGTAAAGAATTCGTGGCTGCGACTGCACTGAGAGTCACACGCTGATGCAAGACTTTAAAATGTCTTTAAAAACCAGACCACTTCAATAAAATAAAACATCTTGTCTGGTGATGCAGCTGATTCAAATTCTATCAAATCGGACTATTTTTGTGAGCGAGTACCTGGCACATGTAGCCAGGAGTAGCCCGGGGTCCAGAATCATAAATATAACAGTGAGGTCCACTTCCCTGAAGTCAGTTAAAGTCCCACCCACATATTTGTGAGAGCTGAGGGCACATGCTCGTCTTGCTTCACCTGTCATCAACTGAGCAGAAGGTGGCAGAAAACAGGAGAACAGATTCAGATCATATCTTTCTTATACGATCCTATCAGCTGCAGGAGATGTAATGCTGAGCAGAGGATTATCACACTAGAGCTCAATGCAGGAGAGCAGGGGACATGTACTGAAACTGGTGAAAATAAGGCGACTAAATATGGAAGAAACACAATTTTCATAATTTAGACTATAAGCCCTCTGCTGCTCCTTCTGCTATCCATTGATTATAATTATGCCAACAATGTCAAGCAGTTTGCAAGCAAAATAAAACCAAGGCCTCCTTATCAGAGGCTAATTGGGTTGCTGTTCTTTGTACAATGTGGTCAGAATTATAAATTACCATTATCTTCTTCAATAGGGCGTGTACCAGAACTTCTATCTCCATTAGATCATGTGGTTTTACTCTTTGGCAAATCAATGATCTCAGAAAGCACGACTAATAAGCTTAATATAAGATGAAGGAAGGCATAGCTTTTTTTTTTCATGCTAAACTTTTAGTTCCACATATCAGGTACAAATCCATTGCAAATGATGCTAGGAATAAGCAACATCATGTAGGTTTACATTATTCTTTAAATTAATTCATGGACACAGTGAACAAGATTAAGGTAATGGAACATGGCAGATAAGTGAAAAGGAGAGTGCAGACTGAGATCAGATCCCCTCTCCTCATAAACAAGAGTTAAGTGGGACATGGCAGGGAGTCAGATTTCCTTGTATTCTCTTCTCTTCGTCTTTTTTTCCCCCCCATTTTTTCCTCTGCAGCCAGCCAGTGTGTCTGGCCTCCTTCCCCCTCCCCTGTGCTTACTCTCTGCTTTCCCCTCCCCATTCTTTAGTTTCCACAGCTCAGAAGTCATTGTTGAGACAAAACGCAGTGGTGCCTAACATTTTATCCTTCTCCCTTTGCTCACATTTGCCCTAAACCTTCCCCCTCTATTTCTGACATTTCTCCTTTTGAATTAACTGTGAAATTAAGAGCCAAGCTAAGCGACAAAGCTAATGGAGTCATGAATTATCCTTACCTTCCAAGTAACAGCTGGAGGATGACGAGAGACCTTTCTTAGATTTACACCCCACCAATTTCAGGCATATCTCCAACATTTTCATTTGCTTTATTTGCTTTCCCGCTGAAAATGTTGCTTGTTCAAATCAGATGCCCCTTAAAGGTTTCTTATCTACATGTGTCCAACAAAAAATCTAAAAAAGGTCTTCAACAAAAAAAATATATATGCTAACAAAAGGGGTTACGGGACCAAGCCAAAAAAGTATAGAGATTTGCTTTTCCCAGGTCTTTCCAGCTGCTGTAAATCCTCCTTTTCTTTTCCTTCCTTTCAAAACTGAAAGAGTGTGCTGTCCGGCAAAGTCTACCAACTTCTTCTTGTGAGCGTCTCCATTTTTTTCGCCCTTTCACCTCAGGACTTTCAGTTAACTCCACTTTTAAGAGGTCAAACAACAATCCAACAGGGCAGATTTGGTCCAAAATGCTGCTATAGTCGTAGATGTGTCAGTTGAGTAGGCATTAGAGCAGTCTGAGCGGTGCCATTCCTCTCTTCTGTCGACAGTGCGAGTGTGTATCTGAGGCACAGGGACTACTCGTGCTTCAGCTGCCAACAAAGGGCCTCTTTCAAGCTCAGCCTGCTGCACTCAATGACATCAGCTGAGCCCTCCCACCACCAAAAGCCAGAGGTAGAGGCCGCTACCACAGACACACTCTCAGAGAAGAATACAAGCAAAACCTCACTCGTATCCAAAATTCAAACCAACATGTCAGATAAAAGCTCCAAAGTTCTCAAATTAGATCTCTGGCTTCGGATTTAGTATGGTTCTGAAAGATTTTTCCTCTTCCTCTACTGAAGTCATGAGATGTTTACAAGATGCTCCTCCTCCAACTTTTTAACCCCCTCCCCCCTCACTGTCTTTCTGCCTTTCTCTCTCCTCGGCAATGGTTTTTCTCTCTTTATCCAGTCTGTAATGTTTACAGGTTGAGGAATCAGTTCTGGAAACGGGAATGGCTTGTGAAAGGCAAGGCTTAAGCTCTAAATCAACAGAGTGGAGAGTGTAAACTTTGCCGGGGTTGCCAGTCATTTCCCCTGTGGGAATCTCTAATAGGAATGACTGGAATCGATCAAAAAAAAAAAAAAAAAAAAGAGCTGAAATGTTGCGGCATTTAGAGAAATGTGTGTAAATCAAATGATTTATTTGTTCCCTGGTAAGAACATATCTAAAGCTAACAAATAATCCAGGCTTTCAAAAAACACATTTTTCTTCATCATCTGCTCATATTCTGCTCAAATCTCTCACTAATAATTACAAGATAACATAAAAAGGAACTGAGGAAATGTTAGAAAGCCATCGACAACATCACTCACACACTTCTGCCTCTGTAAATGATAAGTTACTCATATCTGAAGTGTGCTTTCGGTTTTACTGCAGGCTACTGATATGCTTTTTTAGAATTGCCACATGGCCTAAAAAGCTTATCGACCGTCATTACCCTGAAACCACTTTAGTTAGTCACAGGAGCAGCTGCGATCACTGACTATTCTCTGGCAAATATTTTCATATAAATGACAAACACCTAAGAGTGTGTGTATGTGTGGGTGTGAGTTTGACTTCAGCGATAAGAGGTCCCGTCAATGGGCGATTGCATACTATTGGGAAGCAGGCTTGATGACAACATAACACCGTAAGAATGCCAAAATGGTGAACTAGTTGACCGTTGACACTGGAATTTCCAGTTAGCAAGTGGCTAAATTCCCTCCTGTATAAAAAGTATTCAAATTACAGTGACTTAAACAGCTTTTAATGGCGGCTTTCAGTTTGTAATTGAAATCAGCGCTGCGACACAGCTAACTGACAGAAACCGTGCCTTCTACTACTGAGCCAAAAATAATACACTCACTGTTAAATTCATATCAATGACGGAGACAAAGATGAGAAAAAAAACGAAAAAAAACAAACAAATATCTCAGTAAAAAATTAAATTCAAATTCAAACCTTCAGAGGTAAAAAAAAAAAAATTACCATAAAGTTAAATAATTGCCTGGGTTTATGAGCAACTTTACATGTGGAATTGATGGTCCTGAGGAACAAAAAAGCATTATTAAGCCTGAATATGTAAAAAAAAGAAAAAAAAGATGCAGAAAGATATTAAAAAAATATGGGTTTATGGATTGAATCATGAAGAAAAAGACACTCATCGTGAGCAGCTGATGAATTGAATCATTTGTCTGAATCTGTAATAGATATTTATGTGCAAACTTCTAGTATTTGGTGACAGGGGCTCTGTAAAAAAAAAAAAATTCAGGTCAATTTCATTTGAAATAGAAGGTATTCATCTGGCTCATAATCACAGGTGACTGTTAAATTCAAGAAGGATGTTAAATGTGCCAGAATGCAAACACGAACTGCCCTCAAAGCCAATTCATGGTTTCTGCCCTTGCTTGAGCGCATGGCCCGTGTAACATAAATTTCATCATGTCCACCAGTCAATGAGGGTCCACAAAGGGCCCCTTCGTGGCGGTCCATCTTTAGTACAAAAAAAATGAGGAACCATGCGCCTGCTCCGCCAACCTTCCAGTCAAAAGGTAGCACACACAAACAAGTTGATGAGCAGAGGAAAGGCAACATGGATGCTCCGTGTAAGGAGACACTTGACATTTCCCACTCTTCAAGAATTCCTAATTGATAGTGGACTGTAGCTTAATTAGCGAGTAACCTTAATAGCAGTATGAACAAAACTGGGTGTGTGTCCACAAAGTCCCAATTATTTCATGCACACCACATCTATATTAGCATTGATACAAAAGCAAATTGCATCTTTCAACCTCCCCCAATCCAACTGGCTTTTTTTCAGTAGAAACCTCAATACGCTGACCATCAACTCACGTGGCACTAAGCCTCAACATCATTGCTGTAGTGCAGCAATGGCAAACATTTGTCTTTCTTGCATGCACCACCCCAAACACCAATTAAGAAGAAATGCAGGCTTCCTCAAACTCTGAATGAGGCCTATTAACTTACCGCAGTAACAGAGTGTTGCGGAGATGAGAGGATAAAGGCAGGAGGAAAGGGGCTATAAAAAAATAAATAAAATGGAGGCAAGAGGAAAAAAGGTTGCAGATGGAGAAGCATGAAGCATTGTTTGGAAATGAGCTCATAGGAGAATTGCTTGCGTTTTATAATGTGGACCTAGTATGTTAACAGTTAGCTGACGTACATCCACCCACGAGAGGGTTTTTGGTGCTTTGTTTCTGATGTACCCCCCCTCCCGCTTTCATGACTTCTTTCTCCAAAACTTCATGCAGAGGACAAACTGTATTACCAAGCTCTCCTATTACAGATCAAAGTACACTGACGCAATAGGTAAAACTGGGCTGCAATGAGCGGTACGACATTTTCCTTCTTCTAACTATTATTACGATACCACGCAACACCATTTTTCTACCCGCATCTTACACAGTATGCCGTGAACATTTTAATGAAGGCAGAGGTACGTCATTGAGGACTGTTTGACTTGTACTCCCACCTCATGCACAAGGGTACACACACACACAAATATAACCCCACTCTCTGACAGCGTAAGAAGATGAGGGCAGCCAACACTTGGCATAAATCCTCTCCATCCATGTTACGGAACAAGAGAGTTATTACACTTTTGAACCAAGCAAGCTTTCTAATTACAGAGTCGAAAAGGGTGGCACAAAGCTGTGTACATTCCTAATAGTGATTTTGTACTGCAGCACGTAGCTCATCATTTTATTCTTGGGCCTAAATGAGCTTAAAGTGTAGCTAAATATCAGACACTTCGGAACCAGGTATTATGCATGTGCTGTGTGGATGTGTTTGCACATGTGGCTGTTTACTCAGGGCCCTCTGGAGAATGCAGCCAGAGTGTCTGAGGCGTGCAGACCAGCAGATGAGGTTAAGGGGCTTAGATTTCCACATAATTCTCCACTCCGAACAGTCCACAGGGAGAATGGACACTTAAGAACAAAACAGTCGCTCTTTGAGTTCAAGGTTAAAGTTGTAGCATCAGCCTGTGGTGGCAATAACATACCAAAGTTGACACACACTCAGTACAATTACATGACACTTAAGTATTAAAGAAAAGAAGGAAAAAAACAGATAATATGGCTGGAGGTCGAATTACTTCTGAATTACTTTGCACATGCATCAGGGTTATTGTCCCGCACTTTGACCCCAAAATAACAGAAGAACTCGATACAAAGAAAAAGATGAATGAATAACCACAAGGAACAACATCTTTTTGTAAAAACAGTAAAGCATAGAGCTCTTACAAAATGTGCAAAGCTGCAAAACTGTCCCTTTCACTGCTAAACATTGGAAGCAATTTGCCTCCAGTTAAATTGTTTGTCAGTTTTTTTGGTTTCATGACAAAATAGGTAAACCAGAATTAGCCTGATACCTACGAGCTGAATATCGCCACCTGGAATTGTGTCATGAATCCTGAAGGCGTATCAGGCCCGACTTGAACGTGATGTATGAAAAAGGTTCTGTGAAACTAAACAAACAAGTACATACATAAGCTTACTGAGGCAAATAAAACCAATCACAGCGAAAAGACTCTGGGATTTCCTGACACCAATTTATCTTTGTGTTTAAAGACCAACAGATTATCATGATTGCAGCCAACATCTGCAGGTAGACATGTCTGGAGCATCACTGAACGCCTGTCCTACCTGCATTTGCTGTGTGTAACGCACCAGACTGTTCAGTGAGTAAATAAGTGCACGCAAAAGGAGTCGCAAAGCAAACGGCCAATTTAACATGGCACACACAGTCTCTCCTCATGTGGAGCGAAACTGAAGACCAACAGATTATCATGATTAGAGAGACAAACCGGCTCGGTCACTGAAACGCACACATAACGCACACTGCTATGTTTCGGATTTTGTTTCCCCTTCTTAAAAATCTGCACACTCCTCAGTCTTTCTTTTATCGTGTAACGTATTACGCAGGCGTAGACTGCAAGTCCTGGCTGACAGTTGGATGTCGTCTTTGCGGTGAGTTCAAGTGCTATTTTGTTTGTCCAGATGCTAGCAGCGTGAGCAGACACAGCAGGGGGCCTTCAAATCGGTTTTGTGTACAACAACCCTTCAATTAAAAACAGACAAACTGGCTAAGAGGTCATTAAACTTAATTTACGATCAAATTTACGTGCATTCTTTTGAATCTGCTCACACACAGTCTTTTTGTTTAGGTTGTCCCATTGAAAGTACACACACTGCTCAGCTTTACAGCCATCTTTAACATAGACATCTTAGGCTACTAGCACATTAAGCTAACACCAAGGGAGCCCAGCTTTTGGAAAACGACTGGAGGAACCATTTTATCATCATAATGGAGACAGAAACTAGGTGACTATGCAAAAGCTTCTCTTATTTCTACATATGATAGTCTGTCTTGCCAGAAAAATGTACCAAAGACCTGCAAACCCACAGAGGACTGAAATCTATGGATTCTCGCTCAGTTAAAATTTCACTCTTCGGTAAAAATACAGAAAAGTCAAGTAAACACAAATATTCATCTCTTGTCAGGTCTGAAATGCTTTGCTCTGTGTCCTTTACTCAAAATGTCCGTGGAAAAACTAAGAGGACAGAAAAGAAGCCAGACGCTGTATATTACTGTAGCAACCTGCGAGTTCATGTGTGCACAAAGTTTTCGGTTTTATTTTTGCAAACGGGGAGAGCCGAGCTCTTTCAGTAGGGAAAAGGGAAGCTGCGGAATAAAGCCTTTAAGAGAACGTACGAGTACGGAGGTTTGCAACGGTGGTGATAAATGCTCTGTTAGTAGTTGGATTTGAGACATTATCAAGATGCCTGGGGAAAGACCCCATTTGTCTGAATGCCCACTGGAGTAAAAACAGTAACAGCTACGGAGGAGAGCTACTCTGGCTATGAGACCGTTTAGCTGCAGCGGTGGAGCTGCTTGGGCTTCTCTTAGTGTTTAAGTGGATCCAGATGCAGCAAGCATTACAGGCCCCCTCTTATCCCCTTACACTGCTGCGATGAGGAGCTTAAATGCAACACAAAGAGACATGACAGCACAGCAGTAAAGTAAAAACTGGGCTGCTAAGCGAAAAACGGACAACAACAAAACTGGCCAGACGATGCCTATGTGAACGGGATTTTGTTATTCCTGATAGATAGAAATTAAATCTGAAATATGTTGCAGAAATACCGAACTGTAGTCGTAAGAGAAAAAAAATAAAAATACAGAGGACAGAGGATTTCTACAAAAAGGCTGTACCATCTGATCCCATCTCTGGCTTTTTGGCATCCAAGGTAACAGGTTGTCTGCAGAGAAAACAACAGCTGTGTCTGGAGCTGCGGCTGCCTGCTTGGGCATGGAGCGGGGAGGAGGGGGGGAGTTTTTTTTCTTTTTCTGTGGGCATGCATATGTGTGTGCATGGAACCAGGTGGCGACAAGCTCCTAAGCTGCATTCCTCACTCAACTTGGTGGTTCTGTGTGTGTCTATGTGAGACTGTCAGAGGGAAGTGCAGAAAATGATCACTGGTTCCTCTTTGAGACTATGACGATAACATAAGTGACCTTAAAAGAAGCCCAGAAAGGTCTGCGCAATCTAACGGAAACTCGGCTCCACAAAATATCAAAAAGCACAAACGTGTCGGTAGATAATTACGATCTTAACGTGTCGGTAAATAATTATTATCTTAACGTGTCGGTAAATAATTATGATCTTGTTAGAAACTGCTCAATCACAAGCCTGCGTTTCCATAACGTACGTTTCAGATGGTAAACTGAATTCAGCTAAATTTAGTCAGCGACTCAAAAGCTAAAGCAACAAGCATACACTTTCAATTGTTCTGCGCAAAACACTGTGTCCCCAGTACACGGAAAACAGCTTTGGTCGAAGCTCTTATTTGCACGGTTGTGATTTCTTTTTTTTCTCCTATTCCAGTCGATGATTACAGTAGCATTTTAGACTATAGAATAGAATAGAACAGAAAACAGCTTAAAAGATCAAATTAAATCTGTCTCATCATTTAATGTGTAAGTAAGAACTACGATAAGTTATTCACTGAGCTTGCATTCAGTATTTATATAAAGCAGCATTTGCAGTCCAGCTACAAGTGTGAATCAAAGAATCTGAGCACAGCGCTTCTCTGGAAACATTGTAACTGTCATATTTTAGATAAACCTCACAGAAATCAGTCAGAATAGTTGATGATTTTGATCAAACCTTAATACCATGACGGCAAGCGAGAGCACGGAGAGGGCCTGGAACCGCCGGCGGTAGATGGCAGCTAAACGCTTTGATTTTTAATCTCAAATGTCTAAAAGTTTCTGGTGTTTTGTTAATGGTTGTAACACTGTGCTTTTGTTCTCTGTGCTGCAAAAAAATGTTTGTTAAAACATAATCCAATCGTGAAAACAAAAACTTTAATGACAGCAAGAAAAAGAAGAAAAAGAGAGAAAGGACAAAGGGAGGAAGGGGATTGCACCAGTTATTTGAGAGAGGAATGCACAAGAGGTCACATACTTCTCTGCACTGCAGCAGCTTGCGCCGAGTTTAACTTTCTCTCACTTACTCTGTGCAAAATAGGCAATATTACTCAACACACATCTGTTGCAACAGATCATACACAAACACATGTGATTCCCTGGGAAGCACTGTGGACTGCCTCAAGAGGCAGAGAATGAAGAGGCTTTGGCAGGAACCCCTAAATGATATGCTCATACTGACTGGATAACTCAGTTACACGACAGGCTTTTTTTCCCCCTGAACACATTTGAACTTTCTACAGTAGAGAGAGCTCACAGGTGAAAAACAAAACTCCGCTGAAATGCTTTAGCCCTTATATAGTGCATTCTGAGCCACGAGCTCTTTTCATGCAGTGGTGCTTTAAGGCACTTCTGTTCCCATTTTGGTAATTGATGTAAAACATAAAGGTGGATCAGCACAGTCTTGGTGGGCGATTGCAAATACCAAGGGAATGTCTTCGATTCAGCATTGCGGGTAAGTACGGTGCGCTACGCAGCTTGCCCTCCTTCAAACACATACACTCCGATGTGGATCCGTGATTACCCCAGAAAAGTATTGGCAGCACATCAACTTCAACCACCAATTAAGACTCACCAATACCACTTGAACGGGCAGTATGAAAAGATAAAACTCTACACCTTTTTCTTCATTTAGTGAATGAGGGATCTATGGAAATGCTCAAACGGTCCCACCGCAGCTTCACCGAACAGCAGATGAAACTGCTCGTCCCGTCTCCGCTACGGACTAATTCTGGTTTCATTTAACCGTACACGTTTGAATAATTCTCCAACAAAAGGCAAAATCTTGCAAGTTCGCATGCAAGTGGAAGTATCAGAACGGTAATGTACTCACCCACTGTCGCTTATATCAATATAAGAAATGCACAGCAGTGCAGGAATTACACTGGAGATCAGAACAGACAGAAAATACCAAAAACAAAAAGATGATAGTTTACGGACATGTTTATTTGCTCTCTTCCAGATAAATGGTTGGGACAGGCTTTATCCTTAACCCCAAAGGGTTCAATCTTGCAAAGCTACCTCTTGAAAAAAAATAAAAAAATAAATTGAATCCACTTCAGTTTAGTTTACCCTGTTTGGGTAGGACGTTCAAGCTTACATAATTTTTCATTTCATGCTAACAGAACATGTCAGGTCGTACAAATTGGCTGTAAACCCCCACCCTCCACTTATTCAGGATTGGTTTCTCCAGTCTTCTTTGTACAATACATGTGCCATCTAATCCAGCCTTTCTGAGATTACAGGTAGTCCAATGCAGATTCCAAGCACTATTTACACTGATGTCTCCAATACACTTAAAAAATTTTTATGGAACTGTTTAAAAGGTTAAAAACATCTTTATATAGACTTAAATGTACGCATTACAAATGTATCATAATGCTGCTTATCAATTAACTGTAATGCTGAAATGAGCTCTCTCATTAAGACTCGTCTTAAACCATAAAAAGTGCTTCCACACTTTATTTGTGAATAGCTACATTCTGTCATTATTGATTGCAGCTGATGAAATACTGCACATTTCACAGTCTTCTTCAACTTTTATGCAGCAGCACTTGCCAACAGTGCTAATGTGAAACTGGACTGCAAGAGATAACAAGAGGGAAGAAGAACTGACTCTCTTATTTTTTTAAAAACACAGCTGTTTCAGCTAGCATGACAATAGAGTGGAGCATCTTCCAGGTGGTCATGGCTTGATGAGAAGGAAAAGCAGCTACTAATTCAGCTGCAATTTGCCATGCAGCCAGGGACAAAGGTGTGAAACACAAACTCAACAGCATATGCAGCCACCCTTACAAAAACACTGCATTGAGCCAAATCTTGATCTTAACCAAATCTCTGGGCACCACGAGGACTACATATCCAAACAAAGTCGACGGACCGCAAAAAAGATGCACACGGACTGAAACAGACCACCTAACTAGTATTATATTTACAGGGTGAAGAGATGAAATAAGTGAGACGACAGTTAGATGAGAATTTCACAGAATCTGAGTGTGTCCGTTAATGTGGAGACATGGTGAGCCACAATGAGGGCTCAGCCACCGGGGGCCTAACAGCTGGCCTGAATGAACATTACTATGAGGCGCCTGCTCTGTGGGTATGTATGTGGATGTGTGCATACACACACACACACACACACACACACACACACACACACACACAAGACGACCCCCCTCCTCCTATCTTCAGAACCCACAGGGATCATGGGAGGAGATTTGGTGTCTAGACTATATAGATTCCTCGAGTTCCAGCCAAAAAGAGCCAGTAACTGACTAAAAGAGAATTGGATTCACGTACCGAAGATACACTGACCGCAGCTGCTGCATTAAACGCACACACAGAGGGAAAGGTCCGACCGTCTACTCTCTACCCTAAAAAGTTTAGAAGGTCAAAGTAAAATATCTTTCATACCATAAAAATGGTATGAATCTTCATTTCCTCCAATTTTTCCCTCTTTAAAACCAACCAACAGTACAGTTTCTCCTGATCAAATGTCCGACGTCTCAAATGTTCTTATGTCTGCACGTCTGGGACGTCAGCTGTTCTTCCTGGAGCCAATGACACGACTGAGGGCATCCCGTTATGACCCTAAATACAGAGGAGTAAATACACACATGTAAAAATGGGGTATCATTTTCCTTAGTCCCCAGAATTTATTGTTCCTAAACAATACCCGACGTTCTGCCAGGTCTACCTTCAAGCACCAAATATAGAAAAAGGCGTGGGATGAAGCCCATGAGTAAGAAGAGAAGCCCTGTTGTGCCCAAACTGGCGTCTATACATGCAAGCAGCGACATGCCAAAGGTCTGTGAATTTTCTGTCACCAAACGGGTCTGGCTGGCATATGAACATTAACAGGGAATAGGTTGAACTTCAGGCTTTGCCAGGAAAGAAAGAGCATTAAAAAAGGACTTTATAGAAAGCATGTATTAACGAAAATGTCTCAGTTCCACTGGAGAAAGATATCAGGAATGCATTTGCTTTAGAAATATGGCAAACTGTGATAAAAATGCTCCCTCTTTTGTCAGATTCTTTGTCCCGACTGACTAGGGAAACTGACATGATGAGCAGCTATTGTCAGGGCCTACGATGTCGCTTTACGTGTGACAGGAATAGTTACAACTCGTGTTTATTGCATATTAAAAGTGTAAGCTTTCCCTTGTGTGTCTTGTTCTAACCAAGAATGATACATGCAGCTGTAATTAATTAAAGAATGGCTGAGTTTCAACAGTCTACCAATATAGGTGACAATCTCACAAACTTTGAAACTTCCAAGTCATTCACAAATGACATTAAAAAAAATTTTTTTAAATCAGTGAGGGATAAGGACCTTCACATCCTCTTGATCTGTACTGCTCGGGGTTACAGCGGTCAGGAAGCTGCAACAAAGGAAAAACCTTGACAAACGCTACGTTTTCAAGCACGACAACACCTAAAATCCAGCTGTAAATGTTCGAGTCAGAATCGCATCCAGAATACCAAAGTGAGCAGCACGACGCACCGCCACAATAACGATAAACAGGCTCATTACGTGCAACTGAAGTGTGGTAAAATGCCAAATTAGGCAGAATATATTTGCGAAAGTAAGGACGCTTACAGACTTCTCCATTGCTACCTGAGGCTAAGCTGCTTATTACTTTTCTTTGTACATAATACATGATGTGCATGGGGGTTGGTGAATGATAAATGCAAAGGGTCACTGAAGAAATGAGTTAACAAGACAGAAATACTAAAACATGCATGTATCTTCTTTTTTTTTTTTTTTTAGCTTTGGGTAACGTATATGCATCGTTATAGTAAGCACTGCATACAAACCAGAAAACATGGAACAACGTCCCCTTGGGCCTCAATGACACCGGGCTGTGTGGTAGCACTATGTGTACTTGCCAAACTGATATTGTCCACGGTTTTTTGATCGTTCCAAGCTATCCTCTGAACACTAAAAAGTGAAACAGAATGCAAGGGGGAAAAAAATAACCAGGAACAGACAAGCTCTTAAAACTGTCTACGACTTGTGAATGAATACTGTATTTGCTAACAAATGCAGTGTATTCTAATTCAACACAGTGCCCAATAAACAGATCTAGCTGTCAAATTTAGCACATTTGTTTTTGCAGTTTAAATATTAAAGTCAGATGATGCTATCGTGAGTTATAAAAGGGTAAATCCTTTTTTTAATTCTTCATCTTTGAATCTGCTACAGCTGTCCCCTTTCCTGTGCCAGCGCTTGCAAGGAAATGGAAACCAACTAAAATAAAGCAATTAATCCTTCATCAGTTATTACTTTTTTTACTTCTTAATTCAAAGAAAACCCATCCCCTACAACAAGACAAGCATGCCAGCGGACATTTAGCAGTATACTACGTTCATTTTTGCTTCTTACTGGCACAACATCTTGGTTTTAATTCAGTGATTTTAGTAAAATGACGTATGAAAAACGGAACTGATGTGGCTTGGCGTTTTTGATTCACATTTAGAAGATGTGAATAAGAAAAGAAAAAGAAAAAACTTCCGGTAATGAAGGTTTGATACGCGTTAGGAGTAATGGAAGAAATCGCAACTTGCGTCTGACCTGGCAAGGATTAGCATGACGTGACCCAGCAGCTGGTACTGGTCTGAGCAGGCAAACAAATTAATGTGACTAACCGACAACAAGCCAGATATCATATCATATCATATCATATCATATCCCAGATATTCCCAGAGATTAAAGTAAATCCTTATTATTTAGGTTTTAGTAAGAAGAGCTCTACTCATTTTTCTCTTGTGGATGTCCACTACAGTTGTTGATTGTTTTTTTTTCCGTTCTGGAGAACTTGTTTCCAGTTAGAACAACGACTCCTTCAACTGAAATAAATAAATCAGCAATGCAGCTTGTACCCCCACCGTCCGGTGACACTTGGCTACAAAGTGCCAGCGGAAGTGGAAATTTGTCTGATTTGCATTTCCCTTTGGCGGCTTTTCAAAACACTGTTTGAGATTTGCTTCGCTAGTGAATGGAAACCTGGCTAGTGACACGTTAATGTGCAGACTGCAAGCATTAAAACAACAACAGACGATTACTAAACTGTAAAAGTAATCTGATAAAAATTAAATGATCAGAAATAATTGGACAACCCTCGCTGCACCCACAAACTAACTTTCAGACATGCTAGTTTAAACAGTCCTGACAACATTCTGATCCTGATCTATGGAGTCGTACATTCAACTTTTGAGCATATCCATTTATCCGAAGCACGCACGCACGCACGCATACGCACACGCACACACACACACACACACACACACACACACACACACACACACACACACACACACACACACACACACACACACACACACACACACACACACACACACACACACACACAAGCTGAAAAGTCTGTGGGAGCCAGTTATTCACTGCGATCTGTGCTCGCCTGCCAGTGAGATCATACCTGTCTCCACTGTACAGTAACACAGAGAAGCCAAGAACAGAAACAGGTCTTTGCTTGCCCCCTCACTGCCTGTGTCTTTCTCCCAGGCAGCCGCATGCAGCGGTCTGAACCTGCCTGCTGGGAAGCAGCAGTGCTGGCTACCCCACGTTTAACTAGCTGAGGCTCATCAAAAACAGAGAGAGTGAAAGAGAGGAACAAAAAACAAAAAACACACACATTGAATTATGTTGGTGTTGCCCTCCTTTTTGCACAATGACTCACATCCCCTCCTATGGCCCAACCTGCTCATCACAGGAGGAAAGGGGCAGAAAGGGAAAACAAATACGCCCCCGTCACTGACCCTTCACCAAAGTTGACCCATTTACCGACAAAAGCTTTCATTCTGTTATTCTGACCTTCCTTTGCCTGTCCCCCCCCCCCCCCCCCCCCCTCCACCCCTACCCCCCTCTGTGTTATGCAAGACTTCAAGTCAGTGGAAAGTGTTGCTGCTAACGCAATCGCAGTCCAACATTTTTGTTAAACTGATCAGTTAGCCGTGCGCATGGCATGCAGCCAATCCAATAGACACAGGATGATCTTTTAAAAAGCAAAGATGGTTCATCTCTGAAATGATAAGTTGAATTTTTCTGAACTCCTTTCTATTTATCTTTCTGTCCAGTGATGTACCAAGATAGAAATTCTGTGTAGAAATAAACCATCTGTTGCTTTGTGCGGATCCTATCCCAGCAGAATGTTATAGAGTTCCACAAAACTCAAACTTTAAAGAAAAATGTCGTATAACAACTTGGAAAATCCATATTTGGCTGAAAAACAATAGAAATACACCTATTTTTATTTACCGTTTCATGAAGAGTACATGCTGCTTTTTCATTCAAATTGAGAATATATTTGTTCAAACTCAATACATTTTGTTAGCTTCAACGTTGCATTTGTACCGTTTTAAAATAAATACATGGCCTGAATTATTTGAATATCCCTGTATCAAGTTTTTCTTTTTGTTTTAATCTACATTTCACAAAGCATCTAAACTTTTGTTCGAACGGGGCTGCCACTGAGTATTCAAGATGATCAAGTTTAAACAGTTAAAGACTTGCAAGGAAGAAAAAGAGATTGTGGCGTTACGGTAGGCTCCATGCCTTCTTGCACCTTGGCTATATTTCACATGTTGTGTTATTCTGGGCAATAAACGAAGACACAGACCACCAAGAGGGTGTTTTTTGTGAGCCAAAACTAGTAAATAATAACCCACTGACAATGAAAACAAGAAGTGAAGTAAGAGATGAGGTCACAACTGGTATTTATGGGTTCCAGAAAGCATTAAAATAATTTCATTTGATGAGTCACAAAAAAGAAAAGCTCTAACCAGCAGAGTAGGAAAACAGACCGTTTAATACATCCATGAACCGACTATGAGATACACAAACCAGCATACCCCAAGAGAAACATCTCCAGATAAGACGACTTCTTCTTGATACTTTGGATATCGTACCATAGCTTCGCAAGGCCCTCCCCAAAACCAAAGGGCCTCCCAAGGGAGAGCAATGTCAATACTTTCCTCGCTGAACATGAGCTCATACAAGAAATATGACCCAACAAGTAAACCTTCAGGGAAAATTCAGTAACAGATATAATTGAGGACAAACTCTGTGGTTTCTTCCACATTTAGGATGTCATGAAGCGTTTGTAGCACAAACTACAAACAATCCTGCCCAAACACAGGAGGAGGCACTGTTGAGCTCTGCCAACCACTACAAACGCTGCTTTGCTGCACTGGTACTCTAAACTATTAGGGATGGGACAGTCTGATGTTTGACTGTGCACTCAATGCTTGGAACATCATCGGTCTTACACAAAGCCACGGTAAAAGAGTTCCCGAATGTTATGAGCCGTTTGAGCATCTTTTCGGTGGTCTCCCCTGACCTTGCTAATAAATGATAAAACTCGTTAGATTATGCCTGAAATGAAGGTCAAATCAAGGTTAACATTTAAGGAGATGAAACAGATGCATTTTAAGATAATTCCATCTCATAAGCTCTCAGCACAACTGCAGGCTCTCGCCTGATAATAGAATCAAAGAGTAAAACATAAGCACAACAAAGCTGTGTGACGTGGCGTTTGATGAGCACCGTGAATCTTAAAACAACAAGCTTTTCGGTTTGTAGTGATATAAATTCGGACGACTTACTGCTGGGTCTGTGAATTCAAAGCCTTTCAAACAAACCAGGAATAAACTTCCCTATTAAATCACACTGTAACTCGGCTAATCGGTTATCCGTGGCTGAGATATCGAATAAAAAAAATTAAAAAAGCATAACACTACACTGGTTGCAATTTATCGCATGCATTATGCTTGCCAGCAGCTGTAAGTCATGAGTTGTTGTCGCACTCTGAACTGCTCAAGTGACAAACCCCAGCCAAGGGGAGGGGACCAATCCAAGGTTCAGATATATCAAAACCATCTAAATTGACGGCGTAGAGTGCTTTTGGGAACTGCTTGTCTAATCAACCCCTTGCAGGTCTTATCACAAGTTGTTGAAATGTGTAACTGCATGCTTTAAGGGTTACACGCGCATACCTTTATTATCCAGCTGTAAAGCTGCATTCTCAACTAAAACAACTATTATGGAGTTGATGACAACGATGCGCGCTTAGGATTGCACGCATGCATAATAAGATCTTCAGCAACCGAGGACCTCTTCTGATCACCTTCTCCGTGTTACAGATAGGGAAAAAAAAAAAAAAAAAAAAAAAAAAAAAAAAAAAAAAGCACATCAAATTTCATGTTTTGTCCCAACAACAGCATCAGCTTCCAAAAATATTCAGTTAAGCACGATGTAAGACGAGCAAAAATGAAAAGCACTGAACTTTTGAGAATTGTGAAGCATTCAAATGTCAATACAACTGCTTATCAAAACAGCTGCAAACTAAAATGTAACATCGACGGTTCGGCCTGCTCATTATCACAGTGCAAGTCCGTTTGCTGGAAATGTGGCTTGAGGTGTTCTATCTGCTTTTCTAATGTATGCCCACAAGATGCTCAGAAAACCTCTCAACAACTAAGCTCACACTACTGAGCAAACAGTTGGAAGGTACTAATTCAACTGTAAATAACGTTATCAAGAGTTTAGATGAGAGTTTTGATCTTACCATGGATATCAAAAACATTCAAAGGCTTGGTCACATGGCGCGTTGAGTCTCTCTTTCCCCCTTTGATGAAGGCTGGCAAACTGGGTCTCCTCTGGTCCCCTACAAACTTCCCCGGCTGCTGCCCCATAAGGGCAGGGTGCCAGGCTGCAGCCGGGACTCTCCAAGCTGGACTCAGTTGCTCACCAGTGAGGGAGAGGATCGGGAGAAGACAGGAGCCCCCTTTCCTGGCTCAGACTGTCCTCTCCTTGTGTGTGGTTGGTGCAAGTCACCAGCACAGGTCCGTGTTACTCCTGTATGCACCTGTTTATCATGCATTAATGTAGTCCAAGTGCTTCAGATGACAAAACAAGGCTTTTGACAGGAACCTAGTGGGGGGGATGGGAAAAATAAACAATAAGGTCATTCTTGTGATTTCAATTATTAAAAAAAAAAAAAAGATGATTTTAAACTCTCCCGTTCTGACATACACATAAGTGCGAGAACAGCTTCAATGATTCTACGTGTATCTGGAGCTCTTTGGGGGAGATAAAAACACCTTTCTGAGATGGTGTTGGAGAACATTGCGCTATAGTCACAATAGTCAAAGTCCGTAACATAGAATAGTTTTCAAGTTCCAACAGAAATCTGCTGAAACATGACTGAAGAGGTTTCGTCATAAAAAAAAGGTGATTACTCTGAAACAGTTGTATTGATTTGCATTGTCTTTTCACCCTAAAGGGACAAATGGACTTAAACCATGTCAATTAAAAAAAAAAAAGAAAAGAAAAGCACCCCAAGCATAACAGAAGCACAGGGTCCTCTTACTGTGAGGGCCAGTGGTTATTTTTTCCCCTTAATGTGTTGCCCTACTCCACATTGTGGGTGCTCCCATCTTCCTATAATGCATCCAGGCAACTCTTAATACTGAATTTCCGCTTTTAAGACCCAATCACGCTTTTAAATAACAAGCTGGCGTTTGTTAACCTCAAGTTTACTGCAGGCAACACACACAATTATCAAGGAATTTTGTTGTGATTAACAACTAAACAAAGAACTCCGAGCAAAAATTATTTACGGGAACGTCCGCAAATGGTCCACTAAACTCTATCAGAGCGTTAACTATCGTTAACCTCAACGCTATCGTCGGAGGGCAACTTATTTATTTATGTCATAACAAGTTAAACACCAGCTTTAAGCACGGTCGTGAAAAGGACAGATTTGTAACGCTTCACAGAAATGCGGGTTTTGCTTGTACGGACGTACGGAGTAAAGACAGGTGTGAATAGAAACTTACACGGCCACAGAAACATTTAGATTGTTGGTTAGCTGGCGACCTCCAGCTAACGTTGAAGATAGCCATGAAAGCTAACCAACGTTTGCTGGTGGTATGCAGCGCCAGACCCTTAAATGCACATCGAACAGTCAACAGTTGGCTCTTGCTGGTCCGCTGCTAATAACCTCAGACAAGTGCACTTATACGTTTCACAAAAACATTTCTGGTGAGCACAGTTTCACACCGTCCAACTGCTCTTTTCCAAAGGCACAGAAATTAGTTTGTCTCAAACTTCCGTGTCCACTCTTCCCGTCTTGCGGAGCTTCTCCCCCTGTGGTACCCGGACTAAAGACACTTCAATCAAGGAGGCGAAGTGAAGTTGAGGGAACTCTGCCGGCCACAGACCAACGACTCTCTCTGCAAGTCCTCGCCTCTGTTCACAGTCGCCGAGCTCTTCGATACCGACTCCTCCGCTCGCGTACCTAGTCATTGCTTTAACGTGAAAGCCTGAGCAGTAAACTTTGGCCGAGTAGCAGTTGTGTCGCTGGAGCCGCCATACTTCCATACGCAAGGTGGTTTACAGAAATATGTGGGTGGGGCGACGCGTGACGTCACGTGCGTGCGTGGGCTAGTACATGGAAGCGGTGCAGTTTTTTTTTTTATTACGCTTGAAGCGCAGGACGGACAAACAACACAGTTATATCGCTGAGACCGAGGGAGCACAGTCAAGGATGAAAACCCGAGGCAACAATCATCCAGACTTTCATTTCTCCTCTGTCACACATTAAAGTTTAATGAGTGTTTCACGCCGTGGGGGCCACATTTTTCCCCCACATACACTAACATGCCAATGTAAACGACTAAGAAAAGGTACTTAATCAAGTCTTCTATGATGAATAGAATCCATCTTTAAAAAATACATTTCTTTAGGGGATGGGGAAAGATGGGGAAGCTGATCCGATGTGTTCGGGCACGTTTCCCGTCTGTTAATTGTTCAACATTAACGACCAACAGTGAGATTTGTACAAACGTGTAGAAATTGCAGAAAATTTATTTCAGACAGTATACATTTGTTCAACTCTACAAAAGCTACAGATTTTAAAAGGTTACTCATCCTTTCCATCTGCAGTAAAAACAAAAGAAGATCATTTCTGTCGAACATAAACAACTGAGCACCTTGTTTTGGCAAAGAACAATGAAAAAAAAAATGTGTGTGTGTGGTCGGTGGTCTCATCCGTGGTCCCGTCACACTGCTGCTTGGTGCGATTTTAGGTTTCAAACTCAGGTTTCTGGGCTTTTTAACCTTCCTGTTCCAATAGCTTCTGTTGCGTCAACATCACAATCTCCTCCATCACCTCTGGTTTCAAGATGTCCTTGACCTACAGAAACAGCATAAGACAGAGACATATAGATCTGACGCAAATGAATAAAATAAAAAAGCTTTTACAGAAAAGTCTGAGAAAATAAAGTAACTGTACAAAAACAAACCAAAAGAATGATGCATACACTTGTGAATTCAGGAGGTCCACGAATTATCTACAGCACACACTTTCAACGTAGTTTTTTAAGAAAAAGAAAAGTGCTGCGGAAGTGTTTTGACAAAACTATAATAGAAGTTAAGCCTCTGAACGCTAGAAGCAGTGATAAAGTCATCTGTTCCTCTCCTTTAAGGTTAATACAGTAAACCATGTCAATTCCAACCGGCAAGAAGATCTGCAAGTCAAATTTACAACATGGCCACCAGATGGCACAATAAATCACAGAGAAGTTGACTTCACTACAATCTCTTTTGATCGCAATTGTTTGCCTTTTTGCAACAGCGCTTATGATAGAATAAAGAAAAAATAAAGACAGCATAGTGTTGAAACTGAATTAACGGCATCGGTGCTTCCTACCTGATGCTGGAGGGACGATTCGTAGCAATAGAGAACACTGGTGTCATAGAGTAGGACTTTGTGTGCAGCCAAAGCCAGCAGGCAGTTCCTCAACCGTGAAATCACCTCTCGATCTGACAGGCTAACAGGCTGAGAGGACAAGACACACACGCACACACACACACACAAACATAAAAAACTTCAATTCAATGAAGTCCACATGTGTTAGAAACACAATACGTTTGATCTTTTTCAGCACATACACTTTAAATTAAACAACAGACTCCACAAAAGCCTCAACTTCAACTCGAGTGGGTCTATATACACAGAGAAAAATGTGTTTGAAAAATAAACCTAAAACACATAAAGCCAAATAGAAGAGATTTACAACTGGATTTCTAATGTTTCCTACTACACCAGTTTTTTTTTGTTTTTTTTCCAGTGGCTGATTTTGAAAATATTCCACAGTGGTATAATATGGTTTTCGGACCTTTTTAAAATGTTCCACATTTTTATGTTTCAGAATCTTATAAAAAAAAAAAAAAAACTAAACTATTTTCTTTCCTCAAAAGCCAAGAAACAAGTCTCCAAAATGACAAAAGCAAAAATAACAACCTTAAAGTTGTCAGTAAATTTATCAAAATAAAATAAAAAACTAAATATCCATTTACAATTCAGAAAGTACTCAAACTCCTCGGCATGACAATTGATTAAAGCATTTTTGGCATCCAGAATGGCCTCCAGGTATCTCTGGAGATGCTCAGCTGGGTTCAGGTGTCTAATCTCTCAGCCTCCATCACAAAAAAAAAAAAAATCCCCAAAGATTTACATTTTCATCACCATGGAAACAAAAGTTAGGATGGTATCAAAAGAGGTGATGCTCAGCACCTGGTTTCCTACTGGTAATTGTGGAAGACAGTTCCATCTTCAATTTTCAATCTTCTAGTTGTGTTTCTCATGGTTTGAGAGTCATTAGGGTGCCTTTTGACAAATTCTCAGCTGGTTGTCATGTAACTCTCAGTGAGGAATGAATTATCTATGACCAGTCCTGCACGGAAGGTTGTCTTATTAACTCTGGATCTCATTCATAGTGAGCACAATGAGGAAACCAAAGCGGAGTAAACAGGTTTTGGTTCCAAAGGCTACTGTGCAGAAATGTTCCTTGACACAATCCTGCATCACAGATGTACAGACAACTCTCTCAACCTCATGGCTGTGTTTCACAATGGCAAACACCATTAACTGTGAGATCCCTTAGCCGGACCGGTGTTTGTCTATCTTAACTGTGACCAATGAATTCCATCAGTAAATGGACTGCATCCCCAAGTCCACTGATAGGCATGAAAAACCAGAAGAAGTGTGTAATTTTTTAAGGCCATCTATTGGCCAAACGGCAGTTTTATTTATTTGTGTAGAACGGTGTGAAAATAAAAGTCTGAAATTCTTTACCATGGCACTGTAGCTTTGAGGTCTATGCTTTGAGACATAAGATCACATCTGGCATTGTAAGAGGTGCCTAAGATCCTACCTCCAGACTGGTGTAAAAGCCCCCTGCTTCCTCATCCTGTTGTCCCGGTGTGGGATACAACCACACAAAGCCATTATTTCCAAGGATAATAGATGCACCACATGGCAGGTTGTGAAAATGTGTTTTCTGTCTCTTGATCAGAGAAGGGGAAAGCTGTACCAGCACTCCTTGACCCAACTGACAGTAAAAAAAAAAAAAGAAAAGAAAGGGAAGGGAAGCAAAACATTAGGTTTTTACAATAAATTATAACACAAGTAAAGCAATTTCTTTTATCAAAGATAATCTTAAATGATACACATGCAGGTGTATAATCACTGGCATTTTGAATGAGACACTATGATAGCATGATAAATGTCACCGTCTGCTTGCATCTGATCCCAAAACTAGGTGCACAAATACCAGCAAGATGTGTTACATATTTACAGGCAGGTCTGTGATGCTACCAAACAACAACAAATGGTGAACTCGGGCGTAGACTGAACTGGGTGCATCTTCACAGCAATACTGTGCAAAATTCATGGTGTACGATAACTTACTTTTCCATACTTTAAACTACGAGTGTGAAGTGACAGGGCTCCATCTGAGAAGACAGACTGCACCTCTGCCTAAAATCGCAACAGAGAAACAACACAGCTTTATAAGTGGGAATACAGACGGGTTCAGCAAATCAAAGATTTGAATAAACTCTTGAGTTACACTGATGAGATCGCCCTCTTGAAGGTACTCTCTCATGGTCAGCTCATCTTCTGCTGACCTTCTCCTCTAAGAGATAAAATAAATCAGTTCAGCCAGTGTCGCAATACAAAACATTTTCCCATGGACAAATGTTTTCTATCATCTCACCAGCTCTCCTCCAGGCAGATTGACAGATGACAACAAGAGGACTGAGTCCAGTCTGGATTTGGTCTCTACCTTCCATCGCTTCTGTTGTACCTACATATAACCACAAGAGTTACACATATTTAAATAATCGTACAAACCAAAATGATAACAGCACAACTTAATAACATTTTCTTTATATGAAGAACTGACACAGCCTCACCTCTGTAATTCTGCCCACCACAACATCTCCAACCTCGCCATTAAATCTGCATTTAGATCATTTGGTGAAAATCAAGTAAAAACAGGTTGAAATTCAATTCTTATTGTGGCACACCACAGTGTAGGAACCTTGACTTACCTAGTTTTAAGTGGCCTGACACATATCAGTTTGTCCACCCTCTGCACCTCTCCAGCGACAGAAGCCGTCAACTTCTCTTCATCAACGTAGGTCCCATGACCCCTGGGATAAAAAATGTACATTAACCATAAGGTCTCAGGCAACCCTATTACTAATTGAAAACAATAATTTAAGATTTTACTCCTGTTTGGAGCCCCTTTCACAATATATATTACATTAAGCAGTGCAGGAGTGTGACAATAAAGCGTCAGCCTTATATGAAAGCAGATCAGAAAAGCAAAGTTTAACTTCATAATCTGTCATGGACAACTCACATGCTGTAGAGTTTAAATGAGATATTTCGACAGCGTTATTGCATAGATCGGTATGGTATCGTGTATGATTTTACTTTACAACCACTCCAGCACCCACCTCATGAAACCAGTGTCTGAAGTGATAACATCGCCGGGGACAACCAGATCTTTTCTGTCGAACGCAGAAACTGATAGGGACACTGTTTTTCTAATAGTCGGTAATCTCATGTCTACAGCCATGCTTCTTCCTGTGCCTCTTCTTCTCGTCCGTATATTTCCACACTGCGTTTACAGTGAATTTTGCCGCCAGAAAATTAAGAATAATTCCGAATGATTATTCTCCCAAAGGTTAAAATTACTATTAAACCCCCCTGTAAGAGATAATGTAAGAAGTGTAACCTAACGACAGCAGTAACGGACCATACTGGGGAAAATATTCTTCTATTTTTTAGTATCCAATAATGGAGTCAGGGGCGCATTGTCGCCCCCTTCTGGTACGGAGCGCAACCGCAGAATATTAATTATTAAAAGAAAACTCCTACCATGGCTTTTGCTGGTCCTTTTCTCTTGCCACCAGATGTCAGTGTCGAGCCATCCTGCCTTCATCACAACCCTTCGTTCACATAACAGAGAGCTGACGTCAGATATCAACACGACGCAAACTTCTCCGTCCTAGCCAACCAGCGTTAAGTCAGATAGACTCTTGTAAAGATGGCGACGGTGAGGCACAGTGGACTTAAAACTGGACCCTTAGCCGTCAATAAACGCCACTGGTCCAGATACCGTCAGAATTGATAGAGCACCGGGACCGACAGTTTGTCGACCTATTTGTCGCGCCTAACATGCTGTTTGGTGTTGCATGGTGACGCTACGGATTTGGCTGCTTTTGTTTTCGGTTACACTGTGGTTCCCTTGGACCGCTCATTAGCTTCAAGTTGGAAAGCCAATGCTAGCCCGGGGCTAGTCGTGTAGCTCCATCGGCTGTTTGAGTCTGTTTATATGGCATTTGCGGACTTATAGCCCGAACAGTGCCAACGCGGGGCTTATGCAAAGGTTTTCTTTTCACGGATAAAACCGCTCATGAGTCACCTGGTTTAACATCCACTACTATTCAAGGAGGATCTGGCATTGCCGCACTGTTTGTGGAGTGTCGAGGCGGACCGAGTTAGCCGACATGTATTTTCTAACCGGCTGGCCCCGGAGGCTGCTTTGTCCGCTGAGGAGTGAAGAGGAGCCCTTCTACATCCAGCCCAGCTCCCAGAGGTTCTACTTCGCCCTTCTGTCAGAGACGCAGCTCAGCATCTGGTTTAGCCGGGTAAGTTGAGTTAAAGAGCCGCCAGTGTCGGCTCAAACCCAGCTGACCAGTCCGAAACTTTCACTTCGAGATGCGCCCAGTACGCAGCGTGGCGATCTGGCTGCATGTTTGCTTTTTTTTTTATTTTTGTTCACTAAAAGTTTTGTCAGTAAATAAGGAGTGCAACGGCGGTGTCGTTGGATTATTCCAAACATGGGGCTTTTTCAGTTTTCACCTGTACACCTATCGAATAAATCGCTGGTGACGTTGTTGTGCGTCAGTGCTGTTTGTGTAGATCCGTTCACATGAGATCTTCACAAAAGCGTAGCAGAGTGGCTCACATTCTTCCCTTGGTTCACCACAAAGATCGAGTAGCTTTTCCTTTTCTTTGAGACTGAAAACCAACATTCATAATGAGCAAAACCGAGTCAAACTTGACGTAAGATCTCTTTCAGGAGGTACATAATAAACTTAAGTTGTCATGTTAGCACGTTCAGTGATCTCTTTATTTCACGATGACTGTAATAAAGCTGTGTTTTTTACTAAATCAGCTCTTATCACTTCCCTGTGTCAGGCTTTTCAGCGACAGGTTCATGATTCAGGATTGAAGTTACCCATTACAAGACACATGATGGGACTCAGATGTAGAAGTTCGGTGCGGTGCGCATCTCAGGGAAATTGTCAAAAATCACGCTTGATATGAATGAGTATGCAATCAGGTCATGTGGACAAAAACATTTGCGTCAAAACAACGTGGTTGTTTGTTATTTTCTTTTTATTGGCAAAAGAGAAGCGGGGAAACACAGCAGAATGAGGATGTGAGAGGTTTCTGTAGCTTCCAGGGTTGTTTTCTCGTTGCTGTGGATGTAAACACGCTGGTGGAGTTTAGGCACAGCAGTTCTCAGGAATGTTTGTCTAAACTCACCAGCTGCTGTAAAACTCCATTAATTTGTTTTTGACATGGGACTGCTGATCATCTCCTATAATATATAACTTTCTGAATTTATATTCAGAGTAGCGTAAGTGGCTGCAACAAACGCAGGTGAATTCTAAGTCGTAAAAAGCATTTCAACATGTGGGCATCAAATATCCCAATGCAAACACAGAGATGTCCCCTCGGCCCACCGTAGTTGGGTCCCACCTCATCCACTCTGTTTTCTCACATCCAGATTTGAGCTACAAGTAAAAATGTCCACACAGGTCGAAGCCAAATGAGCATCCCTCTCTATCCGGATCAGTCGTTCCAGCTGTGGCGATGTTTGGCCTGGCTCCCCCCTGGCTGGCTAATCGGAAGGCCCGTGTGGCAGAGAGGGTTTTTGTGGGCCTGCTGTCCTTAATCCGGTCGTTTTGCTGCCTTTTCCAACACTGATCAGATTAAATCGGTGCTAACGTGTGCCTCAGTTCAAAAATACTTTCAAAGATGAAAGTAGCAACATTTTAGGGACACTGCACTCAACACTGCGCCTTTGCACGTTGCTGTCACCTTGACAAGCCAAGAATATTACCTTTCCATTAAAAAGTGTCTTGTGCTGAGAGTGGTTCCTTAACTAAAAGCTGGGCTCTGTAAAGCCTTTGCTGTCTGTGTCAGCTGGCTAAACTGATTCGGTTTTGGGCACTGAATTTGTTGGTATGGGGGCTATGTATTTGTGAGGTTAGGTGCAGGGTAATGTCCTACACTCAGCTGGCCAGAATAATTTTGGGGGGGGAGCTACATAGATAAATAGCAGAGCTGTGGGTGAGGAGTTTGTTGAAATGACGAATGCTTTACTGGTAAATGTCAAATAAAAGCCAGGGTTACGCTTGGAGGAGTTGTTGGAGTGACCGATATATCTATGAATAATAGATGAAATCGTACCCAGATGTACAGAGTGGGACTATAGAAGGTGACACTGATCAATTCACTGCTGAATAGAAGTAGTTTTTGGTGTGAAATTACCAGTAGAGATCTGTGTTTTGAGCATTTAGAGCCGTGCGCTCCTGGCCACATTTGTTAAGAAAATCTTTCCGCAGCTAAATGAAGAGGGGGGTCATTTGACCTGATAACCAACAGTTTAGCACAATGTCCGATGCAGTCTGTATATAATTATGATGCAGCAACAATGGGTCAGGGTCACTGTTAATTTCCTGAGGCGCACACAGGATGTGGCCATAGTTTGCTTCCCCTCTTTCTTCATGAAGCCTGCCTGCCTATAAGTAGAAGTGAGACCTTGCAGGAGAAGAATCGCTCAGCTGTGTTTGATTGGAGCAGCGTGTTCCTTTTGAAATGCAGCTTTCACATCTGTTATGTCCGTGAGTCTCTTCACTATCTCGTCCCACTCTCCACGCAGGGAAGAGATGGAGGGTCGTGTTTTATTTGTGTTCCCAAGGGGCTTTCTTTCTGCATTTTGTTCGTGCAAACATGGAGGGCTTTGTGACATGAAATTCAGGGTGTTGAATGGATTACTGCATTGTCATTGTATAACGTCATAATTTCGCCCTTTGCCTGTCATAATTAAATAGTTTAAGCATGCATTTGTAGGGTCACTCTATCACAAGGCTCAGGCTATCTGCTGAATTTAGGTGATTGTATATCTACCGTTGCTCTTCCTCGCACATGTGTATGTGGTGTGCCCCCCCCATTGTTCTCAACTATTATTTTATCACCAGGTGCTGTCTCTTTGATCCCATCTACCCTGAACTCAGTCAGTTCAGCCGAGGTGCCGTTACTAATCCGTGCTGAACAGTAGCTTAGCCTTGTTGCCGCTCTGTTGTCTCTCACTGCCACATGTCAGGTGTGCATACTTGGGTCTTACAAAAAGCGCCAGTGTTGTGTCTCATATATGACTGAGAGTTTTTGTTTGTGTAATGGACTTTTGCTTCAATGTGATTTCTTCAGTAGCACAAACTGTGACTGCAAGTAGTTGTGGTGCTTGGCAACGCAAGGGGAGCTTATCGGGTGAAGCTTCTGATTAGTGAAGCTTGACCCGACGCAGTGACTAGAACAGTCAACAAACAGTAAGCACGTGTACTTTGGAAATGCATGTAAACATCTGTCTGCGAGTGAAATGACACAAAACCAAGTTCGTCGAAACCTGACGAACACAACGAATCAGTCCAGCACGTATGCGCTCAAATAGACTGAGTTTCTTTCGCCAGGCGGCTAAACGCAACAAAATTGTTGACCGGAAATCAGCCCACTAAGACCACAGGTCAACTCCACGATGTTTGGAGTTGAATTAAAAAAAGGAAAATGATTGGGACAATATTTATTCCCTTTTGGTCGGCGTAGTTTACAAACCAGTTGCAGAGTTATGTAAAGGCATAGCTTGACTGTACACCACTGTGTGCGTAGCAGTGATGTGGATTCGGCTACAGTGCCGACAGTGGAACCACTCTGCCGAGCAAGCTGTATGGTGACACCCATTCTTAAAAAAACAACAAAAAAAACAAACACTTTTTATACATTTGTTCAAACCAAAAATATGTTTCATATCAGTGCTGATATTCGCCAAACATGCACCGATACTTGAGTATTTATTGCTGAACATTGTTGCCCAATAATATCGTCAGAATGAAATATCAGTTTGGCTCCAGTAATCACCGTGAATTGATATTTAAATATGCTGCACTTATTCATTTCTAATCTTCTGAGTTTGAAGTACAGGAACGTTGTAATCACGTATTTGTTCGGCATCCTCATGGAGCTGTCACTGTGAGTGAACTCTTGAAGTTTTACTGAGTTTTGGGCCTCATGAAGAGAAGAGCGGTTTCTGTTTCCTGGCCAGTGGCGCTATTAAATTTTAATTCATTGAAAGGGACACTGTTGGGCAGGAATTGTTAAACCCACTTCTCAAATTACGCTGGCTTGGTATCAGTGTAGCTCGAGTTACTGGACACATTTCTCTGCTTTAGTTGCCTGACCAACATGCAGGGTCCTAGTTATTCCCTGTAATATCAAGCCCTGTTTCAGCTCACTTAAAAACAGAACTAAAGGTCTTTACGTAAAACATTCAGGGCAGCGAGTGAGCTACATTTTTATTTGTGTGTGTATGGAGCTTGGAAGGATGGAAGTTAAGTTGAATTAACAGCACACAACAGCATTTACCACATCCAACGGCAATGATACGGCGTTCGATCATCTACATACATAATGCTAAGTATTATTTCAATTTTAGTGGCAATTTTTTCTTTTAAGATTTAAACACCAAGAACTTTGCAGCTTTAAAATGTGAATAGACTGTAAATCATCTGCAGGGGATTCCAAAAGCCACAAACGAAAGACCCCAAGAGTTGAGCCTTGTCAAATACTGTGGCTCCTCCTCAGCATCTGTTTTGGCACTTGCTAATTTCTCAGTTGCAGCAGAACATTTCTCAAGCATGTGGGACTTTGTGCTTCCTCACAGGCTCAGAGGAGGTAAAATAAAGGCAACAATCTCAGACAAAAATGTGTATTTACACATGTCTGTTTGACTCCGTATTTCATTGCAATTACTTAAGTGCGAGTTTCCATGAACACTTGCAGTCGGGACTAATACAGGACACACAGGTTGATGCCCCGTTAGGAATTGTTCCGTTTTTAGATTTAGTTTTGATTTTAGTCACGGTAGAATTTGCTGTTTAAGTTTTTGCGTGCTACCGTGATTCTAACAGTTTTTTTTTTTTTTTTTACTTTGAATTTAGCATTAGTTTCCTATTATTATTATTATTATTATTATTATTATTAGTATTATTTTTATCTTTTTAGGACGTTTGTGTTCACTTGCCGTTCAGTCTCATCATCCATGATTAAATTTAGGCGACGAAACTAGTAAATATTGTTTAGTTTAGGAAAAGCTGGCTTGGCCTCACATAGACTTACCATTTTATAACGTGTCAATTTTAAATCTAGTTTGTCAGTATCAGTCCGTCCCCCGGCAACGCTCCGACGATACTTAGTCTTGCTTCCACAGCGGACCGTCGTAATTCATTTACATCTTGACGTTAGACTGAGCTGTTATGTCACATCATGTGACACAAGTTTTACCGAAAGTGAAATGTTTGTGACTTGCAGGATTTTTTCTTTTAAAGTGCTAATTTTCTATCCCATGTCCTCTTTTTTTTTTTCGCCCACAGCCCAGCGTTCTGATAGTCAGCTATATCGAGTCTGCAAAGGCGGCGACCCAGTTTGGTTTCTACCAGAAGGCAGAATGGAAACCAGACGACTCCATGGTAGCCGTGGCTGTAAGTACATCACTCACCATGATTGGGCCCGTGTCTCCTATCATATCCTGTTTGTCCAGATGTTTTTACCAGGTGGTTTTTCACTGTCATCTCTTGTTATTCACAAAGACATTTTTACAGGAATTTCCATCTTAATCATTTCAAGCATGTGAAATGATTAAGATTAAGAGCAAAGTTGGGGGGTGTGGCCGTTTCTGAAAACGAGTGAATATTCACATACGTTATAGTGACTGTATGTTGCTGGGAAAACCTGACTTGACCCTCCAACATCTGTATGGTGGAGCTAAAAGGAAAATGACTGCATACCGAGCTGTCTTTGTAGGGCGCTGTGGTCACCTAAAGGGCTCTTTCACACAAAGCGAACAGTTTTGTGGCTCAACGGTTTCTCATCACCTCTTATTTTCTTGTCTCCAGTTCTCTGTTGACGGTTCGGTTTCTGCACTCCGCAGCACGTTGTAAACGCCGTCCGCTCCTCTTTCTGTTTTGTTTTTGCCAAATTGATTTACTACTCGTGGAGTTTCAGTTATTGGGTTGACAGTGCTCCGGTAATCCATCTCTGATGACAGGATTTTATCAGTATTCCTCTGGTATATAAAAAGCTCTCTTGTTACCGCGGTGCTTTACAGTGCAATGAAAAGGGCAAATGCCAAATTCTTTTCAGACACTAGGAGGAATTTGTCTGTTATTCAGATCAGACAACAGATCGTGTGTTGCTACTTTCCACCCTGTGCAGATGAATACCACGTCTCCTGGATGCTGGCTGTTTTGTGATGCTTTTGATTTCATGCGCTACAAAATTACTGCGACTGATATAAAAGGTAAAAGAGAAGAAATGATCAGTTAATACCTGTGTGGAGGACAGCTTGAACAGGAAGGGAGCCCGTTGTGATCAGAGTCGCAGTAAAAACTGCCAAGGTGCCAAAAGCAGCAAATACTCCGTAGTAGACGAGTCTTTAATGATGTCTGACCCCACTAATTGATGGGGAGAATGTTTGAATGCTTTGATTGCACTTTACTTCTCTACATTACCTTCATACTTTGTCCTGTGCTGATCATTGAACTCTGATTCAGTCACCTCAAAGTGAAAGTGTGCTTCTTTTCAAGTTACCATACTACGGTTTCATCATTCACCATTGACTCACCCACTAAAAAATATGGAGACGTCTAAGCTACTCCTGGGAGACGGCGCGAGCCTAATTTTGTGTGCGTTCTGTAAATAAGTGCAAACGTACCCGTGTACCTGATTAGGGGAACACAGACAACATATCTGGAATGTTTTTGTCTGTTTGAATCCTCCTGAAATATCAACCCCAGGAGGACCTTGTTGTGTCTCCTTTCATTCCTGCATCGGCTTAACCAACAACCAAAAAATATGCGATTTATCAGCTTACAAAGCCGAAACGACGTAATTTCTTTCTTTCTTTCTTTTTAATTCTTGGGAGTCGGCGAGGGAGATGAGACAACCGTGTTCTTGCCAGCATCTTTCTGCATGCGAGCCAACACTTTTTTATTATATGCAGACCTGTTTTCCATGGCTGCCCTGTGGTTACGTTTATGTCCCTGATAATGATCCCCCCATTGAAAATTTGTGACATTAGATTTAATTATCACTTTTGTAGACTCGACGGCCATCTTGGGGCAGAGTAGCCTTTAGGCTGTGCATTACACCTGGATGCATGTATGTTTTACCAACACACCTTATTAAACCCATATGTTTTCGCCTTGACAAAACCATGACGAAGCACTTTGGCAAAGACAGACGTTGTTTTCTCTTCATCATTGCCTGCGATTCTCCGCTGGGCACTCTGCGTCTGATGAAGGGGAAGAAAGTGTCACGTTGAGTAATTTCACACAAAGCAAGACTCAGCAAAATTAGTCACTCGGGTTGACTAATTAGTCACTCAGCAGCACAAAAGACGGCCGGAGTTATGATTCACAGTTATCATTCATTCAAATCTACTCCACACATCTGCTGCTGTGTTTGCGCGTGCATGTATGCTTATGAATGTGTGTGAAGCTCGTCGGTCGTCTAATTTCAAGTTTATTATGTGTCAAACTTAAAGAGAATGTAAATGATGAACAGATCGCACACAGATCATGTACCTCGCATGACGTTGCAAATGGTTTAAAGACGTCTTATGTGTTCATCACTGTGTTTCATCATCTTTTGGTCTGACAGTGCTCTGTAAGTGTGAGCGGTCTGAGGAGGTTCATTGCTAGGAAACACTATCAAGGACACAAATGTGACTTAAGCAGTCAGTATGTCAGTGGGTCATGCATGTTTGTCCCAAAATACACCACCCGTCAGGTGTTTAAATGGCAAACACAAGCCTGTTGTGCAAATGTGACGAGGTCAAGTCGAATAACTTTTAAGATTAAAAAGTATTTATTATATCATTATTTATTATATTAATATTATTATGTTATAGTATTATTTGTCTTGAGCATTAGAGGCAGAAATAAAAGCTTCAAAGTGATAGTGGACCATAGAGTGTCCTTATCCTTTCAAAAGTTCAAATAATCCCCCCAGAAATTCAGCACATTTATGAAAAAAAAAGAAAGCGAGAGAAAGAAAATGAAATGAGTTCATCAACCTCCTGGTTGATAGCGATTTGTTCATCTTTCTTTTCATCCTCCCCCTGCCCTCGCTGTCGTCTGTACCTCTCGCGGCGAATCCAAAGAATACATGAAGGAATGCCGTGAATGTTTCTGGGAAAGCAGCGAGTCTAGCTTAGTCCCGCTCGCCTCGTCTTAATACAACAGGGAGCAGGTGCTGGGGTTAAAAAACACCAGGGTCCACTCACCAGCCCGGGATCAAACTCCCACACTGATTCTGACTGGTTCTGTCTGATAGGAAGCATTCAGTGTTTGTGTTCAACCTCCGACTCAAACACCGACATTGGAAATCCGTCTTTAATGCCACTTAATTGTAAACAATTTCATTCTGTCTGATTTCATATTCCCCCTTGGAGGCTTTTCCTGCATCTTTGAGGTGTTTTTCTTTCTTTCTTTTTTTTTTTGTCTGCTGTTTAGAAATTCTTTTCAAGCCGGAAATATTTAGAGCTAAATGTTTGTTAGCTTTGGCATCAATTAGGAAACACCAAAGGAAGTTTGTGAAGAAAATGACCTCAAAGTTGCTTAACACAGCATTCTCAATGTGTAGAACGCCTTTCAGAGTAAGGAATTAGTCAGAAAAAATGAGTATGATGGGATGATCTTATACCATTTAGAAGCTGCCATTGGATATGTGCAGCAGACCACTCATTCATCATGAAGACAATTCAGATAGATTTTGTAATGCCTCTATTCTTTCTTATACGGTATGTTTTGTAAATTTCTCAGGAAATTTACATTTAGAATAATGCAGAAAAATACAGTTTAACAGAGTTACTTTTCACTGGTAATGTGGCAAGAAGCCACAGCTTCTCGCACCCGCATTAGTATTGTTGTTTAATTACAGGGAGAACTGACTTGGACCAAAGAACAAGGAAGACCAGCTCTGTCCAGGCAGTGCTCCTCACTTTAAATACCAGCTGTTTCCCAGATGTTAGGCTGCTCACATACCCTGCAGACCTCATGGGTAACGTAATCGCCCTCCTAAACCATGGCTAGGACTATCTTTAGCCCCGTGCATGCGTCTGTATAAAAACTGAGAGAAGCAACTAAAGCGACGGATGGAATGAGAGGGATGGACTCATTTTCTGAGGCAGAAAAGTCAAAAAGTTGTCGAGTTCTCTAAACAGGGGAAATACCTTTCTCCATTTAGCTTCTCTTATGTGTGTTTTGGGATCATTCCGAGGCCAATGTGTTCCCTCTCTGTTTTTAGGCTCTCGCACAGCAAATCTCCAGAAAGTGTTTCCACCAAAGAGTTGGTTTATTTACCAAGAATCCTTCTGCACAAGCATTTTGTGCATCCATTCCGCGCAAGTACTTTCCATTAACATACATATTTTAGGTTAAAAAAAAAGGGGGGGGTTAAGATCAGAAGAAAATCTAGTTCTCAGTTGTTCTGGGAGAGTGAATGCTGAGAGAAAATAAAGAGCACAAACGTTTTTCTCGTGAACAAAAATGGGCCAGGGCGCTCCGAACATGCTCCAAAGTTCCATCTGTTTGCATCGTTTTGTTAAAACAGTCGAGAGTTTATTATTAATATCGCACAATTCCCAGAAGTGCTGCTCTCATTCAGATCTTTTTGTGTTCCTTTTGTCAGACAGCTAAACACGTGAGAAGTTGTGACTGAAAATCAGCTAATTAGCAGCTTCGCTCCATCTGACCTACTTGAGGCAACAACTCAGCCCCTCTCCCAGGGTGGTGGTCAAATTAAACGGCCACATCGAGCCGGAAGCGTAGCTCCAACATGCAACAGTCCATATATTACTTTACGTTTTTACCCAGGGGAGATGCCAGTTTAAGGGTGAACGAGAGAGCGTAACGTGAAAGTAATTGCACGCTAATTGATTTATCTTTTGCCATCTTCTCCACTCCTGTAATCAATGCTTACGAGCTACACACGGTTTGTAATCAAGTTTGTAAGAGATGTTTTTGGCTTCTTTTTTTTTTTTTTTTCTTCTTCAGTTGACTGCCGACACCTTTCGGAGCACTTTCACACATCTGTGCTCTGCCATTGTTTCCATTTGTTCGCTATTTGTGCAGCTACAAAACGCAGCTGCATTCATTTCCATTTCTGGCCACTAGTTGCATGTAATGTCACTGCTTTGTGTGAGCGGTTACTGTTTTTAAAGGGGCATTTAACTTAAGGGAACCATTGCAGAAATCCACAAGCCTTAGGTGTGCGTGTGCGTGTGCGTGTGCGCGTGCGTGTGCGCGCGTGTGTGTGTGTGTGTGTGTGTGTGTGTGCTGCTGCACTTCTAGGGCCTGTTTAGACACGCAGAAGAGAGGCTTCAGCACGCCATGACACACTGTGTATACTCTTCTGCTGACTTGCCGTTTTCTGCACAACTTCCAAACTATTTCTCTCTGCTTGCAAACTGAATTGGAGTCGGCTTCTTTTTTCTGTTTCTATTAGCTTTTTGGGTTTTTTTTTTCCACATCAGCATTAAATGAGTCATTTGATGTTCTTCTCTTCTGAAATGCATAAAAGTATTTGCTCAGTAATCAAGATATTTTCAGACACATTTTAGCTGAATGATTGTGAGCTTATTGATCGCGACAGAGGCAGTTTCTCTGGAGATTCGCCCCGGTTTTGCCGACTCATAGCAGAGTACTTCTTGTTTGTCTAAGATGCCGCAGCGCTTTGTTGCAGCTGCCATTAATTAGTGAGAAGACGCAAACAACAACGACAAAAAAAACAACCTTTTCATTGCCTGTGCATTGCCACGGATTGCTTGCAGATTTCAATGCCTGCTTCTTTGTGGGGCTTGAGTTGACAATGACTGGCATTCTGCCTCTTCCTCTACCATTATAGAGCACAAAGAGTTTTAGAAACGTGGGCTGCATCTTCCTTGTGGCTTATTTTTCCTTTCATCCGCAGTTTTTCCTCATGATGAGTTGAAACGGCCTGACTCATAGTGCCATGTACAGCATGGATGTGTGAATGCTTTCATGTTTCAGTGTGATCAAGCCACAGATGAAAGGCAAGAGGTGTTGAGAGTGAGCAGCACTGCTGAAGTTAGTCCTGAGGTGACAAATGGATTTCCCATGCCTCCCCCTCCCTTCTTTGATGCTCCCTGTTTCCTGTAATTGGCATGCTTTTGAAGTGCAGTTGCCGATTAGTCCCACATTACCTGCTATACCATCTTTACAGCAAAAGTAATGGATATTTTAAACACGGCTACACCTGCTTGTAACAAGGCAATAAACCCTTTCCCATTGTCAGGAGTAGCGTGTTTACCGTGAGGGCTCTGAGGGCCGCGCTGTACAACAGAACTAGAGTTACGTCCAGTCATTTTAACGGCCTCCGAGAGATGAGCCTGTTGGTTAAGTCAACATGAAGGGAACGCATTAGACTTAATCCTACAGACTGTTACACAACAGTTCCTGATAAGGATGTCTTTGTGGGATAAGTAAGCTAGTTTATAATTTTTTTTATCTACCAGACTGTGGAAGTTAACCCACACAGCAGGACTGAGAAGAGGCAAAATCGCCTCTTTATCTGCGAGTTGTTGCTATTAATGTCAGATCCTCTGTGTGTGACGTTTACTGTAGGTAAATGTGTGTTTCAGGGTATGAAAATTAGATGTGTCAGTTATTGCAGTCCCCAGCACAGCGCCCTCATTAAGATTTACAGTGAACACTTGGGTGTTGTCCTCCCATCAATGCCAGCAGGAGCCAGAGACGATAAATACCTGCGACTTCTGTTTGACACAGGACTGAATGTCAGTTAAACACTTAAACACTGCCACTCAAAAGCCAGATGCTTGTAGGTGTTAGAGGCTCTTTTGGTCAATTTAAAAAGGGCTTGAGTTCAAATTTGCATTGGTTGTAATGAGAGGATTGTATTTGTTGCGTATAGAGCTAAAACAGAAATAAGAGGCTAGTTTATTTCTGCAACCTCAGAGCAAAATGATTTTCTTCCGCAGACTGAAGTCAGTCTGTCACGGTGAACTAAAGTCCAGCTGTCTCCCTTTGATTTACTCTGATATAATTAGATTCCTGATAAGTGGTATACCGGGACGAACCCGGTGCAGTTATTTGACAGATTCATTAAACGTCTTTACAGTGAGACTTGATGAGTAAATATTGTCTTTTTATTGTACTTGGTTTTTGTACTCGTCTTTGTTTGACCGTTTTCTATTCTGAAATATTAAAACCACACATACCAGTATATCTTGAACTTGTCAGCACATCTGGATATGAGTTAATCTTACCCTATCATTACCTTTTTCCTTTTCTGATATGATATGTTGGGACTGTATAAATGAGCTGATCTGAATCAGTACTTAAGTGTTGTTTTACCTTGGCTGTATATGGTTTTAGGAGACCTCAGCCTGGCTCCCTGTCCTGTCTCTGGCAGTTGCTACTTATCTCTGGTTGCTCTTTTTCTTTGTTTCAATCTCTAGCTGCTGCTGCTGGCTTCACTTACTCTCCGGTTTGACTTTTGTTAACCAGTTCCGTCACCACACCGTGGATAGAAAGGGGTATTGTAGTATTCTGGCATCCAGGAAAAGTACAAGTGAATCAAATGTACTGTATGTGGAAGAATTTTGGTTTCCCATTTCGAACTTGCTTTGATCGAACTCCTTTTTCATTGTAGCATGACAGAGGCTGCTCTATGTACAGCCACTGCTAACACCTTGGCACATTATTGTTGATAGTGGAGTCTAGATCAAGTTTTGCCTCATTCTTTAGTCTACAGGATTTGGTTTCAGAAGTTTCTCGGACAGCATTTTGTGCCCATGCGTATTTGTAGTTCTTTCATTGAGGCTCAGCTGTTTTGAAATGATGATGAATTTATTTCCGAGAGTCATTATGGGTAGCAACAGCAGTGTAACCATCGTGCATTGGAAATTGTTCCCTTCAGTCATAGTGTCTGTGTTGACACCATCTGAGGAAACCTTGCTGCAGTAACACTGCATAGCTCTTATTAGCAAAAAACTAGCAACAGCAGAGATTTTTTTCATTCCCCACTTCACAGGAACATATCTTGGCCAGTCCAGGAAAATAATTATTCTACAGTCAAATGCAGTCTTTTCTGTGATTATTTGTCAGTCCCAACACAGAAAGGACGTCAAACTTCCAGAAGCAGAGGTTTTTCCCTGCGAAGTAGAGCAGATAGGTAGCAGGTCTTCCACTAATTGGAAGCTTAGGTTTAATTTCCAATTCTTCTAGTCATGTCGATGTTACTTAAGGATACCGAACCCCACATGCTATCGTGTTTACTGGTGTGTCAGTGACTGTATTTCAGTGATATGCACCCAATTGATAGAAATACTGCATGTTACGGTGGTTTGTACTGCAAAGGCCTTTTAGTGGACATTAAGGATGTAGAAATGCTTCATAGATGCAGTCCATTTACCATTTATCTACTCAGCTGCTGGCCTTCAACAGAATGATTAAGCTATTTATTTTTATTCAGATGTTTTCACCGTGCTCCCTCACATCCGTTTAGTTCTCTCAGTGATGTGTGGAGCTGGCTATTTGTGTCATTTCCATCGGTCACATTTTGTCTTCCCTCCCATTCATTATGTCTGCGTCTCGTTGCCTGAAAAAGCATCGGGTGGCTTTGCAAATTTGTTATGACCTCTGAATTCCTTTTACTTTATTTTAAAATTTCTTTTCCCATTCATATTTATTTGGACAATCTTTCTCTCACTTTTCCTGTCTTGATAAGGTTTTGTATGGCCTGACACCTGCTCTCTCCCTCTGTTCTGTCTAATGATAAAATGCATTATTTTCATGTCTAATTTTTTTCTTCTTCTTTTTTTTTTTTTTTTTAGACTGCCAAAGGCTACATCCTCCTGTTTGATGTGTTGGGTGGAGGAGATGAAAAGTACCTCTATGAGCCTGTCTATCCAAAGTGAGTGCAGCACACATTAAAGCTCACACGTAGATTAATAAAGCACATGCTCAGGTAAGGGGAGCAGCAACTCATTTACATGCTCGGAGACGTCCGCTTGTCTATTTTCAGGTGGTTGTGTGAGGTTTGCGTGGCTTGCAGTGTGCGTTTTTGTGTGTGAATCGAATTCCTAGACAACATACCAGCAGAAGCGGGACAAGCCGGGGCATATTCGCTGCTCTTTGTCAGCTCCATGAGTTGAAAAGAAGTTCATATGTGGGCCTTTTGGGCGGCAACTGAAAGTAAAACAACTACTATGTGTGTATTTTGTTAGATTCGGTTCTTTTAGTAGGAGGCTCAAGAACGGACCGAAGTAATTCAAGTGAAAATGAAGTGTTTATTGGTAGTCACACATCAAAGCATGTCAGCGCTGGGCTCAGTGGAACAGAGCTCCCGCAGGAAGTCTGTCAGACTGGCCCTGATTTCCGGTTACAATTCGTATATATGTCTGATAGTTTCCCACGGTGGATCCCTTGTTGATCATATGTGATTGGATATGCACACTAACCCAAATAATGTGTGTTCATCAATATCAATTTTCAATATGTATATCAATTTTAACAATTTGATATAATGTATTTGTGTGTTTGCGCAGAGGAAGTCCACGTGTGAAGGTCACCCCAGGTTATAAGGAGGAGCAATGTGCCCCTGCTCTGTCTTTAGAGATGAAGAAGCCTGTGGATCTGGAGGCTCCCATTACCAGGTAAACACTTTGCTAGAATCTCTGTTATGTCTACAGATTGGTCATCAAGCTCACATGCACGCTGGCTACGGCACACACACATACACACACACACACACACAGAAACAAATAAAACATTTACTCACTCCGTATCTGCATGTGCTCAAGTGCTTCCTACAAACTATAAGCAAATGGCATGAAAATTATTAGTGCTTGCACGTAGGTTCACTGCTGCAAAGCCCTATTCCGATGCCTCGAAGTGAAATCAGCCTTTCCCATCGCTGCAGTGAAGTTTTCGTCCATTCGAAAATAAAGGCATTTAATCTTTACATTAATCTTTAGAGGGGCATAGTCTGTATGTCGTACCAAATTTTGAATAAATCTGGAAACGAGGTGTTAAAGTTACCCCATGAAGCTGTTACTTTAGACTTTAGAGACCGTGTCAAATTAAAATCTAGTTGTTTGATGTAGCAATGCTGTCATAAAAAAACAAAACTCCTTGTGAGCCCTGCACACGTGCAGCCATACAGATTAATTTGTTTTCACCTTTTCAAGGGTTCTGAAATCAAAACAAAATCAGTGCTACCCCAGCTTTGTATTTTATCACTTTTCACTATCCAAAGATATTGATTTATCTGTGCTGAACTTTGTTCACATTGATTTCGCTTAAGCAGATTACCGGTGGACATTTACCATCCACCTCATGGGTCCATGAGACATTTGACTTGATGTAATGGCTTGGAAACGTCTCCTCTAGGTCCAGTGGAAAGTTAGTTTTGGTACTGAGAAGCTAACTTCTGTCATTTGTGAAGGCAGACCTTCAGATGGAAACACATGAATGGGCAGAAATGGAAAAGTGCCTATCAGGGTGCCTGTTAATACCTGATTCAAATGAGACCCATTATAATAGTCACCATAGTGTGGTCAGAAGATGTGGATACAACCCTTCCACTTTACTCTGTTTGTTGGTGTGAGGTTGAATGTCATGCTCCCTCATGACTGTTTTCTTCTCACACTTTCTAGATGACTCAAGCTAATCTGCAAAATTGGAGTTAAAACTTGTTGAATATAGTTGTTTCCATTTTTAAATCTGTGTCGCCCACGTGATGACGGATCTAATTGTGAATGGACACTTTTCTGACAGTTTCTATACGTATCGAACATTTAATCAAGAATCAAATCGGCTTATGTAAAAAATCATTCCCATTCTCACCACGATTTGCATGCAGCGCTGCGATCTCTCTGTGTTGAAACGCCATTTTTCTTTCTGAAGTCACGTCTTCGCATCAGTGCCAGTGTAGTTACTGTCAGATGAGAGCTGGTGTACTGTTCTAATCTTGTTCTGGCCCTTATTGTGTTTTGTTTTTTTGTTTTTTTTATTGGTCCCATCACTCGCCTCCCCTGCTCTCGCCCACATCTTCCAGCTCGCCGTCTTTGTTTACTGAGTGACAAACAAGTTTTGCTACCGCTGCTTTCTTTTTGTCCGTGTTTTCACATCATCTGCGTCTTTCACGTCCCCGCGCTCGTCTGCTGATTCTCCTCCGCCTGACGGAGATGATGGGTTAGTCATCTGAATGAGAGCACTCTTTTGGCGTTTCCCGGGCACAGCTTGATTGTACAGGAGATGAGTGGGTGTCTCCTGCTGTGAAGCTGCAGTAAAAGACTTTGCCTCCTCCACAGTCAGTTCACTGTGCTTACACTCTTTCCTCCTCATCATCTCCCCACTGTCTCTGTCTTTCTTCTCTTAGTTGTGCTTGTGTTAAACGTCTCTCACTTTTTCAAAGACAGGAAAGTGCTTCACGCACACAAACACAGGGTTGTTTGTTCCCTTGTGTGTAAGGAGACAAGGCACTGGCAGCTACATCGCAACTGGTCAGGGCACAGCTGGATGATGAATGGCCCACAGTTTTCCCTCTTATTTTAACTACCACCCAAGCCTTTTCTGTTAATGACTACTCCCTGCTTTTTTTTTTTTTCTTTAAATCTATTTCTTTTTAACCTAAATGATCATTTATGTTTTTTTTTTCCTTTGGTTTTTCTTCTCCCCACCAGTCTGCAGTCCCTCCAGGAGGACTTACTGGTTTGCACTGCAGACGGCTACCTTCATGTGCTGCACTGGGACGGGCTCGGCAGCAACGGACGCAAGGCCATCTGCCTGACGACGATCCCTTTTTCGTTAGACCTGCAGTCTGCTCGAGGTTAGAGAAGTCGAAATGATTTAGAAAAATTGACAACAGCGTTTCAGAGTTATCCAAACATACTCTGCATATATGTGTGATTATGCAGGCGGTCCCTCTCTGGACCTGGAGGGGGTGTATATCCACTGTATGGAGTACTGTGTGACTCTCGACGGCTTCGCTGTGGTTCTGAGTGATGGACGCCTCGGGTTTATCACTCCGCTGAGCAACACCATCACCACAGATGTAAGATCCTCACAGACACGAGCCCTTTTCACTGAGCTCATGCAAGAAAGGCATACAGAAAACGCCACATTTACACTCCCTTTGGTTGTTCACACTTCCAAAACAGAGGAAACTGATCCAACCGTTCCAGTGTGTGCTTTCAAACATGTAGGTGTTTCAGGAGCAGAGGCATGACAACGGCGTTGGTGTCTCAATGCAGCGCGTTCCACTGCGTCAGCTCTCCGCTACATGCAGATTTGGCTTTTCTGACCACCTTCGCTGCTAGTTTAAGAGGAGCAACAACTCTACCCCCCCCCCCCCAAATTCTCCCTCTGTCCTCTGCAAACTAAACCGTCCATACACGAACAATGCGTGAAAAGTGCTACATCAGAGTCAATAAGATTTGGAGCATGTAAATTTAAGGTTCACGAATTATTCCAGAGTTTGTAAGACTGTATATATGAAGCTTTGCCCCGACCCCCACTGTGAAACTTTCCACACGTGTAGACAGAAATTTGTTGGAAAAAAAGAGTGAACTTTGAGCTGCTGATGTTAAAACAAAGGTCAAACATGGGCTACAAAGCTTTGGAACATAAGTGTGACTACTTGATTTTAGTTAGCAGTAGAATTTCAGCCTGTTCTCTGAGCATAACCCACATTTTTATTTGTAGACGGTAGAAAAGAGAAGAGTTTAAAGGCATGAATAGACAAATGTGAAATCAGTGTATCCTCACCTTTTGAATGTTAATTTTGAAATAAGAGAGGGAACAACGCGTGGCCTCAGATATGTCCTCCTTGATTGCTGGAGCAGCACCTGTGACCTCTGTTTCCCAAACGGGGAACACGCAAAACTACTTGCAGAGAATGATTATTTAAACTGATGGAGCCACATGTTCAGGTGAACAGGATTTTATGTTATAAGTAGGACACCATAATTTATACATGTTTCTTTAACTCTGCACTCGCTGTGCTCGCAGCATAATTTTCTTGGCAGGATGCTAACATCTATGACTGCATCACCAAGATATTTATTCATATCAAGGCCAAGAGGAGCTTTTCATTAGCATTTTGACTGAAAATGATGTTCACAAAACTGGGCAGTGGGTGTCGAGGTTACCATGACGATATAAATGTCAAGTCAAAATCATGACCGAGCAGTCTAATGATAATCACATGCCTGCTATCTGCTAACTGGCACCATCCGGTAAGCATAAACCTGTGTGTGTGTGTGTGTGTGTGTGTGTGTGTGTGTGTGTGTGTGTGTGTGTGTGTGTGTGTGTGTGTGTGTGTGTGTGTGTGTGTGTGTGTGTGTGTGTGTGTGTGTGTGTGTGTCCAGCAGCTACAGGGAGTCTGGGCAGCAGACGTGAACGACGGCACCTGTGTGGCTGTCAACAACAAGTACAGACTGATGGCTTTTGGCTGCGCCAGGTCTGTGACACTGTCTTGCTCCCTGTCTATATATTTACAATACAGTGTCGGGTGTGTTTGCTTGCATGTGTGTGTCACAGTGGGATTGCTGTCCATGTGGTGTGTGTCCTCTGTGAGAATATGTCAGATTTTGTTTGCAGAAGCTACCTAGAGTGTGCTTGTCAGGATCCTCTCATGTAGGGTAGGGTTAGGCTTATGCAATCTGCCAGGTTGGCAGGATTTGCTCTCCGTACGGCTTCCTATTCTCATTCTCATTCTCCAAAAAGCTACAAGTTCTTGTACCTTGCTGCAATTCCTCCTGTAATTAAAGTCCAGGTTGTATTTTTAAAAAGAACGTAGAATGAAGATCCTCCTGTCAAGAGCAGTTTAGCTTTTTAAAGGAGAAAAACGCAAGAAAACCCTTGTTGGATAAATGTAGCCATTAAAAACAGTCTTTTTTGACCGCTGAATGTGCAGGAGGTTAAGTAAGATGTAAGTGGACAGCAGTTTCAACCTTGAGATTCATTCTTCCAGTCTTGTGTCGTTGTTGTAGAACTATGTGTGCGCATGTGTGGGTGCAGTCGAGCCTTTTCGGATCTTTGAAGTAGCCAGTTCTGACAACACATTAGGGCTGTTAAATAGTGTATTTTCTCCTTTGCTTTTTTCGATTTCATCACAGTGGCTCGGTGCTGGTTTACATGATAGATACCACAACGGGATCCATGCAGCTGTCCCACAAACTGGAGCTCACACCAAAACACTATCCAGGTATCGCTTACTGCTTCCCTTTCTTTCCTTCCGTCTTGCTTTCAGGTTCAGTATTTTTATTTATTTATTTGTTTTAATTTAAGTACAAACGCGCAGTGAAATGTGTTTCTGGTTTCAATCCTCCACCTACATCTCTCATCTTATCTCAATCCTACACAAATTCCTGTTAACTTACTTTCTTTCAGCTGCATCTCTCTTGAGTCGCGTCCTCCTCCTTCTCATCTGTCTGTCAGATTCGTGTAATGCGGTGCAATATCACAGCTCCCCCTAGTGGGTGAACAGCCACACTGGCCTGTCTGTCGCCATGTTAACAGAAGTTTTTTTCTTCTTCTTCTTCTTCTTCTTCTTCTTTTTTTCACTTACTGTGTGATCTCAGCATAAAGATATGTCACTTAGGCTGCGAAAGACCCAGATTTATTCCAAACCTGACATCACAAAAGACTCTTTTCACTCGCACGCAGCGTTTTCCTTCTTTGCTTAAGAAACAAAACGCTGAAGTTTTTCTTTTTCTCAGGTTATCTCAGTCCAAAAGCAAATTGCTCTGTAATTTAGCAACTGTATCGCTTTGCCCCCAGGTAATTGGGATAATATGTTTTATCAGAGCATAATGCTAGAAATAATGATTTTGGGTGGGAAAAGGATTAGCATTTGTTGGAAAGATCAAAGATCAAAATGCTTTGATCTTATCCTACTTGTCTTCATTTCATAGTAATTTAAGATTTGTTCTGGCTTTGTGCCTTTCAGAGGAACAAATGCAACAAGCATTAATGGATGAATGAACTCTGTGTGTGGGGAACGTCTCAACGATTTAACATGTTTTCCTGTTACGATGATGAGCCATTTGGTCGATATTTTACACACACCAGTGATCATTTCAATCTGCTGTCATATGACATGCCTCTGAATCCTTTGCCCGTTTAGACATCTATAACAAGACGGGCCCTGTCAAGCTAATTTGCTGGTCACCTGACTATAGCGTTGCCATGGTTACGTGGGAGTGTGGCGGCCTGTCGCTTTGGAGTGTCTTTGGCGCTCAGCTCATCTGCACTTTGGGAGAAGACTTTGCGTGAGTGGACACACACAGCTCCAAACACCTCAGTCATCACTTGATACGACCAGTTACGATCAGGACTGACTCATGTTACAGTGTTTGTTTTGTTTTCAACAACAGTGTCCTTGCTATTCTTTTTTTTCGTCAATCATACTCCTTTTTTTTTTTTTGTGAATATTTGTTTTTATTTGACTTCCCTCTAGGTATCGATCTGATGGTACCAAGAAAGACCCCCTTAAAATCAGCTCTATGGTACGTTTATTTATTCAGTGCTGCTTTTTGGCTGCATTTCAACAAAACTTACAAATAAAAAGATTGATTTGTTTGGTAAATGCTATAGTTTGAGTTGTTTTGGTGCTTCCTGGCCACGTTTGCCACAGCTATCAAGTAATCATTGACATACTTTTTTCCTTCTTCGTGGAAAAATGCGGCTTGCTTGTCATCCGTGTTGTTGTTGCCAGTGAGTGTAGTGACACTCGCATTCTGCCCCTTGCTAGTGCTGGGGAGCAGAGGGCTACCACCTGTGGGTGCTCCCTAACAAACAGGACAGGAGGAGACGTGAGGAGCAGCAGGATGTGGACATGGGTTCTCCTCCTCAACCTTCCCTGCAGGCCGGCATACTGCAGTTCCACTTCATTAAGAGTGCCCTCACAGTCAACCCCTGCACGGTGAGAGGTTCAGTGGAAACCTATTGCCACACACACACGCACACACAAAGACATGCATCCGCATTAAACATTCATGCTCTGTTTGCTCGCCTCTTTGCTGTACAGAGCAACCAGGAGCAGGTGTTGCTCCATGGTGAAGACCGCCTCTACCTGACCTGTGGCGACCCGACGCAGATCCACAGCACCTCTGACGCACACCCGCACACACACATGCACCCGCACGATGGCAGCCCGCTGCACCAGCCCCCCAACCCCGACTCCCCTCTCTCTCAGGGACTCAGCACTTTACTGGGACACAAGCACTGGCATGTGGTCCAGGTAAGGCTCTGTGCTCGACACCAGCAGAGAGCCAACACTTATTTTACAGAAGCTGAGAATTTATTTGCAAACTTTACAAGAAAGCCATTTTTAAGAGACGGTACATAACATCGCGTTAGATTAGGATCTTGAAGAAGGCCTCCTCTTTGTCCTTGCTTACCTGTACACCTGCGGAGTTGGTGGAGATGAAAGTGCATTCATTTAAACAGTAAAGCAGTGTTAAATTATTTCAGCTTCAGTGTGTGTGTGTATGAGGGTTAGCTCAGCATCTTTTTCTTTTCTTTTTTCCCAATCAATAGATTCACAGCACATACCTAGAGAGCAACTGGCCTATACGGGTAAGTACACAAATGTTTTGCTTTGTGTTCCATCAGCTCAAATGGTAGGACGGCTGATTCGAACAGAAACTTTTACAAAGGATATAAAAGGTCGACACAATGTCGTTTAAAATTTCAGCTTTTTGTGTGACGCAGGAAGAACTAAACTTTAAAATTGCAGCTTGTACAAAGAACAGATGAAAACAACCCGGAAACCTTTTAACAGAAAGAAGAGAAAATGAAAGCATGTATCAAAGTCCGGTTGCATAACTGCACACGACGTAACTTTTCCAAGCAACTTTTGATAAACTGTAGCACACACGTCTGGGCTCTGGCTTGGCTATTCTAGGACGTTGAGCCATTGCTATCTTAATTTTGTTGTACACTCTGTTTTCCCATGGTCCTCTTCTCAGTTGTGGAGGGACTTCCTCATCCAGGAGCCATAGACATGTTCACTTCCACTTTATTTAGACCAGGCAACATGTGCTCGGACAAATTACGTGTTTACAAAGTAGTAACGGGTACAAAATTATCTTATTGTCCTGCTATCACAAATGTGTGTACATAGGCAGAATCATGATTACTCAGGGTTTTGGAAGAGTTTTGCTTTTTCGTCATTCTGGATCTTCATCTTTTTTCCTTTTTGTTGGCTAAAAACGGGTCCTTGCAGGTCGCTAACGAAGTATCTACAAAGCTATCAACTGTGTTTCAGTTTTATGGACTGTTTTAAGCTCCATGTCAACACTTGGAAATGGCTATAATGTTTTCTCTGTGCGTGTTTACAGTTCGCAGCCATTGACACAGCCGGCCAATGCATGGCTGTAGCAGGCAGGCGGGGCTTTGCACACTACTCCCTATACACCAGGAAATGGAAGCTGTTTGGGAACATCACTCAGGTGCGTTGATGCTGTTAACTGGAGGTCTTTCTGATCGGCTTTGGCGCAGTTATTAAAAAAAAAAAAAAGTCTTCCTTCAAAATCTTAGAATTGTCTCTACTTTGGATAAAATGCCCAAAATAAGTTAAAACTGCATTTGTGCACTGCTATTTTGTCCTGAAATGAGTTCGAATGGTTTTCCGTTTGCTTTAGGAGCAGAACATGACGGTGACCGGAGGACTGGCTTGGTGGAAAGACTTTGTAGTGGTGGCCTGCTACAATTTTACAGACCAGCAAGAGCAGGTGAGAGTAAAGCGCAGTTTACCCCACAGTTTCAGATGAGTCCCGTCCAGCTGAAGTTGTCCGTGCCTCATTACGATGTCTCCCCCCTTTTTGCTTCTCTGCTGCCACCAGTTGAGGCTCTATCAGCGCTCCGCTAACCTGGACAACGCCTTTGCCTCGGTCACTAAGCTGCACTCAGACACTCTGCTGCTCAACGTCTTCAGAGACATGATCATCCTGTTCAGAGCCGACTGCTCCATCTGCCTCTATAGTATAGAGAGGAGAAACGACAGGTAGGTTCTTCTTTCGCACAATAATCCAGGCGTAGCTTCTCAACTCCAAAACTGAAATTGGTCTTATTCAAAGATGATCTAATCTGTTTGACCTTTTCTGGCCGTTTTTATGCCTGTGGAATGAAGTATACGAACATCTACCCACAGTAATAACCTAGTGGGAATGAACCTGTCCATACTTATCCCTTGAAACTATAGCCATTATTTTCTTAGGTAACAGTGCTACATTTTTCCCATTGGAAAAGAGGCTTAATTAAGTAGCTAGGATCTAAAACCCATCACATGGCAGGACTGAGTCTGCTTTTTTTTCTAGGCTAGATACGGTTTTAAGATTTTATCTCGTCTTTCTGCCAAAGAGAGCAATTACACAAACATTGCCAAAGCACGCTTGCAATTTTTGTGCCTTCTTTATGAGGCATTGGAGCATTTTTTATTTTTTTGTCTTTCTGGATTCCTTCAATGATCAGCCAATGCGATGCTTATTATTCCACCAGATGCAGACTAATACATTTACAGGAGAATCCCAGGAGCAGCTTTTAAGCTCCAGGTCTCTTTTTGGCAGAAGATGCAGAAAACTGCATGAGCACATGTGCCAAGAAACACAGAAACAGCTGAGAGCAGGTCGTCTTTCAAAGTGAGACACCCAGTTGTATCACTGCATCAACATTCCTGAAGTCAACCTGTCAGAGAATTTACCGCGGACGATAAGTCCTCAACAACTGACAAACACAATTATCTTGTGTTCTCTTGACAAAGTGTTCTGCCTCTGAAACACTCCTGTTGTGATAAGGATTTATGTGAAGGAAAGAACAAAACGGTGTCGCCGGTGAGATGGTCTACACTCGCACGGAGTCTTGGGGTCCGTTTATTCATTCATTCACTGGTCTTGACTAATTATCGACGAACTTATGCTTGCTTCCAGACCAAACCCGTCAGCCTCTGTGGAGTTGCTGCAGGAAGTGTCGATGTCTCGCTACATCCCTCACCCAGCTCTCGTGGTCTCCGTCACGCTAACATCTGTGCGCACAGAGACTGGCATCACATTGAAAGCCCCACAGCAGGTAAGACAGAAACCCCCCCCCAAAGAAAATACTCCGTGTGCTATAGCCAGAGTTATGTGAATATCTTGTGTGTGTGTGTGTGTGTGTGTGTGTGTGTGTGTGTGTGTGTGTGTGTCCATGTCAGGCCTGCATGGCAGAGAGCATCATGTTGAATCTGGCTGGCCAGTTAATCATGCTGCAGAGGGACCGGTCAGGACCACAGGTACGAGAGAAAGAGACACCTGCCATCAACAAAAAGTTTGTGAGTCCAAAGCCCTCACTTGGATGTCTTTTTTTTCCTGTTTTTTTTTTTTTTTAATTTAACTCTATATTCTAACACTTTTGGTTTCTTCTCTAGTTACCATTCTGTCCTCCTGTCGTGCTGGCCCAGTGTGTGGAAAATGTCTGGACCACCTGTCGTTCCAACAAGAAGAAGCGCCACCTGCTGGAAGCCCTGTGGTTGTCCTGTGGAGAGGCGGGAATGAAAGTGTGGCTGCCGCTGTTTCCCAGAGACCATCGGAAGCCGCACTCGTTCCTCTCCAGACGCATAATGCTGCCCTTCCACATCAACATCTACCCGTTGGCTGTGCTGTTTGAGGACGCGCTGGTGCTGGGGGCAACCAATGAGACCGTGCTCTACGACGGGATGCAGGGCTCCTCGGAGCCACTGGAGTCTCTGTTCCCCTACTGCACCGTCGAGAGGACCTCCCAGATCTACCTCCACCACATCTTGAGGCAGCTGCTGGTTCGCAACCTGGGCGAACAGGTATGTGAAGCACGGGGGGTATTTTTGGTTGCATTTTGTGTACAGTTGTCACAGTACAAACAGTTAAAAGTACTTAATGTTCCCCCTTACAGGCTTTGATGCTGGCTCAGTCGTGTGCTTCCCTCCCCTACTTCCCTCATGTCATGGAGCTGATGGTCCATGTGGTACTGGAAGAAGAGGCAACGTCACGGGAGCCCATACCGGACCCTCTGCTGCCCACCGTGGCTAAGTTCATCACGGAGTTCCCCCTCTTCCTCCAGACCATTGTCCACTGTGCCAGGAAGACAGAGTACGCCCTGTGGAACTACCTGTTTGCAGCCGTGGGAAACCCCAAAGATCTGTTTGAGGAGTGTCTCATGGCTCAAGATCTGGACACAGCAGCCTCTTATCTAATTATACTGCAGGTAGTGACACACCTGTTCAGTTAACCATTACAGACACAATGCTGGGATTATTGAACGTTTTTGTAGGGCATGACTCTAGCCCCATATCACTGCCCTGTGACTAAAGGTGTTTCCTTCCCTGCCTTCTTCTCCCTTTAAGAACATGGAGGTTCCGGCGGTGAGCAGACAGCACGCTACTCTCCTCTTCAACACTGCACTCGAACAGGGCAAGTGGGACCTCTGCCGGCACATGATCCGATTCCTCAAAGCAATTGGTTCGGGGGAGATGGAGACTCCACCCCCAACACCTTCTACTCAGGTGAGGAACTCAAAATCACCCAAGTTCGCATTTTTGTATCCTTTTATTTCCCATTGTGTCTACCAAGTTGACGAGACAGAGCAAGTCCAGCGGGAGTTACTTGAGTTACAACTTGTTTTTGAATGATCATGAATGCAGATTAGGTCGGATCTGCCTTTAGGTAAATTAATCTGAGGACACTTATCACATGCAGTATATTCAGCAATTATTTTTTTTTTGCATTCATCTACTCAAATAGGGAAAAAATAATGTTTTTTAAGATGTTTATTTAGGCGCTGAAAATCAGATCTTTGTAGCCCAAGATGCGATCAGTGGTCCACACAACGGGTGCCAAGTGTCTCACCTTATCTGGAGCACTTTATAAATGTGTTTGTCGCTGACCCGTTTATACAAACACTCAAATATGGTTTAGATCTTTAGATTTAGTTTAGATTTTCAGATTTTCGAACATTTTCATCACAACAGTGCTTTGTTGCACCCAAGAAATATGCGTTGATCATTTAATCAGAACGGGCACAGAAACAGAATGGTGGCTTCAGATTCGTTCTAACTAGTCAATCAAGTAAATAGGATATCCCTCCACCCTTTTTACCTTCCAACAATTTACTGTAAACATATTTACCTCCAGACCACAGCTGTCCACAGCTGTGCCGACACAGTTTGGGCACCTAATTGACCCCACCCTGCTCGCACAGAGTGAAACACATAGATGCTTTACTTATAACTCATGCACGACATGGTTAATCTATACGTTGCTTGGTAATTTACATCTATGCATTTAATAATGAAAATAGTGTTTAAGTTTCGATTGTCTTGTTGTTCCCGTGTAACCGTCCTGTACGCATGATGATGAGCTCTTCGATATGCATGAACATGTGGATCTTTCTTCAGGAGCCCAGCTCAACCGGAGGTTTCGAGTTCTTTAGGAATCGCAGCATCAGCTTGTCTCAGTCAGCAGATTCCATCACAACAGGAAAGTTCAACCTGCAGAAGACCTTCAGTATGCCCACCGGAGCCTCTGCCAAAGGGTACAGACACACACATCGTTAGCAAGCATAGGTTGCGTTTACGACCATTATGCGTCGTTCCAAATCGTTTTACCATAACTTCGAACTTTTCTCTATCTTCTCCCTGCCAGTCGGGATGTGGAGTGTGCAGAGAACATGTACATCGACATGATGCTCTGGCGCCACGCCCGCCACCTCCTGGAGCAGGTGCGCCTTCGTGACCTGGGGTGCTTTTCGGCACAGCTGGGCTTCGAGCTGATCGGCTGGCTGTGCCGCGAGCGAAACCGCGTGGCCCGAGTGGAGGATTTTGTTTCGGCTTTGAAAAGACTCCACAAGGATTTCCTCTGGCCATTCCCTGTTATCCCTGTGGGAAGCCTCAGCTCACCACTGAAAAACGGACGCTGTCGCACAGGTGAGTGAACCACACGATAAGAGGTTAGCGCAAAAAAATGACGACGTGGGTTTTGATATAAAACCCGAAAAAAGTCATTGTAGTGTACAGTAGCTCATGAATCTATTCCCTGTGTTGTTTACCTGAAACAACACATTAGCTGTTAGAAGCTTGTGAGCCTGTATTTCATAGTTTTTGTCATTTCTCAAAGTGTTGAGCCCCCGGCTGTTGAAGTCGCAGTCTGCGGACAGTCTGCTGAACAGCGACATGGACACGGCACCACCTCCGACAGCTCCACCCAACCACACTTGGATGGACGGGCTCGGGCAGAGGGCCAAAGACATGGACACAGCCTCGTCTGCTCACTCTAACCAACACTCACCACAGACGCACGACGCCTTTCTCTCACTTCTCACTAATAAGGGTAACAAGGCCTGGGCAGTCCTCTCTTCCAACCACAGAAATACAAAAAAAAGTGGCTCTGATTTTTGTCTTCATCAACTGAAGCTGCCTTTTTTTTTTTTTTTCCAACCATCTAGTCGAAGAGTACAGCATCGGCTCGGCCACAGACCTGACGGAGACCAGTTCGGTGGTTGATGGCGATTGGATGATGGTCGATGAGAACTCCTCCACTCTGAGCCTGAGCCAGGCCGAGCTGGAGCACATCTCCATGGAGCTCGCCAACAAAGGTCCACACAAGTCACAGGTGCAGCTCAGGTGAGATGCTCTGCTTCCGTTCTTGTTTTCCCTTCGACCTAAAAATCAAAGCGTATTTTTTGACGTGTGCCTCTCTGTGACCCTCAAGGTACCTTCTCCATGTGTTCATGGAGGCAGGCTGTCTGGAGTGGTGTGTCGTGATTGGTTTGATCCTGCGGGATGCAAATGTCATCAAGCAGGTGATTAACTTCTTGAACAGCCCAGAGGTCCCTCCAGAAACTGTTCAGAGCATCCAAAATGGCTTATTGGCTGTCATCACGTGGGCCTCCACTGACTGGTGGGTACTACATGTCCTGCACAGATGTGTGTTGTGTTCCCAGTTTTTGTCTCGCTTTACACTTTTTTTTCTCTCTCTTTGACCTCTCCAGCCTGGGATACAAACCATTTCTCAACCTGATCCAGCCGCAGCTGCAGCAGCTGATGGAGTCGACGTCTGAGCAGGCGCAGCCCGAAGCGTTCCAGCCCACCAGCCAGAGCACCAAGCTCGGCGGCTCTGAAGGGCCGGGAGGAGCGGTGGCGCCTCGGGCCGAAGACGGCAGAGGAGGAACAACTCCGCTGGGCTTGGCTTTGCCCTCCCTGGAACCTGCAGTTTTTTCCCGCCCCCCCGCCGAGGACTGCCCTCCTGAACAGACGGAGGAGAAGGGGGAGGAGGAGGGAGCCTACGACTGCACCTTGTCCTGAACTCCAGCCTGTGAGCGTTGGTCCGAGTGACAGAGAGGAAGCAGCAGCAGGGGATGACTGGAAATAGACTTTATTTTTGAGTGAGTGTGCGCACAAAAGTACGTCTCTTTGCAGGTTCTTACTTCAGTCAGTATTATCCAACCTTCAGATTTGCCCTTTGTTTTAAGCAGAGCCCCCCCCCCCCCCCGTTGATACTGAGCTACCAGCTGCTCGACTGGCAGCCCGGTTCAGTCTGAAGGTTCCCGTCAACATTTCACCACAACGGGCTGTTAGGAAAAAAAGGTCACCTGTGTCACATGAAAGCAACGGGCTTTTATGTTTTTTTTTTTATTCCAGTCTGTCCAGACAGAAAGCTTCATTGTTTCGTTGGATAAATGCAAAGATTGAGAGGATCGGTTCAAAGAGTCGAGGTGATCATCGTGCTACATCGCTAAGCATATTGTAGAACAAAGCTTCAGTCGTGTACCATTTACGAGATGCGCTAAGTGTGTCTGAGCCTACAGAAAGTGTGCACAAGAGGTGTTTCATACTTTCATACCTCACGATTTTAAGATATTTTGATACCTTTTTCAATAATGTAATGTATCAGGACAAATTAGATTATTTTTCTATCAACTGTCCCTCTGTGAAAAGTGCTCATTATATGAATTCTGTGTAATTTCTGCAAAGTTACAGGATGTCTACGATTAACTCTGAGAGGAATCCACGTGTGCGAAGCAAACTAGTTTCATACCACTGCTCAGTACTGTTCGTTCTCTCCTCCCCAACCCTCCCACTGTGTGGCCCAAGTATTCAGACAACAAGCAAAGCAGATCAGTGTTGACTATTTCTTCACTAGATTAAAGGCTGTGGTGAAAAAAAAAGATAAAATACACGCTACAAAAACCAAATCCTTTGACGCTTTATCCTGCTTTTAAAACGTGGATCAGTTGGTCTAAACCTGTGAGAGGTTTTAAATGCGTATGCCCATCTTCAGGGCTGCAAATCGTACATGTATTATTACAGGTATTTTTAATTATTGGACCTATCCCACGTTCCCAGAGCGCTATTCGATCCCCTCGTCGGCAGTGTTAGGAGTGAGGCTTCAGTGTCATTTTGGATTGACGGAGTGATTTCTCCATCATCCTCTGATAAGGACTTAGATTTCGTCCAGCCCAACATGCATATCACCCTCTGATTATGTTCATTTATGTGCTTCTGTGTTGATTTCTGATTGCACGTACTGCATTTTATTCACAATGCGTCAACGAGAGTTGACACTTTGATCTCCTGGGATTGATTTTTATCGTATTAGTCCTCATTATTGACATTATTTATTGGCATTATAGCAGAGTGATAAGTGCTGAATTGATTAATGGAGACTTGTTTTTATGACTGATAACTTCTCCCACCTTTAGTGATCAAGAGTGGTGCGTTGGTTTTCAACCGCGAGCACTAAAAGGTTTGTCGGATATGTCAGTATTATATTGTGCAATGTATTGAAATGTTACTCAGCTTTATGTTCGCCACTGCTCTTCTGTCTCTTGTCATTATAGACCAAACATATTTCTAGATTTGTTTCTGTTGAATGCATCGTCTGTCGAAAAAAGCGCGGTCCCTTAGAACGGTTTTCTCAAATTCCCTCTCTGTGCAGAAAAGGGCGAGAAAAAAGAAAAATATGGCTTCTCGGCCCCATGTTGCTGTTTGTCGCTCAATGTGAACAGTGTTCCAGTGGGCCCGTCTCCACTCCGAACAAGCCTACAGCCTGTAAGCTTTATTTGACTTGAAACCGGTAACTCGAACCAAAGACTTAACGTCCAGAGGCCTTTTGTTAGAAGAAAAACAAACCCCCGGCTGCTTTGACTGAACATTATGCAGAAGGAACAACACCTCAGACACACACTCATCCCAACCCTCTCGCCCAGACACACAACCACCACTGCTCCAAACTAATGCTGACAGCATATGAGACAATTTCCTACGGAAATGAATATTGCAGATCTTTTCTGGTTTTCTTTGCGGGGTCAGGTGCGTCTCGCGCTGGACGGCACGCCCTCCTTGCGGTGTACAGTTTAAAAGTGTTGCCTGTTTACTCGGAGTAAGGTTTACTCTCTGGGTCAGCAGACATCCTCAATGCAGTGTAAAGATACTCTGTACATTTGCCTTTTCTACTCATGCTTGGTTTTCTACTTCATTTTTTTTTTTTTCCCCTTTTTCCTTCCTTGTACATAAAGACCAATAAATTATTTTTAAAACTGTTTCTTTTCTTTCTTCTCGGCCGTCTGCATCCAACCAGCTTCTTTTTTCTTATACACGTACACACATTGAAATCAATGTACACGAAGGACACTGCAATAGACAATATTAATGTAAGAAGCCTTTTTAATTGCTGGACAAGTGCTAACTCATTCAAGCTTTTTTTTTTTTTTTTTTTGCATTGTTAAATCATCCCATCTATTCAACATACAAATACCCTGTAAACCAAATCAATCCCCCAAAAGAAAAATCCAGATCGACACCAACTAACAGGTTTTTTTGTTTTTTTTCTCCCACCCCGTGAAAAATGATCAGTTTAATTTTAACTGTTAACGTTCACAACACAAACTGAACATTGAATGAAAAACGGGAGCCAAGAAAAATGGTTAGTTGAAAAAAAATGAACAGAGTTAATGTAATAAAAAAAAAAAGGACATAAGTTAATATTAAGACATTTGAACATGTGTTCCAGGGAAAGAAAATCTCTTAAAAACAGTCGATTTCGCAACTGGACAAAAATGTTATTGTTATTTCTAAACTGTAACCGACTGTCACGTGTGATGAATGAAAGACCAAACGTTACATTTACACATTAGATTCTGCTGTAACTTGACCGTTAAAGGTAACTTTTCCCCTAAAAAAAAAAAACATTTGGAGCACTAACAGTGTAAAAGGAGTCGTTTCACAGCAGCTCCTCCCCTGGTCTCACTGTTATCCATCATTCAAATTTAAAACATCCAGAAACATTTTTTTCTCCTTTTTTTTTTTTAGGGTAATGTCATGTCAGTGGTCGCAAATATGATCATAGACAAATTTAACACGTCTTCGCTTTTCTAGGCCGTGTAAAATGTAGAAAAACAAATATCGACTTAAAGTAGCTCATAAGTAAAGATTTTCCTCTCAGACTCTGCACATGAACATAAGTGTTTCATATATACTGTTACGGACCAGATCCACCCATCATCAGCCCATTTCACTGCACAGCTAGACATCTACCTGAAGGTTCGTCATTATTTAAAGACGCGTCATTTTCAGGCGCCCCTCGTTGGATGGAAATAGTCAAAAGGACGATAAGGCATTTCTGGAGCTCTCGCCTGAAGGAAAAACGAGTGTCGTGTATGAAGCAAACAGCTTGTTCACTGGTCGCCAGTAACCCAATGATCAACTCAAAGATCAGGTGGTGCTGCTGGCCAGCTGCAGAAACACATCTGTCTGATCAGCCGTTTCTGCTCCTGTTCACGTTGCGACTCTTATCACTAACAGGTGTGGAGCAGCATCTGCAGCGGAGTCAGTTATTATTGAACACATAGACGGACCGCACTGGTGTTTTCTGTTGGTTTCTAAGCATTTCCATACAGCCGACACATGAAATGTGCTTTGGTAATCCATCAAAGTGATGGAGTGAGTATGGAGAGTGGTTCCAACGCAGATGATAAATGAATGAGATGCGCTTTAAAGAAGGAGAACAGAAAAACCTAGTATCTTACAGTCCAAGAAAAAAAAAAAAAAAAAAAGATAATCGACTACAGATGCAGATTGGATAAGCCTGAAGTCAGACGCGACATAACGACCACGACGCTCACATCCTCCGTGATGAAAACAAAAAGCATAGAGCCACGCACGTGTTGAAGGCAGTGGCCGAGATTAACTCTTAAAGCTTCCCAAACGACACTTTCTGCACATAAATACACCACACGGGGCGGCACTTGGTGGCGTTTGAGACCACTGGGATGTAAACTTTATGTGCATCTTTGGAAGCAAAACTTTAAGGCCTCCTTTCACGTGACTGCAGCCAAACAGCGGACATGGATCTCGCTGGGCAGAACTCCCATGTTTTTTTTTTTTTTTGACAGCTCGACTCCATCTTTAGTTACATAAAAGGTGGGACCACGCGAGACTGAATCTCCCAACCCTCTGACCAATCAGAACAGTGCAGATCATGTTCAGATACATCTGAGGACAGAGGTAGCCCACACAGTTGATATAGTTCACAGCACGTCAGATAATCTCATTCTATCACTAGTTAGTCATCAACTCTTAATATAGACATTCAAGCTTTAAGAACTGTTACATTGGTGTTGGACACTGTCAGATCACTGTGGAGGTAGTGGTAGAAAAAAAAAAAAAAAATGACGGTTACATTGCGTGACAACAGGTTAGAGTAATTCGACGTGGTTGCGAAACTACCACAACACAACGAGGGCAGAAATGGCAACACCACAGGCTCTTCTCCAGCAGCACCAGTTACTTCCTTATTGCTTTTGTTCTTACTTTCTGAGGACAGATTATTCGACGCGAGAGAAATCCCAATCATTAGGACCATGAGGAAGTTATATGTCAAGTTTAGCCACTTTGACAGAAAGTATGTCAGATATTCAAAAAAAAAAAAAAAAAAAAAAAAACACAAATGAAAAAACAATCCCGTGTATATTGCAAACACTGAAAATGTACCCATTTTTAGCTCCTTAAAATAAACAGAACTCCTGATAGAACTCTTATTTCTATGGATGAAATAAACTTCCAGAACAATCGCACACAATTTTACAGAATTACATTCCAACTGTCACCTTCAATGCGACAGAAACCGTTTTGAATGTCTACCATGAAAATTCCCCAGTTGTTTATCTCAGCAATGACTTTCTCTGCGTGCTCTGAAACTCCAGGTTGAATATATTGGGTGTTAATGAAGTATTTTTTGCAATTTAGAGGGTTTTTTTCCTCCACCAATTTTGGAAAAAAGACGTGCCGTTGAAGCAAAAGTGACTTACAGATTCACTTTGCGCCAGAAAGCAATTCAATTTAGAAAAAAAAAATAAAAATAAAATGGATGGCACCACATTAGCAGTGTATCATTAGAAATTCCTGATATTTCATATGTAGCTATATTGTTTCAAACAGCTGGATTTCGAATGTAGCCGCAAATATTTGGCCCTACATTTTTGGCATTCGATTCACTTTGCAACACAATCCGCAGCCAAGGTGTAAAGAGTCTGTTCGTAGCTCTATGACACTTCTCCTGATGAATCACTCAGAAGAATTAGAAGTTCGTCTTCAAATGTGTCGTTTTCTTTTACCAAAAGTCAAAACCCTCAAAGATTTTTCATTTGATATCATACATGAACACAAGCAACCAATCTTCATGTAGGCAAACGTCCGTTTTGGCTTGAAAAGGAACTCAAACGATGAACTGCTATCAGAGCAGGAGCTGTTGAGTCTCCTCTGATTCCATCGATCTTTGAGTCTTTCCACATTTCTTTTTGCAGTAGACATTCACTGGTGCTGCTGGAGATCTCTCACAGCACAAAAAAAAGGTGCAAATATCATCACAGTAAGAGCAACTGCAAATAGCCATCCCTTCAGTGCCAAACAGACAAAAGGGAAGCAGACTTGTGCTGTCTGACTGCAGAGCTGCATTGCTGGTTTCCTACAGTCACTCAGAGTAACTTCAGATTAATCTAATTTCTTTCTGAACTCTAGTCCCGTTCGACCAGGAATCAATCGAATGACATTTCCCTGAAAACATCAGGCGAAATGCTTGAAGAGGATAGAAAAAGAATAAACTCAATATCGCCCGTTCTATATTCAAAAAGATTTTAAGGTGACATTTGGATTGTAGCCTACCGTTCTCCTTTAACAAGCACAAGTTTTCTGCATCTGCAAACCACGCCCGCTCGCAGTCTGCGCAGGTGTCGACATTCCTCGATAAAATACATGGCTTTGCTGCAAATTAGCTGGATTTTTCGGAAGGAATGATGAGCGTTTTCACAGTTATCTCATTGGCTAATGCAGAACATGGTTTGCTCCTAATGACGAGTGCGCAAAAAGGATTCGAAACGTTCCAGTTCGAGTTCAAGTGAAACGAGGAGTGAAACAGAAGCAGGTCTTTTTTTTTGCCCATACCAAACGTACCCATCACTACGTAGAGTGGTCAAGGTGTCGTTTTTTTTTTTGCAGAAGAAGCCACATTCAGACCACGGCCCGAGTGGTTTGCTGGTAAACAGAGCGAAGAGGAGAAGGGGGGCACACATGCAACGCTCGATCATTCAGGGAGAGTGCTAGCAAGAGGGGGGACGAAAGTGGGAGGAAGTGAGTGAGATGGAAAGGCTGGAAAGCAGCGACACAGAGTGAGGAAAGCAAAGGCACAACTGATTGAGTAGAAAATGAAAAAAGAAGAAACTTAAACTCCTTTGTTTCACGAACTCGGGAGCGAGCGCGAGGCTCGTGGCAGCCTGAGCGTCGGTCTGTAGGCTGACTGCTCAGCTCAGGGTGTCTCCCTGCTCCGTGAGCTGCTAAGCCTACTGACACAGTGATGGAGGTCTCTCAGGCAGGCTGGGACGGAGCATGAGTGTGTGTTTGTGTGTGTGTGTGTGTGTGTTAAGAGTGTGTGTTTTGTGCCAGAGTGAAAAGGCAGCAGGGCCGGTCCTCGGTATTGTCCTTTGAAATGTCTCGGAGCCCCAGTGGCCCTCGGCTCTCCTCTGCATCACTGCGTCGTCCTCAGTATCGGTACATGTCATAAGTACTGACCCAGGAAGAGGGGAAGGCCCACGTGGGAAACCTTCGGAGGATTTCCTCCAGCTGAGCAGTCCTCCAATCTTCCCCGAAGAAATAGTGGGAGGATATGGCGACCGAGATCATCCCCTCGGGGCCGGCTGGGTCTGGTTCTTTGGGGGGCTGACAGACGGAGAAAGACAACCATGAATGTTAGCATGGTCTGTTAATATGTGAGAGAAACAGAAGCCCAACAAGCAGCTTCATCATCATGCCGCATGATTTTTTTTTTAGCTCAAACTGAGTAACCTAAGGAGCACCTTTAAGGGTCGTGGAGTTTGTCTTAATCCTAATTAAGACGGAGAAGAAAAAAAAGAAGCTAATCTTCAAACCTGGAGGTTTTCGCGTGACAGCAAAGATATTCATACACAGTTGAAAACTGTTGCGGCAGGGACTAATCTTCAACAGACATCGTTGGCTGAGGCCTTAAGAACTCGCTGAAATCCAGAAATGCCAGTAATGAAAAAAAAAAAGAAAAAAAAAAAGAAGTTCGGCACTGTCTAGACGAGGTCTTTTTCAAGGAGGGAAGCGCTCATTACGGAAAGACTATTCCAGACAGCATTCTGCATGTATATCGAACATTTTAGCAGCTGAAATTCTACATCTGAAAACAATGAGAAATCTTTTGCTTTCCAAAAAAAAAAAGCATCAGCTGATCTCCTCACTTCCCAAATATTCAGTGTTTATATTCAAATTCAAATTCAACATTTGATACAATGTCTGAACTACTCTCCACGAATGCGTCGGTAAGCACAAACGGTTCTGAACGTCCCTGCAGACAGTACCTGAATCTCGAACCAGAAGGTCCACGTCGGGGCGTTAAGGCCGTGGGAATAGAAGACAAAATATTCTCCGCTCAGGTCAAACTGAGGCGTCCCGTCCCCTAAGGACCAGGTGGAGAGGCTGGCCCCTCTGTGAGGCATCAGATATAGAGACATGTGGCTGGGTCCTGCAGGAGACGGCACGGGGACAGAGGAGAGAACTTCTGCTTGAATGCACGCAAATTTGATTCAAATGCATCACTTTTTCACTGTTAATACGTTTTATGACATTAAAGCTCTAACTCGAGCCAATCGGGCCACACTTCCAAAACCGACACAAAGAAGGACTTTTTTTTCTTCTTTTTTTTTAAATAAAAAATAATAATAAAAAAAAATTTAAAAAAAAAATTTAAAAAAAAAAAAAAAAAAATCGGAATTTCATTATATTTACAAAGGCACAAAGAGCAGTCTTTGCCTTCAGAATATATTCCCCGTTTTGCGTTTGCATTTGTTGTTGTTATTGTTTTTGTCCTCATTCACCAAGTTTATGACAAGCCCCGAGCAGGTTTCGATTTTGTTTTCATTACCGGAATATCTGTGCCAGATATTCTCTGTCAGTTTGGTCATATACGGCGCTCCTGACCTTTCGCACTGAACGTCATCTTGAACGTTCCCCAGCTCGTCTCCTCTTTGGACAGCAGGCTGAACTCCAACGGAGAACTCGGAGTCACTTCTGAGGCAGGAAGGTACCAGTTCTTCCTACACGTGCACCAAAATGAAGCGACGGTCGCGTTTAAGGCATAAATGAAAGCAGCCTTTAGATGCCAGTAAGTTGGTTTTTTTTTAGAAAATGGCGAGCTACGAGGCCGCAGTGTTCACCTGCTGAGGAACTTCACAGGCAGGAACCAGGGGTAACCGCAGAAGGGGCGGTCCTCCTGGCAGCGCGTCCGAATGCTGTCGTTGATCTCAGGGATGTGGGGACTGATGTGCTGTATGCCTGTGAAGTCAAAACTGTTTATCCAGAGACCAGAGTCTCGGCTCTCCACCTGGCCCTGGAGATTGTGGAAGGTCCGAGTTGTGTGCTGCAGAGAGAGAGAGAGAGAGAGACAGAGAGAGACAGAGAGAGACAGAGAGAGACAGAGAGAGACAGAGAGAGACAGAGAGATCAGGCCGCTCTCAGCTGCTGTATTCAGTTCATATAATCTCATCTTCCCTAGTTAGCCTTTTCCATTCCCAACAATGGATTATGCGTATCAAGCATTCCGGTTTTAGTATACAATGTTTGTTTTCATATGCATGTAAAGTTTTTTTTCTGATGAAACAACAAAATTGCTAATTTGTCTCCTGCGATCTGCACAACCAGAGCATTAAATCTGATCGAGCACAACTATGTAATCCAACGGCTGTGTTCCAAACCGCATACTACATACTTGCAAACTGCATACTTCCATAATGCATACTCATCGATGAGACAGAATGCAGAGCGTTTACCCACAATGCATTTCGCTCCTGCCCGAGCCGAAATCAGCCGGCCTGAAGTTGATTTCACTTAAGCTTTAAACTCTGTGAACTTCAGCAACTTTTGAAACATTTTCAGGCGAGAAAGTAGTCGTTTAGATCCCCAACGTGTTGAAAATCTGACAAAATACCGGCCGTTTACAATTTTGTTCCGATGAATTCGGCGCTACTAAAGCTAGCCGCAGTGAGCAACGCACTTCCGGTTATTTTCACAAAATAAAATACCCGTTGCCATTAGCCGCTTTCGGACTGTAGGAACCTTTGGCAGTTCTAATAACCTTTAAATCCGCGGGGCCGTTTTCTCCCGTGTTCGGACATACAGGAACTCGGGGCTATCGCCCTCAGTTCCTATAACTATTTAGCTCCTTCTCCGAGGTCGGGTCTTTTAATGGTTCTATAGAACGCATCTGACGGAGGTGTGTGGTAGCTACGCCCCTTGTCATGCTGCCACGGCTGAAATGTTTCCTCATACGACATAGACACAACCGGCGCGTGTTTAATAAGTTAAAATTACACTTGTCTCCTTTGTCTGCGGCGCTCTGCTCTCCTTTCTTCCTTCATGAAATGAAAAAGTATCTCCTGACTCTCTCTGTGTGCTCTTCCAGCCTCGATGTTAGACGCCTGATGTGATCGTCCATGATTAATATCACCATCATGCAGACCATGAACACGGTGGCCTCCCCGCTCTCCATATTAGCTTCTTGGTGGTGTTTTTTCTTCTCCAATTACTTTTACCGGGTTCTGTTTTGTTGTTGAATGAGGCGCTAAACGGCTAACGTAACACGTCGCTGACGCAGACGGCTGCGCGCGGCGCATCAGTCCCTATCAGGTCCCGACTCATGTGCGAATGCAGACTGAAACAGAAGGACAGTTATCAGAACAAAATTCGAGTAGGACAGTTCTGATAACTGCGTTCTTAGAACGGCTCTGTCCGAAAGCGGCTTTTTATCATAGGGAAAGCCATTACGATACAATCGGTGCTTTTGTTTTGAAAACAGGAAGTGAAACTACCCTTGTTGTAGCTAGCTTGAAACTGCCGTTTTGAGAGGAAATGACGATCGGCGACGTCACATTACGTTGCATCTTGGTTAGTTTGAGTAGGAGTAGTAACCTCACGATGCATACCCAACATGTCGGCGAATCTAGTATGCATCCGGGAACTTCTTGCTTACTCAAACTCGCATACTAACTCACAAAGTTAGTATGAGTAGTAGGAGAAGTATGCGGTTTCGAACGCAACCAATGTCTTCCTAACGGATCTCTCTCACTTAGGAAACAAGGATGTAGTAAATATTTACCTTCATCCAGTCACTAGAGAAACATCGGTGTACTCCTTAAATACAGTATGCGAACACATTTCTCTGTTGATTTTGACGTGTTTTGCGTGCTGTGAATTTGAACCTGCAGGAAGACCCTCTTTGGCCGCGGGCTGTCTGGATCGCCCGAATAAGGAAAGAAGAGGTTGCCGGACACCAACAGGAACAGGATGAGGAAGACCGAGCACAAACCAGCCAAGATCCACTTCGTGCTCCTCACCAAGTAGATGAAATGCAGCTGAGACAGAAAAAAGTACAGCAGGTCTGAAAAGTAGCACATTTTTAAGTACTCCCCAATTCATGCACATAAAAAAAAAAAAAAAAGAAAAAAGATTTTTTCCTGAAGGTGCTACATAATGTGGGAAGACTCACAAAAAAAGAGGAGAGGAAGATGGTTGCCAGGGTGACTAATGTGGCCATTACCACCTCGGGGGGTATCTCCGTTCCACTGCGGCCCATGATGGGTGTGAAAATCTCAAACACCACCCAGATGAGAAACATGAAGTGGACATAAGGCAACGCCAGGCCCAACAGGTACAGCACACAGTATTTCAGCGACGCCCCTGGAGAAAAAGTGCTTGTCAGGAATATTGAAACTACATCCCCAGAACTCCGTGGTTTTCTCTAAATCTTTGGAACCTCCCCTGAATTTGAGGTCAAAGAGTGGGTTTCAGAAGCCATTCATCAATCTGGGAGGCACTTTGTTTTAAGCATAGCGAAGCCTTCAGTCACATGGACAGCCGGAGTAAACGACGCGTCGCAGTTTTTCTCTCTGTGGACAGACAAAAGACGATGCCGAGCGTTTACCTCTGTGTTTAAATTCGTTTGCCAGCAGCAGTCTGGTGACCAGGGGGAAAGCCACCATCAACATGGGCACGTAGGCTGAACACAGGTTCTGCTGGGTCAGCCACACCAGACTGCAGCACCACAGCAGCAGGCTCACGTCAAAATACAGATCGCCCAGCTCCACCAGCCGCACACCCTGTGGAGAAAAGACAACTGCTCAACATACAATTAATACATTCTTATTACAATGAGCCTAACCAGAAGGAAAAAAACATCTTTTACTTTTAACAAGATAACTGGAAATGATTGACCAACAACGCTGCTGCGTCCACTCCTGCAAATAAACTGCAAATAAGTCTGTTGCGGAAAAAAGGTAAAAGAAAAAAAAAAAAAAAAAGAGTTTTAATGAGATTTTCTAACTAAAGCCAGTGTTTTATACTGAACCTGGAACTACAAACTAAACAGAAGCACAGAATCCATTAGAAGGGCCAGGAAAGTGATCAGAATTTCAAATCCTCACTGGCTGAGCAAATAGTTTTAGCATTTATGTTACCGAATCATTTCTGTGGGTTCTACTGGACATGACGCACAGATTTGTTTGCAACATCAGCACAAATATACAGTGTGCGCTTTAAATAGAGTTCATTTCACTGAAGAAACATGTGATCTGTAACAGAGCTGGTCTGTGTTCTCTTTGGAAAACGTTAGCGAGAAGCTCGAGTTCATTCTGTTATATGCAGCTATAAAAGTAAAACTCAATTTCCTTTGGTGGTTTCTCCAGCACTCCCTTTAAAACAGGCCTTGATTTAAGGAAGAGATATTTGACAGCCGTATTCGATAGCTGAACAGCCACAAGACACTGCCTCCTGCACTGAATACAGTGAGAGAAGTCAACTGGCAAGCAGCGGCAAAAAAAAAAAAAAAAAACATTTGCTGAATGAGCGCAGACATGTGACAGAATGATGACTGCCTGTCTTATACCGCTACAGTTTTGTAATCAATACACAGTGGGGTAAGGGGAACCGTCTGCAATTCTGCCCTCTACTCTAGTTTTAAATGTGAGTTCTATGAGACTTGGAGAAATAATGACCCCTCTTTACTTAAAAAAAACAACAAAAAAAAAAAAAACAACAACAAGCCAATTATATGAGACTGACTGAACGGAACTATACCCACATCGTTGCCATCCAGCTATATTCTTGACTTCAGCACAGGCTATTTCAACAAAATCTTGAAAAAGCTACGTTTAATGTTGCTTCTGCAGAGGTTTCTCTTCAAGGGACGTGCCTGGATTTTCAAACAAGTTTACAGTACCCTCACAACCGTCATGTTTACTGCTACGCTGCGTGTGAAAAGGAAGCCCTCCCTCAAAAAAAAATTGATAAAAACTCACTCACCCCGTAGTACAAGTTCTTGGCTAGTGTGTGGATAAGGATCATCTTTCCTGTGGCTGCAGCCCCATACAGGCAGATGGAGGCATAGAAGTGCGTGTACCAAAACATGGACTGACCCAACAGAGTGACAAGAAGGGCGACAATCAGCACCGACAGCAGAGTGACGAACCAGCTCAGCACCGCTACGCCTGTGGCGCATGCCAGGTCACGAACATAACGCCCACCTAGGAAGGACAGACATTTTTAAATCAGCTTCGTCTACAGTCAGCAAAAATCTGAGCCCGCAACCTGAAACTGGGCCTTCTGTTAGAATGTTCAAGAAAAAACACAAAGCTCCTGAAGGGGAAGACACAGACCGAGAGCAGGAAATGAAATGACATACCACAGGAAGTGGAGACCCACCTCTGTTGCCGGGCAGAGACGCCTTCTTGGCTAGATAGACAAAGGTGGCTGTGGCGACCATATAGTTGAGGATGGTACCTACACGAGACGGATAAGCCACCACAACGACCCCTAGCAGGTCAAAAAACACCATGTTGCCATGACGATACTCTGAGGAATCGGCCAGCTCCTCGGACATTACCAGGTGCTTGAGAACGGCCAGGATGTTGTCACCTTGAAACGGTATACGAGAACAGAATTTAGCCACATGAAAGTACAGTATTACATCGTCAATACAGACAAACTCTAACTAGGAAGTCACTAGGAGGCAATTGCAGATTATGGTTTCCAACCTCTTAATCAGAGGAAGTAAATGGTTTAAATGACTTAATGTGAAAACGGTAACTCCCCATCATGTGACAAAAAAAAAAAAAAGATCATCCTTTCCAGAGTTGACACATCTCATGCAGGACAGAGTTTGCTGTTAACTAAGTGCCAAGCATCTGACCAGCAGGACACAACAAAGAGGAAGTGCCCCTTCACATTCCTTCATTGCCTCCCAAACAATGCAGCAATAAAACCACGGGCAGATGAACAACACAAGACACACGGCCGTCTGCGTCATCGTCACAGTAAATCAAAAGCGGCTCCTCAAATCCTTTCATTTCCAGGTTCAATTCAATGCTAAATTATTAGTAATGACGGACAGTTCTGACGGGATGACTGAATGACTATCCAGGATGCGACTCAAACTTGATCCAACAAACACATACCAGACTGTTACTCTCAAACACAGGCACCAATACACAGACTGGTACACAAGAAACCCAATAACCACCTCACTCTCCTAGAAATACAGCAATCCTGTAGAACACACAGCCATACCTTCATACTCACACACTAGATTTATTCCATGACAAGATATGCAAGAGAGAGACAATGAGACTCTTTCTCACACTCATTCCTCATATTCGACTGGTCTCCCATAACAGTTTATTTACAAAACCGTCTCCAGTCACACTGTTAAATACAAATGAGAAATTTGGTTACATGAGGAACCATTGAGAGGTGGCCGTTTGTCACTGCAGCTGAGGTTTCTGTTATCTGTGCTGTCTCGATGTCTGCCCAGTTAACAGCACACACACACACACACACACACACAGTCGAGATAAAGCTCCATTGTTCTCCCGCTCGGTAGGCTCACTGTGGACACAGAGTGTAAACAACTGAGTGTACAACAGCTACTTGTTCATGTGCAGTTCCCTGCTTGCGATTTATCCACAGCCTCCCCGTCTGAATCTTACAAAACCACTGGAATGCAATTAAACTGCCATCCTCGTGCGCGCGGAGAGACTTTTTAAAATGTATCTTCTTGATGGAAAAGCGATCTAGACTGATGTTTTTTCCCCAAAAGTGAATGAACACTTGAGCATTCGTAGCCTTGCCCTGCAGCACTGCGAGGCACATTTTTAAGGAGAGGTCAACAACAAAGGAAAATCTGCTGTGTTCATCACAAGCTTAAAAAAAAACAACAGAGCTGCTGGTGTATCACCTTCCGTACTGTGTCCTACTCTCCAGCTTAAAAATGCTGTTCTGTCTCCTTCTTCAAAGACTAAAAATAAACTCTACCTCCAACTGAAATCTCACATTCTGCCTCTAATAATTCATGCCTTTCACAGAGAGCTGCTGTGCACAGAGGAAGAGGACGGAGATGTCCGGTAGCTGCTGAAGGAGAGGAAAGATGCAAACAGTCTCGGGTCTTTAGTGCTGACTGACTGCATTCTCTGCCAAGTAAAGCCAAAAAAAATAAAACGGAAACAAATAAATTCAGCAGCACAATGTAAATGAGAACAACACTCTGTTGCTGCGTGAGCTAATGCTTTTCTAAGTTCTCTGGGTGATAATGAGGTCAGGAGACTGCTGACTCATCTGAGAATGGAGATAAAAACACAAATGTACGCTTTTATTACCCTGACAGACGGCTCAACAAAACAAACAGCCTGAAACTGCTTTGTCACTTTGGAACAGGTTGAAGCATAAAGTACTGTAACATTTTAGAGTGGATCCATGTGGTGTTAGTGTGTACCAGCTCTCTGGATAGAGTCCGTCAGGATCCTGTTTGCAGTGTCATACTTGGTGTGGTAGATGAAACCGTTTTCAATGAAAGCCAGATCAATGCCTGTGAACGCAACACGGAGATACCCAAAATACAGTTAGCACATAAAACAGAAACAAGGCCATTTTTTTTTTTTTTTTTTTTTTTAACCTTTAAGAACATCATCTTATTTTGTCATTCATATACCACCGTCCGATGATTTGTGGTCTTACCTGGGATGTTACCAAAGTCCCTATATATGCGGAAGTCTGTGTCAGAGGGAATGATGCCACTCTGAAATACCTCCTGACCCACCACGGAGGCAAAGGGGTGTTTGGCTGCGTGAACGTAGGCCTGGACCAGCCACGGGTTCTCTGGACCTTTAAGAGAGAAAGAGAGCAAAGCGTGGGAGATATTTTAGATCCCAGACAGTGATCCAAGGTCCGTTGTTTTGTCATGAGGACGAATCGTCGCTTAAACAATCTTCCACCATCGGGTTTGTATATTCCAGTCCTCTGCCGCCTTTACCACCTTCACCACATGCTTCGTGATTATGGGGAAAGACATCAAAGTCGTTGAGATCGCCATAATGTAACATAATAATTCATTAAATTTAAAAAGAAATCATATGTTCTGGTCCTGTAATAAACTATATAATTTTTGGACTACGATATTTCGTAGTCCGTTATCTGAAGCTTTTAAAAGAGATATCCAACCCAGTGCTGAAATGGCTATATTTGGAGTCCCAGGGGAGGGTATACCAATGACAAATAAAATTTAAAATGTGCTTGCTTTTTCAACTCTCCTTGCCGGGAGAAGAATCCTACTTGAGTGGAAATCAGCACATCCACCCAAAGCCTCCTCCTGGTTGAAAGACCTGACTCTATTCCTTAAGTTAGAAAAGATAAAAATATTGCCTTAGAGGATCGACCTAAAAATTCCATGAAACTTGGGCCCCACTTTTATCTTATTTTGAGAAGCTTGAAGCCCTCCCACATGATTGAAAAGTAAACGGGAATGAAGACTCAGAGACCTCAGAAGACCTGTGTAGTGACAATTAAAGAAAGCAAATAGCCTCCTGGTACTGTCCTGAATATCCACTTTTTCTTTATTTTATTATTTTTAATTTTTATTTTGTATCATTATTGTCTTTTTTATTATTTTAATCTTGTATATTTTCATGTCTGTAACTTTTTTTCTAGTGTAACACTTGCGGTGTACCTTTCACTTACTATGTTTATTTTTATTATTCGGCTTTTTTTTGTAAAAGAAAAGAAAGGGAAAGAAAATAAGAAAAATGTGTATGTTGAATAACTTTTGATCAATGCTCATTCTCTCAAATAGAAAAAGTTAATAAAAAAAAATTCTAAAAAGAAATGACTAAAAAGTCTAAAACAAACCTCTGTTGTACCTCGTCAGACACCTGTCAGGTTTTATTTGGTTTGACTTTTTTTTATCATTTTGGTTTGATCGTTTCTAAATGCGGCACAGACTGGTGGGATCATACCAATCGTCTTCTTTGTATAATCACGATAGAGTTTAAGCTTTGATGTAAAAAATCGTTTGTGGCAAGTAATTGTGTTGGGATTAAATGGTATTGCAGGTAAACACCACAAAAATGACATGTGATTTTCAGATCTCCAACTCTACTTGCAGCGGGGGGAAAAATGCACTAATCTGTTTATCTGTGATAAAAGTTAATACAAAAGGCACTAATCTGTTTATCTGTGATAAAAGTTAATACAAAATGCACTAATCTGTTTATCTGTGATAAAAGTTAATACAAAATGCACTAATCTGTTTATCTGTGATAAAAGTTAATACAAAATGCACTAATCTGTTTATCTGTGATAAAACGTTAATACAAGGCTGCATGCACACAATCTGAAAAAAAAAAAAAAAAAAAAAAAAACAAACTGGAGCAGACTCTAAAACATGGACGGTACTGTACCTGTCTGGAAAACGACTTCCTTGCCCCCAACACCTGCGGCCTCCAAGTTAATGAAAGCTCGCACCTGCTTAGCCCAGGGATGCTGGGTAATGAAACCGTGACTGGCCTGGCAAGAAAATGAGAAAACGGAGTCAAGAAGACAAATGGGGAACAGCGCGGAGGATGTGCAGCTTTAATCAAATTTCACCTGCAGTATATTTTCCTCAGCGCCATTAAACAGGAAGATGACACCATGGCGAAGCGGAGTGGACAGGTTGGCCAGAGAATGGAGGACTTCCAGCATTACCGCGCAACTCACAGCGTCGTCACTGGCACCTAAAACGAGGAGACCAGTGCATGTGTGCCAGGAATACTAATAATGTGCTCCTAGTTAATGTTCACACTTGTGGCAGGCAAAGAGAAACTCTCTTCAACTTGGTGTACACATACAGAGACACGCAACTTTTCATCCATGTCATCTAAACCAGTTGAGCGGCAGCGAGATAAAAAAAAAAAAAAAATGAAAATGAACACAGATGGTAGCGCTGATACCCCCTGAAGCACGGCAGGACAAAGTCCCCAAACACACAGTGAGAGTAGGCGCAGTGTGGAAGCATGTGAAGAATGCGAGAAGCTGGTTAAAAACTTGGCTCCCACTGCTCGTGTAGTTGTGAGAGCATAAAAGAAACGAGACAAAAGCGAGAAGAAAGGGAAAAGAGCATTAGAACAGGCCATGTGATACAGAGAGCGAGAGATCAGGCTGGAGGTAAAGAGCACTAACTCTGAGAAAAAATGCAAAGGGAGGGGGAAAAAAAATTACCAAAGGATTAGACGCATCATGTGCTCTGGCCTTCAACAGTGACTGCATTTTTTATTTATTTATTTTTTAAAAAGGGGGGGGTGGAAGGGTCACAGTCTGCCTGGGCACTATTCGTGCTCTTGTCCCTGCCACTTATGTCAGCAACGTATTAATCCTTGTTCCAAAGACGCACTGAGAGTCCAGAAAATGTCTTCCAGAGAATTAGCCCGAGACATTCACAGTAAACGTGCATGGTGGTCTTAAACGAGATTAAAAGTTGAAACTTCTGTTTAGTGTGCCGAACCATCCTTAAAGTTCAGAGACATACATTCAGCGCACGGAGACAAAAAATACGTGCACGACAATGCTCATCCCGGGGAATCAAAGGCCTGTCTGTGTATTCTCCTGGTCCACGCCTCTTACATCAATTTTCTTTCACCAGTGAAACCGCAAGATAACAATGTGTGATCTGGAAAAACTTCAGAGCAGGCTCAAGGAAGTGGAGTAAAACACCGAACCTTTCCTGTATTGTAACACTTCCACTTCTGTGCAGACTAGATGTAGTGAATCAAAACTGGCATTCAAGTTTTCCTGACAGGGCAGCCATCCACATGACAATACAACCCAACTTTAAAGACAAAAACCATCAGAGGACTTGTTTGTTAGAAAGATGAAGCCTGCAACGTGCACTCAATTGTAAGGGATTGTTCCTTCTCTTATTCATCCAAGTCTCCACCAACTTTGATTAAACTAAAGTTGGCAGTTTGGGTGCAATCTTGCTATCAAGCAGCCAAGAGAGAAGAGAGAAAAAAAAACCAAAAGCAAACAGGGTGATTGATCGGAAGGAACTTGCAAACAAACCGGCCTTGACCGAGGAACACACAAAGCAAACAAACCACATGATATTCCAATCTGACCCCGTCGGTAACAAATACAAGCATTTCAATTGCCCTATTATCTAACATCTGTTTAGCAGTTCATGTTCATGACCTTCTCACTCAATGTGCGTCCAACAGCAATGCTTCTTAGAAATATTTCATACCCAGACAAGGGAAATGGGCTCTTAAGTTGACAAATACCAGAATTTTTCTTTCAGAGAATTTAAGAAAAAACAAACAAACAACTCCCGTCCTTACTTTGGTGAGGGGGTAAAAAAAATAAGTCAGCGTTTATTTTTCTTGAACAGTCTTGTTTATGTCGGAAAATCCGACAGCATAAACCGGTCCAACATGTCTGTGTGGAACCAGCCACTGGCCCTCAGGCGTTTTATACATAAACAAATAAAAAAAATGTAAAATGTTTAGCGACTTTCAGTGCCTCAGAATTCACATGGATAAGAAGGTAAATCTCTTCAAAAAGGGAAGCGAATGCCTCTGTACCTGGACTATTGGCCACCGTGTCAAAGTGGCAGTTGGCGAGCATCAGGTGCTGGCTGCCACTCTTGGGCTCCAGCCTGACGGCGATGTTAGTGACACGGTCATAAAAGCTGGTGAATCCTCCGAGAAAGTCAATGGAGAACGAGCCCGTTGGACGCTGCACGTCCACTGTGAGCTGATGAGGGCCGGCTGCCGTCTTGACTCGGATGCTCTCTATCTGCTCCATCAAGTAACCCACTGTCAGGACCTCGTTCTCCTGGCTGCCCACTGGCCGAGGGCCAACGCTGGTGATCTGCTCCAGGTGCCGTCTTGATAGTGAGGTGAGGAAAGATCGAAGGAGGAACAAAAGAGAAAAAAATCATTTTTTTAAATTTAAAAATAAAAAGAGTGCTGTGGATGTGTTAAATTGTAAAACTAAGCCCGCTTGTTTAATCACATTAAAGCGCATATGATGAACATTTGGACAGCCGTTTTGGAAAACACACACCAAGTCAGCTTACTGATTAACGCAGACACATGCTGTGTTTGTGTGTTTATGACAGAAGCCACCAGGAGGAAGTCTTTTTCATTTGGTTGACAAAACGTTTTAAAGTTCACAAAGCATTCGTGCAAACCCCTATCTATCAGTAATGTAAACACAGGGACATGTTCAACAATGGTCCTACAAGAGGCAGGGCTTGAATTTAAATGCATCTCTGCGAATGCCGACTTACAGCCTGCCCTGATACTATCAGATTAAAATGAGCCATATTTCTATCTGACTCTGACCTCATCTCGCCTGCACTGAACAAACCCCTTTACATAAGCAGACCAGGAAGCAGAGCTAAAAAAATTTTTTTAAAAACCGGATGCTTTTACTTCTTTATGTTTGAAATGAAAATAAATTAATTAAAAAAAAAAAAAAAAAAACAGCTGCAAATGGCGTTTGGTCCATCTCTTTCAGAACTATCCACAATAACTCCACCCCTGAACCAGCCAAAACGCTTCAGTGGCAACTGATGTGGACACTCCCCTTCATATGAACTTTTAACAAATATCTGTCATCAGAACATCACATCTCCCGTTTTTCTCAGGTTGCAGCAGACGACACGACAGTTGTCTGGACCGCTGCTTTCACTCTCATCCCTTTAAGGGACCGCTTCGTGCTTATAATTCAGATCTGGATTTGCGGCCACGATTGGTACCAAAGAAGCTCAGAGCCCTAATCAGTTCGCACGCTGCACTCATTTATGGAGCAAGCGGCCAAATGATGGCAAATCCTGCTGCCAAGCACTTTTTAAGAGCTCAATCCCGGCTCTGCTGACCCAAGATTCACTGCCATAATCCCTGCATCCCTCCTCCTCCTCAGGGACTGAAAAACTGCACTGAGGCAGACAGTCTTTAATCTGAAAATGTTGCAGCTACTTCAAATGGTTGGTTGTTTTGTTTTTTTCTAAAGTCATGCAGGCTGCATTGATTACTAATAAATCTGTCCACCATTGGCTTTTATTTTGTTCAAATGAACGCCAAGCGAAGTGTCAATACTGAAGGAGCAGGGCAGTTTATAATAATTCCCGTCATTATTCATCAATCTGGAGAGCAACTTTTTTTTTTTTTTAATGACAAATTGATTAGTGGAGAATACAACAGTTGAGTCCTCAGTCTGGGTGTCTTTAAATCTCCTGTTTCCTTCCAATAAAGCTGAAACAACCACAACAAACTCAAATTAAAACCATGCAAAGCAGGAAATGATTTGAATAGAAATGTGACGGCTGCATATTTGGATTTTACTATTTCAGTTGAATGAAATCACTTAAATGTTGCATTAAACAGTTTAATAAACATGCCACTTTTTTTTTTTTATATATAAATAGTTTTAGTGGTTCTTTTAGATTTTAATGCTTTTCAATACATTTCCTGGGTAGGTTTTCCAATGCGTCTTGTAAGACGCTCAGATTTATCATTTCATATGAAAGGTCTCGTACAAATAAACTTGATGTGGATGAGTAAGCTTGTTTATGTATGCCTGGGGCAGTTTTGACAGGATTAGTGCAGAAGGCACCGGTCTAAAGGTTGCCGCACCTATCTTCTTCTGAGTTTAAAGCGGTCTACAAACCTGTTTCCCATCCCACTGCAGCTTACTTTGGAGGTACAGGTGGAGGTGAACCGGAAGAAAGACCCGGCAGCAGTTTCTAAGCACAACTATTGCCAATCCACAGGGAGGGTTAGCTTTGCTGATTTGACATAGTAACCACAACAGGGATTAAAGTAAGCCCGAAACTCACCTGGCCCTCTCTGCGTTAAACTCCCCGGTGGGCTTTCCAACAACAAGCTGCTGCAAAGACAAATGAACGAGTCCCCACAGCACGAAAATAAACACAGAGACCAGAGAAGCGGCGAGCCCTTCCCGCAGTGAGTACAGGCTCACTTCGGGCTTTCTCTTCGGGTCACCGCTGTAGCCGTTATCCCCGCACCGGTCGTAAGCTCCGTCGTGGTCTTGGGCAGCATAAAGTTGAGACCCCAAGGGTTTTATTCTCCGGACAGTAGTGTCGCTCTCCATTTTTGAGCGAATGGCACATCAGCGGGCTGCAAGCGCTCTCGGCTGTGGCTTTTTCTCTGGACGGCCGACGGAAAGCACTGAGGGACAAACTTGGGTGAGAGGGCGGGCGGAAAGCGCTTGAAAACACACGCGCACAATATTACAAATGAGATGTTTAGGAAGCAAATTCAAAAGAGACTTTTAAAGGAGTTCAACAGTTTCTCTCCACTGTCAGCAAAATTTATTTTCAATGGGGCATGAAGAGGGAAGGATAAAATCTGATTTTAAAGAAAGGGCATGAGTGCAACAGATTTGTCTGTTAAACTGTCTCATTGTATTGTCACGTACTAGTTGAATTAAACAAAATCATGACAGTCTATATGTGTAGATATCTATAGATTTTATTTTATAGATATTTAATCCTTATGTGTAAGAAATTTTAAAAAAGTGTTTCAGCCCTTGTCAACTGAAAGGTAATGGAGGACTAGAATAGTAACAATAGTGGAGGTTTTTTTTTAAATGGTGTCACGCTAGCAAATGTTCCTGAAATGTTTTGTCTTTTACTCTGGTTTATTGGGGTTTAAACATTTAGTTTTAGCAATCTAATGTCAAACATTTCAAGGACAAAGTTTTGAGGAAGTACAGATTAGGGCTGTTATAAAAATATATATATATATATACACCTCACTGAGTGCCATCAAATCCATTGTTAAATGGAATGGGTCAACAATAGACCCACCAAGACAGGATGTATCACCAAAACTCACATATCAGGCAACAAGGTCATTAAGCACATGTACCGCCAAAGGTAACCCTGAGAGAGCTGTGCTGCTCCACAGCAGAGATCGGAGTATCTGTCCAAGGTTCAAGGTAATCTTTATTGTCCCCTTAGGGGCAATTTAGTATGCACCAACAGCAGTAAACTGCCATTTCACATGTATAAATCCATATACTATAGACACCACAAAGCTGGGTTAAAAAAAAAGAAAGAACATTTGGAGTTCTCCATCTGGAAAACTCCCCAAACATGTGGAAGAAGAAACTCAACTAAAACTAAACCTTTTAACCCATCATGGAAGACACTGCGCGCGTCAGTTCCAACCATTTTATCATTTCAAGAACACCATGCCTACAATAAAGCATGGTGGTGACATCATCATGCTGTGGGGTTGTTGTTTTTTTATGTGGTGGGGCCTGGGAAATTGCTCAGAATTGAATTGATGATGGATGGTGCTAAATACAAGCAAATTATCGAAGAAAACCTGTTTCAGGCTTCCAGAGAATTGAGACTAGGGCAGAGGTTCCGCTTTAAGAATAAAAATATCCCCGAAAATCTGAAAATCTGTGGTATGACTTAAAGATTACTATACACCAGCAGAGCCCATCCAGCTTGAGGGAGTTGAAGCAGTTCTGCATTAAGGAATGGGCAAAAATCCCAGTAGCTAGATATGTCAAACTCACAGATTTACACCCTAGGAGACTTGCAGCTGTGATCGCTGTAAACGATGTCTTTTAAAAAGTATGCATACACGTTTTTGATTCACTTGTTTGTACACTGTATCCTGCAGAAGTAAGTACTTCTGCAGGATACAGTGTGTGTTTCCACTCACCCAGGTTCGCATCACTAGATTAGCTTGGGTTCACATGAAATGTGATGAAAACGAGACATCCTGTTTTTCACATTTAGTTGGATTAGATCACAGATTATTCAAAGGTATTTCAATTTTTTTTTTTTTTTTTTTTTTGAGAAGTCATATAAAAATGACTTCTCAAAAGTCATTTTTGCAGATGAGGCATCCATTACCTCACACAGCTGTGATGGAGGCACAACAGCGGGAGACGGTCTGGATACACCCGTCAGGGGATCCAGAACTACGCCACCTGCAGCCATTGTGGGTGGGTGCTGCCGTCACTGGTCGAGACTCCAATGAATGCGCTTGGGTCTATTTTGCAGCGTCCACATCACAGGACTCATCAAGACTCCACCCACTCATTGGACATGAGAAAACAGATGTAAACGGTGACAGAGGACTTGAAACTCTGTCCCCTTATTGTCTCTGCCATGCTCTTTGCATTTTTAACATGTGTACTGTGGACACCACCCACCACCAGGCCTAACATGTGGTACTATCTTCTTGGAGTCAAATGCCTCACCTTGTCTCCTCCAAACCTCTACTCATTGTCGCTCAAACCATGTTTTGAGCGGGACCATCTCTCTTGAACAGTAGCCCCTCATTCCACAGTGAAATAAAACTCAACACTGTTGCGACGTCTCTGTGGCTCCTTAGCATTCAATACAATTTCCAGGAAATTTGTGCGTAAATTTTTGATACACTGTTGGTTTCAGACAACAATAAATAAAAGTTCTGAATCCTTGCTTATAATGGACTATTGGTGTCATTCTCCAGGGCGTGATATAATTTACAGTGCTATCAGATTATGCTGTGTTTTGATGGCAAGAATTGTTATTTCATTCTGTCATTAAAAAACAAAAACAAAACACTGGTTTGCATTAAAAAAAAATAATTCAAAGATTCAAAGTGGAGCAAAATGAAGAGCTGAACCTGTTGGTCAGATGTTTCCTTTTAACATCTCATGCGAGAAGCCCTACATTTTAGAGTCAAAAAAAGAAATTGTGCATGTGACGTCTAGCTTTGTCGATTAGTAAGTAATCATCTTTACAAATTAAGTAGAAAAGAAAAAAAACAAAGAAAACATTTATTACTATTTCACACCAGCAATGGACAGTTAGGTCATGGATAGCTAAGGAGTAATCGTGTTACTTTGTTTCCATCTAGTGGACATAATGAATAATTCAAACATCTTCATCACTTTTAACTGTTGTAATAATAGCCATTACTTACCATCCCCTATAAATTCATTTTCTTAATTAATCATATTATATGTATATATAATTATATTTAATTAAAATGATTACTTCATTTAGACCTATCAACAGAAATACGAGGTCCATAAACTGCTTTGAGCACGGTCAAGATTTCAGTGCTTTGAGTAGAGCTTTGTAGCTTTGAGCTGGCAAAGAATTAAATGAAAAAGTGTTTCTAAATTTTAGATTATAGATACAATCTCTTCATCTTCCAGATGTTAAGGTGTAGTTTCCACAAATCTATGATGACATAGATAGAAAACATATTCAGGTAGTACATAATAGTACAGATTTTAGTCAAGACTTTGATGGCTCTCATAAATTCGGTGAAATGATGGAACTGCCTTATATAAAAATGAGCAACAAAATCTGCAATGTTACGATAAAACTGATTCCTAACTTAAACTGTATTTAAGGTCAGCTTTTGACAAGTTGTTCTCTCAAAGACACTTTTCCATTAGTCGGCCCAAGTAAATACAACGGAAGCTAACACAGGCTAAGCTAACCAGTTTCCTTACTCTTCTCTAAAAGGCTAAACGGGAGCAACCATAGCCAACACTCAGTTTGGTTTGACGTAGAACGTCATATTCTTGTGTAATCATTCCTGCTTTGAAATAGGTCAGAACCCATAAGAAGAAATTGTTACGGTTATCATATTTACTAGCATGTTGTGCCAACGTTTCATGGAACGTTTTAGCAAAGTTAGCATTAGCTGGTCAGGTGTAGCCATAACTAAATTTCCTCTGTCAATATAAAGGCCTGTTTTTATTTGCTGGGGGTAGAGGGATTTGCATTTAATTTCCAAGTAACAAAAGTTTGTTGTTTTGTTTTGACATACTACGTATGAGATGTGTGTGAAGTGAGAAATTACGTTTGTATTTAGTCAATTTAATTTCTAAAGGACCTATTCTGCACTACCTTGTACCTAAACAATAAACATATCTCAATGAATATGAGTCTTTGAAGAAATGATTCTGTTAATACAGAATAACTACCGTGAGTAAAATTGTGGATTGAGTAAAGGATTTTAACTGTGTGGTCTTCTGAACATATTTACTGTTGGCAAATAAAATACACAAGCGAGTCCATTTATGCTACTTGTAACATTTGTGACAGTATATGTTTAGATGTGTGGACAATGGCTACAGCAAAAGTCATGGAGTTGTTTTTATTTTTGCATTTTTTATGGTAAATGATTCTGTTTTATGAATCAATAAAACACGCAGGTGCAAAAAAAAAAAATATTCTGCAAATTTTCTACATGTTCTTTATATAAATATATATGTAAAAATGCATAAAAAGAAATATAATGTTATAATCCAATCTACAAATTCAGGTTAGACAAATGCAACAATGTGTTTCAAATCAGTTATGGCAGATTTTCTGAAATGTTCAATGTGATCCTACACGAAACGCACAATTATTGAATAGCAACGAGTGAATAGCAATGAATTTCGCCCTTATTTTTAAGTAAATAAATAAAACTAAGGAAACAGTATTGTGTCATTATGTGTAGCTTTACTTCCTCTTTTTTTTTTCTTCTCCCCAGCTTTAGCAGCTCCCAGCGTTCTGACCGATCATTACCCTGCCAAGATAGCAGAGAGAAGTCAGACAGTCGTGTCTCTTTCCGAGGCCGGATGGTAAAATCCAACCTCCAGCGGATACTAAACAGTCATTGCTTTGCTCGCGAGAAAGAAGGAAAACAGCAGCCCCTTACTACCATGGCGAATTTAAATAATGGTATCTGTGACATGATTGGGAAGTAAGTAAAGGACGAAAAGTACTTCGCCTAGCTACGTGCTAACCGTGTCGTGGGGGAGGGGTGGCTTAGCTAATATAGCTAGCGAGCTCGGAAAAGCGGAAGTAAATGGCATTTAATTGTATTTGGTGTAAACTTCCTTCAATGTCGCCAATAGCCTACGTGTGCTTCATTTTTGAGTTGTGATCTTAACCTTGTAGCAAAATGCTGTCATTTTCGTAAACTGAACATTTATTTTTTCGGCACGATGGTCAACTTGAGCAGCGTTAGCTGCAGACGACGAACTTATGTTACGTCACTAGTTATCTTCGCTAGCAAGCCAACCAGTTAGCGACAATAAGCTAATTAATTTGAGGAAGTGTCGTCCGTAATGTTTACTCAGTTAGACTTTAAAGGCGGTGAACTGTCAAAAGGGGAAGTCCAATTGAATTGCGTGGATTTAAAAAAGAAATATATATATATATATATATATATATAGTGTGGCTAATTGTCAAATCGACTTAGTCAGCAGCTGCGTTAAACGATGTAACGTCAAACATTTGATGTACGTTCAGAAATTTCGCCAGACCGGCTGTTCGTGTACATATATAGTGCTAACTAAACTTAAGTAAATATGTTGGAAGAAATATCAGCTAGGTTATCCATTTTTAACTCTCCTGACCTCGTTATCTATCAACGCAATCTGTTCTTATTACGCAATTTACAGTTCACAGGAGCGGGACGATATCACTGCGCTCAGGGGCGGATGTTGTGGTGAATGTTTTTATATTAAAGAAAAACAAGTCTGCTTAATGCTCCTTCTTCCAGGATAAGATTCAATTGTTTTTAATATAATTTCTTATTATAAATACGTGCTTATGTAAATAGCTAGTTTGGCGTTGCTTTGTAGACCAAAATTCATCAAAAGTATTGATTTAATGGCCATCTCCTAGACATTTGTACATTAGTATTTTTTATTTTTTTAACGCTACATTTAATTCATCAGATAATCAATTGGAAACTTGTTTGCTAATAATGGTTTACAAATCACTTGAATTTAATCATTTTATCTTCATGTGATGGTTTACCAAAGATCTTATGAGAGGTCTCACAAACACAGACATTTTTGCAATCAGTTGATTGTTAGAAAAAAAAATTTCAGCAGGAAGTGGCCAAAATTCTGTAATTATTGGCAAGCCTCCTAAATGTAAGGCTTTGTGGACTTTTTCTTTTTGTTTTTTTAATCTTCATTATTTCTAAACCAAATCTCCTCAGGCTATGGATAAAATGTTTGTTTACAGACCGAATAAACTAGCATTCAATGGTTGAAACCAAAGCTTTCACCATCATGTTCAGCTTGTATTTATCTTCTGAGATCAACCCTATACTTCTTAAAGAAAAATAGTGAGTCTTATTTCGTGGCTGTATGCCGGCCAGTCATAATACATCATGGACTACAAATAACAGGCATGATTTTGTCTCATGTTGATTTATTCTTCTAGATTTTTAGGCTGTAACCTCGTTTTGACTGTACCATGAACGCACATGTCTGAAAGTTAAATAAGAACTTTTTTTTTTTGTAAATTCGTAGCCATATGGTAGCAATTAGTACTTTGCTGTGTTAACAACTTGACTCTTTAACAACTTCGAAGATGGTTTCAAAGAAAAAAAATGGGAGTTTGTACTTTACGCAGCAGATACTTGTGGTTGTTACCTCCAACGGCATTGTGCTGTGCTGGTGCACCGTTCTATTCAACAACTACTAACAACTGTAAAGAAAGTACGATCGTTTTAAACAAACCTCATCGTTGCTTGTAAGAGCGTTCGGGCTCTTGTTGTCACTTCGATGTTTGGAGCAAATAAAAACTCGAGCATTTATCGGCTTGTCTTCTCCTTGCTCTCCTCTCCAGCCTGTCCCTGCACTGTAGTAGTACCCGCGGCCCGGGGCCTCTGTGGTGCTCCTGATGTCCCTCTCCCACCCCTGAAGATCCCAGGTGGGCGAGGGAATGGCACACGGGATCACGCTCCTTCAGCTCGGCCGCTGTACACAGTAAGTTGACTAAATTTTGTTCTCAGATGTGCTATAACCGTGCGTAAAATTGAGGGTATGTTGTTTTTTGAGGGAGAAGTGCCTCGGGAATAGTCGCTCATCCTCGTTCTAACAATTAGCTGCTGGGCATCAGAGTAGGTTTACAAAGCAGAGCTGCTGAGTGCATGCCTGGGTTCTGGCTCGATTAGACTATCTATGTTTAGCAGTAACTGATCATTTGTCATGTCAGAATCCTCTTTATGTCTGTATTTTCTTTTGACCACATTTCAATCCAAGTCGAGGATAAAATAAGCATTATGTATACAATGTAAATACATTTGCATTACATCACCTGCTGCCGTGTTCACGTGCATTATATTCGTCCCTATTTTAGGACCGAAAGTTGACTGTAACAGAAGAGCCGGCAGGTAATGGGCGTCCTGGGATACTCCACTTCCAAAGTCGTCCCACAGTTACCAAGACAATACAGTGGGATGCTGTGCTAAGCAGCGGCGCGCTCTATGTGGAGATACCTCTGGATCCTCTTCCTGAAGGCAGCAAGGAGAGGTGAGACCAGATTAGCAAAAGATAAATAAAGTGAGACTAGATGAGAGGAAATGTCCGTGAGATGATCGTCAAGTTCAGGCTCCACAGTTTTACATAATTCCACCTGGATTCCTTGGTGAATCTAATTTGGCCTGCAGCAACAAAGCAGATCTTTACTTTATGAAAGACGCACACAGGTTCGTAGCAAAAGAGCAAAGAAAATCCTTAATGTAACAAATTTGAAACTCAGCTGTTTGCAGAGTCCAGTCACCTACACATTTATCTGTGCACCATTTTAGCCCAGTACAGCACGACACGTTGGGAACCCCAACCTTAACAAACATGTCACTTGTGTTTCTCCATCGTGGCACCTTTAGTTGCAGCCTCATTCCATCATTAAATATGTAACACTGAGTTTCCGCATACTGCTCCTTCTGTAGCACTGCCACAAATGGGCAGTGTATATGGGGCGGGGGGGTCCTTGGGGCTAAGCTGAAGACACAGCCAGACCCTCAGTTATGTTTTTGCCTCTTTGCTACAGGGTTTTCCATTTTCTGACTGTGTATTCCTCGTGTTCTCCCTCTAGTTTTGCCGCTCTCCTGGAGTATGCTGAAGAACATCTGAAAGTCGTTAGCGTGTTTGTCTGCTTTTACAAGAACAGAGATGATCGCGGTACGTGCCAACAGCCTCGTTTTCCCAGCAAAATTCCCAGCTCCTTCATCCTTTCTTGAAGTTATTTTTTCTCGGCTGTGCTGCAGATTCTGTGAAACTGAACGAATCATCTCTGCCTTTCTCTCTCTCACACAGCTAAACTGGTGCGTACCTTCAGTTTCCTGGGCTTTGAGATTGTGAAACCGGGCCATGCCCTCGTCCCACCTCGACCCGACGTTTTCTTCATGGCCTACAATTTCGACAGGGACTCATCAGACGATGAGTAGCCCTCTTGACAACTTCTCCGCTCACTGCTATATTTTTCTTCTCGCCATTGTATTTTTTCCCCTTTCCCCTGCCCTTACACAGTTGCAGCTTGTGACATACACAGCTGTTCGTGTTAAACCCCGGCCTGTAGTTCTATATGCAAGTACTCACCTATACTTCTTGTGTTCAAGGGAATATATAAGCTGCGTATCTCTTGTTTCCAGCATCTATATTTGTGTGTCTTTATTAAAACTGTTGTCATTGAAGATTAATTGGTGTTGTCTCCTAAAAGAAAAAAGTTCTTTTGTACTTTAAATCATCTGCAGTTGTTTTAGCTTGTGAAGTTCTGCTATAATTTCCAGTTGTCAAGTCTGTTTTATTTCTTGTCATGACAAAGTTGGGGTGGAGGATTTTTCATTTCTTCAATGTACAACAAACAGGTTTGCACTCGGGTACTCCAGCGTTTGTTTTTGATTGGCTAACTTCGAACTTAAATATTTTTCCATTTTTATTTTGGAACTAAATCATTGGGACCAGTTTAGTTTTGTGGCACCGATGCCCTCGTATTCGTAAAAGGGTTTTTGAAACTTTATTTTTGAGCAACAGCCCCAATAATTGGTACTTCCTAGGTGGATAGTGAGTTTAAAGAGTTTAGACTAGAATTGGAACGAAAAGAAGAATGCTATTGCATGTGTCTGCCATAGGCTGTTCAGTTAAAAGTTAAAGATCGGAGTGTCATGGTACGAAGCGGAGGGAAAGTGAATAATCCAAAGTGCTTTCGTCTCTTTCTGCCACTTTCCTTTGACAGTATTGTGGAATTTCTTTGTTTCGGAGGTTGGAAAAAAAAAAAAAAAAAAAAAAAATGCTGTGATATTTGGATTTGTTTTTGTTATTTTTGGGATTAGCATTCCTCTTAACATTGTTTTCATGTTAGTATTTGATATGTTGTTCACCTGCATAGTCGTACCTGTCGTGCTTCTGTGATTAATAAAACAACAAAAACAATTCCATTCCTTTTTGAGCTGTATTTTGTTACCAACAATGCATTTTGTTAAAATTTCTACTGGGGACGCATCAAAATCCATTCATACACATTAGAGCACAAGTTTTTTTTTATCTAGCTAAATTTAGTTTCTAAATGATGCAGTCATTGGCGCACAGTGTAATCATCTGCAGCTCAGTCTGCACGAACTGAAAATGGAGAAACTTGTAAAAGCAGTGGGGCTTATGCTCAGTGTCACTTCCTACCACCAGGGGGCTTCACAGGATCCTCAACTTCACACAACCACTGAGTGCGAGATGTCCAGGTGCAGCGCCTCGGCACGGAAACAAAGCAGGAACAATCTAAATCTTTACAGTATATCTTCAAACATTATGACAACACCGACACATTAAAGAGGAACACCATATTTGCATATTAGTATCTGTTTTTTACAATTTGCTCAAAGACTAGGATACCCACAAAGGTGAAATTTGTTTGGTTAATTAGACCTCCGCAAAATGTTCTTGATTTAATTTCTTCATACCCGAATAAATATTTGTTTCATGAAAGGCACATAAAAGCAATTAGTGCATCTGTGATTCTTATTTGCACAGTGTGTTTGTCACCTCATTATTTCCATATTTAACCTGAGGAGAGTCTCGTCAGCGGGCTTAAAAGTCAACTTCCAACTTCGTGAGTAAACATCTGAAATAGAGACGTGAAATCTGTACATGACAAAAAAAAAAGAAAAGGGAAAAGACTTTTTTTTCTTGAATCCAAATATTTAATTGGTACATATCAACTGTTATTATGACATGTATAAAATTTCAGATCACAATATGAAGCGATGAGACTTCTCGACGCGTTTGCTGCAAATGTTTGAGGATGCCAACATAAAAATGACTTAATGATTAAAATAGAAAAAGAAGCATCTAAAATGGTGGGAAATAAAAACGGGCGCATGGACATAGATAAAACAGTTAAGCGTTTTAGGAAAACCAAACGTGATTTCTCAAACTTTATTCTTCAAAAAGAGTGCAATCAAAAATAAAAAACAACACAGCACGGAAGCCAAGCGTCCACAAGACTTCTAAAAGTTGTTAGTACTGACTAGGTTTTTTTCACGGAAGAGCAGGAGACAGCGGGGAAGAGAGGAGGAGGGAGCAAAGGTCACAGCGGAGAAAGAAAGGGCCGTTAGCTCGCCAAGCAAGCGGGAAGAAAACGATCTAAACAAGATTAAGCAACAGTAGAAGTAATGCACGTCATAGTTAGCTTTAAAGATCATAGTAGCATTTGTATTTGCATGTTGTTGATAAAAATAAAACATTAAAGAAAAAAAAAAAAGGAAGGGAAAATAAAAAGTCCTGAATGACTGAACAGAAAAAGGGACGTCACCACAAACAAACAAACAGCCTGCCAATGAAAGAGGGGGATGGATTGGTTGGGGGGGGTCCAGGAACGAGACGGGGTCGGACGAACAGCTCACAGCTCTGACCAGCATGTCAACAGAAAAGGTAACAAAACCGATGTATTAACCCAGCTATAATTCAGCCTTGCACGGAACATGACTGATCCACTTAATCATGACTATGGTGTTGAACAAGGGCCACGGTTTCCCACGAAAAACCAACACGGATGTTCTCTGCACCGCAGCACTCCTCTGTCCACATCGTGGCGGCTGTGCCGCTGCTCTCCACGGCGTGTTTGGTTTGGTTTGGTTCCTCTCAGGCCTGCCAACCCAGGACATTTTAAAGTACCATATCAGCACAATTATAGCTGGAAATATGTCTCAGCTGCTCCGAATTACCAAAAATAACCCCAAGACATTTGATGTGTAGAATTGAAAGCTGCATTGGTCAAAGAGGCATCTGTATGCAGCGAGCGATGCGTTCGATGACGTCCAATCACTCTGAGCAGTAGAAACAATTAAACACATGAGTGAAGCTGCAGAGCTTTTACGTCACCAGCTGCCACTATGTTATCACTATGTGGCGCTAAAAACTACAACTGAGCTTTAAATGCATTGGGGGGACGGGTTGGGAATCTAAGTGAATCAAAACGATAATAGGGAAGATAAAAATTTAAACTTTTTTTTGACAGATTATGAATCTCAATCATGTTGTCCTTACAGTTCTTTTAGTTGTGTAGTTTTACTCGTCTTATAGAACGGATCCATATAAGTCTTTTCTCTTACTAAAAGTAAGTGGTTACAGTCAAGAGATGGTTTTAAGCTTTGTTCCCACATTTTAAGAGAAGTAAATGTATGAACTGTTTTGTGCGCATCACCTAAGGATCAAACGCATCTCGTTTTCATCGAGTTCACATCTGCCTTTCCTTTTATCTCTTTTATTGGGGGCCACAAACTGTTGCATGATAGGCCAGCTGATCTATGGCCTGCCCAACTCTTTTTGAGCCAGGAAAACGGTCACGAAAGAAAAACGAGAACAACAAACAAAAACAAAAGTGTCGTCCTCTGTCACTTAGGCCTTCAACCTCGTCAGCTCTACAGCTCTTCTCTTGTACGATCTTGCCTGCTTGAGACCAACTCAGCACAGCTAATAATCAATAACAATCTCCACAATACTTGTAACATTTCTGTACTGTAACACTTTAGAAAGTGTTCATTTTGAGTGTGCGCTTTTCCTTTAGCAGACATCTCTCAGGCTCCTGAACACAACCACAAAGTGCATGATTTGATAAGGTAACGGAGTCCATGATGTCACGTTTTGTCCCAGGTTTTTTTTTTTTTCCTTTTTCTTCCCCCAATTAAAACATATCTGGAAATACATAATGTACTTCAGCCAGACTTAAGTATAAAAGTGCTATACTAGTATACAAGTACTTGTTCTTTAACATTCAATGAGTCTCTAATTTACAGGTTTGTGGTTTTATTTAGGGGCTACTCTAAAGTAGGTAGAGTATGCTGTAAAACTGTGAAGCGCTAGGCCGCTGCTCATTCTTCTTTGAAAGCACGTCAAACTAGGCACAAAGCATGCATCATGCAGGCATGTTTCATGGAGATGTGGATACGTAAATGACTTCAGGCAGCTCAGCAGTGTCTACAAAAGTCTCCTTTAACATGCACGAAACAAAAAGAAATAAAAAAAAAAAGCTATATACCGCGCTGAAGGAGAGATTAAACAACTAAAACAGTAACAATGTCTTCTTTAACAAAAGACAACTTCAAATATTTAACACTACTTTAACACCGGCAGTGCAACCAAAAGTTAGCCGAATAAAAAATGGTGTAAAATGATCATTTTAAATCCATTACTTCTGACTGGAACTGAGAATGTAAAACTGATTAGCTGCTGAATGCTAACTTTTGGTGCTGAAAGCCCTGCAAGGCACTCTTCTCCATCTCTGTCCGTCCCCGGGCTGGACAGAGAGCAGACTGATCACACTAAAGGTATTTCTGAGCCTCTCACTATTCGGCAGACTGGAAAGCCCGTCTGTTACAGATTGTGAGGTTTGGCACCTGCAAACTTTGACATGTCTCGGCTCTCTGGATGGGATTTGACGAATGCTAATCATCCAACGGACTACGTTCTTTAAAAAGAAAAGAAGTTCATCCTGAAATCCCAGAGCTCTTCGGTGGACATTGCCTCTGTCAAGTTGGACAATAGCAGATGTATATCTGCACGGAACAATATGAGCTAACTTACTCTGTGAAAAGTCCTGCTCGATCGTGGTTGCTCGGTAACACCAGGGACAACCACAGCGTGCCCCCATTGAAGAAACCTGCAGGCAGCCCATCCAAGGTTTTTCAAGCATTTCACGGCATTGCAGTGAATTCCCAATTATTACCTTTTATGTGAGAGAATTTCGCTGGTCGATAAAAGAAGATACCAGAACACACTCCGATGTGTGAAGAAGATCGACCTCGGGTCATCCGACTATTGAAGTGGAACCAGAAACCTGAAAATTTTATTTCGAGCAGATTCCTGAAATTTTCCCCGCTGAGCTGTTCTCCAGCCTTGTGTTTTTCTCAAGTAAATGCTTCTTCTAACTCCATATTAAACCTAAGGAGGACTTCCAACACTCCAAACAAACAAGACACAGCTGCAAAGGTCTGTTCTCTGCCAATACACAGAAAGTTACCCCCGGTGAGACATTCGTTATTCCTATTAGCTCAAGGTGGAGCAGTGGCATTATTCCAAGTGACATGAACACTTGGCAGGACGCGAGCAAACGCTCCTGAAAGGCCTACAAAAAAAAAAAAAAAAAAGTTTACTGCACGAGTCACTTATGTAGTGCTCCATTAAGATAAGACAATGTGTTAACTTTACCTTGCCATAACAGGGAAACTTTGGGAGCATCTCTCAGTCCAACCCTTATAGCACCGAGCTCTGTGTCTTGGCAACTGAGTAAAACTATCAGATCTGCTCAGGGTTTGGGTGCAAAACTGCATACATGGTACACAAAATGCAAACAGGTTGGCAGGAATTTAAATGTAAGGATACGTTTGCACTCGAGCAACGTGCTGCGTGTCAATTAAAGGAAGAAGCGGACGACACGGTGGGCGGGGACAATTGACAGAACATGGGCTAAAACCTGGGGGTGGTTGGTGGGAATATGAGCTTTTTTTGGGAGGGGGGGGCTTTTTGTGCGTTTGTGCCCGCTTGTGTGGGGAGGTAAAAAAACAAATTGGTCTTTGATTTTGAATTTCAGGCTGGTGATGTTGATGGAGACAGTCCGAGTTCAGCAGATGAGGTCAGTCCCTACTGAGGTTGTTTGTGTATGAATGATTGTATACATAAATGGCTGTATATGCAATACACTTTTGCCTGTGGGTAAGTACATTATGTGAGTGCAATGCATTTCAAAGTGGAGCTCTAGGTGCTTGACGGTATACAAGGGTGCACAGAATGGATGCTTATGTGCGTGTATGTACGTATCCTACTTATGAATGTAATTTCGACCTCATCGGCCCTTGCTGTAGCCGGGAAAGAACTGGTCGAGCAGAATCTGAAGCATCTTGTTTTGGGTCATGACATAGTCCTTGCCCAAGTCGTGACGGCAGGCGGGGCAGGTGTACACCTTCGCTCGGAAAGACCGCTGGAGACAAGTCTGAGGACGGAAGAGGCCAGGAGAATGACACGGAGGGATTTTTGTTTAGTAGTAAGCACAAATGACTCCGCTAAGGTGCGCGTGACGCATACCTTGCAAACGTTGTGTGAGCAGACGGTGGTGATGGGCTGGAAGGCAAGCTCCTGGCAGCACACGCACATGAAGATCTGCTCCATCTTTCGCAGGAAATTCTTGGACGGGACAACAAAAAAAAAAACAAACAGGAATTATGGAGAGAAAATCAAACTGAACGGAAAAAAAGATGGACGAGTAAAGTGGAAAGAGGTGGTCAGGGTCTAAGTTTGAACTTTTGAAGACCCTTAGATGCGTTTCTGATGTGATGCCCATGGTGTCATACCGGCCCCTCTTTAAGGTTTTCCATGGCTTCGTCCCAGAGCTTCTTGTTGGCCGTGTCCTCTTGGATCAACTGCTGTTGCTGCTCTGACAGCTGGAAGGTCTCCTCTATCTTCACACGTTTAGATGGAGGCTCTTCTGCTGGTGACACTTCTGGTAAAGATGCACAACGGGATTTAAAAAGCAGCAGGTACTTTTGGAGATTAAAAAAAACCAAACATATATATTGGAAATAAAAATAAAATAAAGAGCATGTACGACAGTGCTAGAAATAAGATCCTGGTGGATAATTGGTTGCCTTGTTAAAGAAGTTTCCCTGATCTCGCTGTTCTCACCTGTGCTCTTCTCACAACACCTTGTCTGACCTGCTTTGAGCATCATCTGTAAAAGCACCCACCACTCTCTCCGGTTGTCTTCTGCGCTCCGTTACTTTGTGGGGCCTCCTCTTCCATCTTGGCCACTGGAAGCTCATTCTCCGCTCCCTCGCCGTTCTCCTCTTTCTCCTTGATCTTCCGTTGTCTCCGCGGCCTCCCCCTCCCGGTATAGTGCTTACTGCGGCCGCCGCGACCAGGTCTGGCACAGGCCTCTTTCTTTGTTTTGTTAGCCATGGCTGCCAAGTAGCCTGGTGGGTACTGCAGGAAGAGGCATTACCACAGACACCTTATTCGGTTATTTCTCAGTTTGTTTGTTTTCCGTTTCTGAAAACTGAAGACATGCGTGCTCTAAAAGATTGGAACTGAAACACCAAATGGATGTCGACAGTAGAGTTTGATTGAAACAAATGCAAAGTTGAAGTACGTGACACATATTTTCCTGTTTGCAAACACATACAGTGAATGCAAGCTCGTAAAAAGACTTGCGGCACATAATACGCCCAAAGTTCTGCACCGACTCTGAAGAAGTGGTTCCCAACCTGCAGTCCAAGCATCTCAGGGGGCGCGCGAGGCACAGAATATGTAAAAATCAGATTTGTGTGCGTGTATGAAATGAAACATATTAACAAGATTATCAAGTCTGTATCGGAATGAAGCGCTGATGGGACACACTGACGTAACGCTGGTTGTGCGTTTTTTTTTTTTTTAATGGAATCACAGGAAACAAATGAATTCTTGACTGAGTGCATCTGCAGCTGTGTACGAACAGCTGATGGGTGCGTTTCTGATTAAAAAGGGACATTCATTCCACAACGAGAAGAAAAAACCCTGGACTGCAGAGTTGGAAACATGTCAAACGGGGTGCTCCCGTGCATGCTTTATCCTCTCGGGCTTGGCAGGTTTCTTTTATACATACAAATGAGGGGTTTTCGAAGATAAAAGGCTGAGAGCTACAGCTCTAAAAAGCCGCCTAACCTGAACAGCGATGCCCAGTTTTTTGATCCTCTCCAGTCCTTCAGGTGTCCACGGCGCTGGTTCCAGGTCATCCCGTCTCAGCAGGTACCTCCACACCAAATAACCACATTTTCCAATCTCTGGCCAGTATTTTACCACCTGTGAGCCACCACAACCACAAACAGCATTAAATTCGATCCACAAAGGAGCCGCTTTCGAGTCATGAGAGAATGCAGAATCAAAGAGCTGTTGATTAACATTTAGTGTGCTGCGCTGCATGATCCCACATGACTGTAGTTGATAGTAGCCTTTCAAACAACCATACTATATACACTCATGTTTGATCGCGCCTCTGTATTGGCAATATTTTCTCTGAACTCTAAGAGCTGTCACTTGGAGTAAGCGCATTTGATTTCAAAGCTCAACACTTGGTTGTACCTTGTAAATCCCATCATAGCGGTTTCCTTCATCTGGAGCGTACTTGCTGATACGTCGACCTTTGGAGCTGCGCACCACTCTCACTGGTTTTCCCGCCCGCCAGTTCCTGGACTCTGCTCCGTCCTTGTCATTCAAAGGTGCATCGCAGTTTAAGGCCAGCGCCCTGCAGAGGTCAGGAGCCAAGTCAAAACAGAAGTTTCCTCATCAAGTGTAAGAGTAATCATCAAAAAAAGTTAAGCGTTCACATGGGTCATCGAGGTTCTAATATCAAAATTTTGCTCTTCTAATGGTCGTTTTTCAAGTGTCATACCTATTCATGTGAGTCAGGGTTTGATCAAAACAGTGCTCTCCGATTCGTTTGTTTCCGGAGAGGTCACGACCCCCGCTGCCCGTGTAGGTGAACTCATCTCCCCGGTCCTACCACAGATCAGAGTCACCATAACACAGAGGTCAGCAAAGGGTGGCGAGGCACACATCCCTTCACATGTGGCTCAACAGAAGGGCAGCCAAGGTGAAATAGCAAGAGTACAAACCCACCACTTCATCCTCGAAGCCTCCAGCTAACACCAGTGAGTAGGAGCCATCGTTGCTGCGCCCGTGGATGCCGCCGACGTGTGGCCTGTGAACGCCTGCCTCGCTCACCTGAGGGAGGGGATAACAGCAGAGAGACGAACGGAAGCGTCGGATGAGAAAATAAAAACTGCTCGAGTTTCTTTCAGTCTGTAGACTGTAAAAAAAAAAAAAAAAAAACTGCTAACCTGTACTCTGAATTTCCAGGTGGTTCCAACAGGAACACCGGGAATAGGTCCGTAGTGGTTCGAGGGAACGATTGTGCATTCTTTAGTGCGCCCCACACAGGCCATACCCTGCAATTACACCGAGTCAGACGTCAACAATTCAGACTTCAAGGGTAAAATCAGTGCAAAGATCCTTACATGGTATTTCTTTCCTTCGTTTAAGACCAGGGTGGCCATGAGTGTATAAAATTAAGCAACACCTGCGGTGACTTCTTCAGGACAAAGTATTTTAAACTTTAAGAGAGGATGGCACCTCATTTAGCTGGTACAAATGAGTTCTACAGTGAGAATGCAATGAAGCTTCAGCAAAGCAAAAGCTTTTTTATTCGATGGGACGTTAAAGTTGTGATAATATTAAAGTCAAGCATGAATGCTGCGTGACTCACAGCACTAAAATGTGCCCAAGCACACAAGCTGGGCTGTTTTCAATTAGTCCACAGAAAAAGGGAGCATTCTGGTAAAGAAAGGAGTTATTTTCCATTGGCAGTTCCAGGAAAGTGGCTAAGTTATGCTTAATGGCATTGTTCACATTACACCATGGAGCAGAGCGTCAGGGAGACAGCACGGCCAGGATGGAAATGATCCACGCACTTTCTCAAAACTGTTGCCATGACAGGAGTCTGAGGAGATTTTAGGAAAATATCGAACATTATGCTTTGAGCAGAAACTCTTGAAAAAAGAAAAAAACTAATTTAAAAATACACTCGTTTTTGTTTTGTTTTTTGCCTCGGGAGCTCAAATTATATGGTTGAAGTTTTTGCCAAGTAAACAGTTATAAAGCAATTTCTCAGCTTGTGGCCTCTTTAACACAGAGGAAAGGAAAAAGAAAGGAGGTTTATGAGGAGGTTCGTTAGTCATGTTTTAATGAAAGAACATTTTAATGATCAGTATCAGACGATAATCCTACTAATGCAAGTGTCTAATGACTCGGACCACGATTATTGAGGAACTCAGCCACTTGATCTAAAGTTAAGTAGATTCTGACCATATCAAAAACGGATGCGAGTAAGTTGCGATGTCCTCGGGAAACCTTTGACAAAAAAAAGTACGATTAAGCGTAGTGAAAAAATGGTTTACGGCTGGCCAAAAAACAGTTGTACCACTACAACTTGACGGTGCTTTCCATTCAAATTGGGTCGGTTTTCTTTTACGAGCCACTGAACAGTTTCAAATTGGTACTTGTATGTAAATGTGATGCCTGGATTTTAGAGGGTTTTGAATGCAAAGCCTGAAGCTGTGGTATACTTATCTCAAGTCAAATATTTTCTCATGTTGTTTAGCAGACAGCCCAAAGTCCTGCTCGAAAGTTCTATTGGAAGAATGTAGCATTTCAAAAACGCTGACACATGACTATGAAATACCTTCAGTAATCTGATTATTCAGTTTTTAAGAGTCTACTGCCAGCTGAAAGCGATGGAGCTGGGAAAAGTTTCTTTCATTTCTCGTCCCTGCGTTTCCAGCGCAAAAAAAGCAGGAGCATTTTCAATTCAATTTAGTGAATTTTGGTAAGAAAACAACCTGGAAAAGATACTGGTGAAAAGCGTTCGAGACAGAAGGCATTCATACTCATCCACTTAGCAGTTGCTTCTTCGACGACATACGAAGGGAAGAGAAAAGACCCTCTTCTCAGGCTCTGTAAGCCCGAGGGAAGTCTCACCTTTCCCCAGTCCCTTTGACTCTCAGTTGTAGCCGAAGGCATTTTGGCTTTCTTCTTGCTGGCTTTGAGCTTCTCGCCGGCCTTGACAACTTCGCTGGTGTCGTTTTTACAGGTTGGACAGTACCTGGCAAAACAAGAGGAAATCACTTTAGCATATTATTTTTCTATTTTTTTTTTTTTAACTGTCTCACAAAATCCAAAGCACATTTCGGCCCCCTTCTGACACAGACATTGACATTACGAATGGAGTCAGACTGAAACAGAATGTTCACATCGAACGGTGGTTATTAATGTTAGGGATTAACCCAAACCTAAATTTTCTAACCCCCTCTAAAGGCCATGAGCCTTCTTCCTCTTTCGGCCTCTCCCTTATACAGGGGTCGCCACAGCGAGTCGATCTCGCATCACAGATTTGGCACGTTTTACGCCGGATGCCCTTCCTGACGCAACCCTCAACATTTATCCAGGCTTGGGACCGGCACTAGAAATACACTCCCTAGAAATAGAAAAACCACTCCCCAGTGGCTGGGCGCTCACACTCACACCTAGGGGACAATTTAGAGTCACCAATCAACCTAACGTGCTTACACAGGGAGAACATGCAAACTCCACGCAGAACGGCCCCAGCCAGGAATTGAACCTGGAACCCTCTTGCTGTGAAGTGACGGTGCTAACCACCGCACCACCCTTCAGCCCGCCATGTATTCATGAGTATTCTGTACTTGTTGTCGGCCGTTCACAGTGCAACTAGGTTTTTTTTTTTCTTTTGCCAACTGTTTTTTTTTTTTTTTTAAAGGAAAAAAAAGACGCAAATGTCTTTACAGAAAATTCTTAAAGATGGTGCAATGTGCAGCGCAAACTTTAAATGATTTTGACAACAATTTAATAGAAATGACAGGGTAAAAAAGCAAAGTTTTCCTTTCTTTTTACACAAAAAGAAAAGAAAACTGGGGCAGCTAAGACAGAAAAAAATAAAAAGAATACCTTGAAATAGGCATATAATATTAAAAAAAAACAAAAAAAACTGTTCTCTAATGTCAGTGAATGCATGTGTCGTCTGTCTCATATCATCACTCGATCGGGCCCTCTCCCACTCATCCATTGACACAGTTGATTTGCAGTTGTTTGATTCATTCAAGGAAAATACTTGCTGTGTTTTTATAATCAATAACATGTGAATAGATCCACAGCAATTGAGAAATAGTTTCGGTTATGCTGTCTGCATTAGTATGCGACGTGCTCCACAATTACCACAAGTGGAACGCTGCTGTTGACATAAAACAACAAAGACTGAGAGTTGAGGTGTACTCAGTGACCAATTACCAATCAATCAAAAAAAATACCTTGGACCCACAATCCAGTACTGGACATCAGACCAGGAACCCCCCCCCCCACCGAGTGGGAATTTGTTTTCCATCAACTTTCTTAACCTCCTCTCTAACGTGCAATTAAATAAAGAACAAATTATTTTCTTCGACACCGACAGCCCTCCGTTTCCCATTTGGATTACCAGTATATCTCAGAGCAGGTTGAACTGCACTTTTTCAGCATTTTTACTGTTAAATTTATTTTTAATACTGTGGGAGCTAAAGCAGAAAAGTAGAGAGAGAGGGGGGGGGGTCTTCCTCTCAGTGACAACAGTACCTGCTAAAATCACTGGGGGGTAAAATTAAAGAGCATGGAGCCCCGATGAGGACACAGCAGAAAGATTAGGAAGGCAATATTATTTTATTCACCGAGACACGGCTGCAGTAACGACTCTCTAGTTGCAGCTTTTAGACTATACGGGCGGACGGAGAGGTAAAAGTGAAGGAGGGTGGGGTGGGGGGGGGGGGGGGTGGGGGGGGGTGGGGGGGGGATTACAGTTACAGTGCTCGTTCAACGACAGATTGTGTAATCCTGGACATGCCACTAAGAAGGAGCTTGCAATCTGCACCCCAGATTTTTAACTGCTGGCTGTAAGTTCCTGTCTGTGTTGTCAACTAAAACAGTTCCTCTGTATTACGAACAACATCTCAACACTTGGTGGCAATCTGAAGATTTCTACCACACCTCTCTGTGACATTTCAACCCTCTAAATGTTTGTCAGCTGATTTCTGTTTTTTCTTTCTGTTATCTTTCTCTAACAATAGCATATCTTTATTAATAATGCATATAGGTGCAATATAATTTCCCTCTGGGGATTAATAAAGTATTGAACTGAATCGCAAAAAAAAATAAAAAAAATAAAAAAAGGGTTGCATTTCTATATTTAGTATTCTACACTCCTTTCTGTGTGCCAAGAAGACATTCAAAGTCAAGCATTAGATAAACTGCCACCTGCGAGTGCATAATGTCGTTATTCTACATTGATTTTAACTTCAATCTTGACTTAATGACTGTGTAAATACACTTCAGCCCAAACTGAACCTCATTAATCGGCAATTCTAAAATGACTGCGAACTGCAGAACTGTGTGGCTAATTGCTGAGCAATACTCTCTCTCTTTCTCACCAGTCTTCATCATCTGGGATGGTGGCCAGTGGCGGGTTGAGGCAGTAGATGTGGAACGCCATGTTGCACTCATCACACAGCAGCTGCATGTGCGCATCCTGCTTCCCACCGCACACACAGCAGGAGCAGAATCGACACTCCGCGTCGGGGTCGGCCTTGCAGTGCTTGCACTCTGGCCCGCTCTTCCCTGGAGCCACAAACAAAGGAAGAAACAGCCACACATGCTTGTACATGTACGAACAGAAAGATAACACGGTAATGCTGCACATCAGTATGCGTTGAGAACCAATGTCAGCAGGTGTGGCATGATTTCAACACCGAGTTCGAGTGTGTGTGAGATCGGGTTCATACGTTTAAACTGTCCATCTGCAACTGAGAGCGGACGAGCTCCTGGTTTCTCCACCTGGTAGATTTCATCTAGAAACTGAACCTTACAATCTCCGATTACATCTCCAGGACCCCTAGGGGGAGACATAGTGGCAAAGGCAGAGGCACTAAGACATAACGACAGAAAATCAAAAAATACTCTTTTGTCTAAAATCAAACCACAATCTTCCAGCTACATCCCCCGCACTCCTCACCCCAGGAGGATATTGACTCTGAGCTCCTTGTTGGTACGGGAGGTTTGATTAAGAGTCAAAATCTCTGCGTCAAACCAGAAGCCCCTCTCTTCTGGTGTCTCCATGTTGTAGTTGACCATCACATGCATCCCCGTCTGGAGCTGGTCCCACCGCAGCAGGGTCCTGGCACGTGGTCGTACATCTACCGCTCGCATCTCCACCACGCCATTCTCTGGATAACTGGGAGAGGGAAATGGCTTAGACATAAAGTATGCAATCTTCCTGTTGTCACTGACATATTTCCACAGCGCTGTCAGTACGGTTCTAGAGAAGGTACTTCATGCATGGTTAAACCTTTCAGAAAGGGATCCACCACTGTGCATTTCAGAACAGCTGCATGCACGTTGCTGACGTGCTGCTGTAACCACATTATACATTGTCAGGGGAAAAGTTAAGACGTCACAGAATGGTTGACAACAAAAGTATCCTCGGGGGAACAAAAGAGTAAAAAAAAACAAAATGGCATGATCTTTAAAAAGAGACGGATGTGCACAGAATGTGTCAAAGAGAGCTGCACTGATACGCTAAACAAGCCTCCCTGAAGGAGCGTGCAAGTCTACGCAAGTCTGCAGAACCACACGCGTGATCGGAAGCACGGAAAATAGTAAGTAGATTTTTTTTTTTAAAAAGGCTAATTGTTGGTTTCACTGCAGCAGTGATACTCACTATTTTTTTGACAAGAGCCACATTGGGCAGAGCAAAATCAAGGGAAGAGCCACTTTTACGACAACATACTAAGTCCCCTTTTGCAAATATGCATTTCTACATATAAAACATCCCACAAAAAAAGAAACAACACAGCCAATACATTTTCAATTAAGACCATATTTACTTGGATGAACCTGGCATGCATGTCCTTGACTTTCTTCATGTTGTATTTGTAGTTTGTTGTTGTTATCATAGTGAGACATTCAAGATGAGCATGGTTTTTGTGCTGGTTTTTGCCCTTTTTTAATTAAAAACCGATCCATTGTGTTAAAGGAGCTAGAGTGCACTGCGGTCAAGTGTGACGGTGGATTGTATAACTTATTTTCTTTTTTCTTCTTCTTCTGCTCATGTTATTCTTTTTACTTTCTTCACTAATGTTAATTTCCGGATTTTGTATCTACTTACTGTTGTGCTTGATGAATATGTCTGTTAATCTGCCTTCTTTTGTTTTTGTTGCTTTGTTTTTGTATGTGGTTGTTTGTTAATTAAAAGAAAAAAAATCAATAAAGATATTTGTAAAAAAAAAAAAAAAAAAAAAAAGTGTGACGTGGTTTAAGCGGGCTGCGTTGCCAGGTTTAACTGTGCCCCCTTTAGGAAACACTATTAAGCCTTAATTAATACTTAATAAAAATACTTAATACTGTGCAGTATTCGCTGTATGTTATTTGAAAAAAATTTATTGTTATTGTTACCATATTGTTATAAGCTACTATGCGAGTGTGAGCCACCAATTAAAGCTTGAGGAGCCGCGCAATGAGTATATCTGCACTACAGGAATAACTGAAACCAGGCAAAAAAAAAAAAATGCCCAGACATAATTAATCTGCTCATTAGCAGAATGCAGTGAGGGTGGAATGATAATAAAGTCGCACACTTAAGCGTTTAACAAAAAAAAAAAACAGTTTAGCTATTTGATTTAGTGCAACAGTAGGTCTATTTAAAGCTGAGATGTCAGCCTGAATCTTACACATTATACCTACGAGACTTTTACCCTCAACAGCTCTCTTGCTGGGGAATCTGAAGGGTTTTTGTCAGTGCCTCTCACCACATTCATCTACACAGAGCATCAATTTAATGCAGCAAACGGAAAAATATGCGTGACCGATTAACAAGTAGATCTTTTACAAAAGGCCACATTTGACTGACTGGAGCTATTGTTTTCGGGGAAAGAGCAGGAACAGGATATGAACATTACCCTACGTAGCAGCTTCAGTAAACTCACTGTTATCATTTTCTTTGTTCTCGCTCAGGTCAGACATTTAAGAAAACACCACGAGTCCAGTGTGGTTTCTATTAAGCTTGAATCATATATAACCTGACTCAGTTTCTGGGAACTGCTACACACCCAGCGACAGGCATCAGTAGCCGCAGCAGAATGAATAAAGGTCAGGGAACTAAGGATGACCAGCAGCCAACATAAGCAAATATGCCGTTATGGCAGGATTAAGCTCATTAAGATAGGAAAATTAAATCTTTCCATATCCGATGACTGTTTGAACGTTTGCTTGAAATTGGTTGTTAAGACAACATTTGTCTCATTATAGGACATAAACAACAGTGTTTCGTGCCTTATAGAGTCGTTTGGCAGGATGAACAGCAGCGATAACCTCAGTTTAAAGACAGAGAATCTTCAAGTCCAATCAAAAAAAAAAAAAAAAGCACCTTAGAGAGGCAGAATCTCTCAGAAGTAAAGATGAGCAGAGGTTCAGCAAGCAAACTGTGTCGCAATTTCAGAGTAACGTTCCTCAATGCAAAGCTGCAAAGACTTTGAACAGGCAATCATTCACAGTCCATAATATCATCAGAACATTCAGAGTATCTGGAGACATCTTTACGCTAAAGCGACACAGTTGGAAAAGTCAGCACTGGATACCCATGATCTTCCGGTACTTTGAGGAAATTAAAGCGAGCTCCATCAAAACAAGCTCTGAAATCAGGCTCCAGAACACTTGCAGATATCACAGAGTGTGAACAAAGTTCGAATTTCCACCAACGAATGCAGCTTAAAGCTCCATCATTAAAAGGAGAAGCCTTATGTGAGCATGATCCAGAAATCCTGCTGTCTCCCTCTGGGCTCATTTAAAATGGACTGATGCAAAGTGGCAAGCTGTGTGTGGTCAGATTAAACACATTTTGAAACATATTTTGAAATCTTTTAGGCAAACATGGATGCCACGCTTCAAGAGTAGAGACAAGAGGGGCCATCTAGCTTGCTATCAGCGGTCGGGCTTTCGTGCATCTCATCTGATGGTAAGTAGGTGAGAATTAGTGCCTATGGCACTGGCAACTTGCCCATCCTGAAATTCTCCAATAATGCTGTAAAGTATTTACAGGTTTTAGAGCAACTTGTACTTGTATCCAGATGACACCCTTTTCAGGAAAGGCCTAGCATATTTCAGAAAGACCATGCTAAACAGTATATCACATGGCTTCGTAGCAGGAAAATCAGCACTGCTGCAGAATCAGCTTGGGCAAAAATAAATGTGAAATAAGCAAATGTATTACAGTAGCAGAAGATATACAAGTCATTTTATCGTTTAGGAAAACGATGGCACATATTTGAAGTCATTTTAAACTAACAGCGGGCCCACAGAGACAGACTGTAAGTAGAAAACTCCCAGGAAGACGAGGCCAGGGCTCAGAGCAGGGATTTCCTTTTTTTAGGCCCAAGGGATGAATGTGGTTTTTGGGGAAAAAAGTGGTGGGTGAATGGAGGCAACACAAAAAACACACGCCAACATTCAAATGTGTAGAGACACACACACACACACAGGCACAAAGTGGAGGACCGTCAACTTTTCGGCACAATGAGACTCAGCATGAGCACAAGGAGAACAGCGAGCAACACAGCGGAGGCAGAAGTGCCAGAGTTTAAGACCACACAGAGTCTCAGCCTACGCCCTGCCTCAGATTATGAGCATGAAGTTACATTACAGTGACAATAAGTTCTGTGCTTGGACAGTCAAGGATAGACACTAACCTACAATGACTAGTAAGTAAGCAGGGCCGTATAAAGAAGACACTGAAACTAAATTCATGGGGCAACATGACTGTGCTCCGTCTTTAGCTCAATTAAACTTGAATGCATGGATTATGAGGAGGCCTTGGCTATTTTTTTGTCAAATTAACACCTTTTCTAACAAGAAGTAGTAGAGTATGTAGTGTTTGGCTTGGCATCACGAAAACGTAAAACAAACAAAAAAAAAGACAACACACAAGAGTGTGCGACAGCGAGGTTGTACTGACCCTTAAGTCTGCGCCAACTATGAGTTTCTCCTGCTGTTGCAGCTTCCTGACCCAACTTGCTCAAATAAATCCAAAGCTGTGACTCCCACTCATATTTGGCCAGCCCACAGCTGCCTTCTAGTAACCCTATTTAGACCCGACAAAGGCCAGAAAGAAAAAAGGAAAAAAGAATACCGTTGCGTTGGACCATTCTGGCACCGGCAGTGGCGACAGCTGCCCGACGGTTTAGCAGCGGTTCAGCATGAACATCGGTACTCCGAGCAACTACGCATGGTCAAAGGGTGGAGGCTACTCTCTAGGGGATGTCGCTTTAAAAGGCATTTTATCTGAATGGTGTGTGCCATGAAAAATTCTTCCATTTGACCTGAATGTGCCTCAAACCATTTTGAACGTCGATTCTAAAGTTAAACTTTTTAAATACATGCACAAAAAGGTACTAAACAAACAAATAACTGAATATGTGAGTCAAGATCCTGGGCAGTTGAGTATTTGGCCTTTTTCACAAACATCTGGACTTGTCATGACGAGAATGATTAAGGCGTTATGAATGCAAACAATGGCTCTATTCTACCATCAGCTACATTAAATTTGCTGGATATCAGTTACCTGTACTTTTTCCCACCAGTAGTGTCAAACAATAGTGTGCAAAGCAAAAGTGACAACGACCCAAGCGGCTTTGTCTGCAACTTGTTTTTTGTTGTTTTAATATTTCGGGCCAAATATATCTGCATGACTGATATGGCAGTCTGGCTTTGGATACGACTCGGTGATCGAACAATGACTGCTCTGTGCAGAAAAGGAGACAAAGAGCGAGTTGAGCAAGAAAAAGAGACCAAACTGAAACCGTCCTCAATAAATACCAAACTAAAGCACAGCAGATAAACCTCTCTCAGCGGTACTTAGGTAGCAGACATGCTCGTATAAACTCCCACCGCTTTACATACTGGAAAGATCTCATCCGCTGAATATTCAGACCTGTGGTAATTAGATTCCAGAGCCTATTTAACAAGCCTTTAAACCTCTCTATTTAGCCAAACTTTACAGTAACACCCCTTTTAAGCTTTAACTGTAAAACATTAAGCGTGATTATAAAGAACTGTGCCATCAAATCTCGTTTTAGGGATGTGTTGGTGCTCCTGTCAGTTTCAGAGCCTGCAGTCAGTTTTTTTTTTTTTTTTTTTTTTTTTGAAAAACCTACTTCAAGCCTCTGCTCACTTTTCTAACCCAGAGTGCGGCACACGGAGTGAAAACGAGTGCGTCCACCAGCCGATACGTTTACTTCACTGCCGGTAATTAAATAGCCACAGCCTCTGCAGAGTCATCTGACAAGCGACTGAATGCCCACTGTACCCTTTCTCATTGCGGTGTTTGTTTTTTGGGGGTTTTTTTGTGCGGTGTGAAAGGGGCTTAAGTCATCACAATGACTGAGTGAGCCAGAATGCAAAATAGTAAGGCCCTGAAACTGAAGCAACAAAATGGAAATCAGCATTTCTGATTTTACTATTCAAGCCTGCTTTCCCCCAGCATGAGGAAAATGCGCAATCACATATAAAGACAAACTAAGCAGTATTTTCCTAAAAAAAAAAAGAAAAAAAAAAACACACCAAAAAAAAAAAGAAAAAAACACAAACAGATTCATGTAGAAGTAATCCCTATTAATCATCTCTCATGACCCGTGACAAGTGTGTGGCGGTCTGTTTTTCCAGACACAGCCTCCAGCCTGTATTTTTCTGACTTCTTTTCTGCTTTTTGGCTTTGGCAAAAGTGCATCTGTAAGCATCAGCAAATGCCAGTGTGCATGTGTAAAGACTAAATGGTCAAACGACAGTTAATGCTCCGTATAGCCCGATAACAATTGTATGGTTTAAAAAAAAAAAAAGAAGAAGCTTACAGCTTAGTAATCAACCCATAACCCTGCATTCAACTGTTGGAAATAAGATGAGATCAATCTTTTGGCTGAGCAGCCTTTTTTGAGGCCGCATCAAGCCCATAATTTAGGAACAAAGCGGTCTTTGGCGATGGCGACTTTCGTTTAAATGGTCTTATCAAGATCTGCTAGTAGCCGAACAGAAGTTGAAAAAGTTAACTGCAGTAGCACTGTGAACATGAACCTAAACACAAGCAGGGTGATGACATAGTCATGCCAGGATAGAAGGCAGCGATGGCTTTATTACCGTAAACATAATCATATTTACCAGGCTGCCCGTTTATCTGAGTTTCTTTCTCGACATTAATCTATGGACTACATTTTGTGTTGGTGTAACAGAGCATGGGCATAAACAGAGGTTTGAAATTGCTTCTATAATGTGGGTATTTGTAGAATTTTAACAAGCCATCTGTATGGTTTCACTTATACTAAAATAGAGCTGCTGGACGATTGTGCGTGGTTGCAAAGCACATTTGTTTGGCTTTACTTTGACTTAATTTATATAGTCGATCTTCAAAACTGTGATGTGTGTTTGGAGCTGGCGACGATGGAGGAGGCTACGCAGCCACGGGGCCACCTCTGGCGTTTCCAAAATGTCCCATCGACGGTAATTAATCAGCCTGGCCTTTGGAGAGGATAACAAAAATGCAGCAATCATCTCAAATCACTGTCATCTTCCTCTGCTCCCAATCTGACGGCACATCTGAGCAACACACATTCAGCCTCTGCCAGCAGAACAGGGCTTGCTCAATGAAAAAATTCAATTAAAGGGGCACTAGGTAGCATTTTCACCTAAAATTATAGCCTTCAGGAGTTTAACAAAGGCTAAACAAGTCAATAGTACGCGAATGAAGCCTGTCTCGCTCCCAACAGGGGTCTGTATGCTGAAAATCCCATATGTAACTTCGGCAGGAGCGACCCGCTTCTGAAGTGTCGTGATGCGCGAGAAGAGTCGTTTGTGTTTACGGCACTTGGCTAGGTACTGTATGCTAGCTGTAGTTGTAGGCTACGTGTTCGCTTGCGTTGAAGAGCCAACACCAAGCGTTTCATATTCTGCCTTTCACAGACTGAATATGAAACGTTCGATGTTGGCACTTCCCATTTGTGAAATTTCTCCAAGCGTGATCTTGTTCATCTACCACAGTGATCTGCGTTTTAGATCGTGAAGAGACAGGTGATGACGGTGCTCTAATTCCCCCCTGAGTTCGAGACGTAGCCTAGCTTCAGAAATACACGGACTGACCTGATTAGAATAAGAATAGCGTTTTGATCCGAACAAGAATTGTTATCTACAAATGAAAATTGATTAATTTGTGATTGTAATCGGAATAGTGTAGAGCTAGTCTGCGTTTATTGCGGCGTGTGTGGGTAGTGCTTGCGCGCATCTGTCTAAGATGTAACTTTTGTAAGTGTCTGCTAATACTAAGGAATCACTCCACGAATACACCATGATGAGGGAAGAGTCCCATTCAAGATCAGCAACAGTCCATCCATACATCCATTATCTGCCGCTTGTCCAGGGGTCGGGTCGCGGGGGCAGCAGCCTGAGCAGAGAAACCCAGACGAGCTGTCCCCGGCCACTTCCTCCAGCAACAGTATTATAGCATATTATCTTGAGTTCTCTCTTCAGAAAATCTCTGATTATAGTATCTTACGTGGGCAGTCTACACTTGTGAATCAGATGACCTAACTGCACTGACTAAATAACACAATGGCAGCATTCGCCACGATGGTTAGTTAGTGGGTGTGTACAGGTGGGCATTTTTACGACAGTGTAGAATTTCAGTTTGACCAATAGAGATCGCTATACTGCCGCTAAACTACCTTGTATCCCTTTAAAGTACTTTTTTTTTCTAAATCAGCTGATGCGGCACCTTCTTGTGCAGGTGTGCAGTAGGACGGACATAATCTGTCCTTTAGAACTGCCAAAACAGTCGGTAAAAACCATTTAATTTCACTTATTTGCAGATTTATTTTTTTTTGCATACCACAACTCATTTGGATGAGCCGAGATTGAATGCAGCGTTTATGAACAACTACCAAAAATAATAGCTTTGTTTGCCTTAAAAGTCATTTGGCCGTACTGTGTTGACATTGTGTGCTTTTAGGTACTTATCCAGTGCCATCAAAAACCAAAATGCCAATCTCCATTAGCATTTAGAAATTGGCATAAATTAAGATTTTATTTGCCCCTTTTGTCTTTATTTACTAACCATATCCTCATTCAAACCAAGATTGAACCATTCCACCATATCCGAGTCCAGCGCACACATATCTCAGAACAGGCACATGCCACATCTGTTCTCAGGATAAGCCAAAAGGAGACTCTCCCAACATATCGCTCATTTTGATTTTGTGGATCATTATATTCTGTAGAGTTGCAGCCAAAACATGGCGGATCATTTCGAAGGGACTGGCGTGTCTTTCTCAGACTATGCAGGCAGGTGTTAGAGGGGGGGTGGGATGCGGCGTGGGAAGACAGAGCAATCTTACCCACCCGCCGCTTTTCACTGGCAAACAAAATGATGGTAGAAACCAAAAGCGGCACACACAGGACGGAGCGGAATATTTTACATTTAACAGAATGCAAAACAATCCATCAGGCAAGCTGTCACCAAGACTGAAACAAGAGATAATTTGGACAATTTGTGCTCGACTGTGGCTTCTCTGGAGCACATAAACTGGGACTGTGTTTTTGGCTCCGTTGGTGAAGACACAAATCACACATTACTGAGACATTCGGGGTTTCAAGCCTGGCGGATCTTCATTCTCTTCTATTTTTGTTGTCTGTCTTAACCGTCACCAACGAAATGTGCCGGGTGTGCAAAAATGATGAACTGAATAGATAACAAGATAATTGTATTTTATATATTCCCCCCCCCCCCCCAAAAAAAAAAAAAAAAAAAAAAGAAAGAGAGAGAGAGAGAGAGAGAGAGAGAGAGAGAGAGAGAGAGAGAGAGAGAGAGAGAGAGAGAGAGAGAGAGAGAGAGAGAGAGAGAGAGAGAGAGAGAGAGAGAGAGAGAGAGAGAATAAACAAGACGGGTGCCAGTGGGTAGGTTTGGATTATTGGATTGTCCCTGCAGGAGCGCTCCTGTCCCGCGAAGACTGAGGAATGTCAAATAGGAGTGAAGTCTAAATTAAAAAGGAAAAACAACAAGCGCACGCGCGCGCACACACACACACACTCAAATAGGCCACACAACATACCTTGATATAATTACTCTGAAATAACAGCGCGAGGCAGAAATATACACGCACATGCTCACTGCCAAAGGCAGAGCAAAGAGGCCGTCTCACTGGTCTCACGTTCACAGCAATTACAGACAAAGCTGAAGGAGGCAAGCAAAGAAGTAATGCTCCCGAGAACTCATGAGTTACCATGGAAACATGGGCTTCTGAATGAATTTGCTGGAAAAGGGGAATGCGAGCGATGAAGTCCAAATTGTAGCATGAACTGCACAAACCCCCGTTCTCCATCCCCTCGACTGTCAGGGGAAAGCAGGCGGCAATGCCAGCAGAGCCGCCATTACCGACGCTCGCGACCCTCCTACAAACACCACGTATATCGTTTAGTGGACACGACAGCAGGGTTCCCAAAAATGTTAACACAAGCATAACTAACAGGCCCAAAAATTCAGCCTTTCTGCTGTGAAGAAGGCCGATAATAGCTGCATTTGAGGCCCAACCCTTTCAATTTTGATCCTAGACGGCATTTAACGAGCCCACATTCTTTTTCTCCCCCAGAACAAAATGTTGCCGCACTGTCACAGTGCAGATATCAGCTAAAACGCTTGGATTAAGATCCCAGTGTGTGTCATTATGCGTTAAAGCAGCATTGGTTCCTCGCATTACTTACTCTTCATATTTAATGTGGTAAATTACGTCCTCTTCTCTCTCTTTGCAGTCCATTGCTGTAGAGTCTGTCCGAGAGGTGGAGGCTCCATTACTCTCGGTATTTAACACAACATTATTCCCGTTACTGTCCGTGGTTTGACCCTGGCTGTGGGCCATTCCCTGCTCAGCCTCCAGCTTTCCATTAGTCCTTTTTGAGGGTCGGCCCACCTTACCCTTGGGGGGCGTTATCTGTCCTTTGGGAGTGAGTGTCACATTTTCGATGCAAGCCTCAAACCAGGCACCGATGCTCACATCTCTGCAGTCCACCAGCTCGTTAATCTGAGGAGACACAAACCCAAAAGTATCACCAAGCGAATTTATTTAAAATCATGTACTCAAAATGAATGCATTACATGCTCTATTGGATTTTACAGCTAATTTCCTATCTTGGGCAGCCAATTGGTTGACAGATGAATAGAAAATCTATAACGAAACTGCATAGCCTTTTTTTTTTTTTGTTGTTGTTCGAGTTATATTTCTGCAACATAACGTTGCTTAAACTTAAGTTACTACAATCTACACAGAACTCTAAACCTTAAATGGTACAAGATGAGGTGTAACAGGCTGTAATGTTTCAGCTTTTGAGCAATCAGATTTACTTTTTTATTTATTTATTTTTTTTAAACACACATGAACAACCATCAACATTATTCAGCGAGAGGAGCTCACGAAGACATAAAAGTAATGTGAATAATATCAGTTACAGGCAATAGTTGACTATTTGTTGCGCTTTTATAGGAGATATATTCACGATTTCCCACACACATGCTGGCTGTGTGCAGCGCTTCGATAAAGCCCTGCAGGCCTTCCCCTTTTCACTCACACCTTCCATCAGCACCACCCTTCTTACACATCAAACCTATGAATGATGCACACAGGAATGCTCAACAGAGCACAGTGCGGCTAAATTTGAGATTTTTTTTCAGACCCTTTCAGAATGTTTTTTGAAAAAAAAAAAAAGAAAAGAAAAAGAACCAGCCGAAAAACGCAGCAGCGCTTTCGAACAAAAGTTAATTACTTTCTGTGTAGGACAACCCCTCTCTGCCCCTCTCAGCTTCGAGCGCGAAGAGGGAGACTTTGTATCGGCGCACTCCGTAATGATCATCCGGTCGCACTGCAGCTGATTCGGTGATCAAGGAAGCCAGACCACAGCCGACAAGAAAACGAATGCGTGTGAGAGAGAGGAAAACGAATATACTGTATTCTGTTGCTTTCAGTCTAGTAACAAAAACTGAAGAAAAACGTTTAAGCAATAAGCTCGTGGCAAAGTACCGACACCTTCCCTCCTCGACACCCCACAATTAACCAACCAATCCAAATTTGTCCGACTAAGATCCTCGTTATGAGCTGAAGCTTAGGCCACTATTAGTTCCAGCCCTGGTTAAGACATAAAAAGACACAAATGGCATCAATGCTTGAATTAAATGTCTGTGTAGTATTCTTTTAATGGAGTGTTTCGTGATATAAGTGTTGCACAAACGTTTGAGAGGCATTCTTGAAATCGCCAACATCCAAGTCGGTAGTGTTGCTTTGTGTGGAATGCTTAAAGCCTGTAAACATGTGATGCTCACTGTTTCCCAGTAATCTTCTTGTGTATCGGCCTTCCAGCGTGGATTAGACCAGAAGGCATCAAAAGAAGAGTCCACCAGTCAGGATACACCGTACTATGGTGTATGCTCTTGTACTTGACCCACCACAAGGCTTACTTGATATGTTCTATGATGGTCTAAAGCAATAGTTCTTCAAACTTCCAGTGGGGCTCTTAAAATTTTTCTTTGGAAATTGGTTGGTTTTCACTAAAACTCAATCCGATTCTTGTCCCTGACCATTTCCAGCGGAATGTGTGGGTTTTTTTTTTTGTTTGTCAAGCCACGAAACGACGACTCATTCTGGCGTGAAAACGAGGCACAAAACTCAAGGCACTAACATGCGATGTGTCTAAACTAAACAGACAACTTAGTCAAGATCCAATTCTAAATTGTATCTTGAGGCACTTTGTTACTAGCAGCCTGCAACAAAGACAGATTTTTCTTTAGCTGTATAATATATGTGAAAAATGCCTAGGATTACACAGTTTGATACGCATAAAATAGCATTGTTTGCATCAACAGTGCGTAAACAGCTATTAGCTAAAAACATATCTCAGCACGTTGTGCAGTAAAAAAAAGCGAGGAAACTGGAAAAGTGGAGGACAAAAGAAGCGTCAGTCTACATTCGGCAGCTGAATAGTGTCTGAAAGGGATGTCTGTACGAAATGGGGCGGGAAATCAAGAGATCAAGTAGACACATCAGTCTTCAGTTATATCGATCTACCCTTAAATGAAGCCTTAAGTTCAGTAGAACGCAGCAGACTTATGGTAAATGTGCTTAAGCCATAGTCTGTCAATTATATGTAAATAACACTTCATCAAGGAATTATCAAGAAATAAATCTCTACATCCATTTCTTATGTGTAATTTGTCTAGTACCATTACAAACTGCCAAAGAGTATCAAGAAAATACATATGAAGGTTTAAAAAAAAAAAAAAAAAAATCAAAAACATCACTTGTTCATTTTGGTCAGCCCCATCCTCACCTTGTACAGGCCAATTCCTGGGTCAGTTAGCGTGTTTCTGCTGGATGTGGGTGGCTGGGTATCCTGTGCTGGACTGGAGGACTTGAACCCATTTTTGGTACTGGTTGAGTTACTGGTAGCGCTGGTGTCTGGGTTGGTTTCATTTACAGTGCTGGTAGTGATGCTGCTGTTTTCATTGTTCATGTTTGTGGAAGTTTCCATTGCGGTGGGGGAGACAGGAGCTGGGGAATTGCGGCTTTCAGACTTCGAGTCAGGCGGAGGGGCAGAACTACAGGCAACACCTGAGGAGTCCTTGGTGACGGGGCTATCAGGAGGGTCGGCCTGAGAGCGAATCAGCAGCTGGACTATGTCATTGAGTCCCACGTTGTAGTCAAACAGTGTCTGACCATCTTCCATCTGAATAAACACAAAACAAAAAGTCACTTGTAATAATGAAAACACACAGAAAAGCCATAGATGTACGGTGCTAGAATGCTGGAATGTAAATTATTCATCAATCCACAAATCATCAATCGAAAGCCAAAACTTTCAAATATAACCCCAATTCCAGAAAGGTTGGGACACTGGGTAAAATGTAAGTGAAACATATTAAATGCTGAAAATGTTTTACTATTGCATGACAAGTACGAGCTGATCTTGAATTTGATGGCAGCGACACGTCTCAAAAAGGTTGGGACAAGAGCAACAAAACACTGGAAATGTAAGCGCTACTTAATACAAACAGCTACAGGAACATGTTGCAGCTAATTAGATTATTTGGTAACAGGTCAGTCTCGTTATTGGGTATAAAAAGAGCACCGTAGAGAGGCTGAGTCTCCCAGAAATAAAAAGGGACAGAGGTTCAGCAATCTGCAAAAAAATTGGGAAGCAATTCAAGAATAATGTTTCTTGACATAGAGTCGCAAAGACTTAGACTATTTTATCATCCTCTACAGGACATAATGTCATCAAAAGATTCAGGCAATATGGAGATAACTCTGTGCTCAGCTGAAAATTATTATTGAACGTCTGTGATCTTCGGGCCCTCAGGCCTCACCGCATTGAAAACAGACACGATTCTGTCAGAAACACTTCCAGAAATCGTTGTCTGTGAACACAATTGATTGCACCATACACGAGAGCAGGTTGACAAAGAAGAAGCCATATGTGCCCGCGATTCAGCAGCGCTGTTGTCTTCTCTGGGCCAAAGCCAGGGCAAAGTGGAGTGCTCTGCGGTCGGATGAATGAAAATTAGGAAATCTTTTTTTTTTGGGAAGCTGTCCTTTTGCCGTGTCCTCTGGTCTACAGAGGGGAGGGACCTTTTGGCTTGTTATCAGCTCTCAGTTCAAAAGCCTGCATCTCGTTCAAGTCGTACATGTGGAAAGGCATCATCAAAGCGACACATGCTCCCATCCAGAAGATGTCTTTGTCAGGGCAGGCCTTGCATATTTCAACAAGAAGATGCTAAACATGCTGCATTTATCACAACGGCATGGCTCTGTAGTAGAGGAGTCCAGGTGTTGGACTGAACTCCAGCAGTCCAAATTTTTCACCAGTTAAAAAAAAAAAAAAACATTCGGTGCATAATAAAACACAAAATAGACAAAGAATACCAAGAACTGCTGAGCAGCTAGAATCCTTTATCAGACAAGGATGGGATAACATTCTTCTCCCAAATGCCCAGCAACTGATTTACAGACAGAGAGGATCTTCCGTTAAACATTACGGAAAAAAAAAACTGGGGTCTCACCTGCTTTTTTAAAAAATTATTATTAATTTTTTTTATAAAAGAGTCAGGGTTGACCAAATAATAAAGACTAAAAGCGCATTTCAGGCCCACTTCCTTTAAAGGTAGGGTAGGAGATCCTGGATTTTGAAAATACACAGGTAAAAAGTCCCAACCCTTTTCTTCACTTTCCCCCGAAGGCACGCCTCTAGAGTACATGAACGCGCACGAGCACGAAGGTGCACGAGCGCTGTTCTGACAGCAAGCATCGATCGTTGCCGTATTTAGTATTTAGTTTATGCTAACTATACGTTTAATAATGCTAGGTGCTAGCCAAGCTGGCTCTAGTTTAGCTTCCTGCCAAGCTTCTGGACGTGTAATTCGTTCACGGAGCAGGGTACGCGCACAGGGGGGGGGGAAGGGGGAGGGAGGAGCAGATTGCAGTTTGATAGATGGCATCAGAATCCAATCATTGTGAACGCACCGTTCACAATGATTGGATACTGTTTTTCCTAGATTGTACGTTCTAGAGGCCACTAAAACTTTTCATATTTGTGTCAAAACTTTTAATTAATTGGTTGCAATGGGGGTGTGAAGAGTATTTCAAGCAATATGTAAAAAAATGTTCCAGAAAAAGATCCCCTACCCCGCCTTTAACTATTCAATTATTTGTATCTACTTGTAGGTGAGAGGGAAAGTATCAATTACCTTTTTCTAAGCTGGATTGGTGTAGCAGTGCAAATCACCTTTTTATTGGACATAATGTTTATAATGGTCCTCTGTCTAAGTTTGTCATGAATGGATACCAGTGTGATGGGAAATGAGCACCACTGCACCAAAGAATGTCCTCGGACAAATACACGAGGCTTCTTGTCAAGAACAAACAACGAACACATCAGAGAAGACGACACTTGGCATAGTGGGAGACACTATATTGTTCCGCCGTTCAACAGAGAAATAAAAATACATGATGCACTTCGGCGAATCCACATGCCTTTAAATACACCAGTGAGGGTCACGTGGGTTGATCCGAGTGTTTTTCTCTGTACTGCTCAGCCAACGCTCACATACAGATTAAATGCGTCCAGCTACTCATCAAACCTAGCTGCAAAACCGATTCTGCCCGTTCTGATTGGAGAAAACAATTAACACCGACAACTGGTGAGCTTCCACTCCACTGGGAGCCACTGGAGCCCGGTTTGTGCTCGGTCCACAACGAAGCAGATGCCGACGCGCAGCCGCTCCTGCTAGATTTAGCAAAAAGAAAGAATAAATAAAAGATATAAAACGCATGAAATACAGCAATATGAGATGTAGCTGGGGGAAAGAAATGACTGCGTTGCCGTGACAACCAAAATGAGAACAGCCCCCCCTGCCCTCGTCACACACACTCTCACACCCACCCCCCACAAATCTGAATCATATATATATACACACAACTGCTGTCAACACAACCCACCACCGCGCTCATCATCAGCGTGGCCCTTTCAGGCGGTGCGGCATGTGTGCCACGGAAAACGGCTCTCTCAAAATAAAAAAAACAAGGGCCCCTTATAAACCGCTTAATAACCCTACTTCCACGTCGATCTACTGTTAAGTGCACTGTACAGTACAGCAACTGCCTGAGGAGTGTGGCTTATGGCGGACACGCCAACTCATTACAAATATCGGCTATTCATTTCAGCCTTCAACCCCACAAACCCATTGTGCTGGGGAGACGAGCATGGCCGCCAACCTCGCTCATGATCCCCTTCTCTCTTCTTCGTTAATGACAATGGGGAGGAGAGCGGTTGGAGGTGTAGCACGAGAGCAGCGAGGGAGCAGGCGCGACCCCCCCCCACCAAAAAATCCCTCCCTGTTTTTTAACAGTCTCGTGAAATTTAGAGCAGAGGAGCAGTGGTGCAAGCACAACCATACAGTAGTCAGACTCACCTGTCTGTCTTTCTGTGGTCTCTATTGCCATTTCTTTTTCTGTCTCCCTACCTAAGCCCAGCCTTCGTTTTAGAAACTGTCTCTCCTCTTTTGTCTGCCCGTCTCTTGCTCCAAGCATTGACAGGAGAAACGTAAACAAACGGAGAGCTTCCTAAACAGACAATAAGTCTGCTGGCAGAACACGCCGCAGGGAGCCTCGCCGCTGGTAAATTCGGGTTAGATGGACGGAGAATCGTGCAAACAGACAGATTAACTGCACAGCTTACAGCAGAATTGCACTGCACCAAATACAAATGACATCTTGGCTGTTTGTGCGCGCCTTCCACAGCGACTACATCACCATCAGCGAGATCAGCCCCTTACCGCAAGGTGTTGACTTCAGTCTCAGTCAGCTGAACAAAGAACCACCATCTAAACGGACTAATGTTGGAAAGGATTTTTTTACATATTCATGCAGATGACTTTGGCAGAATGCTGCCACGTTGGCCACGGACTTGACACTTTCACCCTCATATGCAGCCTAGTTAAAAAAAAAAAGAAGACACATCGCCTCCGGTAGCTTCATTATGGGACAAAGTGAAAAGGTGTTCCAGTGGGAGACATCAGACATTGGGACGTGTTGATTCCTCAGAGATCAAACAAACAAGTGTGCGTGCGTGTACTCGCATGCGAGTGTATCACGTCGCAGAGTGGAAGAAAACTAACACTTATCCACTTATTCCCTTGCCAAGATTTTGCACATCTTCGAAAGATTAATGATTTATCAGAAACAGGCACCTAAGAAAACACAAAGAAAAATGTCAGAACAAAGATCAAACAATGATAAGACAAAGAACTGTGGCTGCGGTGGAAGCATTGCAAACATTTGAGACCCCGCTTCAAATACAAAAGAAACATCCTGGCATTTCTGTATTAGATCTCTTATCACGGAACAAATCTCTTTATATTGTTTTGAAAGCACAGCCAATGATAGCCGATCGAGAAGCAAAACAGGTGGTGGAGGGAGATGAGAACAATCATGGGATTATCTTTCATTATTGTGCAAACATGCTGTCAGACAGAATCTTTTTTTTTTCCTTTCTTTTCGGCTTTAAAGGCTCGTAAAGCAGAAATTATCTTGACATTAAAGTAACTAAGCAACCTGGCTGCCATATATCCCTGTACAACAATGAGGTCGTAATAAGTAAAGTTGGAATCAAAAGGATCCGAGGAATCAAAGCGGCCGATTGAATATCAGCATCCCTGTTTGAAATTACAATTCATGGTGTAAAACGTAAGCTGGAAAAAAAAAAAAAGAAAAAACACGACTCGAGGGAAGGAAATTTCATAGCAGAGCAGAAATTACCCTCTTTTGCTCAGGCAGGCTGCCCAAACATCCAACTCCAGCACAATTACTTCTCATCTCCGCCCTCGGTCTGTTAGCAAGGAGTTGAGCAAAATAGGTCATATTACCAAAAACAATGACATGGGGTGTGTCTGCGTGCCTGCCATCTACAAGCCTCCAGCTTTGGTCTTTTATCCCTCTTTCTGCCCACAGTCATTTAATCTTCAAGCGCAATCCATTGCTCATCAGCCACCGGGAAAGCTGACAAAGGTCTTCTTTGTTTTTACTTCCCTTTGCAGCTTTTTTAATAACTTGTCGTTCGCTTCTACAGTTGGTTTCCCCGACAGAAAAAAGGAAAACCGTGACTGTCCGGAATCTTATTTGCGTTATATAAACGTTCAGACAGATTAAGAATTGGAATTGAGGTGTATTATTTTCCCTCGTGCGTTTTCAAACATCCCAACATCAATCTCTTGACTATTAAAATATCAGAGCCCCAATTTCCACGAACTGCCCTTCGACTCAGCTCTCATTCTATAAGGATGTAATACAAGCTTGCAATCTTCTGCTTAAAAAAACGGTCGGGATAAAATCCCGTTTGCAGGTTTCAGATGGTGCTTTTAGCTGTTGTAACTCAATCCAAGAGGAGACCCAAACCAAAGAGACTCGTTAGTAGGTATAAGATTCCATGGTGACCTGAACTACTTACAACAGGTAGAACGTTTCACCACAAGGCTAACTGTAGTCCCAAATATGGGAAGGAGAGGCAAAACTGTGAAAACAAGTGAGTGTTTTAAAAAGCCTGCAGTTGTAGTCCTGGTTCAGCGCCTTTCTTTGTCTTTGCCCTTTGTCCAGTCTATCTGTCAAAGAAGGGTGTGTCTGTGTGCATGCATGGCTGCAGCCAACTTGGCTTCCCCTTGAAATTCAACTGCAAAGCAATACCCCTCCAAAGACCCCATCAACGGAAGAGCCACAACATCAACCCGTGTATAATCAAATTGCAACAATATCGAGGTCAGAGCAGCTGCTTCTGTGAAAGAGAGCGGGCCATTAACGGGCAGCAGTTAACGTGAAAGAGAGCCCAACTATTCCAGCATGAGACGAGGTGCAGCCTCCACAGATATCACAACAACAGCTCCGTGCTTAAACTGCACAGACGCAAGACAAGCAGAGCTTTGAACCAAAAGCCGAATCTCAAATTAGTGAAGGAGAGGCCTGCGACAAAGTGAGAGCGGATGCTCAGCAGAAAGGCCGCATGGCCAGTGGAGGTTGGGTGTGCGCCTGCTTGCGAGTATGAGTGACAAGAGACGTAAAAAAAAAAAAAAAAGTGAAACAAATACACAACAAAGAGTGGTCGGCCAAACTTAAGGAAAAAAGAAAGAAAAGAAGGGAGAAAAAAAAAAGGTAGAAATCAAAACACCGAGGCAAAGTTGAAAGGCTTCTGGCTTAGGACCCCTCCGAATGAAGGGCAAGCATGACTTTGAACTGGTGAGGCAGCGTGAGCACTGAGCTGGAGGGAAAAACAAGACGCCATTTTGAAAAGAGAATTACACTGAGTTGCTCTGCTACAAGTCTAAATCCTAACAGAGCACAGGCACCACTGTGCATGTAAGGGTACTGGCTAGTCTATGCTGCGTGTCACTGGCTCATTCCGTGCATTACTTTGTACATGGAAATCCCCTAATTGAGGCTCACCCCATATTTTCCATTGACATAAAGGAAGCACAGGATTTACTGCACAGGCCTAGCCTGCGATCAGCTACGACAGTCAGTAAAAACTCAAACACAACATCTGATTGACTATTAATAAAGCAGAAATAATTCAACTGCACTGTGCCCAATTCTGTTGATAAAATTCTGGGAATCAAACTGGAGTAATGTTTGTCTACCTCCAGACCGCAGGAGGTATTTGTTCAGTTTAGGGAAATTAGTTACACTATTACCGTTATCGAGTCTGCCAATTAACCCATTGTTCCTCTGACACAAAAAAGGGCAACAGTACATTCGAGGCATATCATTTTCTGCCTCCATATCGTGCAGCACAGTGTGCACAGCACACAAACGGAGAGGAGGCTCAACACATCGGGATGCTCAACTCAGAGCCCAGTCTTTGTTAGGCTTATCATTCAGTTGCTCAACAGCAAGTATGGCACAAATTGAAAATGCAGATTACCACTTGCAAAGGAAACTGTGGGCCAAAAATACAGCCCGACAGATCTGAACAGTGGAAAGTGTGACTAAATCTAAGAAAAGTGAGATCAACATATCGTGTAGGCTATTCGTCCTGGGGGGGGGGGGGGGTTCCTATGCCTGGCTGATTCACACTGTGCGAGTATCAGCTTTGCAATGTTATGCTGAAAATCTGAATAAATCATGGCGCCAGTGTCCTGCCAGCGGCAAGCATCTTCTGTTTGTTGCTGACACCCAGTAATCTTTCACACATTAAGATATCATGGCTCCGTCTGTTGAATAATTATTCCTGTACGCAGTGTCTGCTGACATATTTGGAAAAACGCTCCATCGTTTTACTCAGACCGAAGTAGCAACAGAAATTCTTTGCGTTTCTTTAACCGTTGCAGTCTCAATTGTGAGTGCATGTGGCATGTAGACAAAAAAAAAAAAAAAAAGAAGAAGAAAAAGCCTGCATGTATTCAAAAAGTGCAGGCTTTTGAGGCTGCCCGCTCCCCGCGGTCATCCGCCACACAACGCACAAGAACAGGCACATCCACATCAGGGGAAGCAGATTACACTTTTCACCGTCTTGGGAAACTTCCGGCACGCTGCGACCACGCCAGCAGTTACTATGTTTGACAGAGAAAATGTACACTGACGTCTGCTCCCAGCAGGACGTGCAGGGAATTCAAACGCAAACCCAGCGACCGCACACTCTGGCCCGACTGTAGAATTCAGATCTTGGATGCAGAATTTATTGATCTTGAACAGTTACCTTGTGATTTTTGCACAAGTTTTGCTAAAGTGACACTGTGGTATTGACCCAAATGTATTTTTCCCTGTAAACTCCTGGGCCATTTAGTAAGACTACTTATAATTCCCTGACTGAAAACCATCCTTAAGTCGGATTCTTACATCAAACACTTTGGCAAAAATTACCTCACAATCTAAAACTCTAGAGCAGACTAAATCATCATTATATACCCTTTGATCTTTCAACATCATGAACATTTTCAGGTCCTGTTTCTACTGGAAACCAGGTTTCTCCTCTTATTTTGGAACTATGTGGCATTTACGTGATAAAACCTTGAAAGCAAAATACTAAATGATCCAATGCATCAAAAAAGGATCAAATTTTCGGTCGCTGAGTGTATTATATTCTGTCTATACACCCTCAGAAAGGTGTTTGATGCAGAACCCCCCCCCCCCCAAAAAAAAGTCTTATTGGTTGCCTGTGATCTGCCAATACAAGCCACATGTTGGTGTCATCAATCTAACTTCGGGGTTGCTGGTTGTGAACTCAGTGTCACTGCATAAACTCTTGAGATAATCCATTTGTTTTATTGTGCGTTCTGTGTCCGTTTTCACATCTAACTATGAGCTGGAGACAGAGTTCATAGTCTCCCCTGCACAACTTCACAGATTGTGAACCGTTTGTTTCACCACAATTGCACTGTGCAGGAAACTGAGATGGAGAGGTGCGCATCGACATCATGTGATAGTGAAGTTAGGCTCACTGTTTGGATACAGGTCTTAGGTTGGAAGCCATGGATCCCTCTGCTTCTGTGTGCTGAGCAGCACAAAGAGTGCAAAGCGTCAGACGGGCATGCCAGAGGACAGGTTTCCTTCACAGCAGACAGCCCCCCCTGTCCTCGCCGTGGATTGTGCGTCCCGTGGTGACGCAGGGGTGTAAACAAATACACCTGCTTTATGGCACGTGTAGCCTACGGTCTCACCCACTCCAACAAGTCGTTTGAACGCTACATGCACGAACGACGGTGGCTGCCCAATAGGCTCAGCTCAGACTTTAACAGCACTTGGAACCACGTTTCAAATTCGGGACGCGTTTATGGCGTTCATACATCAAGCTGCCGACAAGGCAGTTTAAAAATAAACACGCGCAGGTAAGTGATCTGAGCCGTTTGTTGGTTGGCAGCGCACTACTTCGGTCGACATGTGGAAACCGAGCGCGGTGCTCTCCTTTCTCTCTGGCGGCGATGTAAACAAACATGTCTACGGCGGTGGGACATTTGTTGCACGCAGCTCTCCTCGGCACTAACCGAAACAACATGAGACGGATCCACAGAATGCACTCACACATCCTCATTATCCCTCGGGATGGCACACCGCGTACCCCGGGCTCTTGCGCAAGAACTATTGGCGAATTCCTATCAAAACAGGAAGCTTGCACGGGTCCGAAACGGCTTCAACACCAGGAGGACCACTCAGCCTCCACCAGCACCCAGCCCTGTCAGGCGTACAAACTGGCTGTTGCATGGCGAAGTGGCACAAAAAAAATGGGTTTACCTGCTTTCCTCGGTAGAAGAGGCGCTGCTGCTGTGGGCTCACGTTGAAGATGTCTTGTATTTTCAGCCTTAAAGACTCAATTTTGGTCAATCTAGAAAGATCCTCAACGGTTCGTGTCTCCTTCCCGTCTATAGTGCGAACCTGGATCCACATCGTCGCGCCGCCCTGTTACACTTCAAATAAATAACAGATAAAGCCGTTCGCTTGGATGCGAATGTGTTTGACGACTCCGTTTAGATAGAAACGAGCTATTTCAGGGCTCCATTGCGTTTTCCTCTGCAGAGGTAACGTCGGACTGGCTCGCGCAGGAGGTGTCTCACATGAGGTCGCGGCGCCAAGCAAATCTCGCGAAGTAACGTTAAACGAGTTCCGCGCGCAGTTAAAGGCACAGCTCTCCTTTAATATAAAAAGAGACCTTGAGCCATACGTGAATTTGACCACTTATCGCGTGCTCTCAAAGACATTGCAGCCTGTTCACTCGACATTTACACTCTTTGTGATTTCTGTTTCACAAAAAAATCAACAGCCGTGTTATCGTTTAAGACAGTCATCCCTGTTACCCAGATGTCTTTTTGTTTTGTTTCTGTCTTTTTCTCCATTTTTTTTTTGTTGTAATAAACAATAGTCATTGTGCATTGCAACTCAACATAGTTCTTTTACTATAGGGTCTCACTAAAACTGGAGCTCTGGAGAGTTGGAGAGCTTACTGGGCACAGGGCCAGGGGCCCAGGGGATCAGTGGGGGCCCCGTGCTAATCCTCAGATTATATTGTAGAGTGATTGACTGCAGTGGGTTTTTTTTTCAGTGGCCGATGCTAGACATGTGAAGAGTAACCTGGACCGTCCCCAGTCAACTAGAATAGCACGAAACACGGTCAGCTGTAAACAGATGCAAAACGACCACGAGAGGCACAGACTGACTGGAAAATGCGAAAGAATGACCAGAGATGTTTAAACAATCGAAAAAAGAGAGAGCCACAAAACGAGCAGACGCACAGCAACCCCAATTGGGCCACCAAAAACTACCACAAAAGATGGAAAAACAACAGAATGAATGCAAATACAACAAAGACACAAACAAGAAGAGCTGCAAAGTGATTATTAAGTTATACAAAATTCTAAGCAGAACATATTGTGACATAACCCACCAAATTGAGACTATAATGCAGTTTTCCAAAAAGACAAAAAAAGACTTCCCCCAAGTAGTTTTTTGGAACCTTTCATTGGTCAGTCTCTGTCAGTGTGTCTCAAAGTATGGCTGCATATCATTACAGTGAACACAGTTTGTGTAACTTTCCGTTGATTCTTTCTTTTTGTTGTCACAAAATTTGATCGAAAAATCTTTTGCATACGATTACATCTGAGCTGAGCTAAGAATCACAATAAAAGTAGGAGCTCCTTGTGGCATAATTGCTTAATTAAGACGTTTCCCCAGCTGGAGACCAACGTGCTGGATGTCTCATGTACTGTAAGCCTGTAAGTGTCTAGTGTAACTATCAGTAGAAGATCTGCTTGCAGTTGGGGTATGACTTTCCCCCTAATAAATATGTGTGTGATTGTGTGTGTATTCACTCTACATCTTTATTTACAGCAGTTTAGGCCCACAAACTGCAGACAATGCTTAGACCTCAGTCCTCAATACATTAAAACTGAAGTTGAAAATAGAATGCATGACAAGAAAAGACAAAAGTTTATAGATCCTATAAAAAGATACTTTATCATATGCTCCAAAGTTGAAACTTTGGTGACGATTAAACAAGATTCTGTGGAGTGATACATTTCTTTAACAGAACATTTTTGTACCAATCAGACATGCAAATCGGCGGGTGGAGAGTCGTGTTGTTTTTTTTAAAAAAAACATACACTTATTATTTGTGTGACAAATAAAGCTGTCCGTCTTCTACCGCTTGGCTAAAAAGAGGACACATGTGGCAGCTTCACCAGTGCTGAGGGGCGTGAGAGAATAACCAATTAAGACCTGATTAAACTTCGAGTGCTGAAGGTACCGAAACCACAGGGCATTGAGACAATATCAATCATAAAGAAATGTACATTGTTTTCCAAAAAAGGGCAAATTTCACCTATGCTTTGGGACTGTTGTTCACAAATGACAAGCGACATCTAGCGGTGGTAAAGTGAGACAACACTGTACATGGAACTACTTTCTTTGTCTCCAGTCTCTCACTGAAAACGCTTCAGTAAATCAGAGATTATTATCTAAATGCCAGAAACCACCGATTCATTGTGCGGAACAGCCTTTTTTTATTTTTTTATTTTTTTTATTTTGTTCCCATAGGACCATGTCACGACTGGCGTTATGACAATAAGCACAATAATACTAAGTAGGATACTAAGTAAGAGCGTGTGTTCCTCCAAATTCAAAACAACTTGGTGTGACACGGAAGCGACTCGTTACGTCAGGTTGTGCACATTTGCATAGGGTGCACGCAGGGTGGAAGTAGTTGTTCTCCGGTGGAGTGGACGGTTCAGTCCTCTTGACACATCCCTGAGTGCTCGGCTATGCTCTATTCTAATCAAACCGCGTGAATAATATACCAATTTGGTCTCTAAAGCAAACGTACAGATTTTCACGTGTCACTAAAAGAGCTCCCAACTTGACAGCCTCTAATTAGCGGGACAGCTATTGATAATGAACTGTTGTGCATTCTCAGACAATCAGCTAGTGTTACTTCGGCTAATGCTCCATTAGCCGTCCTGCTGTCACTGACATCATTCCGTGCGATGACGACATGATAAGCCTGCGTAACTTTTTATCCCTGGGACATTAAATTTTCAACATTTTCAACTATGGAAAGCGAACGTAGCAATTGCAGGCCTCAAACTGGAGACAAAAGCCAGCTAACACGGCTAGCAAGCTGTCGTGGCTGCTAAGCTTGCTAAAAGCTGTTTTGCGTGAGAGGAGCCGCACTGAAAACGTTGAGGTATGTTGTTGAACCAACCAAATTCTGACTTTGGTCACTTTGTTTTGCTCCTGTTTTGCACGTGATTGAGATTCGAGGAATGACCAGGGGGTGCACTCGAGATTTCTCCAAAAACCAAACAGAGCAAACTTTATTTACTCACTGTTTTAATTGCCGTTAGCTAACGCGCTATAGCTAACTTCAAGCTAACTAGCATTAATCCAGGGAAAGGAAAACTTTCAGGTAAACACCTGACAGTTAGAAAAAGTTGTGTTTTGTTGTTGTTTTGGACCTGATCACATGTGTCTCAACATGTTTCTGTAATAATGTGACCTCCTTGTGTGGAAGGAATAATAATGAAACCATTGGTTGCAATTTTGGTTATTTACCGCTCTTCTTAGGGCTGAAGTTCTGCTCGTAAATGGGAATATAAATGCTCGATAAACGCCGCTTATGTGTCCCGACATAGCATTCATTCAAACTATGTTGAAGTGTTTTTGTTTTTTTGCAAATAAAAGTTTGTCATAGGTGACACTTGTTACCCACTTCAGGCGCCTGTGCCATGGATCAGAAAGTTATGAAAGACCAAATCACAGCAGCTTGTTGCCAGTCGTTGTTCCACAGGCAGGATCTGACTGTGACTGACCAAAACTCAGCACCTCAGCAGGCCGGCTCAGATGACATGTCTTCACAATCCAAATGGGTGAGCAGCAGCCCTGAAAACCCTGACCTAGTCCTATCTGAAGACAGGCTCAGCAATGGCACCCGTGAGACTGAGACATTAGTAGCATTACACTGTCCTGGTGATGGTGGAGATGTTGCGGCAGGCAGTGAGCACCTTGCTCTGAGCAACGACGGCATGTCAGAGTTTTCCAACAGTGACCTCTCACTGCCCGAGGTCTGCATTTCTACCAACAGCAATAGCTTTGAGGATGATCTGAACTATGAGGTCCAACAAGCTTATAGGATATTCACTGGCTTTCTCCTGGACAAGCACAAAGCTATCACCAGCCCGTTCCTCCATCCCATTGGACATCATGATGCCCAGCATGGCATTGAAGGAGTTCAGGGCCGGGTTCAGTCGCAGCTCAGGCAGTCGATGTGCTTGCGGAGGATAGAGGAGAAATTCACCAACCAGGAATATGAGACCATAACGGAGTTTGTGGCAGACTTCAGGCTGATGTTGGAGAACTGTTATCGCTACCATGGGGTCGACCACTGGATCTCCAAACAGGCTCAAAAGCTGGAAATAATGCTGGAGCAGAAGCTTACATTGCTGTCCAGGTAAAGATCATGTAACTAAATACTCTGCCGACCAAGTTGTACTGTTGCTGTTTTGTCAAGTACAATTGTTAAGTGTTTTCATTATTACAGTCTTGCTAAAGTTGTGTGACTGTTTGATTTCATCCTCGTAGACCTTTCTCTACATTTGTTTAGACTGTACAAGATAAATTCCTAGAATTAATTCCCCTGTGCGTTTTAAGATGTTTTCATGCCACAGTAGAATGATAAATTTGGATTACGCAAATGCATCTTTTGAGTGAGCAGTAACCATTAAAATGAGGGTACTCAGTTATTGGAATTTAGATGTGAAGAATAAACAAACATACGTATATGTAGCCAACAAAAAATTAGCCAACGTAACTTAATTTATGCACCTAATTGGCGACGGGTGACGGGGAACTTTGACACGGTCGAGTTTGTTTTCATACATACACACATATTTTCAGCTCATATCGGATTTGGGGCTGTTTTTAAAAGTGAGCAACAATTAGCAATGTTGAGGTCAACAAAATTATTTTACTGACATCCATGAATGTTAGGCTATAATAAGCTGGTGACTTAATACTGAGTTGACGGAAATTATGCTGACAGGCACTTGACATTTTCCATGACTAGTCTAAAAAGGGAAGTCTGTCTGATTGATCACAGTATATTTCTACAATATATCTGTATGGATTACTGGATTCGCAGAATCATTTCCCATTGTGTTTACAAAACCAAATTGGTTGCTGCCGAGTGACAAAAGCCTCTGCATGCACACAACCAAACGAGCAAAGATTAGGTCACAAAAGTAAACGCAGCATCAGTTGTTGAGAGATAATTTTGCTACAGAAAAAAGGGTGATGTTGGATAACAACGCGGCCTTTGTCCGTGGTGCACCATAACTCTCTGTATGATGAGTGTCAAGACACATTCCCAGATCCGAAGGGTATAAAACCCAGATTTTAGTAAAGATCACATTTTAGTAAAGTGATTATTAGCTTTGACTGACAGATGTATATTATACAAATGCAGTGCTGTTATGGCGACTCAACCGGTCTGCTGAACTACCTAATTTCGCACTCCCAAGTCTCCAGGAAAGAAGTCGCAGCACTGAAATAGTTTAGTGTTTGCTGCCTTGAAACTAACTGCATACGTATCAAGTCTAAGACAGGCTGGTTGGCACCTAAAAAGCTGCCCAAACCAACTGTGCCCTTCCAACAACCATGTTAGCTGTTATTAATCAACTTCGGTCATGTTGTTTAACCTGTTTTTTCTCTGTCTACGTCAAACTAGGACGCTGCGAGAGAAAACAGCCCTGGCGGTCACCTCTAAAGGGCGCTTTGGCGCTGAGGAGGAGCGGGGTTCAGGGGGTACCTCCACGAGGAGAAGACTGGCTCCTCGTAGCCTGGCTACCATTACTGTTGGTGGGCATGAGTCCATCATGGTACAGGCCCTGCGGCTGGAGGAGCAACAAAGGGCAAAGGAGGAAAAGAGGTGAGTGAGTATTTGGAGGAAAAGATTTAAAAAAAAATTAAGTTGGTTGAGTTAAATTTTGATTCGAATGAAAACCAGATGGTAAATCATGTGCACCTTCCTTTTCAGGCAGCGTGAGCTTGAGAAGAAAGAGGCAGAAGAAATGTCAGCCAAAGAGGTGGAAGAGTGGGAGCAGAGCCTGCGGTCACAGGCATCTCCTCACACTGTTGACACCCTTTGGGAACTCCCTGCTATCGGGCACTTTCTGTGCCTGGCTCAGACTGCCCTCAACCTCCCTGAGATAGTATTTTTTGAGCTGGAGCGCTGTTTGCTGATGCCACGATGCAGCCTGCTCCTTTCCAAAATCATGTCTTCCCTACTGTCCCCCCCACAGCGGAGAGCCACTCTGCACCGCCGGCCCGCACTGCCATACCGCCGCTGGGAGTCAGAACTGAGGCAGCGCGTCATGGGATGGTATCGAGCTGTCGGTAACTCCCATGATCAGCGACATCGGGCAGACCAGCTGGGACTTTGCCAGCAGCTTTTTAGCATCCTCGGGGAGGTGAATCCATTGGAGGAGAAACCTTTTCATTTGTTGCACTTCTACCATCGAATTTGGCTTCTGAAGGGACTGTGTGACCATGTGTATGAAACACAGAAGGATGTACAAGATGCTGTGCTGGCCCAACCCATCCATGAATGTAGGGAGTCTATTTTGGGCTATGACAGCAAAGAAAATGCTTATATACATTTCCCACATTTCTGTGGGGCAGACTTGAGGATCTATTGCCAGAGCCCTAGCACACCCCCGGCCTTTCCTTTTCCTTCTATACTTGTGAAAAGGGTTGAATTTGAAGCAGGTACAGAGGGTGAAGAATCAGATGGAATCAAGAATGAGGGAGATAAGAATAACAGAGCGTGTGATGGAACCCCCATGGACATGGGCGGGCCTGGAGATTTTGGAAAAAGGACAATAGATACACCTGGGATTTTCAAAAAAGAAAATGGGAGCAGAGAGGAAGATAAAAACATGTTTCATTCATGGTCACTGATAAAGGAGGAGACGTCTGACTCGGGCTCCTGTGATGGAGACGACTGTGAAGACTCTAAATTTGACTTAAAAATACATAGTAACCCCTTATCCATCAGACACTGTGGTCCTGTTGGAGGTGGTGATGTGAAAATGAATATCAATGAAGAAACTGTAGATGTAGAGCTAAAGTCTAAGCAGGAGCAGGGCTTCTCACTTGGTTCAGAACGTACCATCAAAGCAGAAACACAAGATCCTTGTCTGAATGTAGGAGAGCACAGCTATACAGGCAGGTCGCCCGCTCGCTCAGTCAATCTGGGCTCCCCAGCCAAACCTCTGGAACTCAAAATGGAGGAGGTAAGTCGGAGTCGAGGACACACAACATCTCTCTGTTTGGAATGTTGCAAAGGCAAAATTAGTAATGCTAAATCTGCAGAGCATGTCTGCTGCTGCGGAACATCCGGACGACCCACACAGTTGTCCTCTGAGAGCACTCAAAACTCGAGTGAAGAGAGGGCGAGCGACAAAATGTGGACAAAAAAAAAGAAGCGGAAGAAAAAGCGAATGAGGGAGCAGCTGCTGAGGCTGAAAAGGGAGCGCAAGCATTCGCAGCATGCGGACGGGACGAGGCGGTCCCCAGCCGAGGCTGCCAAGTCTGCTGTTTGCAAAGTTGCCACGACTATCAAGAGAAAGGACAAGAAGAAAAAGCATAAAACAGGTAAAACTAGAAAAGGGAAATGGGCAGTGGGTTCGGTTTGTATTTTATGAGTGTGGGCTTTGTTTTTTCTTTTCTGTTTTCTCTTGTCACTCGAACAATGTTTAAGTGTAATCACATTTGCGTACCTTGTTTACAGGGAAAAAAACAGAAACGTTGACGACAACTGAAGATGAACCACCATCTGAGCCATCATTTAAGGTAGTCACACTTCTGTGTATATGCACTCTCTTACCTAGTTTTTTATAAGCATTCTGTATTGTTGATTTAATCTTTCCCATTCGTGTGTCTCTTTTCTTTGTCTTTATTTTTTGTTTTTGTTCCGTGCAGCTGGTGTGCACCAGTCTTGATGAACTGCGAGAGCTTATCAGTAAAACAGAAGATGAGCTTGATGACCTGGAAAGCACTAAAAACAGATTGGTAAGCTCGGTCAGGATGATTTACTCACATTTTCCAGACAAAACAATATATATATATATATTTTCTTACATTTAAATGCCGGTGACTCGAGTTTTCCTTACTTGGTGTTTGGATTGACAGGGTCGGTGGTACTACAGGAGAGAAGCAGTGAAAGATCTCCACAGCACTTTAATCAGACTTCTGAATGAGCTTTCACCCTGGGAACCCAAACTTGTCAAAGCTTACCAAAGGAACAGGTTAGGAATCTAGACGATGCAAATATCTTTAATCAAAAATTCGTCCAGAACACAATTGGGGTCCATCTGACGAGCACGAGCAGCTCTGTCGAATCGAAACACCATCGGTGAAATAAAAACAAAGCATTCATTTGTTGTCTCCTTTCACTTCGATGTCAGGCTTCGCTTGAAGAAGGAATTTGATGATTTCAAGAAGCACCCGGAGTACAATAACTTTGTGCGTGAGGAGTGTGCTTCGTCATCGTCAGATGACGATTATGACGATGACGAGGGGGATTTTGAAAAGGATCGTCGCGGAGAATCCGAAGAGGAAGACCTGGAACATATTGTTCCCCGAGGCCTTTGGAGTGGAGGTACCGTAATTAACTGGAATGACTGTGACACTCAGTTTTGGGTTGCTGTAGTATAAGATTACAATCATGTTTTGCAGGCCCTAAAGTAAGTAGAGCAGAAAATTAGATTGTTATGTGCAGAAATGCACGCATTGGTCAGCTCGGGGCCAAAATGGAATGGTTTGCAGCTTGACCAGCCGGTCACTGTCTAATGTAAACTTGGTCTGATTTCCACACATGCGATGGCTCATGTAATGCACAGTAAACCAAAGCATGTGTAGTCTACAATTGAGAAGTTACCTACTGTTTGTGTTGTGTCAAATGAACAAATGGAAAAAATGGAACTGGCAGATTAAATCTCTTAAAAAGATCTTTAATAAGAAAAAATAAAGCAAAAACAAGGGATCTCTTTGCTGGTGAATGGAATCAGACAGTTTTCAGCTTGACCAGCTGCGATCAGTTACAGGCAAACCCGACTCACGGAAATACGATTATTTATTTATTCACCGGTCATGTAAAGGCCTCAGGCGCAGAGCACATAAGCGTGTCTTTTTCACTGTGGGCATGGAAGTAAGTCTGCAGTGTGTCATATTTTTGAGGTGAAAATAAGACCTTGAGGTTTTTCTCATTGCACATGCCAACCTGGGCATGTTCAATGGAGTAACTCACAAAGGCAAAAGCAGCTGAAATTAAAACTAGAGGGAGCACGCAGCCAGCCACAAGCCGGCAATCTTTACAATCTGCTCGGCAATTTCCAGTGACAGAAAGAGAAGGCCCTGTGACTTGGTTAGATTTAGAAGAAAATGTAAAAGTTCTGCTTGGTGTTTTTATTTTTATTTGATTTCTTTTAAATTATGAACACTTAGTTAAAACAAAAAAAAATTGAATGCTATTAATCATAGTTTTAAGATGACTTAAATCAGCAGGTCAGAAGTTTTATGTATGATATTTCGAGGCAGGAAACAGTTACTCGCTATGTGATGAGATCTCGCACCCTCTTTTCTGTCTGTATTCGTGAATGCAAAGGTCTTTCAGCACTTGCACTTTTCTACCTGTACCTCCAGTAAATAACGCAGAGACACACCCTCAATCATAATGTAACTGGAGCATCTCTAATTATAACCGTATTTAACTGTCCTAGAGGAATCTAAATCAATATCACTATCTGTGCATTAAACCTGTATAAGCTGTAGTGTTGCTCATTTATCAATGTACTTCTGATAGTATTCTCTGTTATGTTCGTAGCCAGCACCAGGGAGTTTGGCGCTGAGGCTGCTGCAGAAAACACGGTTACCTGCATACCTCCAAACCACCTAAAACACCGTCGGGACAGCTCAGAGAAAAGCGCTGGTATACTGCCAAGAGAACAGGGTGTCAGCACTAACATTGTTTCTGCCAATTTGAGGGAAGAGTTGAGATCTGAACTGATCCCAACAAATCAATCTAGGGATTTGGCATGGGCAACAGGGACACCGGCTCATACTACAGCGTCGCCCACATCTCCTATCCTCCCCACTACTAGTGGACTTCCCAAGGGGTACACGCCCATCCCCACCCTGCTGGCTAAGAGTGTGGGGAACAAAGTGACCTTGATGAAAAGACCCACTGATTTCCTAGGTGTGTCACGTGTAGATGGACAGAGAAAAGGGTCTTTGGTTCCCGCACCCACCTGTGCAGTGATGAACACAAAAGTTTCAAAAGCACACATTTCTCCATCCAGTTCCCAACAGAACTTGCAAAAAATGACGGCACAGAGACCACATCAGATGCAAGTGATTGGGCAACCAGGAATTGCAAAAGCAACTCTTCCTAACACCCCACCATCCCAAAGTGAATCAAAAAACCCTGTCCAAGTGATATACAAGGTGCCTGAGGGACTGGGTCAGCTGGTGAAGAAAGACAGCAGCAGCCCAGTCATGGTGTCTGTTCATTCTGCTGTGGAGCACAACACTGCGGAGAAGGTAATGCAGCAGGTAGTGATCCTACCTTCAAACCTTCTCCTTCAAAAAAATGAAGCAAAGCCTTCCTCTTTAAATCCACAACAGTCTAAGGGCATTCAGGTTGCAGTTTCTAAGGTGGCCAGTCCTGTATGTATATCAACCAATGTGCCTGGATTCAGCATTCCTGAGAATAAAATCCCTGTTCAGCAAGTGGCCCCACTAAAAGATGGCAGGACAGGTAGGACAACTCCTATTTCTGTTTCCTCTCGTCTACAGCAAGGGATCATGAACACAGCAGGATTTAAGGGGTCACAAGTTGGTTGTGTCCAAGCCCGCAGAACACAGTGTGGCATGCCAACTCCTTCACCCACCACAAATCTTTCAAGTTCAGTTTCTACTGAGACTGTTAAATCTTCACACCCTAAACAGGAGCTAAAGACGGTGTGTATCCGTGACTCACAGTCCATCCTAGTAACAACCAGAGGTGGCAACACAGGCATTGTCAAAGTCCAGACATCCTCTGACCAGAACGCGCTTGGGGCTTTTTCCACCAGTCCAGTCATTACCATTTCTCCTCAGTTTAAAGCCTTTCTTGTATCCAAGTCCTCAACGACACTCTCTTCTTCTGGTTCCTCTCAGACGTCCCCTTCCACTCTCCCAGCACTGACGGGTATGTCAGTGGCACAACCTCAGAAGCAGGCTCCTTTGGTATTAAAGTCCCCTTTCACTGTCACAAATTCTATGCCTAGTACAGTCACAAGTTGCCCTCCTGTGACAAGCCCAGGAAGCCAGACCACAGGCCCTACTTTTGCCGTAAGTCAAGGCTCCAGTATCTCAGCTGGTTCGACTGTTGACACAAAGATTTCCCAGCTGGCGCTGCCAGCCACTGCCGGTTCTCCTTTTCCTGCGTCAAAATTAAATAATACTGCTGTTGTATCATCAGTAAGTAGTTCTGGTGTTCCCCAAGTTTTCAAACAAGAGTTTATCAGCAAGACTGCTGTGAAACGAGCGAGTACAGATGAGGGACACCAGGTTAATAAATATATCCTGGTTACTCCATCTTCTTCCTTAACCTCAAGCGTAGCCACATCAAAAGGCACACCCTCTACCACAGTATCAGTTCCCAGTTCAAGAATCACGTTCTTCAGCCAGCCTATTGTGACTTCATCCCCCACCTTTGTCGGAAGCATTCCAAAGCAGGTGATGGCTACTGGAAATAGTGGACATGAGCAGACCACTTCATTATCAAGCCAGACTCTGAGGATGGGAATAAGTCCAGTCCAACCTGTTGCCGGTGTCAGCTCAGAGGCATTGTCTACGGCTAAAAACATCACTCTGCCCTCAGGTAGGTTTCTCGGATGTGAGCTTTTATTGGAACTATGTTTTTGCTCCTGTGCTTGATTCAGGTTTTAAACTAAACGGCAATGGAGCCTAATTCATTTACAGTGAAGACTTTTTTTTAAAAAGAGCATATAAACAAGAGTTTAGTCAGAATAACAGGAAACTCTGTATTGATGGCAGTTTTTCCCACACAGTTTAACATGAAAGAGACGGTGTTTATGGAAAGGTTTCAGACCCTTTCAGTTTTTCCTCATTTTGCCGTGCTACGCATTCTTGTTGATTCAATTCATTTTAAGTCATCAAATCTTCACATTTCGCAGTATCTAATTACACAAGTGTCTAAACGCTTTATGTAGTACCTGCTTAAAGCACCCTTGGCAGCAATGGCAGCTTCAAGTCTTTATGTGTATTATCTCATCGGCCCAAGTTTTTTCGCTCTGCTCGACAGAAATGTTCATAAGCTTTATGAGTTTTACATGAAATACTGTGCCTTGTTAAAATGTCAACTTTTAACCCCCACTTAAGACCCTGAGAAATCTGGAAATCCTTGTTGCTGTTCAGAATTGACGCATATTTTTCTGCAATCACCTTTGCCTTTATCTTGACTTGTTGTCCAGCCCAACACAGCAAAAAAACCTCAGTCCGTGTGTTTTAATAGTACATATAGTATTAGGGGGATGATGCTCAATGCCAAGGAAGATTAAAATTTATGACAAGATGGTAGAGTTTTTTTCTGTTACTGGTTCAGAAGACTTTTGCCATTGCCACTGATCAGAGAGGTGTATGCTTACTCTCAGGAGAAATAGTCTGTCTTCACAGTCCAGTGTCAATTTATTCCCCCCAAAAGTTGCTATATTTGTTACCAATGCCCTTTGTCCTCCCATTTTTTTTATTTATTTATTTATTTTTAGTTTAATTGGTATAACCAAATCTATTAATTCTGGTTGGGGTTCCAAACGTTTAAAAAAAGCACCTAGAAGGCATCGTCCAGCCAGGCCAATGCTGTATTTCACAGTTCTAATCATTTTAATCCACACCAAAATTTGTACCTATGCTCCAACAAAATTTGGATCCTGTCACAGTAGCTACTGTGATAATAAGGGGTCTGAATCATTCTGTTAATTGGATATTCTAACTTCTTTTTAATAAACAAACAATGCTCTAAACATTTTAGACCTGTAATTGTGGAGAGATTTGTGTAGACTGACAAGACAATTGAATAAATCTATTTTGAAGAAGAGCCTGAAACAGCAAAATGTGAAATCATTGAAAGGGTCTGAACATTTTTCAATCAACAATGCTTGAGTTGGTCTGGGCCCTCATCCCGAACTTTAACATTACATGAAACATTCATACTTAAATAAAGTCCCATTACCAATGTTGAAATATTTAGTCAAGTATTTTTCTTGTGTGTCACCAGGGGTTCAAATCCAATTGTCAGGGAAGTTGACAACTATTGGACAAAATATTGGAGTCCTGTCACATTCTCCTTCCAAGGCTGCACCAGTGTCCGTTTCAGGAACTTGCAGTCCAACAGCTGCCACCACCACTGGACTGGTCCCAGTAACAGGTCTAATGACCGTTGCAAGTTGTTCTCCACAGCTTGGCACTTCTGTTACCACTCACTCTCCACTCATGGGTATCCCTTCCATCTCTGTGAAATCCCACACAATCTGCTCTACATCCTCATCCACTGCTGCCACCATGCCTGCAGGAAACATGAACAAGAATTATCTTGGTACGCTTGCAAATACACTGTCCAACAGCTCTCCCGCTCATGTGACCACAACTATTGGGAGCGGCCTAGCCCAAACCCCCACACCTACGCTTGACTGTAAGCCCTCATATAACCAAAGTGGCATTAGTGAGGAAAACATGTCTTTGTTGTTGTCCTCTCAACTCCATCGTAATAAAGCCCAAATCCCGCTCTCCTCTGCTCAGACCACTTCCAATACTGGCACAGTTCAGCAGAGGATAATCATCAACACCTCTACACCCCTTGCTGCTGGCACACAGATCCTCCTAAACAATGCACGCTTTGTAGTCCCGCCCCAGGGTTTGGGTACAGGCAGCCATGTCCTTATCATTTCTAGTCCTGCACCACAAGTGCCTTCTGCCAGTCCAACCAGCACTGGAGCATCAGTACTTCCCAAAGGGGTAAGCCATGCCAGTGTAACCCCTCGGGCACCAGTTTTACCCCAGTCTGCAGCAAGGATGCCTGGTGTGCCAGCTGTAAGTTCTCCTTTTGTTGCATGCACCCCAACCATTGGTCCACCTTTGCAGGCAACCGCTCCCCATGTCACACCATTCAGACTTACGGGAACACCCAGCATGGGTTCAACATTAATATCCAGTAAAACAAATGTAGTGTCAGCTCTCAGTAAGTTGCCAGCCGTTTATGCGGGTAACTTTGCATTACCTCCTGTTGGTTCATCTACTCTGGTCTCTTCTCCTTCAAGGTTGGGGACTGTACCAGCCCTAGTTTCCCCAGTGATAAGTAGTACCCCTGCTCTCAGTTTAGCACCATCTACAAACAGGGTAACACAAGCTGAATGTTCATCCACCAAATCATCTGCAGTAGCTCCCCCCTTGCTGAAATCATCAAGACCTCTATCATCGCTGCCTGTGATACCCAGCCCATCAGTGGGTGCCTTACATAGTCCTTTCATACCAGTCCCCGGTCCCCTTTCCACAGCTGCAGCTTCTGTCGTAGCAGATGCGCCCGTTTTCCATTGTTCTCCTCCTGCCCAGCAGATGGTTGCAGTGACGGCTCTTGGCCCCAGTATGCATCCTCAGCAGACAACAGTTAGAGTTGCAGCTCCCTCCACTGTTCATCAACCGGAGTTAGTGCACCAGGGACCAGGAAACATATCAATCAAAAAGCAGGTCCCAGTCATGCAGTCAGTGCTTGCTGGTACACGAACACAAGTACTGCCAACAGTGGCTGTCCCACCAATTGTCAGTGCATTGTCAAGGACGCAAGCACTGCCCATTGCTACTGTTCCACCCATTGGAAGTACTGTCAGCTCCTTTGAAACGGCACCGGTGGCAGTTGCTTCTCCATCGAGCACTTCTGTAATCATCAATCCAGCCCAAGCAATCCCATCACAGATTTCAAGATACACCATCCCCTCACCTGTCATTCTGACCAATCAAGCACTTGGAAAACGCTCTGTGCAGACCTCATCCTTGAGTATGCATACCAATGTAACATCCAAGCTGCTCATTAGCCCGGACGGTGCTGTTTTGAGCACTGTTCATTGTCAGGTAAATCCAGCAGAGCTGACTGCCTGCCCCAAACCTCTTGATGCACTGGTGACTTCCTCCAACAGTTCTACTGGAGCACTACAAACACATGATTCCGCTTTACAGCCCCCACACACAAACACAAAGTGAACCAACTGAACTGAGCGACCTGTGCAAGGGCCCAGACACCTTTTCTCTTTTTCTTTTTTTTTAAGCTGCTTAGGTTTGGAAGGACTCATATGTTGCCTCTAGTAGTAGCTGCTTCCAGCAATAGTTTGATTCATCTTACATTTTGGATAGAGTAGTTTTACCCTCTGGTTAGATAATCTTTTACATAAACTTGCTTCATCAAAAATTCTTAACCTGTAATACTGTGATGGGTTTCTCAAGTGGAAACTAATAAGATTGTCCTTGTTTGAATGTTGTAGACTTTAAGAAATTTACTTCATGGCCAGTGATTTCAACAAATCAGTGACATGGGAGGGTAGCTTAAATAAATGTCATGTCAAGCTTTGCCAGTAAAACTTTTCAATGTTAGATACTGCTTCAAGATGTATTATTTGGTTTTCTATTTATCATTACAAGTTGCTCTGCTTTCTCTGTCATCTTGAATAATACAACTGTGCATTCAATCTTTTGTGTCTTTTTTTTTTTTTTTTTTTGAAATAGTAACTGTTTTAAAACATTTAATTGTTTTTGGGTTTTTTTTAATATAAACTAATAGATGGATTTTTACTACATTTGAGTCCATATAAATGTTTTGGAGTCACATTTATTTATTTTTACCATATAGATTTTGAAAGAAATATTTACTAGGTACATTTTCATTGAACAACTGTGGACGTTACTGCATGGAAATAAATAATGCAACTGTCCCAAACAAGTGTGTTTGAGCTGCTTCTTCTTACACAGAAATGAAATGTTGTTGTTTTTTTATTGTTTCCTGAAACAACCTACAGTATATAAATTGTGTTTATTCATATGGAGATTTTTTTTTTACAAAGTGACAGATAGTCTTTTCATCTGTTGATGCATTTGGCTACAAAGCATTTGGGAACAGTAACAGTGATCTCTAATTATACAATCATCAGACAGCAAGCGGTGAAGAGTTTCTTCTATGTTTTCCGCTTCTCTGTCGACATCGCTAAGTATTCCTCCTTCAGGGGGAATAAGGAGGAGGTAGGGGTCCTGAAGAAATCTTTTCGTAGGCTGGAGGAGCATTGGGAATCTGGAAAAGAGTGCGACAAATGCCTCTGAATGAAACGACTTCAGCTCTATAGTTTTTATGACGTACTGTAAAAGTTTATCTTATGTAACATGTAACCAAACATTCACATTTAACACAGAATTCGACTTTATATCTGGTACAAGTGTTGGTCTGATCCTCCACTTTTCCTGTACACATGTTTTTTTTTGTTTTTTTTTAATACCTTTGCTTGGGTCTGGTGACATAATAATCTCCCTCAGGCATCCACTGCATTGCATCAGCTTCACATGCTCTACAGTGCTCAGAACTGAGGCTTTGTATTAAACAAGTGCTCTCTGTCTAGGATGTTGGATTGCACAAAGTTAAACTTTGTCCATCTTTAAAGCCAAAGCAAGCTGCTCATCCCTCACCACGGGTCGGAGGCTGCCAAAGTCAGTAAGAGCCATCTTGTTGTCTGCTGAAGGTCCTGCCTCTGAGTACTGGCCTCCTGTGTAACCTGGTGGACCCGATCTGGGGCTCTGCGGATTAAGAGAAAGATGTGTGAGAAGCATGAGGGAACACAGCAATGTAATGTGGGAAAAGAGAAGAACTCAATGAGAGAATACACCCAAAGAGAAACGTTGAACTTTGTAAGATTGAGATTTTTTAAACAATAACAAACCTTCCTTGATGTGTTCGAAAGACAAAGAAATCCTTCACCAACAAACTATGACGTGGTTTGCTTTGTTAAAATGAAGTGTGATGGTCTCACCCTGATTATTTTGTAGCCACTCCTCTTCTTAAAGTACCAACAGCCCAGGATGAGGAGGGCTGCAAGGATGAGCACCAGGAGAGCTATGCCCACTGCCCTGGGAAGCACAACCCGATTCACTGTTAGTTTAGGCCTACAGCGTGACTGTCACACGTAGTTTTCAGCACAATATATGCCAGAGGTGTGAGCAAACCTGTTAGACTATCAGAGCACCAAAAGCTTTATGTTACAGTAGGGTGGTGGGTGAAGCCTGCAGGTGGAAACGACTCCACTTTACAACCCTGATTTCAAAAGATAATATGCTGCTTACTCCTCAGCTCTGACATTTCCTCTTCGGCCGCTGGCAAAATAGATGTTGAAGTCTCCACGAGGCATCCCGTCTGTACGATTGCACAACATCAAGCTGAAGTCAACAGGCAATTATGTTAGAAACAAGGACTTTAAAAAAAAAAAAAAACTATTTCATCTTTATTATTTCAGTGATTAAGCATGCCAGCCAAATGCTGTCTACACACAAGTAGCCACCACAGGGTGATGCACGGTTAAACTGTTATTATCCTTTTAAAAAATGTTCATTGGCCAACAGAAGTGGTCCTTACATAGTCTATTGCAAAGGCTTTTAAAGTGAGAGGCAGGCCTCCCTAAGGGGGCTTCAAGCTGTTTCAAATGAATCAAGGTGGGGATATATTCTGTTAGTTAGAATCAAAAGAGTAACCTAAATGCTTGTGATGTGGTTGGAGATCTAAGATACATCAATTCTGAGGGAATTTGGCAGGTTTTTCACAAGACGAGATCTAACAGATACCTTAAAACAGACCATTCATGTAGAAGCTTTTTAATTCAGTCTGGACTTGTCAAATAGCAACATGTGGTTATCTTGGCTCACTTGCTAAATTTTTATGGGATTAAACAACAATCACGATCCTAAGGGCATCCAGGAATTACAACTGAACAAAGCAAAAAAAAAAGATGGAGTGACTGGTTTCTTCCTTCTTTTTTTTCCCTTCCAAACCTTCTTTGCGGGGAAGATCAAACCCCTGGTGTATTGTAATGTAACCCGAATCCGAACATTTCCTTCGAACCTTGTTTTTCAAATAACATAGAAGAGGTAGTCAAGTAGCAATACTATAGAGTCGCCTGTGGAACTCGAGCAACAATATCTACGCCGTCAAACGAGCCAAAACGTTGTAAAGCGATACAGAAAGTAAACGTGTGGAAACACAAGCTCCAAAAAGAGTTATCAGTCGTGCAAAGTGGCTCCACTCCCCCAACACAAACACCTGCTGTGGTGGAGATTTAAAGCTTCTACAGGCAGCCCACTGCAGCAGGCTGTTTTCTGATCTGAAGTATGAAAAGCGATTTCTTTTGGCTTTTAAATACAAAACCATATCGTATACTTGCTACATTTGATGGGTAAAAGTAAGACAAACAGGCCGTTTTCTTACCAAACTGGATATTTGGACAGCAGAGAACGCTTCCTCTGGTTGGAATCCCTCCTCAGAAAGACTGGGTCCACGGAGGTCTGAGTTACTTCACTTCCCAAGTATCTAGCTGCGGTGTGTTGGAGAGCAGAGAGGGGCAACACACACACAAAAAAAAAAAACCTCATGACCGTCACGGGTTAGAGACTCATGTTTAAACCTACTGAAGTGGAGTAATTACCGTGAAACCCTGCAGCCCTAAACACAACATTTTTGTCCACTCGTGAAACTCTCGGCATCAGCTGCTGGTCTTTCATGTGAGACATAATGTGCGTGTGCACGTATGCGTGTGTGTGTGTGTGTGTGTGTTTTTTGGAGGTCAACATAATCCAAGAGCAACGTTGTAACACCTTCAACCAAGGAAATAACGGTCAAATTATGAGGACAAATGAACCATAATCACCTATTTCAACAAGTTACAGGTAGCTCGTATTAACGAGATTATGATTGTGTCAGAAAATATCAAAGACTCAAAAAAAATTCTACAAGTTAGCAAACTGCTTCTGAAAGAATATATTTAAATTCCAAAGGAAGAGGGAAATACCACGGAAAAGACCTCTCAATAATTTGTGTGTAGCTCACGATTGTTCAAGTGTAGTCGGGTCTACTTTTTTTTTCTCATAGTCTGAAGCTTGATGAGTAATGTTAACTTTGATCTCTAATGATTATTTTGGCCAAGAGTAAGGAGAACATAGAAATGGTTGTATTTCCAGTTGCAAAGAAACGTTTTGAACTCTTTAGAAAGACCAGGATTCTGTATTGATTGGTCATAAAATAATGCCAGGTCCTTGCCACAGTTATAGACCAATTAAATCTGACTAAACTGCCAATACACGAAGAGTTTTGGTTTTAATGTCTTTCTTGAATACACTGATTTATCATTCACGGTGGGAAAAGTATGTGAACCTCCATGTGAATCAGATTTCCCAAGGGCTGCTTGCTGCAGTTGCTCCAGTGATGAAGATTTAATTTGACATGTGCATTGTGGGATATTCAAATATTAATAAAGCCTGCACTTCTCAAGGGAGAAGATTTCGTGAACTATCCTGTGATCAAAATGTTCAGATCATCTTAGAGGAAGCATTATAGGGTTGGAGAAAGGTCCAACAGAATTTCTAATTACCTGGGTGTTAATCCATCCAAAATAAGTCAGATTTTCTACAACCTCAGGGCACAATGTGGAATCCTGAAAGATATTTTAAAAAGCGCTCAAGATTAAATGTGCAACTGTCTGGAGTTTTCTTTTTGTTCGTTCAGAATAATAATTAAAAAAAAAAAAAAACTGAACGTGTAAGGGGGTTCGTGTCAAAGTCTCCATAGTTGTGATACTGAACCCCGGAATTGCCCATGATGTATATTTGTGTGAGGTGAATGAATCCAGCTCACTGAGTTGAACTGTGAAGCGGGTGTGTCATGGTTGTGCCACCTGAGAGCTCGGACGACTTCCAATAACAGCAATGAATTCAAGATTAAAGATATTTCAAGCAGTCAGTGAACACAAGCTAAGGAGAGGTTTGGTGAAAATACAAATCGACAACAAAATATTTTGCGAAAGCATGATGAGGTGGTGTGGTAGGAATTGAAAGGGGCTGTTCAATTCAAGTAATCTAGAAATATTGAAGATATTCAGCACTTTTGAAGGAGTAAAGGTCCAAATTTCTATTTGTAAAAGTCTCCCCAGATACAGCAAAGTGTGATGGATTCCAAACAGAGTTCCTACATTTGCTCATTGCATGCTCTTTCAATCTTGCACTGTGAGTAATTACTCAGTGTGCTTATTACAGTCAAGAGAAGTCCATCTTACATGTCATGACTGAGACAATATACTTGTAATAAGCTTGTGTGTCATTAGATCGCCTGCAGGTTTGAGTTTTCCTCAGAGTTTTACCCTCACTTACACAATGCTTTCTACTGTTTTTGTCCGCTTTAAGGATTCAGCCGCTGCTGAACTGCTGGAACAGGAGATGCCATCAGGAAAAGCAGTTTGCAGATTGTTTTCCCCCCACAAGGGGGAGACCACAACCTTTTATTTTTGAACTGAAACAGCATTACACTGTCTCAATCTAAGGCTCAGTGCTTTGCAGATGGCCCACCAGGCAGTATCAGTGATTTATTTAATGCCCTATGTGTAACTAAACTGCAAACACACTTAATTAGCTTGGAGCATGTACGGAAACCTAAAAAGAACGGAGACTTTTGTTGTTTTGGGCAAGGCAGGGTTGCATTTTAGTTGGAGTCGGTCAGCTGATTGCCTGACTGTTCGTGTGTTTATTGTGACAACAAGTCTGCAAGACCTGTCCATAGAAAATAAGTCAGATTTTACTGGTGTGAACGGACTCTAATAGCAAACCTCCTAGCAGTTTTTTTTTTTTTTTTTTGCGAAACATATAAAGTTGGGATGGCAAAATCTTTCCAACAACAGATGTAGCCATTACAGGAATGGTTCGTCACTGACATTATTCTGGTCTTCTTTAACAAAACTTATAGAGTTATTTAGTGAACGTAAACTTTTAATCGGACACTGTTTCAACTTGGTGATATTCAAGTCCAAATCATACAAAAGGTTTGGGAAGTACAGCTCTTCAGATGTAAATGCCTCGCTTTCAGGGGGCAGAAAATATTGTAACCCTAATCTTTAAAACGGCCTTAAAAAATGTTCACTAGTAGTTTGGCAGGAACCCCTTTTTCTGGCAATTCTTACATCAGTTCTGGGCTCCAAAGACACTTTTAAAGAATGGGTTTCCTTTTTTTTGTGATGCTTTGCCAGACTTTAACTGCTTTACAGTTGCTGACTGTTTGTGGGTCTTTAGATGTGTGTTCCCCAGATCAGTTGCAGCTCGACTTTTCACCTTCTCTCACCCTATCACAGGTTGTTTTTAGTTTCACCCAATCTTCCCACGATCGCCTCTTATGTGTGAGTTTTTTATTTTTTTAAATTTTTTTGCAGCCTGAGCACAACCCAGTCTGGCTCGATAGCAGGATTTGGGTTGGCAGCTTCAAAATACAAATACCACACTTGTAATCAGCTCTAGATCTTTTTGAACCAATAGTTTTTGGGATGTTTAGTGTTTTTGTTCCCCCAAAGAAAGTGAGCAAATAACGACCTCCAACGTCGAATCACATCGTCAAACAAAGCCCGCGTGAGTGGCAGCAGCCCCCCCTCCCCAAAAAAGCCACCCCTAATATATGCTAGTTTTGGGAAATAATAAAAACATACCCCGACTGCTGTCGGGGATTACTGCTGCCGTGTTGCTGTTACACAGAGGAGCTGTTTGAACGGTGGGACGGAGAGGGAGCTAGAGACTCCTCTCCGGCTCCAGCTGCCATCCTACTCCTGCTCCTCCCCCTCCTCCTCCCCCTCCTCTTCCACCAGAACCACTTCTCTTTCTCATCACATCCAGAGGTAAATAAGCTACATTCAGCAGCAGCATCCTCCTTTCAGACATATTGTTTACCTTCCTGTGTGTTTCCACTGTGACAGACACACCAGACAGTCGTGGGGAAACATGAACGGAGTCAGCCGAGGGGGTAATTCTGATTTGTGATGGGGTCTTTGCTTTGTACCCCTGCCTCCTTGGCGTCGGGTCAGGGTTACGCTTCCTTTAGGCAAGTCCGAGGTCCACTTTGTGAGCTAGAGATGCGTCGATTGAGGCCACAGCGAGTGTGAGGTGAAAATCGTAATTAATACGCAGCCTGTATGATAAAAAGAGCGATGAATAGAAGGCAACCCGAGGCTAACTGGCTTTGATGCACGCTCGGTGATGCTAGCTAAGGCAAGTTACAAATTAAGCTATTCCTAGCCAGCTAGCATATATTAGCTACATCTCCAGTTGTTGCTAGCCGGCTAACCGCGAGTAGGTTTTTGTCACTTTCTCAGACGTCGTTTCGGTTGTCTTCCTTATTGCACACGTCTTAAACGCCCAACATAATAATAACAGAGTAACAATACAGTCATATTTGTTGGCGAGGGGAGCTAATGTCGCTGTTATGGATCCGGACAGTCCCGGGAATCTTAACTGACACGACAACAAAAGAAGAAAATGAGGTATAACTAGCTCACATATGAAAGGGTTTATACATCGCCAGTGGATTTTGTTCGGTGTGTTTTAGCCGCGAAAATGAAGTTAACATTCCCGACAAACAAACGTGCGAAGCTGGCAATGCAGAGACGCAATTGCATATAAAAGTCTCAACTTTTTCTTTTCTACATCCTAATTAGACCAGATTAGTCACTGCCCGTGTTTATTTGCTGTGCACGGGACGTTGCATTTGGACGTCAGTAACAATATAGTTATTCACTGTATGTAAGTGCATTTTGAATTTGAAGAAGTTAAAATTTCACGGATGAAATTCATATGGTGGAGGCGTGTATTTTCTTTGTAGAAAATTATGTCCCGGAACACGATGCTTCTCTCATGGACTACATGACCAATAAGTGATAACAACCTGTCCAGGCCTGCTGTAGTTCTTGCATAAGTGTTCTAAGTCAGGAACACAGTTATGATGACACTGTAATGCTAATACACTGTAATATAGTCCACTCATAAGCTGAAAATGGTTTTGAATCCCCATTCTAGGAAGAGGCACACATTAGTTATGCGGAAAAAAATCGGCCAATTCTCAGTATGGAAAATCCCAAAGGGAACAGCTTTGCATAGTGTGGCTTGTGATTCTTTTGAGAATAAACACCTAATGTTCACATCTTCTTCTTTGCAGCACTTTGGAGATGTAACAAATAGACAGAGGTTGGTGATTTTGAGCTGCCTGTGCACTGACACGACCTCTTGACCTCATCTTCAGCATGAATGGTGATATGCCTCATGTTCCCATCACTACTCTCGCTGGAATTGCTAGCCTAACAGACCGTAAGTGCAATAACATTCACTTTAAAACTGGTAACTCAGGCTAAACACTAACATTCAGACCGAGTTATGGCATAACTGAGGATTGCTTAACTCGCCTTCAGGCCAAAACTGAGCAGACATGTAGTTAACCAAAAAGGCTAAATACTATCTGCTGGAGATTTCAGTGCAGACCGAAGGGAAGCTGCTTGTGTTTCTGAGGTGAGGTGGAGTTAGGTTTAAGGAACCCAGACCAATTTCAATTTAAAAAAAAAAATAAGCGTGAGAGTAAATATTAAAACAGTTAGCCATGGTAGAATGTACAAATATAAGATTTGCTGCAGAATTAATTGATAAATTAGTTTAAGTGATTGATGAATGTGACTGTTTAATCTTCCTCATTCTGACATTTCCTTGTTGAAAAGATTTTTTAAAGAAAGTAGCTACACATTTGTCATGGTATAACACCATTTCTTGGTCATGGCATGTATTCCCGAGCCCTTTAAAGACTTAGGACTGTATTCTCTTTTTCAAAAGGATCTAATGATTTCTTCATGTTGTATCTCCTGTTCTTTTCCACTCAACCCAACTTTATGTTTCAATCATCTTTTAGTGTTGAACCAGCTACCATTGCCTTCTCCTCTTCCTGCCACCACCGCCAAGAGTCTGCTCTACAATGGAAGAATCTCCGAAGAAGTCAGCAGCATCTTGGTGTGTCGAGACGAGAATCTGGTGACTCAGCTAGCACACAGCCTTAACCAAGTCTCCACTGAACACATGTAAGCACTGTTTACTTATTTTTCACGTAATAGCGCTTTGAGAGAAGAGAGAATTACAACAATTACTCCAGAATGTTGGATGCTGACTGTAAAATCATTTTTTTGAAAACGGAAAGAGATAATTGTTATGACACCGTGATTGTCAGCAGCCGTAATGGATGACACCGTTTCCTTGAGCAGTGAAGCGGGTCAACCGGACCACATAAATAACATCAGACAGTTCTTTTGTTTGTTTTCCAGAGAGCTGAAGGACAACTTGGGAAATGATGAACCAGAGGGTGACATGCCAATACTTCTTCAAACTTTACTGTCCAGGGACCCCAGAATCTTCGGGGACAAAAGTATGCTAACCCAGTACAAGGTTTGGGGTGGTAAGAAGGGACACTTAGACACTGCTGACTTACCAGAGTTACTTACTTCACTACAAGTGGTAAGGAGCAATACTAACACTAAATACAGATAGATGTATTTTATATCTAGCTCATGGACTACAAACAGGTAGTTAGCTTCTATCTATCTTCTATCTTTGTATGTGAAAAGTGAAAAAAATACACCCTCTGCTGAGGATTTTGGGTTAGTTACCTTTGATCAGCAACACCTGGTTCCAGTAAACTAACATTTCAAAGTCCCGTCATTGTTGTGTGGTTGCCAGGTTTGTAAAGTTTTGTTACTCAGAACAGAGCTTGAGTGGCTCTTTGATGCATTGGCGACTAGTTTTCAGGCAAACCATATGCAAATAAATCAGGGCCTTTACTATTCAGCAGAGTAGTGGCTTAGGAGGTTACTTCAGGTTAGACCTTTTTTTAAATTCCTTTTTATCGTCACATAAATAGTTAACTTTTTATAGTTTTTATCACCATGGCAGCCTATGCTGGAGACCATACCGCCTCGGGGTTAGCTTATATTCAAGATGAAAAAAACCCACAGATAATGCACCACTTCCAGGCCAATCACTACTATAAAGACATTGGATGTGTGGAGCTTTTGGCTTTCACTGGCAAGACATTTCATTAGAGTTATATCAACGGAGGGAAACACTTATCTTAAACAGACACATATCACTCTGAAGCTTGTTGTTGTTGAACTTATATGTTTTGAGACTAACTTTACATCTATATGTACATTTTTGTTTTCCTAAATATTGAACTTGTCATAGATTTTCTTGCAGTCTTCTCATACACCTTTGCCAAAGTCCTTCACCCGAAAACCGGCATATAAAAAGTGGTTATACTTATTTGACAGTGGAATAACTTTTTTAAAGCAAATTTTGTTGCTTGCTTGGACGTAGAAAATAAACTTACAGACAATGGGGCACTCTAGACTGTTGCTACCTTTGAGATAATTTTGATCTCAGTTTGCCCTCTAAATAGCCTGGATCCAAATTCTTCTTGTGTATTTGGTAAATAGGTGTGATTCCCTCTGAATAGCGGCACGGCAACAGCTTCTTGTCATCTCTGCTCAGGGTCTTGGCACACCAAGAGGAGCGCTGCTCTCTGCCCCCTTGTTTTGCACACACCTCCGTGGTGACACAGCACAGAATTTAGTCTGCGTGTTGCCACAGAAAGATGTATTTACACGAAACTCGGAACAAAAGCCTTAAAGCCTTTTCTGCATTTGTTTTGTCATCAACAGTGATATCACTAATTGCCATAAACACTTTCACGTTTGCCTTTCAGCTTTTGTTCAGGGAAACCTTTTTTGACTATCAGCTGTTATAGCCCGCTAACACTTATCATTATGGAAGTAATAGCAAATATACAGTTTAGTATACACTTGTATTCTTTAAATACTCATCACTTGGGGGGGGGTTGTCACCGTGAACACTCTATCAACCCCTAGATGTGCGTTATATGTTATAGAGTGTCTTTTATCTTAACTGACAGACTAACCTGATGAAGCCATGAGAGGAGTGTGTCAGTGTATCATAGCTGAATGTGACATTTTTATTGTCAAGGGTATTTTAAAGGCTGGACCAGCAAAACTGTAGCAATTGTTTAGGGATCGTCAACCACACAATAATATGACGTTCTATGTACGGTGAAGCCATGTTTTCTTCAACCCAACTACCATTGTAACTATGCCCCCATAAGTGACCATAGAATTGAATTAACACATTTCTGACATAGTTAATTGGAAGAAAAAAAACAAAAGAAAAGAGATATAGATACTTGTATCAAGTTGGCCTTGTCTAATATTTTTGCATAGTTATATCTCATTATTAAATTTCATAACTTGGCTTTGGCTGTCTAGTAATGTTTCTTTGCAGATGGGTTTGGTTTAGCAGGGGAATTATATAACGTATTTAGGGCTTCACGTTTTTATATCCATAACCGTTTATTTGCTTTTTTCCTTGTCTCAGGTGTACTGCAGCCACCACTGATCCAACAATATAAGATTTCTCAGAATCAGGTTCATGGGAGTCCGGGATTAAACTATCAGCAAACCACTGTCTCTCAAAGCCCCTCTGGGTAAAGCTGTACCACCTAATTGTCAGATGATGAAGAAGCAGAGGCCTCTGTATTTCTACTAAGACTACTTCTTCCTCTTTTCACAGATGCTTTACATCCCCACAGTCTGGCTCAGCCACTCAGTTTGTACCCCAGCAAAACAGCCCTATACCCAGTCCCTATACCCCCCAGAGTCCTGCAGACTACATGCAGTACAACCCACCGAGTTATTCTCATCATCATCAGACTCAGCAAGGTGAGTACACATCCTGTCTTTCATTTTCTAGCCTCCCTGGTCACTGAAGCGTGAATACATGATATTGAATATTTTTGTTTACAAGCAAAAACAATTCCTGTATAATAGCTTGTGGGGATTGTGATGACCGTGACAGGGAAGTGGACATGTGATACTGAGTGAATTCAACCACAAATGCTCAGTTGCAAGCCACAACCTGTAAATACCAGGACCTATGAAAAGCATGGCCTCCTACCCTTGTTGGGAGGGGTAAACTGAACAGTACTTTGTTTAATCCCTGGTTCCTGCTGTGGGAACGTTATGGGTTAGGAATGAAAGTTCCCAGTCTCTAAGGAAAGCTTCTACAGTAGCTATTAGCTGCTTTTTTTTTTTTTTTTTCGGCAGGGCAACAAATCGCTCTTTGTGTGCATTCTTGTACTTTTACAAGTAACACATGCTCAAACGACGATTCAGCTAAACTTTAACATCATTGCTTTTCATGCATCCTCGAGTGGCGAGGAAAAAGTTGATGAGCTGACAACTTAATATGGCAGGGTGAAAGAACGGCTGTCCGATTAGTTTGAAAGATAATGTACTTTCTGACAAGTCAATGCGAATAACTTCTTAAAGTCTTTCATTTAAAAGAAAAAGTGGAAGAAAATTTGCTAGAGATTTTTTCTCTCTCTTTTAGTAGCCAGTGGTGTGAGGAATATCCTTGACAGCAAAGTCTCTGGACAGCTATCAAGTAATTCATCTAACCATAATACAAGGCTAGGCTCAGATGAAGACTACATAAATGTGGGTCACAGACTGGGAAACGAGGTAATGCACCGAATCAAGTCATACTGAGCTGAACCTCAGCAGACTGACTATTAGAGGTAAAAATAAATGTCTTGTGTTCCAAGCAGGAGAATGAATCTTCCATGAAGGCTGCTGCACTTTCTGTTAAAACATCTCAGCCTGCATGTTCCCCTGCTGGGAGTGAAGACCCTGCAAAACGTATGCAGCCTTAGCAACAAGTTAATGTACCTTTTCCACAGTCCATGCTCCGTAAAGGCTTATACTCTTGGTCTGTGTGTCTGCAGGGTCCAGGCCTTCGCTTATCATGCAGTCACCTTCACCTGAAATGCCACACGGTGCAGCGCCTGACCGGCTCTACACCATGGCTGACCGCAAAAAGAAGCAGAGGGACAGGAGTAAAGAAGAAAATGAGCATGTGGACAAAAATGCCTTGTATGACATAATTAGTTCTCCATCGAAGGACTCTACCAAGCTGACTTTAAAACTGTCTCGAGTGAAGAGTGCAGACGTCAGTCACTCTGAAGAACAATCCCCCAGGTCACACGTGGACTCGGACCACGAAACAGTCACGATGAACAATAATAACAATAGGTTGTCAAGTATTCCCCAGGACTCCTCACACAAGTTGGAGGATGAGGAGCAGGCAAACTGTCCGCAGGTTGCTACGCAGCCAAATTCCAAGGAGACAGGAATCATCAGCGGGGTTGTATTTGATGATACTGAGATAGACGCACTCGCAGAGATTGAGAGAATTGAGCGCGAATCAGCCAGTGAGAGAGAGCGGTGCTCGAAAGAAGTCCAGGATAAAGGTGAATTTTTATGTGTCTGGTTTTGCCTTGTGCCTTCTTCCTTTTTTTTTTTTTTTCATGCCCTGAAGTTGTTTGTAGGAGGCTAAGTTGTAGTGTTCTTTATTGCAGACAAGCCGCTGAAAAAAAGGAAACAGGACACATATCCTCAGGAACCCGGAGTTGAGGCAAGTGAGGGGCCTGCTGCACACGGCATCAACAAGCTGACACCTAAGAAGTCAAGTGCTGCAAGTAATGGTGCCAGTCGGCCTGCCTTGATGGTCAGTATTGATCTACAACAAGCTGGCAGACTTATTGGACAGCCTGTAGTTGTTTTGGAACCACAGATATTGTCTGAGGATCAAATATGTCACCTCAAGAGAAATGCTGATGGAAAGGTCAATAAAGTTGTTGAAAACCAAGCTGGGATCATCAAACAACTACCTAACACCCCCCAGGAGTCTGGCTCAGATGGACCACCAGCAACGCATAAACAGAAGCGGGAAAGCCGGTGTGAATCAAAACAGAAACATGACAACAGACTTGACAGTGATAAGGGACACTCAGACGACAGACGGACAGACACAACGCGGCAGAAACAGGACAGGCATTCAGACTTGCACCACAAAGAGGAAAAGATCAACAACAGCCACAGATCCCATATCAGCAGATCTGAAACTCCAAAAGCCATGAGCAAGGTGGACCACAACTCCATACATGAAGAAAGCAAAGGCAGGAAAAAAGAAAAGAGTAAGGACAAAGAAAGGCAGAGGGACAACGAAGGAGATGGAGATGTAGACAAACTTGGAGATCGAGACAAAGCCAGAGAAAGAGACATAGACAAAGGCAGGGAGAGAGACAAAGACGGCAACAAAGACAAAGACAGGGAGAGAGACAAAGACGGCAACAAAGACAAAGACAGGGAGAGAGACAAAGACGGCAACAAAGACAAAGACAGGGAGAGAGACAAAGACAGCAACAAAGACAAAGACAGGGAGAGAGACAAAGACAGCAACAAAGACAAAGACAGGGAGAGAGACAAAGACGGCAACAAAGACAAAGACACTAACAGGAACAAAGACGGTAACAAAGTCAAAGGCAGTAACAGAGTCAAAGACAGTAAAAGAGTCAAAGGCAGAGACAAAGACGGTAACAAAATCAAAGACGGTAATAGAGTCAAAGACAGAGACAAAGATCAAGACAAAGACAGGGACAGAGAGAAGGATCTTAACAAAGACAAGGACAGAGACAAGGATCTTAATAAAGACGGGGACAGAGACAAGGATCTTAACAAAGACGGGGACAGAGACAAGGATCTTAAAAAAGACAGGGACAGAGACAAGGATCTTAACAAAGACGGGGACAGAGACAAGGATCTTAAAAAAGACAGAGACAAGGATCTTAACGAAGACAGAGACAAGGATCTTAACAAAGACCGAGACAAGGATAGGGACAGAGACAAGGATCTTAACAAAGACAGGGACAGAGGCAAGGATCTTAACAAAGACAGGGACAGAGGCAAGGACAGAAGCAAGGATCTTAACAAAGACAGGGACAAGGATCTTAAAAAAGACAAAGACAGTAACAGAGTCAAAGACCGAGACAAAGACAGCAGGGACAAGGAGAGAGACAGGGACAGAGTAAAAGACTTAGTGAGAGACAAAGACAGAGCCAGGAAGCACAAGACATTGTCAAGAGAAAATTGTAACAGAAACTCACCTGACCAGCACACTAAACCTGACAGCCCTAAAATGAAGCATGATGGAAGCAGAAAATCAGCTGACATTATTGGTCGACAGAAGACAAGCGGTTCCAGCCTTCAAAACCAACAAAGTAAGGAACATAGGACAAGTGGGGATGGCAGCATGAGCTGCCTTGCTGGAAACAAACGGCAGGCCCCTGAGACTAAGCCTAGTGAGTTCCCCTCATACCTGCTGGGTGGCAAATCGGGAAGTTTTAAGAACTTTGTGATTCCTAAGTTGAAACGAGATGGAACAGATAAAGGTCTCCAGCTTAAAAGCAAATTGTTCCAGGGCTGGAGCGAACCGCTCGTAAGGCTGGAGAGAGTGTCATTGATTGAGAGCTTAAGCAAGAGAGCTAAACCTGTCGTTGTACTTCAGAGACTCAGCATTGAGGATGTAAAAAGGATTATAAAGGAAAGCAGGAATGCACACAGCTCCAAATCCAAGAACTGGTCCTCCTTTGACAAATCAGCGAAAGGTACGAGCTACTTTTTATTGGTCTAAATTTGTGGGAGCTCTGTTAGTCAGGGTGTAGTTGTTTTTTTTTTCCTTCCACTGACTTTTCTGTATGCTGATCTAATGTTGCTTTGGATTTTGCACACACTCTCTCTTTTGTTTTTATTGAGAGATGGATATATGCCCTATTTTTTATTAAATTTAATTTCATGGAGTCAATGGGCCTCATTCACCAAAAATAGTTTTTTGTATCGCTTTTTTTAAAGAATTTATGAAGTTTACTCTATTTATGTTCTATTTATGGTCCGTGCCATCCAGTAATCAGTGATTGATCATACTGAATATATATATATATACATGTTTATATATGTAGACCCAAAGCATTGGGTATGCTGCTGCTTCAGTGAATTAAATTCATATGTGACTCACACAGCCACCCTCTACATGTGACCTCCAGCTTACCAGGAGATGCACGCAGCACCTACGCTTTACCAAACGTCCCTTGAGTACGTGCCTTTAACGGCTGGAGACAAATGCATCATGGGTTTCACATCTTTGAGTAATTATAAACTCCGCTAAGTTTTCTAGGAGCTTTTTATTAGGCTAGAATTACACAGATTTTGAAAACACGATTGTGTTCAACTTACAATTCATTTCTGAAAAGAAACACACGACATGTGGTGCAGAGGTTGTGGTCAGTGCTGAGGCTTTCTGCTCCACTGCTTGCAGATTTACGTTTGGACAGTCGTATGTTTAACACTTCCTCTCACTTTTGCTATTTTTGAGTGCGCACGGCTTTGCAGTCATACTCATCTTTATGGGTTCATGGTGGATCATTTACCAGCGCTAATTAGAAACAACCAGCACACGCCTGTAATTAACAAGGACACCGGATTCATCATCATCATCATACTAACGCACGTGAAGAATTCTGTGGTTGCAGAAAAATGTCATTAGTCCGACGTAGACTTCTCTGAAGATATTGGTGAATGAGGGCTGTAGTTATCAAAGTTGTTAACTCATCAAGAATGGCACTGGATTTGCAAGTGACACTGTCTGTTAAAGTAAAGTTGATTTTGTGCTGAAAGCTCCGTCTCCTCTTGCACTTACAGAGACATCTTTTGAGAGGACAAATAAGCGAAAGCACAGTATGATAAGTAAGAAATCCAGGTATGCTGAGGTGGACTCAGACTCAGATGATGAGCAGGTGGTGCATGATAGCGATGAGTCTGACTCCGACAACGAGTGTGAGTATTAAACCTAAAGAAGTCTTTGTAAGTACACACCAGAATGCCATAGAACCCTTTCAAGCAATGGTTTTAAACCAATGGCTGAGGCGTAGCTTAAATTGAGCAATAAATCGGGGATCAAGTTTTTTAGGAAATACCCCCCCCCCTCTCTTTTTTTTTCTCTTGTTGCAGATGCAAGGAAAAAGCACAAGAGAGCCCACGACAAGACATGGAAACATGAAGAGAAGAGAGCTTCAAAGGATCATCGGCGAAGTGGTGGTTTCCATAACTCTCGGCGGGGTTCAGGTGGCCGTCATCGAGAAGACAAATCAGATGAAGACTCTCCGCCACCAAGCCTAAGTGACGGTGAGAGTCTTCTGCATGGGCATACTGAAAAAAAAAAGAAAAGAAAATATGTAAAATATATCAACCTCTGGGTTTTAGAGAAAACACTGTGCATTCACTACAGTCATTTTTAGAGCTGTTTTAGTGTTTTGGTTTTGCGCACCTTGAAAAAGCACAGATTTTACAGTGGTAGGGCATTACCGTGAATGGTCAAGCCAGAACAAGCTAAACGAGAAGAAATATGGATCCACGAGAGTACTGATGCTTATGTAAAAGCAAATATGTACGACAGACAACAGCTTAATTATTGCAAACCCAATAAATCTCCAGGAGTCCAGAAAAGGTCAAAAACAAGGAGGAATAACAAAGCTTTGAGAGAAATTCATTTATGGTCTCTTTGTACATTATCCTTTTGTCTAAACTGAGTTTAGATATGGGTATCTTTTACAAGGTTCCACACCCGTTTGTGTTTGGATGCATCGGCGAAGTCTCGTCTCTTCACGCAGGCAGAATGCACCCAGGCAGGAAGAGCTCGCTCTGTTAGATTAGGACGACTGTGACTTCTGTGTCCTCAGAGGCTGGAGTTCTGTTAGAATATGACAACAATCACAGTGATGAAAAAAAACTCAAGCAGAACTCACTACCACCTGATTGCATAGAGTCCTGTAGAAGAGTCGAAGTCCATATGTGATGTAATATCACATGTTAAAAACATTCTATATTCCTGCATTTTGTTCTTATATGATACATGAAATTGATTAGTGACTCTTCACACACCTTTCCACAAAGTTTTTATAGATGTGCCTTACTACAGATTTTTAAGTCGCTCCTGAAGCACTGGCCTCTGTGAAATGAAAAAATAAACAAAAGAGGAGAAATACAAATGTATCTTGAGGCCATTTCGGGCTTGAACTCCCTCAGAGTCAAATTCATCATCGACTCGATCCATCTGAAAGCAGCTTAGCATGTCCGTGTCATGTCTGCATGGGGACCCTGGGGCTTTTGATGGGAATCTTACTAGGTCAGGCCTAATAGTTTTTACATATCACCCTTAACAGCAGAGGTTTGAACATCTCAGGCAAAATAATGGATAGATGCACAGGAACAGTGGGTCTTAATTTGGTATATGATCAGATTTTCATTATCGAATAAACAAATCATCTATTCCAATCTATTCTCTTCCTTGGTTTTGCTAGAAAGTATGTGGTGCAGATCCTGAACTTCCTTGTTTTTTTATTTTGGCATCACTTTTGGGAGAGAAATGAATGTGGAAAACTCTGCTTCTCCTCTCACATACAGAGCAAAAAGCTCCGAAATTACAGGGAAGATTGTGTCTTCGAGTAAAATTAAAGATATCTCACGTGAAAAACAGCAGATGTAGGAATTCTATCAGATTTCTTCATATCAATGATTGTTCAACAAGCTCAAAGACATAAAAGAGGCACTTTTAGCTGCTCTCATCCATCACTGGTATGTTTTACATAATCAAAGTGCGTTTGACATGAAAAAATGAATCGCTATGGCAGTGTGTTGGGTTAAAAAAGTTGACTCGGTGAGGATTTTGTATTATTCCCCATTTGATTTTCTGTCGATTTTCACATAAATGGAAAATATCTTGCTCATACAATGACTTGCTCGATTGCTGTCACAAGTACGTCTCTATAAAGTGCTCAGGAGCGTTAGAGTGGCCAACATCTGAATGACTGAATGATCTTATTTTAGAGGATGGATAAAGCCATTAATATTAGACGTCTTGTGTCTGAAAAGGGCTAAAAGGCACAGAAATTGCGACCGTTTCTTACAGCTGTCGTTCAGATAACTGTAATTTGAAAGCGATTGCATGTCACTTAGGAGTGGGTTGATTGCTACATTTAGTGTTTTTATTTCATGTTGACAGCTTCAGGTTTAGATGCCGTTATCCTTGGCTAACGTTGTCGCGGTCTTGTTTTGTTCAGCTGGCAGGAAAATGAAGAAGAAAGAGAAACAGAAAAACAGGATGGCGTACGATTCCATGACACTTGAGGGTAATGATTTGACTTTTATGTTTGACAGACATCGCTTTCAACTTAACATTCTGTTAAGCAACACTGTTGTTGTTGTTGGTGTTGTATGAATTGAGGTGTTTTCTATTCATTTCATAGAAAAGACAGACTCCTCCACATTTAAGAGATTTGCATCCGCTGTGGACAGCATGCTCGAGAGCCTCGAGGACGTGGATGTCACTGCCTCAGGTAAACACGAGGTGCTGCTGCACGATTCCACGTTAAAAGCATTTGTTGGGAGTGTTGAGTCAAGAAATGCCATCTTCTCCCTCAAACAGATGATGAGGATGAGGATGAAATACCTCAGGAGCTCTTACTTGGAAAGCTGCAGCTGAGTGAGCTCAGCAGCGACTCCACCAAGCTTAAGGCTATGGGTATCTTTTACAAGGTTAGAATAGTCTGGTGTATGTACAGTGGTTCACAGATGCAGCCGCAGTTTTCTTAAGATAACCAGTCGTCTTTTTGGTCCACAGTTTTCATCCAAAAAACTGGTGAAAATCTTGAATATACTGGAGAAGAACATTCAGGACAGCGTCAAACTTTCTACCCTGATGAGTCACGTAAGTTATCAGCCTGATATTAGATATCGTATGTATGATATTATTCTGTGGAAGTGAAAACGGTCAAAACTGTCTGTTTTATTGATTTGTTTGTTTTGGAATTCATTTGTAGGAAAACGATTCTATGGATGAGGAGCGTTTGTGGCGTGACCTCATAATGGAGCGGGTGACTAAGTCTGCCGACGCCTGTTTGACTGCACTCAACATAATGACATCTCCACACATGCCTCAGGCAGTTTATATAGAAGATGTGATCGAGAGGGTGTTGCAGTTCACCAAGTTCCATCTGCAAAACACTTTGTACTCTCACTATGACCCGGCCTACAGAGTGGATCGTCATGGAGGTCAGCCACGGTGTTAATCTGTTATTTTCTTAGCTGTTCTACACATATTCAGGAGACATTTTAGTGCATGCATCACTTAGATCTGCTCAAATACTTGACAATCCTTTTGCACTTCCTCTTACCCTCTTTTTAATGCTCGCTTCATGAAACTTAAAAATGAGGCAGATGTAGGCATAGACCTCTGAGTTTTGTCACCTGCAAACAAACGCACGCAGCTCAGTCGTATGCATGTCAGTCGGCACTGAACCACTGACCCAGAAATGTTTACCTGCATTTCCATTTTCAGAATTACTCGCATTATGACCATTCATTTGTCACATTAATGAAGCAGTCTCACAGTTTTCGCAGTTTCTGAAACGCAGAAGAGAACATCTAAACACCACAGCCCGAAATCAGTCTTCCACTATTCGTTTAAGATCTTAAAGTTTCCATCTCGAGGAGGCTCCGGAACCAGCCTCCTCGAGAGGGGTTGGACTCTTTTCCACTCTGGAGTTGCCCGCGGTGAGAGGCGTAGAGCAGGTGTGGGCATACTTATTGCCCCCCGGCTGTGCGCCTGTACATTGGGGTTCACCCCGGTAGACGAGAGGGTAGCCTCTCTCCGCCTTAGGGTGGGGGGACGGGTCCTGACTGTTGTTTGTGCTTATGCACCGAACGGCAGTTCAGAGTACCCACCCTTTTTGGAGTACCTGGAGGAGGCACTGGAGAGTGCTCCTCCGGGAGACTCCCTCGTCCTGCTGGGGGACTTCAGTGCTCACGTGGGCAATGACAGTGAGACCTGGAGGGGCGTGATTGGGAGGAACGGCCCCCCCGATCTGAATCAGAGTGGTGTTTTGTTGTTGGACTTCTGTGCTCGTCACGGACTGTCCATAACGAACACCATGTTCAGGCATAAGGGTGTCCATATGTGCACTTGGCACCAGGACACCCTAGGCCGCAGCTCGATGATCGACTTTGTAGTCTTATCGTCAGACTTGCAGCCGTATGTCCTGGACACCCGGGTGAAGAGAGGGGCGGAGCTGTCAACTGATCACCACCTGGTGGTGAGTTGGCTCCGCTGGTGGGGGAGGAAGCCGGTCAGACCTGGCAGGCCCAAACGTATTGTGAGGGTCTGTTGGGAACGGCTGGCGGAATCCCCTGTAAGGAGGAGTTTCAACTCCCACCTCCGGCAGAGCTTCAACCATGTCCCGGGGGAGGTGGGGGACATTGAGCCCGAATGGGCCATGTTCCATGCCTCCATTGTTGAGGCGGCCGACCGGAGCTGTGGCCGTAAGGTGGTCGGTGCCTGTCGTGGCGGCAATCCCCAAACCCGCTGGTGGACCCCAGTGGTGAGGGAGGCCGTCAAGCTGAAGAAAGAGTCCTATCGGGCCTTTTTGGCCAGTGGGACTCTGGAAGCAGCTGATGGGTACCGACAGGCCAAGCGGAACGCAGCCTCGGCGGTTGCTGAGGCAAAAACCCGGGCTTGGGAGGAGTTCGGGGAGGCCATGGAGAACGACTTCCGGACGGCCTCGAGGACATTCTGGTCCACCATCCGGCGGCTCAGAGGGGGGAAGCGATGCACCGTCAACACTGTGTATGGTGAGGGCGGGGCTCTGCTGACTTCAACTAGGGATGTCGTGAGTCGGTGGGGAGAATACTTCGAGGGCCTCCTCGGTCCTACCGACACGCCTTCCGGTGAGGAAGCAGAGTTGGGGAGCTCGGACGTGGGGCCTCCCATTTCTGGGGCTGAGGTTGCCGAGGTGGTCAAAAAACTCCTCGGTGGCAAGGCCCCGGGGGTGGATGAGGTCCGTCCTGAGTTCCTCGGGGCTCTGGATGTTGTGGGGCTGTCTTGGTTGACACGCCTCTGCAGCATCGCGTGGACATCGGGGGCAGTGCCTCTGGACTGGCAGATCGGGGTGGTGGTCCCCCTCTTTAAAAAGGGGGACCGGAGGGTGTGTTCCAACTATAGGGGGATCACACTCCTCAGCCTCCCTGGTAAGGTCTATTCGGGGGTACTGGAGAGGAGGATCCGCCGGATAGTCGAATCTCGGATTCAGGAGGTGCAGTGTGGTTTTCGTCCTGGCCGTGGAACAGTAGACCAGCTCTATACCCTCCGCAGGATCCTTGAGGGTGCATGGGAGTTCGCCCAACCGGTCTACATGTGTTTTGTGGACATGGAGAAGGCGTTCGACCGTGTCCCTCGGGGACTCTTGTGGGGGGTGCTCCGGGAGTATGGAGTGCCGGACTCCTTGATACAGGCTGTCCGGTCTCTGTATGATCGGTGTCAGAGTTTGGTCCGCATTGCCGGCAGTAAGTCGGACATGTTTCCTGTGAGGGTTGGACTCCGTTAGGGCTGCCCTTTGTCACCGATTCTGTTCATAATTTTTATGGACAGAATTTCTAGGCGCAGCCAGGGCGTTGAGGGGGTCCGGTTTGGCGACCTCAGAATCGGGTCTCTGCTTTTTGCGGACGATGTGGTTCTGTGGGCGTCGTCAGGCCGTGACCTCCAGCTCTCACTGGAGCGGTTTGCAGCCGAGTGTGAAGCGGCTGGGATGACCATCAGCACCTCCAAGTCTGAGACCATGGTCTTCGGCCGGAAAAGGGTGGAATGCTCTCTCCGGGTCGGGAATGTGATCCTTCACCAAGTGGAGGAGTTCAAGTATCTCGGGGTCTTGTTCACGAGTGAGGGACGAATGGAGCAGGAGATTGACAGACGGATCGGTGCGGCGTCTGCAGTGATGCGGGCTCTGCACCGGCCTGTCGTGGTGAAGAAGGAGCTGAGCCAGAAGGCGAAGCTCTCGAATTTACCGGTCAATCTATGTTCCTACCCTCACTTATGGTCACGAGCTGTGGGTAGTGACCGAAAGAACAAGATCGCGAATACAAGCGGCCGAAATGAGTTTCCTCCGCAGGGTGTCTGGGCTCTCCCTTAGAGATAGGGTGAGAAGCTCGGTCATCCGGGAGGGGCTCGGAGTAGAACCGCTGCTCCTCCGCATCGAGAGGAGTCAGATGAGGTGGCTCGGGCATCTGGTGAGAATGCCTCCTGGACGCCTCCCCGGTGAGGAGTTCCGGGCCCGTCCCACTGGGAGGAGGCCCCGGGGAAGACCCAGGACACGTTGGAGAGACTATGTTTCTCGGCTGGCCTGGGAACGCCTCGGGGTCCCCCCAGAAGAGCTGGAGGAAGTGGCCGGGGACAGGGACGTCTGGGTCTTTGCTTAAGCTGCTGCCCCCGCGACCCGATCCCCGGACCAGCGGAAGATGATGGATGGATGGAAGTTTCCATCATGTCTGGCGGCCTCTCAGCTTTTAGTTCTAGTTTTGGCCTGGGGGCATTAGGTTGAAGCTGATGGTAAAGTTAGCTACAGTAAATAGGCAATGTGCTGGCAGCAAAAATTTTCTCATCGTTGTCATGGAGTTGCTCTCCAAAGCAAAAGTAACCTACCGAGCCTTCCGTTCTAAAAGGACTCTTGGAGCGTGCAGTGAGTATTTTTCAGCACTTATTCTTACAAGATCAGTGCAAGGCAGCTGCTGAGCCTTTGTTTCAGGACGTTGTAAACAAGCAACTACTCGGGCACATTGTATTGTATGATGTTGACATGTACCTTAAGGAGTCTCAGCCTGTTTAGTAGCTGCATTTTCTCCGTTTTAACAACAAAAAGCCTAACACTGAATTATCTTTGTTTGAATATTTTAAAATGAATGATGATATCAACATTTTTCTTGTGCTCATATTTCCTTCAGTGAGACCATGTTGTTGAATTTAGAAATTTCTACTCAATGTGTCACTTTCAAACGAGCTACTACTGTCTCCAGTGTTGTTTTTCTATCAGCTCCTATTTCCTATTTATTGTCCTGATCCAGGTGGCTCGCATACTTCAAAGTCCAAGAGAGCAAAGTCTTCCACCCACAAGCAGAAGGTGGTAGTCAGCCTCTACAACAAAGTGTGTGACATTATCAGCAACATCTCAGAGCTGCTTGAAATCCAGCTGCTAACTGACACCACAATTCTCCAGGTGCGAGTTTGAATCTTTATAATCGTCAAACTCTTGGCCTTAAATCACCTTCGACTGTTGAGCTTATCATAATCTGAATGCTTTTGTGCCGCCCCCCTCCCTCCCCCAAATAGGTGTCCAACCTTGGAATTACACCCTTTTATGTGGAGAATATCAGTGAACTGCAGTTATGTGCCATCACACTAGTGACAGCAGTAAGTTACCCCTTGCATGCTTTTTTAATGTTGCTGTAATTACTTTGAAATTCATTCTGACTGTTTTTTCCTTCTTCGAGCCCCCTGCATGACATCTATACTAGTTGATTTTAATTAAATGCTTCACATTTTGCTCTTGCTTAGGTATTCTCTCGTTATGAGAAGCACAGGCAGCTCATTCTTGAGGAGATTTTCACCTCCTTGGCAAGACTGCCTACCAATAAACGCAACCTCAGGAACTTCAGGTTACTATGACTTGTGAACAAATTTGCTCAAATGCGATGAATAGAATTAGTTCATTATGGAGGTTCCCCGTGCTACCAGATAAAGCTAAAGACATTAATGCCCCATACACCCCAGGCTGAACAGCAGTGATTCAGATGGAGACGCAGTGTACATCCAGATGGTGTCAGCCCTCGTTCTTCAGCTCATCCAGTGTGTGGTTCACTTTAAATCTGACAAAGAGGCCGAGGGTGAACATAACAAGAAGGTAACCCCGAAGTTATGATTGGATTTTCATTTTGTCACGAAAAAAAGTTCTGTTTCCGAAATTGTTTTACTTATTGGGTACATTTTTCCTAGGTTGACAAAGATGCTCTCGTTACAAACTCCTACGAAACTGCCATGAGGACGGCGCAGAACTTTCTTTCAGTTTTTCTCAAGAAGTAAGTGATTATTTCTTCTCTGGCTATAAGACGCGACACGCATTTCTGGCCTCGTTCGATGTTTATCTGTTTGTTGTGACTCTGTTGGTGTCCTTTTCACTCTAAACCTGCTTCTGCTGCGGGACAGGCAGCACATTTAACTGGTTCCAAATTGGTTAAACTGTTTTTCTTAAAAAAAAAAAAAAAAGCATTGCGTTCTGTGCGCTTCAGATGTGGAAGTAAACAGGGAGAAGAAGACTACAGGCCTCTGTTTGAGAACTTCGTTCATGACCTGCTGTCTACGGTCAACAGGCCTGAGTGGCCTGCAGCTGAGCTGCTGCTCAGTTTACTGGGCCGACTGCTGGTGAGCAACATCGTTTACATCGCTCATCATCCATCCGGCGGTGTAAGTCATTGTTTTCATTTTGACATTCTCTGTGTCTTGTGGTACAGGTGCACCAGTTTAGTAATAAGCAGACAGAAATGGCGCTCAGGGTGGCATCACTGGACTACCTCGGCACCGTCGCCTCTCGCCTCCGGAAAGATGCCGTCTCTAACAAGATGGACCAAAGGACTATTGATCGCATCCTTAAAGAGGTGGACTAGGCAATCACAGGATAGTTTTAACACGTGCAAAAAAGCAGACGGGCTGAACTGCTTTTGACATGCTGCGGGCATATTTGTCTCTTTACAGACTCCAGGCAGTAATGAGACACAGCAGCTCCAGAAGGCTTTGCTGGAATTTCTAGATGGGAACGTTAATACAGATCCAGCTTTAGTGGTGAGTGTTTAGTTTTCATACCCTAAATATAATATTAATGGGAACATGTATGACCATACTTTTGTTACTTAATGTTTAAGTTAGAAATGTCTTGACATGTGTATGATTGGGCACATGAGTTTGCAAAAAGGGGTTTCTGCTTTGGTAACATTCTCTTTGTTATGCTTTACGGTGTTGAAAACATGCAATCACATATGTACGTATTTGCTTCTTCCAGTTTGCTAGGAATTTTTACATCGCCCAGTGGTTGAGGGACACTACAACAGAGGCAGACAAGGCGATTAAGTCTCAAAATGAATATGACGAGGACTCGGGTCACCTTCATTCCAAAATTGTTGACTCCACTGAGGAGATCATGCAGAGGGCGGAGTTGCAGAAGAAATTCCTCCGCAAGGTCATCAAGACTTCATCAAATTTCAGCTATCCAAGGTAAGCGCTGCTTCACACCAAACTGTGGCGCAGTTGAATTTAATATCCCGTCATGGTATTAAGCCGTCCTCATGGCTTTTCTTTCAGGATGAACTCTGACACAGTAGACTACGAGGACTCTTGTCTGATTGTCAGATATCTGGCCTCTATGAGGCCATTTGCACAGAGCTTTGATATTTATTTGTCACAGGTAAGAGGATTAATTCAATATTAAGACGAGTGAGAGATTATATTGCATTGGCTTTGATCGTTTTTTTTCTGTTTTTTTTTTTTTTTTTTTCCTTAATCTTTTCAATATAGATTCTGAGAGTCCTGGGTGAGAGCGCCATCGCAGTCAGGACTAAAGCCATGAAGTGTCTTTCTGAAGTTGTGGCTGTGGATCCAAGTATTCTGGCACGGGTGGGTCATTCTGTATTGCATCCCAATCTGTATCCCAACTGTTTCACTTTGGATACACGAACAACAGTTTTGGCGGCATTTTTTCAGTCATCAGTCTCATGCTTTTTGTTTATTTTTTGAGCTCTGAACACATTCAGGATCTGGGGGACATACAACTCCTCATTCATTGCCTGAACACGGCATCGATGGCTGTAGTTCTGTATGTTTATCCCAAAAAAAAGCAGTCATAGTTTCATTTCTATCTGTGCTTGACTGACCCCTCGCATCTATCTTTCAGTTGGACATGCAGCGTGGGGTTCACTGCCGCCTCATGGACAACTCCACCAGTGTACGAGAGGCAGCTGTGGAGCTCCTCGGCCGCTTTGTGCTAAGTCGACCTGAGCTCATTGAGCAGTACTATGACATGCTCATCGAAAGGATTTTGGTAATTTCTTAAACTTTCTTCCTTCACTCATTCTTTTGCATATGAGTGCATGATACACTTCTAAGAAAATATATCAAATACTCCTGTTGAGATAGATTTGGCAGCGCTCGTGTCCTGTCAGGGGTTTATAAAAAATAAAAAAAAAGGAACCAGGAAACATGGATCATGCAGTTGTCTCGGGTTGAATTTTTCTCTTGACTTTGGCAAAGTGGGACCTGAAAGTTTATTTAAAGTGAAAAGGGTCATCTGGATTCAAATCCTTCTCCAACATGAACACCTAAATATCAAATGATGTAATGCAAAAATTCGGCATTTGGACTTAATGTGTGTAAAACTGCGAGTGAAGTCGTTCCTCTGATCACTTTATCCTTGATTAGTTGTCTGTCTTTTTTGCGCTTGTTTTCATATTTCCTCTGGATAGTTTGTGTTTTGGCGTTAAGAGCGAACGTGATCAAAAGAGGCCCTTCCTGTTCAGTTAATATCATTTTCTCGACACACAGGACACAGGCATCAGTGTGAGAAAAAGAGTCATTAAGATTCTGAGGGACATTTGCCTGGAGCAGCCCGACTTCCACAAGATCACTGAGATGTGTGTCAAGATGATCCGAAGGGTGAACGATGAAGAAGGGATCAAGGTTTGAGTTTATCTTTGTGTGTTTGTGTATTTTGTAAGTGTCCTCTTTCTTTTCTTTTTTGATGTACGTTTTATATGCCTAAACATCGTCTCCTTTGCAGAAACTAGTGAATGAGACATTCCAGAAACTGTGGTTTTCCCCGACGAGCAGTCACGACAAAGAAGCTATGACCAGAAAGATTCTGAACATCACAGATGTGGTGAGTTTGTTTAAGACAGAATTTCTGTAATGGCTCAAATAACAAATATAGTGGTTTTTAGCAGATTGTCATAGTGTGACTCATGTCATGCTTTGATTTGATCCTAGGTGCTGGCGTGTAAAGATTCAGGCTATGACTGGTTCGAGCAGCTCCTGCAAAATGTGAGTGATGGGACTCTTTTTACACGTCATGCAGCTGTAAGTGTGCATATTTTGTTTGGGCGTTTTATGGAACCGATGTATGATTGTGATCATGCAGTTGCTGAAGTCAGAGAAGGACGCTTCGTACAAGCCTGCCATGAAGGCCTGCGTTCAGTTGGTGGACAATTTAGTGGAACACATACTAAAATATGAGGAGTCTCTTCCAGGTAAATTATAAAATGATCAAAAGTAGAGGTACTTTGTCAAAGAAATGAAGATGCATTTCTACAGACAAAATCCCATTGTGTTACACATCGCTTTGCAGGGGTAAATAGCTTTTTTTTTTCCTGTTTGTTTCTCAGACTGTGAGGACAAAGGAGTAAACTCAGGTCGTCTGGTAGCATGCATCTCCACTCTCTACCTGTTTACTAAAATCCGAGCACAGTTAATGGTCAAACACGCCATGACGATGCAGCCCTACTTGACCACCAAGTGCAATGTGAGTATCGTGTCATTTTGCTCGGTGTGAGAATGTTTGAATTTAAGACAAATGGTTTTTGCTGGAGTCGAGACTTGTATTCCCAAACTTTTATGTGGTGCAATAGGGCCATCTAGTGGCAGGTGCATGGAAATGCAGCTGCTCGACACAAAACTAAACTTGAACAAAACTAAACTTGAACACAACAAATGGTTCGAACAGCTCAGCTATCATGTGACTCCATGCTGTCCTTTTAGACTCAGAATGACTTTGTGATGATCTGCAACGTGGCGAAGATCCTGGAGCTTGTTGTGCCTCTGATGGAGAACCCAAGTGAGACTTTCCTCACCACTATAGAGGAAGACCTGATGAAGCTTATCATCAAACACGGCATGACGGTCAGTCTCATTTGCAGCTCACAGGTTTCACAAACAACTCCCAAAAATCACAAGCAGCATAAGTACGAACAGTGTTTGAAAACATCTCCTTTGCCCTATTTGTTTCTCAGGTCGTGCAACACTGTGTGAGCTGTCTTGGTGCAGTTGTTAACAAAGTCACACACAACTACAAGTTTGTTTGGGCTTGTTTCAATCGGTACTATGGTAAGTATTATGTAAATGCATCATAATTGGAAAAAAGGTAACAGCTCAGATTTGAGCTCCTCATCAGCAGAAATGTTGTTACAAGGTCATTCTTGTATACCTTAAAAGCCAAAGCTCACAAATGAATGTAAAGTGGTCAATATGTTAGGAATATGCATATACATAATGTTGGTCAGCATGTGTCATTTTTAACTATTCAATTTCAAAGGAAATGTTAGATTTACAGCTCGTTGTTTAAAAACTCTGAACACAGACGTATGAACTAAAGAGGGTATTTGTCATGATTTGGTTTTCTCTTGATGTGTGATTTATTTCACAGGAGCGCTGGCTAAACTCAAGACACAGCACCAGGAGGACTCCGGCAGCTCCACTCTGGCTGCAAACAAGCCTACTCTGCTGCGCTCGTTGTTTACTGTGGGGGCTCTTTGTCGACACTTTGATTTTGACCAGGAAGAGTTCAAAGGTGCTAACAAGGTAAACGCCAGTCCTTTGCTTTAGGGTTGTTTTTTTGGAACCTTTGTAGAAGACATTTTGATCGATCTTGCTGTCTCCACTTGTGTGTCTCTCAGATTGTCATCAAGGACAAAGTGTTGGATCTTCTGCTGTATTTCACCACTCATGAGGATGAGGAGGTCCAAATCAAGGCCATCATAGGTTTAGGTACGTTGTAGGCTCAGATAAAATGTAATCCCTGCATGTATACTGTGATATGTTGTTCATTTGTTTGACTTTAGTTCTCTCAGTAATGACACCTGTAATTAATACTTTCAATTGCGTAAAGGTTTCCAGTTCATCATGCACCCAGAGCTCATGTTTATGCAAGAGGTGAAGGTTCTGTATAACAGCATCCTGTCAGATGAGAGCAGTGTGGTCAGTTTGAAGATCCAGGTGCTTAAAAACATGCAGACCTACCTGCAGGAGGAGGACTCTCGAATGCAAGAAGCTGACCGTGAATGTGAGTTTAACAAACGTTTAAGGAGTTCGGCTGCAGGAGGATTAGTGTTAATGTTCATTGAGCGTGGGAGCCATGCACAGTGGAACAGCCGCAGACTGATTAGGCTGATGTTTTTGTCTATTCAGGGAAGGATAAAGCCAAGCAAGAGGATCTGAAGGAAATGGGGGACGTGTCATCAGGCATGAGCAGCTCCATAATGCAGATTTACCTGAAGCAGGTGCTGGAGTCCTTCTTCCACTCACAGTCCACTGTTCGGCACTTTGCCCTGAGTGTCATCACACTGACTCTCAGCCAGGGCCTCATCCATCCCGTACAGGTGCGTTCACAGTCTTACTTAGGATGAGGATCACCCAAGAATTGAAAGTTGTCTGTTTTATGGACAAGGTTGGAATAAGATCTTTATGTTCTATGCTCCTTTGTGTTTAGTGTGTTCCCTATTTGATTGCCATGGGAACCGATCCAGAACCAACCATGAAGAATAAGGCAGACCAACAACTTGTGGAGATTGACAAGAAATACTCAGGTTTCATCCATGTGAGTAGCTGCTCTTTAATGGATACCTGAAAGGGTGTGAAAGTACAAAATATGATGGTTTGATCTATCTTTGGCCGTGCGAAGTTGTGCATTGCAGAAAATCAGAGTATGTAGCATCTGTGATCATAAATAGTAATTAGAAGATTCTGTTGCTGCTTCCAGCAGTGAAGGGAACAGACACACAGTCTGTAAACGCTCAGGGAGCAAACACAAAATCACAATTTAACCCTCCAGGCCATTAATTTCAGAGTCTACTGCAACAGGTATCTTCCTGTAGTGTTTATATGTGCTTCAACTGAATTTAACTTGTTAGTTTACACATTAGTTTACTTTGTACTGTTCTCACTTTACTTAACAATACTGTCTCAGATTAAATACTACCTGAGCAGTTGTTTTAAGGACTGAGGAATGAAAAAGATTGTATTTTTCCATATAGATTTCGTGTCCTTTCAAAATAATTTAAAGCGAACAATTTATGATAGCGTCATGTCTTTTTCAAATCTGAAGTGAAGGTTAACTTACTGTTACACTCAGCTTTTAACTTCATTCTAGCCTGTTTTGTACACAGTGTAATGCGGGTGATACATACTCTTTTATCTTTTCATAAACACATGTAGAATATATGCTTTGTGCATATAGTAATGCGCTGTAAATTGCTTTTGACCAGAGACTTTGTTGTCTACTGAAAGTAAGCACAGGCTTTAAAATAATGCATTTTAGTTAAAATATAATATAATCTGCTTACTTGATGAGTAATGAAACTCTCTCTGTGTGTTCACAGATGAAGGCCGTTGCAGGGTTGAAGATGTCCTATCAGGTGCAACAGGCCATAAATGGACCCAAAGCTGCGGCGATCCGAGGTTTCCGTCACGATGACTCAGACTCAGCCCTCTGCTCTCATCTGTACACGTTGGTCCGTGGGAACCGACAACACAGACGGGCTTTCCTCATCTCCCTGCTCAACCTGTTTGATGACAGTTCTGTAAGTTCACTTCTCTTCTCTAGATTGACAATTGCACATTTATACAATATTTATGATAAAGATATTTAGGTGTGTGTAAAGAAGATGGCAAATGATATTCTAGAGTAAATAAGTTTGGTCTTGAACGGTTAATTTTTTTTGCTCTCCTATAGAAAACAGAGGTGAACAGGCTGCTGTTCATAGCCGACAACTTGGCCTGCTTCCCTTACCAGAGCCAGGAGGAGCCTCTTTTCATCATGCACCATATAGACATTACTCTGTCTGTCTCTGGTAGCAACCTGCTCCAGACTTTTAAGGAGGTAAGAGCTAAGAGATGGTAGGAAGGCTTAAATAGGCAATGTTAAATCTACCATGCAATGAAAAACATATATGTGTACATACACCACCATCCAGATTAAGCCTTTTTCAGAGAAGGGCTTTTTTGTGTCAACAAAGTGGCAACAAACCACACTTGTTTGCACACTTATTGCAATAGCATGGCTTTGTGATAAGAGTCTGTGTCATAAACTGGCCTGTTTACAGTCCAGACCTCTCATCTACTGATTACATTTGATGGATTAGAACAAATAAAAGACAAATAAGTAATGATACAGAATGCGTCAAACTGTTTAGCACCTAAAATCCTATGTAGCAACGGGGAAAGAATACTTCTTTTTCAAAACAAATGATCTCCTTAGTTCCCAAATGCTTGTGGTTGTTGTATTGATGAGAAGATGAAAAGCGGACCCTGTGCTTATGAAATACACCCAAAACCGATCGCTTGCTGTGCTTAACCCTTAATTTAACTGGAAATTTAACCAAAGAGGGATTTTCTTGTCTTTGCAGTGTTTACGGAAGGAGCCCGTGAGGCAGGAAAAGAAGGTGAAGAAGAAAAAGAGGAAGAAGCAGCATTCTCGGAGGAGGAAAAGCAGCTCTGATGATGACGACGAGCACAGCAGCAGCAGCAGCTCATCCAGCAGCAGCGACGAAGAGGATGATGTGGTCCGCAGGCGAAAGAAAACTGCAGACTCGGACTCAGACATGGAGGACGAGGATGCGGTGATGGACCGTCTGCCTGAAAACACCACCCCTCTGCTGGAGTTTGCCAGCGCTTCACAGGGGATTCTGCTGCTGCTGGTGCTCAAACAGCACCTGAAAAACCTTTACGGCTTCTCAGACAGGTAGGTAGCATCAGAAACGGCTTGGGATCGAGCTTCTATCGGCTTGCTAAGCATTTGTGTGAGCAGTTTGTTTGTGTTGCAGCAAAATCCAGAAGTATTCGCCGACAGAGTCTGCCAAAGTATACGACAAGGCAGTGAACAGGAAATCTAAGGTGCACTTCAACCCTCGTCTGACACTGGATTACCTGAAGAGCGACCTCGCAAACAGAGATCTCAGCTACGAGATAAAAAAAAATATTGTCAAACAATATCTGGATGTAAGCACACATTTTATTCTTGTTTTATCTGAGCTCCTAAGATATTATGGAGGCAAAAGATGTGACTGTTACTGTGCTGGGACACATACTGGTGTAAAGTCCGGAAACAAATTTCTTCTTTGACTTGAGTTCTGTTCCAGTTGAAACTCAATGCAGTTAACTAAAGCTTTGCCACCTTTTGCTTTAGTTCAAGGTACTGATGGAGCACTTGGATCGTGATGAGGAAGATGAAGAGGGAGGCGAAGCAAATGCCAATGCCAGAAACAAAGCCATCACCTCACTGTTGAAGGGCTCAAAACCCCGGAACCACAACCACAGTAACCACACTGCTCCAGTGGAGACGGACGATGAGGACAGTGAGGATGAAGATCCTCCCGCGGTAGGAATTTCAGAACTCCTGAAATTCAAAGTGTCTTTTGTTTATCAATCCACTTCTCTTTGATGGCTTATTATTGCCTTCCCGATAATCTTGCTGCATTCTTTTCAGGGCTCCAAGGTTGTCTGTTTTATCTGCCAAAGATCTCACTCTCCCCATGATGATCAAGGGAAAAATCGGTTTAATCTCCCTCATCCTTTCTCTTTTGCTCCTGCCCTGCATCTTCAACATATCCTCGTCAGCTCATCTGTGTCTGGGGTCTTATTCCAGTCATTGCTTGGGCTTTTAGAGAGCTCAGTTAGCTGCCTCTACATGCAAACAACTTTCGCTTCGGCATGATTACGCACCATAACAGATGTAAAAAGGTGGCAGAACAGCTTTCAAAGCAGTGTAGAAAAATCTCTCAAAAATCATTGTTTTCACAGAAAAAAAGCTCATCAGAAAATATCAAGACAATACAGAGAAAGACACAATATACTCAGAGCTACTGCATGTATACTGCATTTATCTATACTCAAACAGACTGAGAGACACACAAAAACATATAGACACAGCATCAATAACACAGCATTTTGAGTTTGGTCTTATCATGCTTGCATGTAGTGTATGTGTTCCGTATCATGACATCATGAGTGTTTTCAGGGGTGTGATGTTTCGCTTTGTGTGTTTTCTTTCTATCGTCAACTTTTTCAAACACATTTAGGTGCGACGATATTAAGACATTGGCCTGGTCTTTGCTGCTTTAGCCGTTATTCGAAACTACGTTCCATCTACAGTCTCTAAACGAACGTGGGCTTTAAGCGCATACTCTCAACTTTAATGTTAGTTTAGTTTCACAGCAACGGCTTCTAAATGCAACTGCCACACTTGAAATAAACTCCAGACTATTTATGTGTTGATCTTATACAGAAATAGTGAAAGAAGAGCCCACATTTGTCCATTTTTTAAGTCAGTTACCTGATAACTCCTGAGAAATTGAGTTCTTCATATTAATAAAGGGCTTTAATTCCCAAACATTTTTTTTAATCAAATTTGGATCTTAAAGTTAGAATAAGATTAGCTAGTGTGTAGTTAAAGCTCACTTGAATTTTGTTTAGCATGAAGCTGAAACTACACAAACTGTCGGACTGTGGACATAACTGTATTATCCAAACTTGATTTTACTAACTGTATAAAAGGGAACTAACGCGGCCACTTCTGTCCACAGCGAAAAACAAGAAAAGGTGGGGATTCTGCCGAGGATTCAGGTCACATGAATGAAAGAGTGGAAGCAATGGACGTCATTGCCATCTGCTGCCCCAAATACAAAGACAGGCCGCAGATCGCCAGGGTCGTCCAGAAGACCAAAAGTGGCTACAGTATACACTGGATGACAGGATCGTACTCTGGACCATGGGCTGTGGCAAAGAAACGGGACGGTCGCAAAAAGGTGCCTTGGGTGGGCAATATCAAGGAGTCAGACATTATTTACAAGAAAATCTCCTTGACGAGCGGACAAAAGCTCACAAACAAAGTTGCACAGACGTTACGGGCGCTGTACGCTGCCAAGGAAGGGACGAAGAGTTAACAACTGAAATGACTCTTCACAGACAGCCCCCCCCACACACACACACACACAGCCCAAATCTTTGGATCTACTATGTTAAATACAGAGAGAGAGTAAACATCTTTAGATTTAAGGCCCTGCTGGAGGAAAAGTATTGTGAAAACTTACCTTTTTAAAATACAGACGTGTGTAAGTTAAACAGAAGGAAAACAGAGGAGGAAATGTTTAGGAAAACATTGTGTGGGAGTTCCTTCGCTGTTGTGCAGCATCTTGGTTGTTTGATTTTTACTGTATCATAATTTAACTAAAAACCTGTTTATATCTGCACATAATTCTGTAAAAAAAATGAAGTGAATGTTGGAAAATAGTGTATTGATGATGTTCTTAATAAAGTTGTTTTTGGAATTATAACTAGCACCAGATGGATTTATTCACTTCATTTGAGCTCCCAACAACTTTTAACTTCTAGTTTCAAACATTTTGCTGTATACCCCCACTGTGCAATAGACTTATCTTTGATATCATCTATTTATGTTGAAAGCAGTGCGGTATCTGTGCCTATATTGTTTTTGATATAGATTTTGATGTTACACAGCACAGGGCAACAGTAAAGTTATCCCAGCTCTTCTGGTGGAATAAGTATTGTAATAAATTTTTCTTATGTCTTTGTTACTTGTTTGCGCTTTTTTTCCCTCTGCATCAGATGTGTAATGTGTCATTTCATGTCAAAAGGCAGTCATTTTTTGCCTTCACTGAGGTGCTTTCGCCTGCATTTGACAGAGATACATGGAAGTGAAGGTGTCTTTCAGCACTGACTAGCCATACTGGAAAATATCATATTTTGATCACTGTCTCTCCATGTTGAGTAGAGTTTCTTGTAACAAAAATCTCTCAAATATCAAATTAGCAGGTGATGTGTTGTTGCATGTTGAAGGATTACTCCATGTTGCTCCACAATAGAAGTTGATGTGGTACCGTGCAGAATTGCCGCTGTGATCCTTTGGAGCTTTTCCTTCTTATGCATATATTAAGTCCAGCTTATATATGTTTATACTGCAGAAATTATATCTGATTCCTCTGTACAGAGGTGTTTCTCATTTTCAAACATACAGCTAAAATAAATAAAGATTTCAAAACATACTAATTGCCAATCACATTGTAAATACAACAAAGTGCTCAGCTGAAGATATGAACCAACCGGGTGTTATCAATTATAGGTTCTAATGAAAGTTTAACAGATAATTATATTTTATATTAGTATACATTTTATTGCCAATGTATATCATATAATATTATTTGGCATAATTTTGTGTCCTAAATACTTTTTAAGCTTCTGTTTCGCGATGGAGTGCAACACACATACGTTGACCAGGAGATGGCAGCAAAGATTTCCGTCTGGTTCGGTCTGCGGAAAATTAAGAAGCGAAGAAGAAATTGACGACAATCCCCCGGAAGTAAACTATACTGTGGCTCCTGTGCATGAGGTTGGCGGGCTGATAGGTGCATGTGTGATTTGAATGTTTTTGTTTAAAAATTGCTGGTGAAGTGGCTAACACAACTTGTTAGTTAAATAAATCAGTATCACACGGACTCCTTTCAGTCGGGTAAAGTTATGAATTCACTTTGAAATACTTTATTTCACACTTAGCTAGTTGTTAGCTTGTATGCTAAATAATACTAACGCAACCGGCGTTCAGTGTGCTAACGTTGGCTCGCACTGACTCAGACAATCATTGAAGTTGTGAGTTTTACTGGTACTTCTATTAATTAGTCGCACATAACGCGAAGCCATATTTGTCTTCCTCCTTTACCCCCTAATAATTCAGGTTGAACTCTCTTCCCTGTAGGTAAGTCAGCGGTGATTGCCTCAGCTATGCCGTCCAGCGCTGGACCCAGCAGCCCCGCAGCTCTGCTCGCTGAAGCGTTGGAGAACTCAGCCCGGCTGATTGACAGACACCTGCAGGATGACCGCTGCTTTCCTGACCTGTCAGAGCTGCTTTGCGTCCCTTCACACAGTGAGTGATAGCGACATCCGAGACCGAGCGATGGCTACTAATCTGCGTCTGTTTACAATGGAGCTTCCATACTTAATAACTTCATCAGTGTTGTGCAAGTTCACAGAAAAACTAGTTCAAAGTTTAGTTCACAGATATTAAAACTGAACATGTTAATAGTTCAATTCTGAACTGAGTATATTGTGCCATAGTGAACCTCTTCATGTTCATTTTGCTGTTTATCTCCACGTGTCTATAACTACACGAGTAATTGTCCTAATACAGTTGCATCAGTTTTTTTGTACTTTATTTATATCTGTGACTGGTGCAGAGAACATTGGAGTGTGCGTGGATTCCACCAGAGCCTGAAAAGGCAGTTAGTGTACATTCACGATTCATCAGGACATGATCACTGTTGACAAGAACGTTGTTCAATGTCACAAGAAGGAGCTGTGCTCACCTGATGTTTGTCAGATAAAAAGGACTGAAATTTACAGAAAATATCAACACGCTCATTTGACCGTGTTCATGCACATAGACTCATTAACTTGTGGATCGCAACAAATTGTTGTTTGTGTTACCAATCCACTGATTGTTGTTGTTATTAATCACTTGCTAAACTGACCATCTAAAGATGGTTAAATGCTTGTCATCAGTCCTCAAATGTAATGTTCAGACAAAATCCCCATGAACATGAACCTAAATACGATCTATGACCAAAATGAGTCCTGTGTCCGCAAATATTTAGGATTTTTTTTACGTGTAAAATTTGCTTATCTATAACTCGATTAATACCACAGTTTACTGTTGATCTGCTATGATTGTCGCAACCCAAGAAAGGTCTGATTGAGTATATCCACAGAAGCACTTAATCTGTTATTACCTTCATTGTTATGACCATGATGTTGACCAACATCGGAACAGATTTTTCACAGTTCAGGTCGCAGTGACTTCTGATTGACTCATGAAAACGTTAGTGGTGAGTTTAGAGGCGGAAAAGATGAACAGACAGTAAAGGAGCAACTCCAGCACTCCAACACAAATGTTTGGTTGAAGATTAGTGAGGTTGTCAAATGCTTGTTTTTATATTTTTAAGGGTGCATTTCTGTCAAAATATACTGCTACTAGAGTCGTCGTTGATAAATTTTATATTCATCTTCACTAAGCTAATACTTATCATCTCTTAATTGGAATTTTGGTGTGAAATCAAAATCTTGATAATAAATTTATGATTGTACTTTGGTGGGAAGGTTAAATGCATATAAATATTAGTTGACCCTAAATGTTGGTGGAAAAGGGACGAGATCCTTGTGTCAACACTGCTGAAATTAAGCCTGTGTTGGACATGTGATACGTAACATTAATGACATTATTGGTCTTTTAAATTGATGGTAATCAGTCATTCAGACATGCTTCTCAAAGTCATGAAGAAAGCCACAATGTGCGCAATATTTACTATTTGTTAGAGATCAAGGAAACGTTAATCAAATGAGTTGGATCAATAAAGTCCTCAGTCACAATTTTCTCACAGAAATTTCAGTTTTACTATGACAAATCATATTAGTGTGCCAAATGGGCAGTGATTGTGTAAAGCAAAGCTGTGGTTGGACGAATGCTGCTGAAAATTAGCCTAGGTGCCAGCCGAACTTGGCCCCACCCATAAAATTTTTGGTCGGGAAGTTCGGTATGGCTCTGCTCAGTTGGGGAAATCTCTGCTCGACATCGCGACAGTCGACCCAATCAGATTGCCAGGGCTGGCTTTATACGATGATGGACAGATGATCAACAGGGACATTATCGACTACGTCACTAAAGAGCGCTTGGTTTGACTTTGTTTGAAACAAACATGGCTGCCGCTGGAGAGCTAGGGTGTGTAGATTCTGCCATCGAGTCTACAGGATCTCCACATTGCATTCATTTTGAAAGACGAACAGAGCAACGCGATAAAGGCTTTTATCCAACGTGCGTGCAGCTGAGTTCCTTTGACAACAAGTGTGTGTCGCTTAATCTACGTCACATACTACGTTGCTCTGATTGGTTGTAGGTCTATCCAATTGAGCGAAGAGGCATTTTTTCTCCTGGTTCGGTTGAAACACGCCCCATACTCAAAACTCTATCCAGCGGTATCAGACTCACATTCTGACTAGAATCGTGAGTATGACGTAGTCAGGCTAGCTGAAAATACCACGTTTCTACAAATTTGACCTCATTAAACCGTCATACTTGTGTTTATTTGTACTACAGTCATAGTCTAGTTGTTCTGCCTCAACCAGTTGGTGAATTGAGAGGGATAGAGAAAGGACTGAGGGTTGGGCGCTCAGTGCATCCTTAGAGTTTCCTTAGTAGCCTGGGCCTACAGCACCACAACAGAGTGGTGGTTCAGGGTCACTAAACGTAAGCTTTAAAGAAAACCAGTTTTTAAAAGTAGAGAGATTTCCTGCTTCTGTATTTCAAACGGAAGAGGATGGTCTCACTAGAGAGGAGCCTGATAACCGAATGGTCTGCTTCCCATTCTACTGTTAGAAACTCTTGGGAACAAAGTGGGGAAATGTGAAACTATGAAGTCTCTAAGATATAAAAGAGTTTGATTGATGGTTTTATAAGTGATAAGAATTTGAAATTATATTCTGTAACTTTATTCTCATATTGAAAATATTCAAATAACTTTGAGGGCAGCGACAGTTTACATCAGACATGCTGCCAGAGCCGCATTCCTCACAGTCTTCTCCAGCAAACACTGATCTTTTTCAGGAACTGTCTGCTTCCACAGCTGCGTAAAGTCTCTGTGCTTGGTCAGGTCTGCCAGGATGCCGTGTCCCTGGGTCCTGCACAGACATGCTACTTATTTAGCACTCCTGATTGAACACAGAATTTTTCATAGAAGGCACAAACTTTAAGCCACAAATTCTGAGCCATGGGAACCAAATTTGGTGATCACTGACCTGACTTGAGATGCGGCATCCAGCAGCATCTTGCTCACTGCTGTGAGGAACCGCGGGGTGAAGCTCTGCCCTGTTTTTAACACTGCAGCCGCTCCCAGCTTGTGAGTCAGTAGATGGAGCTGTCGAGCTGTGATGACCCTCACTGGTGTACTCAGGTGGCTTGGGGGGGGGGGGGGGAAGGAAAAGAGGAGAGAAACGATTCTTTTGATTTCTGCTGCCTCCACAGTTCGTTTATAGATTTTGAAGGTTCAGGGTAGCTTTACCTCAGTCCTGTATTGAGCAGAACAGTGAGCACTCGGGCCGGGCTGCAGCTGTACACCAGAGCCTCCAGGGACACGTTGAGCTGCTTCTGCACAAAGGTATTAGCAGCTGCATTTGCAGCCCTCAGTAGCAGAGCACGGGCCGTTTTCTCCACTTCATTATCCATCTTTCTCTTCAGGTTAACATAAAGCGAGGTGATGGTGCTTATAGCTGCGCAGGCCACCGAAGAGCGCAGGCTTTTTATCTGGACAATAAGAATGGACATCATTAATCAACGGTCATGCAACTCCTGGCAAAAAAAAACAAAAACTGGGAATCCCCATACTTGCAGGATGTTCAAACAAACAAAGATATGGAATAAAACACTAATATTTGATAACTGAACGTTCTGGCTTTGTATAACATACCTTGAAAAGTTAAGAATTATTTTTTATCCCAAATGAAGGACAAGAAAAAACGAGTCATTGAGCATTCGAGTCAAAGAAAAGAAATGGCTTCACCTCTGGAATTTGCATTTCTAAAACAAACACCTGCACAAGTCTGCAGTTTAAGTTGAGCGACTGCAGAGCTTAAAGAGCTGTTTGCACCTGACTGATCGACAGGAAACATGGCCCCAACAAGAGCTGCCAGTGGGAGCAGGGGGAAGGATTAATTAGTTTCAGATTGTGGCGGAAGATGTCGGTTGTTGTCAGTCAGCTGCGTCCAAAGTTTACTGTACATTGCCATTTTCTACTTTTCTCGGCCCATTATTCTGAAAGGAAGTTGGTGATACTGCTGTCATTTTTTTGGGGGGGGGATGATAATCTTATCTTGCCACAGAGCAAAATAGCGTTCAAACTTTTCTTCAGGGAAAACTTATCACATGGCCAGCAAACGGGCTGGATCTCAGGCTGGTAGGGGAATTTATGGTGGGGATTGGAAAAATAAGGTTTCATCCCCCAAAGCTGAAATGTCAACTGCTATACAAGAAAGTTTGAAATGTAGGATATGAAGAATAGTTTTTTTTTTCCTTTAGAGAAGTCCATGCCTCAAATAATTCAAGCTGTCATCAAATTCGGAGGAGGTACAACATAGTTATGGTTCCATAATTTTTCTTACACCCCCTCTAAAAAAAATGAGAACAATTTTATTTAAAAAATTTGAGGTGTTTTTAAAAAGCCAGAATGTAAAATGTGTTTATTTCTTTTTTCCTTTCACATTTCTGTTGTGGGGAGTTTTTTTCTACAGAATAAAAGAGATCAGTAAACGCGTTCCAAGCGTGGTGATTCTATCATGGAGTTGTACTTCTAACAAGAAAAGGAAAGGCGAACGTCTTCAGTACCTCTTCCATGACAACCAGGCACACTTCGTGTAGTTTGACCATCAGAGTGTCCGGATGGTGCTGCGCCAGCGCCCTCAAATCGCGAAGCCCTTCCACCTTCTTAATCCTATGTTGAGATGACATTGTTAGCAAACTGCTGTACTTTGAAGCTCCACCGGGCATTAAGATGATTACATATAACTTACAATAAAACGGCAAACTACATACAAAGCCTAAAGACAGTTGAATTGCATTCACGTCACGTTCAGACTTACCATTCATCTGAGCCGAGAAGAATGAAACACTGAGACAGACAGGCTGCGGGACTGGTCAGCAGCTGCAGATTCTCGTCGTCTTTGCGGTCTCCTACCGAGAACTTTGAGGTGTTGTTTATCTCTTCGGCCCCGTTGGAAGTCTTTCCAGGGAGCGCAGTTGTTCCAGCAGTTCCTTTCTTTGTAGATGGCGTTGGCTTTGGGGAAGGAGCTCTTCTTAGGGTTGCCTCTGCTGGGTTCCTTTCAGGAGCTGCGGGGGGCGGCGGCAAAGGCGCAGCAGGACTGCGCTTCGGTTGCCTCAATCCTTCCAGGACTGCGTTCAAGTGATGTGTAGCCGCCAGGAGTCGGTATCCACCTCCCACTTCTTTGACTGCACAAGCTAAGGGGCAAATGTTTATCGCTCTCGTTTCTGCAGTTCACATTTAACAATGCACTAAGAAAAGCTCTAAACTAGAGATGATCGAAAATCATTCATTTATCTCAATCAACTGATATTTCACTTTAAAGAAATAATGGTATCATGTTCAGGCTTTTGAGTGGTGGTCCTGTATAGTGGTAGCTTTTAATCTAAGTGTGTGTAAATGAGAAAGGTATTGCATGTTGGTGTTTCTGCTTGTACTTAGTAAAACACATAAAGTAGGTTGATTGAAACTCAGTTGTAGGCTTTAGATTTAGGTACTTTTGCCATTTCAGACTCATGAGTTTATCTACTATAGAACTGACCTGCTCCACCCAAGGTCCTTGCCAATACAGGGAGACGACATGGCCCTCTTTTAGGTTGTGTAGTTGATGTTTTGGGCAGAGGGGGTGGAACTGTACTGAAGGCTGTGGGAAGTAGTGACATCTCATCGGGAGTATAGATGAGTGGGATGGCTCTCAGCTCACTTGGAGTCCGAGTATCCACACGGCTGAGAGTGTCCTCTGAGCGAGGAGAAACTGATATGCTGAAGCTCCAGTCGCTTTCAGAATGTAGCACCTCGGTGTCTGCATCATATATATCAGGGCTGCTCTGTTGAATCAGACTTGTGTGCGTTTCTTCAGTTATCTTTAAGTGTGGAACAAATGAGACGGGTTTGCTCCTCCATTGCCCAACAGTTAATGCCGGCCTGTGCTCAGGGCCAGCTGGGGAATGAGGTATAGGATGGGGGTCATGCTGTGTGGAAAGTCTCAGCCTCTTCAGTACAGCGTTGGTGCGAGCTATTACCGAAGCGTACGTCATCTCTGTTTGACGGATGAGAGCCTCCTTTCGAGCCCCCTGTCGGTCCATGACGCCGCACTGACTGCTGAGACCTCCAGGATGCTCTTGTCCCTGGTGGTTCTGTAAAATCAAGATGTCATGCCGTTTTAAATCCTCAGTCGGCTTTTGACAGAAGCAGACATCTATTCATTGTATACACTATAAAAGAAAAGCCGGTAGACGTGATGTCGTCATCCTGAGCAGTTGACCGTTGCTTAGCTCCCGCTGCTACTGAGCTATATCTTACTATTTACCTCACTTTAAAACAGTTACAACCTTAAAAAGTTTAATTAAGAGCATCCAGATAACATGCCTAACTCTAAAACCTCCAAACCCGCGGCAAACAAGTCTGCCAAACCAGTAGCGAAAGAGACCGTGCCAGCTAGCATGAATGCTACACCACCTGGTGTGGATACAGAAGGTCTCGCTATGGAAATATCAGAATAAGTCGCTAAGAAAATATCTACGATGATGGAGAAGAGGTTTGGAGATCTCTCAGCCACATTGGACAATATTACAACACGACTGGAGTCTAACACAAAACGCATCACCGAAGCTGAGAGTCGTGTATCAGGAGTGGAGGACAACATGTCGGCCATGGAGTCCAGGTTGAAGGGCTTGGAGACCAGAGTGTGCGCCCTGACGGAGAGGAGCATTGATATCGAGGGACGTAGCCGCAGGGACAACATTTTAATTTACAACCTCAATGAAAATTCGGAGGGCCGACAGCCGGTTACGTTCTTTGAGAAATTGCTACCCACACTGCTGAACTTGGAAACCAAGCGGGGCATAATTAAAATTGACCGTGCCCACAGATCCCTCGGCTCGCCAAAGTCCAACCGGCCTCGCGCCGTGATTATCAAGCTGCACAACCCGAGGGATAAGATGAGGATCCTCATGCGAAAATTCGCACCGCGTCCGGTCTGAACGCACCGTTAGTCCAGGTGATATCACAAGCATTGCACAGAAGTGGGAGAGAGATCTTGACACGGAGTATATTGAGGATGACTGGCAAGAGGCCATTAAAGTATTTAAATCCACCTTTACATGTAATAGATTGAGAGACACAATATAAAATATTATACCGTCTACACCAGTGTTTCCCAACCTTTTTTGGCCTGAGTACCCCCTGAGCCTTCTTGTTACACCACGAGTACCCCCTCACACATACAACGCGTGCGATGATTCTCCAAAAGTAGAGCAACACAGTGGTTATTACATGAAAATCATTTTATTTAATATCCTTAACTTGAACATAAAATTCTCAGGCTTTCTCTCTCTTTTTTTTAACCTCAGTTGAATTCAACATAAGAAAAAAAAAAATTTTCTTGAAATATAAATAATTAACCAAAATAGTATAAATACTAAATCAAAATAATCTTCCTTTGTTTAAAAAAAAACAAAAAAACTCCCCATGCGCCGCGTACCCCCTGCAGTACCTCCGCGTACCACTAGGGGTACGCGTACCCCCGGTTGGGAAACACTGGTCTACACCTAACCCCTTACATACTAAATAAGATGGACCATCAGGTTTCACATTTGTGTAACAAATGTTGTAGAGGGATAGGAACATATTACCATTACTTCTGGCAATGTAAATTAATAAAAAGATTTTGGGGTACGATCTCACAGGAACTGAGTGGCATCTTTCAAGCAAAGGTGAGGAGGGACCCTGGCCTCTTCATCCTCGGCCTCCCCTCAAAGGAGGTGACTCTAACCCGTTTAAAGTTCAAACTATGCGACAAACTACTACTATTGGCCAGAAAATGTATTTTACTTAACTGGATCAATGTTAAATCACCTACTGTCTCCTTATGGTATAGGGAAATATTCCGGGTCCTCCCCCTTGAAAGACTTAGTGCAGTTGTGAAGGGTAATGAGAGGTACTTTAATGAAATGTGGGCTCATCTGCTCAACTATCTACCAGACGAATTGACTCAGCTCGTGACGAGGTGCCAGTCTTTCGTACAATGGCCACGCCCACCTGATATAAATCCGTAGGGGTCTTTTCTTACAGTTACATGCTACCATATTTAATTATTTTTAAGTCTGCTTGATGTATCACTGTTTACTCTGTGGGAGGCCGATGTGACTTGGACTACATTAATGAGAGACGTGTATGTATACAGAGCAATATGAGGGTGCCTGTTTGCACTGTGGGAGCAGATGGGAGGCAGGTAACTGGAAGATTTGATTTGGAAGATGGATGGATGGCAATATTTGACCTATTTTACCGTATTTTATCTATTTTTGTTACTGACACAATGGCAAAATGTATATTTTGTGTTTCTGCTGAAAACCAATAAAAAATCTCTGCCAAATGATTTGGCTTTATGATTTGGCAACAGGATATTAAATGTATTTTAGATGATAACGTTTGATGCCCTATATCTTGACCCAGTGAGTAAATTGAAATTTAAGAAAGCCTATTTTTTAAACAAAATGTCCTGATAATTAGTAAATGTAATGATTAGAATTCAGTTGGAATGAATTTGGTATACTTCAGCGTTATTTCGGCTGGTATTTACCTTAAATCTGCTCGACTGCTGATTGTTTCTGTGGCAAATCAGTTGTGGCGTATTCAATTCAAATTCAAAAATACTTTTAATTTCCCTCTGGGATAAATAATGTTGATGTAGCTCAATTAAATCAAGGAGTTATTATAGATGCTGATGGCTGTGGGCAGGAAAGATTTCATGTAGCGGTCCGTTTTGCATCCAAACTGAAGAAGCCTTTGACTGAAGAGACTCTGTTTTCCGATAACAGTCTCATGGAGAGGATGTTCAGGGTTGTCCATAATTCTCTTGATTTTATGCAAAATCCTTCTTTACATTATTGTCTCCAGAGGTTCCACAGTCGTCCCAGAACAGAACCAGCCTTCTTTATCAGGTTGTTGAGTCTTTTTAGGTCCCTGGTTCTGATGCTGCTGCCCCAACAGATGACGCAAGAGGAAATGACGCTCTCAACAACAGACTTGTAGAAGATCTGCAACATCTTGTTGCAAACCTTGAAGGACCTTAGCTTCCTCAAGAAGTACAGTCTGCTCTGTCCTTTCTTGTAGATGGCTTCACTGTTGTGTCTCCAGTCCAGTCTGTTGTCCACATGAACACCAAGGTATTTATATTCCTCAACCACCTCCACTTCTTCTCCCATGATGGAAACAGGGTTTGATCTGACCCTGTTTCTCCTGAAATCTACAATCATCTCCTTTGTTTTGTTAACATTCAAGATGAGATGATTGTTCCCACACCATGCCACAAAGCGGTCCACCAGCTCTCTGTACTCAGCTTCTTGTCCATCTCTGATACACCCGACAACTGCAGAGTCATCTGAATATTTTTGTAGATGACAGGAGTCTGACTTGTACTGGAAGTCTGAAGTGTACAGAGTGAAAAGGAATGGTGAGAGTACAGTCCCCTGTGGTGCTCCTGTGCTGCTGATCACCTGGTTAGACACACAATTCTTCAGTCTGACAAACTGTGGTCTGTTTGTCAGGTAGTCATTAATCCAGGTGATTGTTGAGGCCTCCACCTGAGTCTTCTGGAGTTTCAGACGAAGCAGATCAGGCTGGATTGTGTTAAATGCACTGGAGAAATCAAAGAACATGATCCTCACGTGCTGCCTGCTTTGTCCAGATGACAGTGGGTTTGTTGAAGCAGGTGTATGATAGCGTCTTCAACTCCAACTCCATGGCGATAAGCAAACTGCAGGGGGTCCTGATATGTGCTGGTTTGCTTACACAGGTGGGTCAACAGGAGTCTCTCCAGGACCTTCATGATGTGGGATGTCAGGGCAACAGGTCTGTAGTCATTGATGTCTGAAGGGTGAGTTTTCTTTGGTACCGGAACCAGACAGGATGTCTTCCACAACAGTGGTACCTTCTCTTGGGTCAAGCTAAGGTTGAAAAGGTGTTGCAGAATCCCACAGAGCTGCTCTGCACAGGCCTTCAGGACTCGGGGGGCTGACACCATCTGGACCTGCAGCCTTGTTCCGGTTCAGTCTCTTCAACTGCCTCTTCACCTGACTTCTAGAAACAGAAAAGTGGGAGGGGGAGGCAAAGGGGACAGCAGCATCTCCTGATTGGGTTGAAGACAAACTAGTGGAAGCAGAAGAATCCATGACTGAGGTGGAGGTGGAGATGTTACAGGAAAGCTGTGGGCCAGAGGAGGGTGGGATGTCTCTTTGGCTGGGAAGGTGAGCTTGTTCCTGAACTGAACCTGTTGAAGAATGTGTTCAGTTCATTTGCTCTGTCCAGACTTCCATCCATCCGATCCTCCCTCTGCTTGAGGCCTGTGATCTTCTTCATTCCTGACCACACATCTCTGATATTGTTCCTCTGCAGTTTACTCTCAAGCTTCTTTCTATACACCTCCTTGCTCTCTCTGATCTTGACTTTGAGCTGCTTCTGTATACTCCTCAGTAACTCCCTGTCTCGCTCCCTAAAGGCTCTTTTTTTCTTGTTCAATAGTTCCTTTAGCTCACTGGTGATCCAGGGTTTGCTATTAGGGATCTCACTGTTCTGGTGGGGATGGTGTTGTCCACACAGAAGTTTATATAGTCAGTCACACACTCAGTCATGGCATTAATGTCCTCTCCATGTGGCTTACAAAGAGAAATCCAATCGGTTGCATCAAAACAACCCTGTAAGGCTTCTTCAGCTTCATGTGACCACTTTCTAACAGTCTTTTTTGTGACAGGTAGTCTCTGGACAAGGGGTTTATATGCTGAACAGAGAAAAACAAGGTTGTGATCTGATTTACCCAGGGGCGGTCTTGATTTGGAAATATATGAATCCTTGACATTTGTGGAAAACAAATCCAATGTCTTGTTTTCTCTGGTGGAGCAGCTGACAAACTGTTGAAAAGTTGGCAGTGTAGCAGAGAGTGAGGCATGATTAAAATCACCAGATATTGCCACAAAAGAATTGGGGTGTTGTGTCTGTATCTTAGCAACAACGGAACTGATGACATCACATGCAGTGTCGGCAACAGCTGAGGGTGGAATGTAAACAGCCACCAAAACAACACTGGTGAACTCTCTTGGCAAATAATATGGACGAAAACTTACTGCCAATAGTTCAATGTCAGGAGTGCAGAGACGACTCTTCACAGTAACATGTCCTGGGTGACACCATCTGTTGTTGACAAGCACTGCCAATCCACCCCCTTTCCTTTTCCTGCTACTCTTTAAATCTCGATCTGCTCGTACAGTCAGGAAGCCCGGCAGAGAGACGCTGGAGTCGGGGATATGATCCTGCAGCCATGTCTCAGTAAAACACATAATGCTACATTCCCGATATTCTTGCTGAGTCCTTGTCAAGGCTAGAAGTTCATCCAACTTGTTGGCTAACGATCTTACATTTCCCATGATGATGGATTTGCAGAGATGGTTTGAACTTCTTCTTTCTTTCTCTCCTCTTTGCTCCTGCTCTGCATCCACGACGCCTCCTTTTCAATTCCAGTGGGATTTCTGGCTTCAGTTGTCGAATTATTTCTGCTTTTCCAATGTTAATCAGCTGCTCCCTGTTGTAAACCACCCTGTTGCTATGATTATGCATCATAACAAAAGAGCAAAATATACAAAAGTATTGGGAAAAATCAATCCAGCTGCACAGCATCCAAGGCAGGAAGGAACAGTTGTCCAAAAAATGCAATTTCTTCCAAGAAAAAACAGGAATGAAATTTAGAAAAAATCTCAATGTGATGTACAGAGCTACTCCAACGAGCTGCCACCCTCAGCGGCGCATATTAGAGTATGAACAGCACTTTACAGAATTAAAAAGTTGGTGATACTCACATCGTCTTTATCTGTTGGTTTCCGATTCCTCCAGAATTGACAGTTGCAAATAAAAGCCATGACTTAATTGTGTTAAAAAGCCAAAGTTTGTTTCCCGAGCGAGTCACAGCTGCGTGTTGGTCTTAGCTGACCTGAGGGGAATCTGACAGCTGAAGGTTCCGTACATTGTACACCCAGGTGTTCTCGATGATGTCACAGGAGGCCTGATGGAACAGATGAAAACTCTGGAGCATTCCACAGTTCTATTTGTGCTTCCAAGGAAAGTGGCAAGAAAGAAATTGGTTTATAATTCAAATTTTGGTTGTGCAGTGGTTTTCTGCTGGTTTGGAGCATTCAGGAGTTGAACACAGTGCAGAACTCAAAGACAGACATCAGCAGGGATCTTAGAGAGGCAGTTGTTGCTGCTGCCCATCTATCTGAATAGGGTATAGGGCAATATCTGAACTTGTCCATTTTGGCTGGAACTGGCGGTTTTCGCTGTCCAGTTTTCTTTTTGGGGAAAATTTCGAGCATGCCATTGCTCCGGTCGGTAAACGTGTTGCTGCTGCTGAGCGAGTGACTACTATCTTCGAGTTTACGAGGGCTCTGCTGCTAGAGCCTATCTGTTTATCGTTACCATGGAGGCAATCCCCAGCCTCGTCTTGAGATCGCGGTGCGCGATTTCAAAATAAGAGCGGACAGCGCGATTGAAGAAAAAAAAAAAATTCAAAACAGCTCGTGGGCCAGAAATAGATGCCCAATGGGCCTAAAAAGGCCCACGGGCCGCCATTTGAGTATGGCTGATTTAGACTGTGCTAAATGTCAGATATACCTCTTAGTGCAATGCAGCATAACTATGAAATTACCAAAACGTTAACATCATAACTTGTGTTTATCGCGGTTTTATTGCCAGTTATTTGCCGGTAACATGTGTATCACCATTTTATATTTCACACTTTTTAAACAATGATGAAATGTGTTTGCAAATACAAATGATTAACATTGAAAGTCATGTTAAGTTTTTGTTCTTGACTTTATTGATAGACATGCCTTCTCTCTCGGGAGTGTCGGACATGGACTATCCTCTTCAGGGACCCGGTTTGCTCAGTGTACCAAACCTCCCGGAGCTCAGCTCTGTCCGGCGAGTCCCTCTGCCTCCTGAGCTGGTGGAACAATTCAGCCGTATCCTTTCAGTCTTTCAGGAAATACTAATCCAGAGTTTTCAGATGGACCCAGAAGTTTCCATTAGACACAGTGGAAAGAATGTTTGGTTCGCTTCTCCTGCTTTTGTCGGCCAGGAAATCTGAGTTTCTGCTTAACCTCGTTAAAGATATGCAGTTTAACTGCATGATGGGAGTGTTTCCAGAGATCTCTCGGGCCTGGCTCACAATCGACAATGACATCTTCATGTGGAATTACGAAGATGGGTGTGTAACTGAAGATTATGTGTTGCTGAATAACAATTTGCACCTGAAGCCAATGTCAACACAGCTGTTTCTCCTTGTTTGATATATTCCTTGCAGAGGAGATGTGGCCTACTTTGATGGCCTGATCGAAACTATTTTGGCAGTCGGTCTTGTTAAGCCAAAACAAGGTATGGCCCTAACGCTCCTTTTGCATTTTATTTTTGTCTTTTGGCTTTTGTTAAAGAATGCATACGTGTGGATTTGGTCTTTTCAGGGATCCTACAGCCACACATTCACTACCTTTTAGTGCTGGCCACTTCTGTGGATGTAGTCATCCTCGGGCTCAGTTTCCCCAAGAGCCAAGCAGGTGAGTCTTTCCTCAATAACCTTCGTCATTTTTAGTTGTTTTAGAATCATTTTGTTGATACCAGTTGATTAAAACAAAAATATTTTTCACATGATCAGTTTTACCTATTTGTGTGAGTTCTGCTTTAAAGCATTAGGAAACAACCACAAACTAAATTCATCCACTTACTTGGTCAAACATGCAAGTTAAATGGCTGATAAAAGCTATGCAAACACTCATGATAATAACTGACCACGGCACATTCTCTCCTTTATGAAATCCACACTGTTTGAACGAAACATGATGCGACTTGTATGAATATCAAAGATGGGTGTCGAGAGAATTCTGTCAGTTTAAAGTGTCTCTTTTGGTGCGTCTCTTTTCTTAGGTTTGAACGACAGCATGTCTGGTGGGATGCAGCTGCTGCCAGACCCCCTGTTTGCGATCCCCACAGACAACACCTACATCCTGTCTATCACCTCCACTGACCTGGGACGCATCTTCATGGCAGGAAAAGATGGCTGCCTCTATGAGATCGCTTACCAGGCTGAGGCAGGCTGGCTCAGCCAGCGGTGCAGAAAAATCAACCACTCAAAAAGCTCTCTGTCCTTCCTTGTTCCGTCTGTGCTCCAGTTCTCTTTCTCTGAAGATGGTGAGCACAGGGTTCATGTTTTCATGTGGAGTGAAATGTGTTACCCGTCTGATTAAACTGCCCCCTGAACTTTGTGTTTCCTCTGTGCTCCACAGATCCCATTGTTCAAATTGCCATTGATAATTCTCGCAACATTCTCTACACACGCTCTGAGAAAGGCGTCCTACAGGTGGGACATCTTATAGGTGTCATGTGGCGTAGTAGTTTTCTGATCAGCAAGAAAACGTATGCATTTGACTGTCAGTGAGCTGAAATATTTAAGTATTTATATTTGAGCATGAATGTGTTTTTCAGGTGTACGACCTGGGTGCTGATGGTCACGGAATGAGCCGTGTGGCAACAATGTCACTGAGTTCCATAGTTGCGGCTGCTGGAAACATTGCCAGGTATGTCACAGTTTTTCTTTCCCATGTGTGATTAACTCCCCGCACTTGAAAGTGAGATTTTTGTCCCATTTTAAAACTCTGTTTTCAGGACAATCGATCGTTCCGTCTTCAAACCGATTGTCCAGATCTCTGTGATCGACAGAGCCGAGTCGTCCGATTGCCACCTGCTCGCTGTCACTCATGCAGGTGAGTGTTGACAAGTTTTAGAATGATGCGTGTGTTTGATGAAGATTTTGCATTTACATACATCATGGATTCTCTGCCTTTGCAGGCGTGCGTCTGTACTTCAGCACCACACCCTTTGCCCTTCAGCACCAGAAACACCTTGCAGTTCGGCCTAGCCTGCTAGCTTTGGTCCATGTCCGTTTGCCACCAGGGTTTTCTGCCTCTTCCACCCTGCAGAAACCATCAAAGGTCCATAAGGCTCTACATAGCAAAGGTAAAATGGCCAAATGGGAGTCAGTGCTACTTTGTCTGTTTTTCTTTGTGTTGTGTGCAGCGCCCTGATCTGTACTGTGACAGTCGATAGGAACCCTTCTTGTAACACATTTTTGATTCTAATAGGTGTTCTCCTCATGGCTGCCTCTGAGACAGAAGACAATGACATCCTGTGGTGTATTAATCACGACTCATTTCCCTTCAAGAAACCCTTGATGGAAACACAGGTTTGTACATATGAAGCAAAATGTCACTCTGAATTGCTCTTTTTTTTTATACATCTTGTAGATGCATGCTTTTTGGCCATAGATGAACTATAAGCCCCTAAATGTATAGCAAGGAGATACGACTCTCATTTCTGTGCCTTGCATTGCAGATGATGTCTAATGTCGATGGACATTCTTGGGCTCTTTGTGCTATTACTGAAGAGAGGCCTCCCAAGATTTTCACTCCTCTCAACAGGGAGCTAATCCCCATCACCGACACACCGATGGTTGTCCAGCAGCACAATATCCCTCCACAGAAGTTTGTCCTTCTCTCTGCAAAGGTTAAAAGCGCTGTCGCCGCCCATCACATTAAATATGTAGAGCCTAGTGTTTTTTATTGTATGGCAAAACCCTCTTTGTTGTCCTATAGGGGAGTTACATCTTCCAAAAACTGAGGCCAGTTGACCAGCTTCGTCACCTCCTGGTGAGCTGCGCTGGAGGAGAAAGTGAAGAGATCGAACGCTTCTTCAAGTTGCACAGGGTACAAGACAGTCTCTTCACAATGGATTAACTTAGGTGTGTTTCTTATATGGAATTTCCAACAAAGATGTCACTGTGTTCTGTTCAGGAGGAGCAGGCCTGTGCCACAGCACTGATCCTGGCTTGTTCCAGTGCTGCTTCCGACCGAGAGGTTTCACAATGGGCCACGAGAGCATTCTTCAGGTCAGACGATGGTGTCGACAGTTACATACTTACGCTTGGTCACACTGTACACAAGCTAAATGCTCTTCTTTTTGTGTGTGTGTGTGTGTTTAGATATGGAGGAGAAGCACAGATGAGATTTCCTGCAGCGATGGCAACTCCCAGCACAGTTGGACCCGTGATGAGCTCTCCAGCACCAGGTAAGTAGCATCCACCAGGCCCATTGGATTTGTTTATGATGATTTTTGTGACACAGTGTAAGCTCTCATACACACAAGCAGTGTCTGCAGGAGTAAAAATGTCAGAAAAAAACATGTGAATGTCTCACATTTGATAGTAAGAGCAAACAGTTGATGTTTTTTCATTGTCTTCCACAGGTGTTATACCCCCTGCACTGGCCACACCATTTGCACCGATGCATTCTGGATCTGGCCCCATCACACCCATGTCAGTTGGTCCAGAGGTGATTTTCTCAGGAAAGCACAACGGCATCTGTGTCTACTTTGCACGCATTCTCGGGTAATTAATGACATTTTTCTGGGTCAGACGTTAAATATTTTGACACCACTTTAGTCAGAGCTCTGGATTCTGACGTTTGATGAGGAGGTTCTTTAACTCTGTCTCCCTCTCTTATTCACCGCTCATGCAACAGAAATATTTGGGATGGGAGCCTTGCAGTTGAGAAAACAATGAGCAAAGGAACCCAGACCGTTAGTATTGTAAGTATAATTCCAAAACAATGATAATTACTCATAAATACTGAGTTTTTTTTAGTCATGTTACTGATGAGAGCTTAACATTTTTGCTCGTCTGTTGTTCCCACAGTTGGAAAGCAGTGTCGGTTCATTTGAGCTGGAGTCCGTCCTTCTAGAGCTCGGTGGTTTGCAGGAGTTTCTTGATAAAAACTCTCAGCTCAGTCCTTCCTCTCTTGCTGCAAGGTAAGAGCTCCTCCTCTGCTTGCTTTTTCTTGCATTCAGTTGGTCGGTATCTCCAGATCAGATCTTCACGGTTGACAGATTAAAGGAGTACAGCAAATCAACTTGGCAAAAAATCCCTAGTGTAACATCAGTGGTAATTTTCTTTCATGCATCTGGACTTTAATTTAGGACAGAATCTATATTTTAGACAAAGACTTTTATAAAAAAAAAAAACGTATGACCGATTATGTGGCTGATGTGAAGACTAACTGGACTATTACTTTAACTATCTCTGATCCAACAAGAAATGGATCGCTGTAAAAGCTACTTGAACAGAGCCTTTTTTCTTCCTGTCCCTTGTGTTCTGCTCCCCATTAGCTTCACCTCCCCAGCCAACGTGCCGCAAAGGCTGCTGGGATTTATGCGTCCTGATGGCGCCAGTTCACAGCAGGTTCAGCAGGAACTCCAGAGGAAATATCACAGTGAGTTGCAAGTTCAGGTTTGAACATTTTTCTCAGTATTTTCTAAAGATTGATTCATTTTTAGAACGTAATAAATTGAGCTTGTTTTTTTTTGTTGTTTTTTTTTACTAACAAAAGAGGACTTTTTGATTTCCTAAATGCTCAAGACTTTCCACTGAACACTGATGCCTTTTATTAATTAGAATTTCTGATATTCAAACCTATTTTTGTCTCCATCTCTACCCAGCCAAGGCTCAGGTTTATGAGAAAGTGTCCCTGCAGGGTATCCAGCAGTTAGTGCATCGCTCTTATCAGACTCTGGCTCTCTGGAAGCTCCTCTGTGATCAGTTCAGCCTCATTATGTCTGAGCTGCCAAAGGTACTCGTGGGCACAAATACTTTGGCATTGCGAACAGATGCTCATGCAGTATGTCTGCAGTAATCCTGTTTTTAACCAAAAACCAGCTGCTCTATGCATGTTCACCTCCTATTTTACTTCTTTTTTTTTTTTTTTTTTTTTTTTTTTTTGTAGGAGTTTCAAGAGCAGATGAAGGGGGCAACTTTTAAGGATGTAGTGATCCGGGGCAGGGAATTATCTGGAGCTCTCGTCACAGGGCTCATGAATGTCTACATCAAAGATAATGCCTCTGTGGATGCCATCAGTAATCATCTGCGTGACCTTTGCCCCCTGCTGTACAGTAGCGATGACAGTGTTTGCTCCAAGGTACACACGTCCATCTCATTTTTCATCAACATGTGTGTTACGTGTAGTTAGATTGATCACAGCTTCAGCTGTCTCACATTTCTATTTTTATTGACATCCCTGTGTCTTCCAATCATGAATAATTAGGACACATACTAAGATGTTATTGATCTACCCACATTGATTTGCTTTGGTCCCACTCTCAGGCTAATGAGTTGCTGCAGAGCTCCAAGCAGATCCAGAACAAAGCAGACAAAGAGAGGACATTGAGAGAGTCTCTCCGGCTCTACCAGCAGATCAGCCAGCACACAGACCTGCCACTCGTTTGCTGTCAGTACAGGCAAGGTAGGAACATGCAAGACGCTGCCTCCGTTTGTATTTTCGGTGCTTTTTGTGTGCTAATGCTGTTCGTCTTCTCAGTGCGTTTCTATGAGGGCGTCCTTGAGTTGTGCCTCACAGCAGCAGACAAAAAGGATCCACAGAGACTGGGACCCCACTTCTACAAGAATGGAGAGCCAGAGGAGGACAGAGTGGGACAGCAGGCCTTCCAGGAAAGGTAAGCACAACAAGAAGTAGCAAACAGAGCATCTGCATCAGGGATAGCTATAAATGGCCGCATGACTATCCTTTCCTCTTATTTATTTATTTATTTATTTTTTTTTTTCCCAGACTGTCATGTTACAAGTGCATCACAGACACCATGCAGGAGCTAGTGAACCAGAGCAAAGCAGCCCCGCAGTCCCCCAGTGTCCCTAAGCAGCCTGGACCACCTGTCATGACCTCTGACCCGAACATGCTCAGCAACGAAGAGGCTACGGCTCATGTGAGTTAAAAAGAGGCGTTTGAGGATCATTTCTTTAGACTACCACGTGCGTGATCTGCATTTCCAATGAAAATCTGTCATTTCCCTGTAGTTTGAGCAGATGCTTGGCCTGGCCCAGAGGTCTCAGGACGAGCTGTTTCACATTGCCCTGTACAACTGGCTGATTCAGGCCGACCTGACGGACAAGCTGCTGGAGGTATTGTGACCGTGCATGGGAATTTTTTTTCTTCTCTTCAGACCGAAATTTAATGCAATGTAAAGGTTTTATTTTTGAAGTAAAGCCAATTGTATGAAAATCCGCATTGTGCTTTCATCACCTCGGAAGGAGTTATTTATGTCCACAAACGCTTTATCGCCACCATGTTGCACTGCCATGTTCCTACAGTAGCCCTGAAGTGATTTAAAAAAACAAAAAACAAACAAAAAAAGGTTTTTCAAAGGGCTTTGCTTGTATTTTTATTGTCTGCATTATGTGATGAGTGTATGTCTCTAAATCGTACACACTGGTCACGTGAGAGCTGCGGTGTCCCCAAACATGGGAATATACATGAGGTTCTCATGAATTAGATTAGAAGTGAAAAATAGGAGTAAAATACATGGTTTACTGCACATGTGTGTCACTCTAACTGTTGGTATGATTACATGCCATCTGTCTGACTGCTGGCCTTTCTTCGGTTTGTCAATTACCAGGTCAACTCTCCATATTTGGAAGAACATCTGATGCATATGATCAAACAGGACCAGAGTAAGGTTCATAATATGGACCTCCTGTGGCGCTACTACGAGAAGAATCGGAACTTTGGCAAAGCGGCTCACGTGCTGGCCCGCCTTGCTGACATGCACAGGTTTGAATACAACAGCAGGATAGTTGGAATTGCTCAGTGCTCCAACATCGACTCAACAAATACTGTGTAAATACTTAAAGTTTTTTGACCTGATTTGAAACCAGTATCTTGTTTTTTTGCCTGCAGCACTGAGATCTCACTCAAGCAGCGTTTGGAGTACATTGCCCGAGCTATCCTGTCTGCAAAGAGTTCCTCCTGCATCTCCGCTCAGGCATCTGACGGAGAATTTCTTCACGAGCTGGAAGAAAAGATGGAGGTACTTCGGTGCCAGTGATGACTAAGAGAAATCTTGCCATGAATTAAAGTAGCCTCTCTGTGTCTGACTGTGCTCCCACCCCTCTTTCAGCTTGTGCGTATCCAAGTGCAGATCCAGGAAACCCTGATCAGACAGTACTCCCATCATCCCTCAGTGAAAAATGTCATCTCGCAGCTGGACTCTGAACTCATGGACATAACAAAGGTAACCTGCAACATCAAACCAACGATGGGTTAAATGTTTTAAGTTTTTATTGCGAAAAGAAATGTTTCTAGATGTCTTTTTTCTTTCTTTTTTTAAAAATTCTTTTTTGTTTGCTGTGCAGCTCTACGGAGAGTTTGCTGACCATTTCAAATTGTCTGAGTGCAAGCTGGCCATCATTCACTGCGCAGGACACTCAGACCCAATCCTGGTGCACTCATTGTGGCAGGAAATTTTAGAGAAAGGTGAGGGAAAACATCAGTATCCTGCCAAAAACATTTGGCAAATTGTCCAAAGTTCTTCCCTCTGCTTTCTTGTGCATTACACGTCACCTGCAAACGTTTTGTGTTGCAGAGCTGGGAGACGGCGTGGCCATGAGTCCAGCAGACAGGATGAGGTCCCTCAACCTGAAGCTGGTGTCACTCGGGAAGATATACGCTGGAACACCACGATATTTCCCTCTGGGTAGGCTTTAATTATAGTCGGTTTAAGTCTTGTTAGAATTTTCGTACTTGATGCTGACAGTTTTGTGAACAGTGTTTAGAATTGGACTTCCCTCTTGCATCAGCCAGCATGTCTCTGGGCTGCAGGTCTGTTTGGTTATGCTGGTGCTCCTAATTACCTTCCTTTTACAACCGGCATGTTTAAACTTGTCATGTTTGTTGAGACATTTGTTCCTTTTACTTGCATCATTGGAACTTGCATGTTTGCGCATAATCGGTTATATTTCTAAGAGAAGAGGTTGAGGAGGATGCAGAAGTAACGCAGATCTGTCCTGTGATTGTAGAGTTCCTGGTGAAGTTCCTGGAGCAGGAAGTTTGTCGACTGAACTGGGATGTGGGATTTGTCACATGCACTATGCAGGAGATTGGAGTACAGATGCCACGCCTCCTGGAGGTTTACGATCAGCTCTTCAAAACTCGGGTACATGCTTCACTTTTTGGTGTTATAAATTTCAGTGAGGAATAAATTGTTTGACTTCATAACCTGCCCGGCCTTTTTCAGGATCCCTGCTGGCAGCGGCTGAGGAAACCTCTCCATTTGGTGGAGTGTATCCACGTCCTTCTCTCGGGATATGTCAATGACCCCAGCAGAGTACCAACCTATGACAGGTAATTACTGTAAATTCAGCTGCTGGCCTGTAGATTTAACATTTACACAAATGAAAAGTCTTTTGATATCTGCCACGAAAGCAGCAAAATGATTCCATGTGAAGTTCTGCTCTTAAGTTGATTCACATCACATCAATCTCATACACATAGATGTGGAAGTTACTGGATGAAAACTAAATTAATTGAAACCAGTAAGCCAAGAGCAAAATGTTTAGTTTCAGACTTGACACCTTGCAGTTGAGCCAGTTTTCCATGTTTCCATCTTTTTCAGGCGCAGATTCACTAACGTGTGCCTTGACAACATCTGTGGATACCTTGTGGAACTGCAGTCTCTGAGTCCAAACTCGGCTCTTCAACAAACAATCGGAAACTTCAAGTCACTACAGTCAAAACTGGAGAAACTCCACTGACATTGTTGGTGTTCTCATAGCATCACGACGAGCGCCAGGTCACCTCTGGCTCTCGCGTTTTTGGCTTTATGTAAACATCTGATTAAAAGTGTGAAGAGCAGCGAGCACAATTCGATTCGGTTTGTATTTAGTAGTAGAGTTTGCCTCTTTCTGTCTTCGGTTTGTGTTGCAGTCTGTGAGGGGAGCAGATAACGATGACATCTTCTGGTAAAAAATGTGGAAGACAGAAGAGAAAAGTTTTATAAGTTATTTGATAGGTTTTGTTAGGTGAACGTTATGAACTTCCAGAGCTCACATGTGGAGGCTGATTGAGGATACTTCATGATGACTGAAAATAAACCTAACTTTGACCTATTCACCACACCGGATTTAGATTTTCTTTCTTTTTCTTTTTTTTTTTTTTTCTTTTTTTTTTACTATTGTCTCTAAACATTGAAGTATTGCATGTTGTAATTATGTACAGAACTCGGCCATAATATCATCTTCTCTGCCAAAGCTCATCTCGCACACTTGTATGCATTATTTACAATGAGCATATTGTCTTCTTGGATAGGAAAACAGTGCCATTATGTATGAGAGCTTTTGCGACCTTTATGAACGCAGAACAATTTTTTACCAAAATCTGGCCTACATTTGGGGAAAACATTAAAACGTTTTTACAAAGAAATAAAACTCGCCTTGGCTTTTGTTATTTTAATTTTTGGATGAATGTCTTGAAATTACACTGAGTTGTACGACTGATGTTCATGCTCGCGGTGCAGCCTTGTGTGAAAACTTTACGAGTAATTGTCAGGAGAAAGGAGCATCAAATTGCTGTTGATGATGTGACGCTTTATGCAATTATCTTTAATCTAAAACAGCACTCTGGGCCCCTTACCCTCACGGGTAACAAGGCACTAATTGCAGAAGGTCTCCAATTAAATGTATGCTGTAGTACATAATTATGTTTAATTTTTAATCCCGTTGGAAAAATTTATTTTTTATTTTTCCAGTGATGAAGGGAATCAATATGCTTACTCAACTCTTAAGTTAGGGGATCATTGCATCATTTTCCAGGTTCAACATCTATGAAAACGGGCGTGAGCAGTGATTCCCCTTTTTTTCCAAGTCAAGCTGATTTACATCTTCAGTTTCATCGGGACATTTTTAATTATTACGCAACATCATCCTCTTACTCGGCATCCTGTTTTAACAGCAATATATCAGAAGCAGCAAAAGCTTTTAGTGTTTGGAATCAACCAACTTGTGCAGCAAATCCATTTTTACATTTGTGTTCTTTACAAATCTCATTATTGTCGATATCTACATGGCTAGAAAGCAAAAAACTACACAAACGGCTAATGAATAAAATTATTTTTAAAGGCACCGTATGCTGGACAGTACTGTGAAAAAGTGAAGCATACCCTCATTTCTGTATGTATTGCAAGTGATTCATTGAATATAAATTGAAATATTGTATACAAGACAAAAACTGAACCCCCTTAGACAAGCTTTGTAGTCATTTCTTTAAGTATTCTACAGGAATAATTCTCCAGGTTTCATTAAGGACATTTCAAAGTTCTTTGGATGTTGGCTGCCTTTTGTTTAGTTCTCTGTCAAGATGATCCGGCACAGCTTTGGTAATGTTGAGGTCTGGGCTCTGGGGAGGATTCATCACTCCGTAAGACCTGTTGTCACTGATTTTCAGTCCACTTCTAATATCATTTGGCAAACGTCAGTATTTTCTATCTGTTAACTTCCTTAAGAATGTCTTCTTGACAGCCACCCATCCAAGGAGACCGTTTCTGATGAGGCTTCAGTGAACAGTGGATGGATCAACTGATGGTCCAGAGGCATCCATCATGTCCCGTGTCAGGTCTTTGTTGTTGTTTTTTTTTTCTTATTTTTTGAAAGACATCACTTTTAAATACTGTAAATCAGATGTAGATTTTTTTTTGTTTGTTTGTTTTTTTTCAGGCCTGATACTGTGCACCTTGCTGACATATACCAAGTTTCAGCTAATAGGTCTTTGGGAAATCATTGTTGGAGCCTAAAACATCCCTCAAACTGTGCTATCTTTGGCTTTTTATAATCTATTTATTTAAGCATATATGTATTTTTTCATTTATGCAGATTCAACGAAAGAAATGGGAATAAATGATGTGTTTTTGCAACATACAGCTAACAACAAAGTGCCTAAAGATACAATTTCAGATTGGTTCTTTGCTCAGTTGTGTTGACACGACGCTGGTTCATCCCTTCAGTTAAGTGCCTTTTTATGCTTGAATGATTCTGAAGAAAAAATGTGAAAGACCTTTTTAGAAAGCCTGGAGAACTGCTGCCTAAGATCACTTTAGAAGACTCGAAGAAAGTCGGCACCCTTGTAAGCAAAACATGAATGAATTGGGGGTGCTCAAGACTTTTGCACAATACAGCAATTACATTTATTTTTTTGTTCATTGTAGGTTCTCTCATAGAAAAAAAAGCCCAGTAGAATTAACATCTGAAGAATAACAATGCCACCTGATAAGCTTCAGCACAACATTTAAATGATTTAAAGACAGTGCCTCAAAAATGAGCCGAAAGTATGTGCTGTTGATCAAGAGATAAACTTTTACACGAAGTCAGGTTCTAGGAATCTATTACAGCAGAAATATCGCAATAATTAGAAGGCACTGAATGCTGTAGAGCAGCTCAGTGAAAGGTACAGCAGGGAGAGGGAGACACGTTGAGACAAACACTGGAATCTTTAGGACCAGTCAAATGCTTCATAAGTGGAACAGTGAAATGAGAACTAGAGCCAAACCTTAACCTCCTAACTTTACACGTTTGTATTTCTATCTTCTACACGAGCAAGAAAGTTTCTTCACTCCGTGCAGGAATATGTAGGGGATGATGCAGGTGTAGGAGGCTGCAATATAGCTGGCCACCTCCACCACAAGTGATGAAGTCTGGATGTTGCTGGTGATGCGCAAGAGCAAATGAGTGAGCCAGCAGACCAGGACCACACTGGCTACAGCCACCACACTCTTTGCTGCCCGCTCCTGAGTGCTTGAGTTGGAGCTGGCCTTTGATGGCATCGGCATGGGCTTTGAAGTATTTGATTGAGCCCCGAGTCTGGAGTCTGTGTCTGTTTCTGTGTTTAGGGAAGAGGTGTGTGGACTGTCACCTGCCAGCGCTTCATTCAGATGGGAAGAAGTAGGCTCACCTGCATAAACGTGGATTGCAGGTGTAGAATCTTTGAGGTCTTTGGAGGTGCTTGAACTAGAAACTGTGCAGACTGATCTGTCGTTGCTTTTATTCTCAGGATTTTTGGTCTCTTCCTTAGCCATGACTTTGCTTGGATTAGAGCAATGGCTCCCTATGCGCCTTCGGTTCTGGAGCAAAGTAAAAACAATCTGGGCACTTGCGAATACGATACCCGCAACAGGAAAAGCATTGGCCACGGTTAGATAAACGATCTCATAGGTTTGCCTGGAAAGTGCATCAGGGAAGACATCTATGCAGTCCTCATGGCCCTCATCCGCCCCCTCCACTGACACAAAGAAGAAGTGTGGGATGCTGAATACCAAAGCCACTGTCCAGCTCGCAGCCAGCAGGCAGCCCACAAGGCGCAGGCTGTCCAGCCGCACTGGTGCACCTCCTCGTTTTAGGGAGCCCACCAGCTTCTGGTGCCAATAAGCACAGATGAAGAGTGTTGTGAAGATGCTGCTGGTTTCAGAGAGATCCGCACAAAAGCGAAATATGCCACAGAAGGTTTCACCCAGGAACCATCGTCCAGCAAAATCTGCCATGGTGTCAGGCAGGTCCACCAGGTAGTTGGTGATGAGGTTGGAGATGGCCAAGTTGATGAAAAGGACCTCGTTAGTACGGATGCCAGATTTCTGCCTGGGTAAAGAGACTATAGCCAGCCAGTTGTTTCCTATGATTCCTGCTAGAAACATGAGCGATCTGATGATGGATTCAATCAACTCCTCTGCCTCCATTGTTTCACAGTCAAGCCGCAATGTCTAAAGGATGCTTTGGTCTTTTGACTTTTATAGGGAAGAAGCCCTGCCCAATCATCCAAAAAACTTTCCAAGTTGTTTTCCCACGTGGAAACCTCATCATGACGTTCCACTAAGAGAGTGCTGCATTTTCTCAGGACTGGCACTCCCAGGCAGTTTCTGACATCACAGGGAGCTGTGTCTATGGTTGTTTTTGTCTCTTATTGGTCACCTTGAATCTTATTAAGTTATTTCACATCTATTTGTGATCTTTAGTGGCCTCCTTTGGATGATTTGCCATTTTTGCATCATATTTTGTGTCTCATTTTGGTTAATTTGTGGGCTCTCTTGGGGACTCTGGCTGTATATACTATATACACATACATACATATGTGTGTATGTGTGCACTTGATTACTTACTTCAAGATGGTTTTAGTTTTATTTTATTTTTTGCATTTGATTTCAGAAATATATTTGTTTCAATATGCAAATTATGTACCATCTCATTAAGCTGTAACCTAGAATAAGCATCTGAACGTGGCCTACATTTTTCTTTCCAGGTTGCAATAGGGCTATAATAATGTTATTATGGGCACGGGTGGCCATAAATTACCATAAATGACATATTTGGAAGCAGGCACAACAGTATATATCAATAAGGCCACCATTTAATCCCAACTGTACAACAAAAAGTAGGCTAACGTGTTGATCAGGTTGCAGGAGGAGGTCTGAGTCAGAGTAGTGTAGTAGTGCCTCACGTCATTCATGAGTAGAGGCACCACCTTTGGGACAGACCAGACTCGGCATCTGTGCGCTGCAGCCTGCCGGGGACGGTATGCGGGACTGATCGGCGGCGCTGCGGAGCTTTTTTTTTTTTGTCTTCCTTCCTCTCTTTTGACTATGCTTTTATCTGCTCTGCGATCTGCAGTTCATGAGGGGCTTCGTCCGACGTAGACGCCGACATTTGCTGTCGTTCTCGGTTGGTATGAGACACTGATGAATGCGGAGCGGACAGGATGCCCGCCAGCGGCGTCGACTCGCTGAAACCCAGCGCCTTCATCCCTGTGTGCACGGCAGCCTGCCTCCTGGTCGGCTCTACCTCCCTGTTCTTCGTCTTCACGTAAGTTTGTCCATGCCTTGAAAAAGTGTTGACATGCAATGTTGGCTATTCGCCTGTCTATCCATTCGTAACATCCTTGAGTATTCATTCATTCGCAGCTGAGCGTTGAGACAACAAAATGTAAAAAAAACAAAAAAAAAAACAGATACTCTTTCTGGCATCCCTGCACATTTTTAAATCCAGAAGCTGCTATATAATTAAAGAACAGACTAAAAATTCATTGCAATACGCACGTATTTGGGGTGAATCTCCAAATTTGATCTGAAAAAGTTGCTCACAGCCATAAAAGCTGTTAACAGGAGCATTTTTTTGCCCTTTTCCACTGACTTCACTCTGCTGGCAGACCCTTCAGCAGTGGCTAACATCTGACCTGGTTGGCTTGCAGTTTGGGCTTGTCTGGGTGGCTGCCCAATGCACCCCAAGGAGTAAGCACAGTTTAGGGGTTAATCCACCCAGTATCAACATGTATGAGTGTGCCATGAGGGGAAATATATGTGTCAGAACTTCAGCTGGAGGAAATCAAATACACCGGCCTGCAAAAGCTCCATTGTGTTTGTGAAAGAGAAGTGAATTCAACCATTCTTGTTTTGACCAGTTTGTGAGGTTAAAAAGACTCCACTCAAGTCAAAGTTGGCATGCAAGAAAAGAATATAATATCCCTTAATGCCCAGAGAATCCAATTTAGGTGATGACTTTAGGTTTGTCTGACATGCAGCATTTTAAGCCTTTTATGTACATGAATAACACTGTTGACCGACTGACTGACAGCTCCCACCTCATCATTTTTCTATGCTAGTGTACTGATCCTCGACCTCTGCAGCTGTATCTGTCCTAGTTTCTCCTGTATTCTCCAGCCGTTCAGTGTTTCCATCGGAATCTGACACCAGATTGAGGGGATGTGGATTAAGATCCTCAGGCTGATGCTGTGTGATCCCCCATCTGGAAAGATGAACTCTGTAATATTTGAGTTTATTATCAGCTGTTTGTAGGCATAGGACATTTATGCTATACAAGTTTACACTTGCTTTATTTTATTAGGTATCTCTAAAAATAAAATCATTAGTATTCAGATTAAAACTACATTTGGGTTTCAAATGAGCTCTTTCCATGTGAGAATACAAAAGTGTGTCACAGTGACAAGCTTATGGGTGCCTTAAAGCTGCAGGCCGGAGACTTTTGGGAGACTTTGAGGAAATAGAGACAGACACATATGCCAGATAATGATGAGAATCTCCCCAGATGAACTCCATCTGTACTGGGAGGGGAAAAAAAAACACCCTGCTGACGTGAGAGATTGAAAAGCAACTACTTAATTGGGACTGCAGTGCCAAACCAGCAAAACCAGGACACCTCAATGATTGAATGAACAAGAGATGATTCTACTCCTCCTGGGACGAGGTTTGCATTTGAGCTAAAATGACTTTGGGACATGACTTTTTTTCTCTTCTTCTTCTTATTAATACAGCCCTGCAGAACAGAGATTAAATGTCCCGATCCGTCAGTGTGTTGCAGTGTATCCTGGTGGCTGTATATTGATCTTTAGATACAACACACTATGACTGATATCTACAGTTTCGCTTTCTTTAATACCTTCCTTTCAATTTGCACTCTACTAACTCTGTGCTTTGCTCTCACAATGGTAGTTATATGAGCCTTTAACAGGAATATTTACTTTCAGGAATGACTTGGTAGAAACATTCACCAAATTCAAGTTAATAAGACCTAATTTTCTGTTAAAAAAAAAACAAACAAGTTGTTTGATTTATGTATCTATTTGTCAAAAGCCCGAGCTGGAACTACATCCTATCCATGACACGATGAACTGGAGCCATGCTCTTTGCAGTCTCACCTTTGCAACACAGAGTAAGAGGGCTACTCTTTGTCTGCTGCCATGTCATCTTCAAGGCTTTTACCAGTGTTGCTGTGAATCATGGACATATATACTGTTGTCACGCCAAACATGCCAATCGAACCCTGCATCCTCGCAGTACTTAGAGCACTTTCCTGCACAGCACTATGTGAATATTCATGGCAGTCACGCATTATATTTTAATCCCTTACAGTAGAAACAAAACCCCCCAAAACCTGCAGGGATGTTACATATATAAAGCCATCGTTCCTTTCTTCTGGTAATATTCATATAATTATCAGTGTCAGCAGTTTTATGTGCGCATTAGTAGCGAGAGCATGAAAGCTTTTAAGTCTGTTTGTGCCGCAGGTGTGGGAGTCAGAGAGCAGCCTTCAGTTTCGTGGGGGCTCTTTTGTCTTCCTTTGCCCGATAAAATTCATCAGTTAGTGGTTTCCTGCTTTTGTTGCTCTGACCATGAACTTGTGTTTGGGGAGCCATTAAGGTGTGGTGCATATTTTGAACTCCATGGCAGGACACAGACATGTAAAAGAGGAAAATTCCCCCTCGTTGATCACGATATGTCTGCTTAGATGAAGAAAAAAGGTGTTTATCCAATGAGCACACTTTTATTGTGGCTAAAATGTGCATCATGGAAGTCGTACGGTTAGAAAGCAGTTTATCTCATTCCCAAGAAAAAAAAAGAAGGCAATTACATTATGCAAAATGGTAATATATAGTGCATCAGGTTAACAATTTAACAATATTGCAGTACTAAGTTGTGCCTGTTAGACTGTATTATATGTCTAGCTAGCCAACATTAGCTAATGTTAATCTCCATTAGCTAATGGCCATAACGGGCCATGTAAGGTAGTAAAACCCCTGAGTGGATTGAAATGAGCAAGGCTGCATTTTATCACTCAAATTTTTTTTTTTTCTCGTTTAGCCTTTTATAGTTTCTAAATTAAGGGGTTGAGCTTTCAATCAGCTTAGAATCTATTCACATATTTTTTTAATGTTTTTCTTATTCCGAGCCATTTTCTTTATTGATTCTAACACTTAAATGACTTGACTTTTATACATCAAAGCAAAAAGTCCGTTTAAGATCCATTTTATTTATGTATCTTTTCTTCTAAAACACCTTTGCTCTCATCAGAGGACACACATTGAGAAACGGAGACAGGAAACATGGATGAGACAAATCACAAATCATCAAATCATTAAGGAAAGGTTGAACATATTGAGTTTTTTCTAACCATTGTTTTCTGTAATGATGTCTCTGTAACGATGTCTCTGGAAATTTGATAGATTACACGACAGCGATGTGATTTTTGTCTTTTTGTCTTTGAAAGTATTTCACAAAAGGAGTCCTGAACTTTCAGCTGGACTGGCTGCAGGGCGTGGAGTCTGCTGTGCCACTGACCCACTGTGGGGATGAAGACAGTGTGCAGATTGCAGAGCAGCTTACTGTTCAGTGTGATTTATTAGAGCTCTGCCCTGGCTGTTTCATTAGGTGGGGCTTGTCTTGCAACGTAATGAACTGTCTCCCTCTCTGCTGTCCAGATGGTCTCAGACCAATGATGAAGGCTCACCGTCCAAGTGGAAGCAGCCACACTGTAATCTGGTCCACACCTATTTCCAGATTTAAAGAGACATTAACGCACAAAGTTTTTAATGCTTTTTTTTGTTTGCTTTTAGAATAAATACCAGCCTGTTCATTCTTATTTTAGTGAGCTTCACTTGAGCTTCTAGTGCGATGAGAGCGCTGTTGTAACCAGTTTCAGTTGCACAGCCCGATGTAACGAATCAGCTATGATAGTTTAAGCGCATGTCAAACACGAACACAGGTAGTAAGAGGAGCTTGGACTCCAATCCTGAATAGTAGCCTTACAGGAATGAGGACTGATGGAGGAATTGTGAAATGCTTAGAGATTTTACAATACTAAATTTCCTCAATTCTACAGCGAAACTATTGTACGGTTTACAGTCTGTCCTCACAGGCTGAAAGAGTCCTCTGCATTTTAAGACTACCAGGAGTGAATTGACTGTATATATAGGAGCTCACGGTGTAATATATGGTAAGCCCTGACTGCACACTCTTTGTGTTTAGCATCTGATGTGAAGAATTCACAATGAACAGGACTGGCAGAAATGGTCTGTAATCCAAAGTTCATAATCTAGGGATTACTGGGTTTGCAGCTGGCATGGCATCAGCAGGCATTCCTCTATAGAGTGACCCCTCCCCCCCATCGTCTAAAACCTGCCCCGGGGTTTTGGGATTGAAGCTGAAGTGGGATGAAGTGCAAAAATGAGGCAAACAATGTTGTTGGTATTTTCACTTTCAGTCAGTCTTTTCATCATGTGTATCGACTGGTTGTGAGGAGAGCGTAATGAGAATGATACATCTCTTTCTGTTTAGCCTTGGAAGGTGCATGATATTCCATCATTTATTTCTACTTACACAACACTTTGCCCTGGAACATTCCCAGAAGTTCCATACTGTATATAGGTTAAATAGACCCTGTTGATAATCCTGTGATTCTTTTCCTCTCTGTCTACCACTGTAACCTGATTATTCTGCCCCACATATGCACACATGCACACACACATGCTAAATAGATGGAAGAGATAAGTGACAGACATCTTGCTTTTACTCAGAAAGATTTTTTAATGGCCAAAGTCCTGACAGCATAGTCAGATCAATGTCCATCCATCCATCCATTTTCTATACCCTGGACAGGGTCATGAGGCGGCCAGGAACATGCTGGACAGGCCGCCAGTCAATTACATAGAGACAGATGTCTACATATGCTCACATTGATGCAAACAGCTAATTTAGAATCACCACTTAAATTAACTTTGACTGTTGGAAGAAACTGGAGCAATTTTGGAAAACTACATGTTCACATTAGTTTGGAAAAACTACTCTTTCCTGAAATGTGCTGTGCATAATGTAAATGAAAATCTGTTAATGTCTTTTAACATTTTGATGAAATCTCATCAACACATGTCAAATTCTCCAAAGATTAGAAAGGCAAAAAAAAAGCCCCAAAAAAACAGGGCAACGGGTCGGTAACATGAAAAGTTATCCGAAGAGCATCCAAGAAAGGATGAGTCTTTTAGGAGTAAAGACTGGGAGGCGTTCATCACTCAAAAAGGCAAATAGTTCAATCAGTTAATGATGAACCCAGTGTACATTTGAAAGATTCTATCCTGGTGAAACATCCAGAAACTCCAGAGAAATCTGGAAATCTGTAGGTCGCTACAGTCAGGTAGGTTATGTTAAGTGTGGCAGACACAATTCTGTCGAGGATATCTTGTTATTATCAGTGAGGACGGTCAGTTTCTACAGCAGAAACCATCCTGTAGCCTAATTAATTAAGATTTTACATTTTATTTTTGCAAATAGTGGTCCTCTGGCTTAAAGAAGAGACAGTTCATCTGGCTTGTTAAAATCATACAGTTCTTAGACCAGCATCTGTTACAGTATAGGGATGCATCAGTGTAGATTGCAAAGGACTTTTTTGAAAAAAAAGGCCTGGCTTATTTCAGCAAGATGAGATTGAAAACAGCATGGCTCTGTGGTGAGACTGTTCTGATGCTGAGCTAGTTTGCCTGCAGTCCAGGCCTGCGTCACACTGAAAACATTTGGCACCTTGCAGAACAAAATATCTGACAAAGGAGGTAAGAAAGTGCTTAACATAATTACTAAAATGTTTCAGTCCTGGTTCTGTTGGACCTCAGCGCTGCGTTTGATACTGTAGATCACAGAATCCTGTTGCACAGGCTGGAAAACTGGGTTGGACTTTCTGGAGCGGTCCTTAACTCATTGGCTGCCAGCCATTTTCAGTTCAGAGCCACCCATACTGCCAAGTGTTTTTCAGTATTTTGACTGATTTTCCAAGACCCACAGAAAAGTGTGTCTTATGACTATGTACACACCGTAATTACCAAAAGAAAGAGTAGACTCTCTTCTTTGATCAGGAAAAAAAAGTTTGTTTCTACCATTTTCAGTCTTTTAGTAATAGACAGTAGAACATAGGTTGGTTTCACCAAAAACAGCTGTTTGACCCAAAAAATTGAGAAAACGAGCTCTCTTTTTTTTTGTGCATAGTGGCACTGCTGCCACCTAGCGGGTAATTTTGCCAGTATATTCTCTGTTTAGTGTTTACAAGCCTAAGATTTAGTGACGAACTCCGCTAGATTGTCCCCCAGCCCGCTCCGTTAAAAACGCAATTGACGTTTATAGACGTCTTTGGCAGTGAACGTTTTTTTTTAAATTGACGTCTATAGACGTCAATGGCACCGAAAGAGTTAACTGGTTCAGGTCCTACTTAGAAGGCCGGAGTTATTTTGTTACAATTGGCAGCTATGAATCTGAGCAAGTGGCCATGACTTGTGGAGTCCCCCAGGGGTCAATTCTGGACCTCTTCTGTTTAACTTGTATATGCTCCCTTTGGCTCAGATATTGCAGAATTTTAACATCAATTATCACAGTAATGCAGACAATACACAACTTTATGTGTCTCTGTCACCGGACGACTGCAGCACAGCAGACGTACTGTGTCAGTGTCTGGAGGAAGTAAACACCTGGATGAGAGAGAATTTTCTACAATTAAATGAAGACAAAACTGAGATCATTCTGTTTGGTAGCAAAGAGAAGAGGGTCAGCATTGGTAAATATCTTGAGACTCGGGACCTTACAATCACTGACCAAGTTCGTAACCTCGGAGTATTGATAGACTCAGATCTGACTTTCAGCAGCCACATCAAAGCTGTCACCAAGGCAGCTTTTTACCATCTCAGAAACATCAACAGAATTAAAGGTTTCCTCTTCCAAAAAGACCAGGAGAAACTCATCCATGCATTCATCTCCAATAGACTTGATTACTGTAATGCTCTTTTAACTGGACTTCCCAAAAAGAGCATTAAACATCTGCAGCTCATCCAGAACGCTGCTGCTAGAGTTTTAACCTGGACTAAGAGATCTGAACACATCACACCAGTTTTAAAATCTTTACACTGGCTTCCAGTCAGTCACAGAATAGATTTTAAAAGCCTGCTGATGGTTTACAAATCCCAGAATGGTTTAGGCCCAAAATACATCTGTGATATGTTCAGAGAATGTAAAGCCAGCAGAGCTCTTAGATCCAAGGACTCAGGTCAGCTGGTCCAGTCCAGAGTCCAGACTAAACATGGAGAAGCAGCATTTAGCTGTTATGCTGCAAACAAGTGGAACAAACTGCCAGTGGAGATTAAACTCTCACCAAATGTAGACATTTTTAAATCCAGGTTAAAGACATTTCTGTTCTCATGTGTCTATGCATGAAATATCTTTTAACTTATCTAGACTGTTGCTTGTTTTTAAATTAATTTAAATTATTTTATTTGTTTCTCTTTATATTCTTTTATGTATTTTTAATGCTTCTTACACTCCCTGCTGCAATGCTTTTATTTTATGTAAAGCACTTTGAACTGTTTGGACATGAAATGTGCTATATAAATAAATTTGATTTGATTTGATTTTAAAAGAGGAGCTATTGAAGCACAGTGGCAAACATGCCTCTAGTCTCTAGTATCAACAGTTGAATTGGTGATATATTTATTAAAATTTTCTAACTTTGTCAAAGCTTTTTGGAAGCAGGTTTGTATTTCACATTTGAAAGGTAAATCTATATGACTTTGCAATGACAAACCAATTTGACCGCTTTAAAGGCATTTATTAGTTCAACATGTTTAACTGTTGATTTAACAGCTCGATAAATTCAGGTGGGATTAAGAGACCACTGACTCTGAAGACTGAAACAATTGACCTGCTAGAAGATTTTTACCTATCAGTATGTGAATTATCTACGTTGGTCCAAAGTGCAATAACTTAGAGTTTTATAATAATGGCTGAAAAATTGGACAATGGCTAAGTTTTCAGTACTCTGCTCCTGTAACTGATCAAAGTTTGGATTCGGGAACATACCAACATGCTACATCTTCAGATGTATGTGATGTCATGACGCACACTTTTCCACATCTTGTTAGTGTGCAAATACAAAGGAGAGGATTGCATCATATAGGATACATTTTTTACAGTTTTAAACCATAGATTGGGACATTACTTAATTTCGGACATGTGAATAAGCATAAATATTACACGTTTTCTGTTGAGACTGCACTCAGCAGCCCCGGTGATGCACCTACATTCTCAAATGCATTGATTTGCAGCATTTTCTGTGTTTTACATTCATGTAAAGCAGTCAAGCAGTCAAGCAGTTTGACATCATCGTGCATCATCGTGCATAAACTAATGTCTGAGTTTCAGTATTTGCCATCACTTCTTATTGACTAAATGACATTTAATGAAATCAAAAGTAATCAACATACTAATAGATGATGAAAGTTAGCATTCAGCTTTCATTGTTTAACGCAGAGACAGTGGGTAACTTTGCTCCACTGCAGGGTGCAGGAAGATTGGGTCAGGAGAACCCCTTCTTTTAATCTCTTGTTGTTGGCACTGGTGAACACACACTAATACACGCTTATCTCTTACTGTCAACAATTACTTCTGTTATCCACTGTTCGCCTCAAAATAAATAGGATGTGGATGATCCCCTAAAGTCTTTACTGTAGCCTTGATTTGTGTGAGCGTCAACCTCCAAGAGATAGGTTCTTGCTTGATTTAAAAACTCTCTATTTACGACAGAAATTCTGTTAGGAAATGGTATTTCTTCAATTCTCCATCTATGTGTGTTTATTCAGATGCCCGTGGCTGGCTGTAACCATCTGCCCTGCTGTGCCACCATGCTCTGCCATCCTTTTCCTTTTTGTGCTTGCCAATTTCACCATGGCAACCTTTATGGATGCTGGCGTTCTCCCGATGGGTTAGTAACCAAAGTCATATTACGCCACCTGCAGGAAATTTCCCTTTCTTTGACTTGTGAGCACGACTTCAGCAATTTCCCTGTGTTGTTTTTTGCAGCAAGTGAGGATGAAGATAAAGACGATGAGTTCCGCGCTCCGCTGTACAAGAATGTGGATGTGAAGGGTGTCCAGGTTAGGATGAAGTGGTGTGCATCGTGCCATTTCTACAGACCTCCACGCTGCTCGCACTGTAGCGTCTGTGATCACTGTGTAGAGGTGAGTGAATGGACAGATTTAAAGAGACACAGAAAAAGAAAGTAGAGAGCTTTGGAAGAAAAGAGTGAGTAATGCTTATGAGTGAGTGCAGCTGTGTGTATGGGGGAGAGTCAATAAAGGAGATTTCTGCAGGGTGACTGATGGACAGAGGGTGACTGAGGCAGAGATCTCGATAATCAGGTTAATCCCTTTCTCAGATCCTTTGTTGTTGCTGTAGAAACACAATTTGAACAGGGTACAGAAAGCAAACTATGGTTTAAAGCACAGGGGATTATTCCACAAGTTATGAATACTGGATTACAGAGCTATGAAATGTTTGAGAAAGCCTGATGTGTTTTTTTCCCCGACTCTTTACTCAGGATTTCGACCATCACTGTCCCTGGGTGAACAACTGCATTGGGAGGCGAAACTACCGCTTCTTCTTCCTGTTTTTGTTGTCTCTTACCATTCACATGATTGCTGTCTTCACATTTGGCCTCATTTATGTTCTGCACCACATGGACGACTTATGGAAGCTGCACTGCACTGTTACGTATCCTTGAAAACATGATCATGATCGTTTCTATGTAAAGGTTTGTTTAAGTGATGCTAATATGACGCAGTTTTCCTTATCAGTTTTTCCAGCTTGGTAGTGATAAGTATATCAGGGCTGTTTCTCATCCCGGTCCTGGGTCTCACTGGGTTCCACTTGTATCTGGTATCCAGAGGTCGCACCACCAATGAGCAAGTGAGCAATTTCCACCTGATTTCCACTGATTCAGTACTGGTTTTCAGCTTTGTCCCATGCATGCAGAAGCCTCTCTAGATTTTCTACTTCTAAACGATCTTCTCTTTGTTTACTTAATTAATATCTAAATGTACTTTTTATGTATTTCATATGATAATTGTAAAATAAATAGGTAACTGGGAAGTTTCAAGGAGGAATAAACCCTTTTACACGAGGTTGTTGTAACAACATGGAGTACCTGGTTTGCAGTCCTATTTCTCCAAAGTAAGAAACATTTTTTTGATTGATCTTCATCATTGTTTGGCAGCCTTGCACTTATTTACTGACATGTTTCTGTTTGCCTCTGTCCCGGAATCCAGTTATACAGGGAGGCCCTGTAAGAAAACAGTCGTCCATGTTCAACCGCCGTTCCTGAGGCCAGAGCTCGATCGACTGATGCAACTGAAAGTCAGGGACAACGGGATACATAATCTTTCACTCCAAAACAAAGTATGCACGAACAGTTAAATATTGTCTCACATATCGTCTAAGGACTGTGACCTCGGTTGTCACGAGATACAAGATGTATCCCTGATGTATCAGTTTTTTTCTTCTTCTGCCAGCAATCCTCAGCTGGAGCTGTCGAGCTGTCAGATAACAAAACTCCGCCACCACTGCCTCCAAAACCAGACCGTGTTCTGCTGAAAAGTCAAGTTGCTGTAATGGATGGTACTGGAGCATTACATACACATATAACCTATAAACACTAGACACAGCACTCCAGCAATATTCTCACAACATACAGTTCGTATTTGTGTAATAACAGAAACTCTTATACCAAGCAATTTCATTACAAAAAAAACCAAAATATTGATTTATAGAAAATATATATTTTTTTATATTGTACTGGCATCTTCACCAAATGTGTATTATGTATCAGTGACCCACTTTATTTGAAAGATTTACATCTTTACAGTGTGCATGTTGCAGACTAAGGAAACCAGACAGTATCTAAAGTTCAACTAAAATATTCTTGGTTTTGGTCTTTTCAAGTCTTTAAAGTTAAAGAAATATACAATACTGCAACCATTATTTCTTAAAATCCCCTTTAAGATGTCATTGCTGGAATGCATTTACAGATTTTTTTCTATACATTTGCAGATGACCGCACTTAATCACAAGATGACCTCTTTTTCAGATATGGGACATCATACCAAATCCATCATTCCTGTGTCTATTCCCACTGTGCCTCAGCTACGGCCAGTACTGGAGGCTATATCCAGAGGATCATCACCTATTCCTCCAGAGAAGGTGACTCTTTTTTTTCAGTCCTGTTATTTTACATGAGAGTGTGTAAGTCATAGATTTGCTGGGTGCCTGACAGACACTGTTGTCGTTTTTTGTGTTGTCTTGCTCAGTTGCTGAAGACATCAGAACAGCAAGGGAACAACAAAGGTCCTGACCTCTGCTCTGAGTCTAGAAAAAGCCCTGTGAGAGGCAGCCACCAGGCCAGCCTGCCTGTCCAACTTCCCCTTCAGCCCAGCACCATCTCCAGCTCACTACAGCTCAATTCTCTGACTCTCAACTCCCGTTCTCTCACACTAAAACACAGCAGTCGCCATGGCAGCAAATCTCAGCTGCCTGCCATGCATGTTGATGGGTTGGGGTCCAATCCTTCTGTGGGGATCATCTCCTCTTCCAGTCTGCTGGCCAACCACAGCAGTAGTAGCAATGGGAGCCCTTCCTATGATAACTTCATCAACCCTGCAGACCCCCAGTTCATGGCTCAGAGGGGGGCTCCGTCAGTAAGCTACCACCCTCACTTTATGACCCTGGGGACGGATGGGACTGTGCAGCGTCCATCCCCTCACTCTTACAGTCCTGTGTTTATGGGTGTCACCAGACAGTCTCCTCAGCCTCGAGACTCCTCACCTTCCTTGCAGGGTATCACTTCAAGGGATCCCTCACCATCTTTCCAAGGTTTGGTTCAAAGAGACCCTTCTCCTTCTTTTCAAGGGCTAATCCCAAGAGACCTCCAATCCCAAAGCGTAATATCACGAGACATTCCCCCCCCAGGTCTGGCGATGCGAGATATGACCGCTCAAGGTCTTCGAGAGAGCCTTCGGGATCTCGCTCCACAGGATATGACGCTTCCGAAATCTGCTGGACGCTATGACAGCTTTTCCAAAACCATCATGGCATCCATCCAAGAGAGACGGGAGATGGAAGAAAGAGACAGGATGCTCCGTATGCAGGCCAGATCCCAGGCACTCTACGGTCCAGATATTGGAATCTACGACATACCCAACAGGAGGAGCCTACCACCGGACAATATTCGACCCCCAGGCTCCCGTGGACCAACTCCCCCAGCCTACGGCTCCAGGGAGTTTCTGATGAGTACAGGCATTCTAGGTTATGCCATGAGGACCTCACCTCTCTCCAGCTCCTCCACATCGTCTTTGACTCGTGGTCCAAAAACCTCCAGCTCTCCTTTGCAGAGTAGCAGCAGCAGCCTCCAAAGCAAGGGCAGGTCTTCGTCTCCGGCCTATTGCCCTCCTGAGAGGCAGACCCAAGGCCTCCCTTCTTCCACTTCCACCCTGCCCCGTTTATCTTCCACCACCTCCTCCGCCCCCTCATACACTTCCTACGCCACCACAAAACACTCCTCACTCCCATTCTCCTCTGAGGGGAAGGAGTCTGTCACCCTGGGAGCCCTGAAATGAAACTCATTCCATGTTTCTTATGGTGTGAATGAATCATCTATGCAGTGTTAGTCTCAGTCTTCACAGCTCCAAAATCTTTTTTTTTTTGTCAATAAGAGGACATTTGGGGCCTTCTGGTGTGAGAGTATGTGTGGAAATCAAATACCCAGTGAAGGACTAACTCAGACATATTCTTCCTAATTCAAACAAAAAAAAAAACTAAACAAAATAAAGCTGTGGATCTCAGGATATCTGTGCCTCCTCCTACCAACAGAAGGAGCACTTTAGACTCAATCAAAGCAGAAGAGCTATGTAAAAAATACAGATTAACTTATTATCTGTGTTTGTGTTTTGATATTGTGAAACATTGTAATACACATTACCCAATTAGTGTCTGTAAAAAAAATAATAATTCCTTGTTTAACAGAATTTTTGTAGTTGTTTATATGAATAAACTTATTTTGTAATTTCCACTGTTGTTTCCATGTTCTTGTGACGAGAATTGCTCTAAAAGCAGAACTGGAAAAAATATCGTCAATTTGGGTGGATGAATACTGCCTCTCACTGTTGGTTAAAAATCCACGCTTTAAAGCTGTATAAGCTGCTAAAGTACATCAATGCATCTGCTTGTATGACAATGGAGAAGAAGGCTGCTGTGAGTTTTGTGAAATACAGTATTTTGTGGAGAGACTCAAATGCTCTGTGATGCTGCTTTCTGCACTAAGCTTGTCTATGGCACCCTCTAGTGAACAATTTTAAACAGTGGCATAGTATCAGTTAGGCAGCAATATCCAGCAGATGATGCTATTGTGTGTAAAATGTCAGAAAATAGCACTGTGTCAGGGGCTTCAAGTATTGCAGAGGACCAGTGGGGGATTTAATTATAAGACCTGCAGTTCAGTCGTATTGTCAGTGTGAGACGCTCACATTGGAGCAATTCATAAAAAAAAAAAAAAAAAACTTTATCAATAACATTAACTGATCTAGAAAAAAAAATGTGTGTGGTGTGTTTGATGAGTTTTTCAGACAAATCTTTCAGCAGGCTCATTCACTTTTTGTGACAGAAATATCAGAAACGTTTAGTGCTTCAAGCCCCCAACGGGCTATAAGACAGGTTTGTTTGGCCAATAAATGACAAGACTTGACACACTGAAGTCAAGCGTTCATGTAATCTATTGTTGCACTTCAACTTATAGCACACATGACAGTAAGACTCTAAAAACTCATCTGACTTAAACTGACTTAAACAGGAAATGACAATGCGGCTGCCAAATATCTCACCATACAGGCGTATCAAAAGATGTGGAGCACAGCCAAAGATAAGTAAACAAATAAAAGTCAGGGTGTTTAAAGCATCATTACAATCTAGACTTCTGCAGAAATGGAAAACCATATTTAAAGTGTAAAAAAAATGAAAATAACAATGAAATGCTGGCAGCTGAGGCATTTTTGTGGAAGGTTTTAACATTTTCTTTTATTTCAATATTACCTTGCTGTATACTGGGTTAGTGTATATGGCAGAATAATTGCAAGTATGTGATTTGTATGGGATCAGTTCACACGTTATTGATTATCTAAAAAGGTTGATCTAAATGTCCACCTCTATATATAGAGATCAGTTCTGCTGCTGACACACAAAAACGAATGTATTCCTGCACCACTGCTTTGTGTATGAGGAATTTTTCTAATTCTTTACATTCACAAACTCAATAATGATCTTAAAATTGTACGCATTTACTCACGGACAGTAGCCATTATCACTGCATCAAATGAGGCCAAAGTGGAGGAAGACAAAGCTCATTTCAATCATGTTTACTCTCAGCGTCAATTTCTACCTCTCGTCCTCCCTTCACACTCCAGTCATCACTCCATCTACCCTCTGCACTCAAAGTGTCAAAGCTTTGTTAATCTAACATGAAAGTACAGAAAGCGCAACCTGAGTAAATGAATGAATGAATAATTCATTCTGCAATTCTGAAAAGACGTGATAACCGACAGCGGATCTTCCTATCTTGCCCATACTGGTCTACTTCCTAACACAAACACAGATGTTAGAGACAGAGGGGGAAAAAAATCTATAGCCCGCCTCATCCGTCCACAACAAGCCAGATGAATTCAAGAGATTTATTTTTTCTCTCACTCTCAGCCCTCTCTCTACACTGACAGCGTTTCCTAATCCAAAAAAGAACCTTACAAATAAGCGAGGGGCAGTGAAATTAGCAAGAACTTTTTGTCCCTTCTTATCCCCTCTGTGACTGATGGCACTTATTTTTATGCTGGATGACCTCAATATTATAAAATAGCGCACCAGATGTGGGCTGGCATGCACAGTTTTGTTGTTTGCCAAATGAAAATAAGATGATGACGCAAAGATTTACTTGTGTTACTGTTATCTGGGCAGATGTTGCACTGTGTCATTAGGAAAGTAACTCTGAAACACAAATGTGGACATGAATTGTTGAGGCTTTTAAATGTAAATGCAAGTCAAAGAAAAACAAAAATGCTGGTTCTAATGGCTTTTGCATAACTGAAAGTTTAAACCTAAACAAACAAAATGTAAAGCAAATAGATCTTTAACACAACATTCCTCGTTTTCCACAGTTTTCGTGGACACATCGAACACGTCACATTATGGCTTTAGCAGAGAGCATCGAATGACAACCATGCTCACTTTCACATTTTAAATGTTCTATGTGTATTTTCATTTACAAATACATCAGACATTCATATCCTCACACTCTGGTACTCTTATGAAATGAGTACTCAAATAAGTTGTTTTTGCTCCATTCGTCCATTCGAGTGTTATTTCTTCTATTCTGAATGCAAAATATTAGTTCAGTCCTCCACATTTAAGACCGCGTTCTTTTTGGGCTAAAAGAGAGAGAGAAAAAAAAGTTTTCATGACCCCACTTCCACCCCCGCCCTCTCCCACCAACCCTTTTTCCTGCAGAGGTAAAATAATAATGACGGTAATGACAAGGCTGCTGCACAAAAGAGAGGTTGCAGGTTGTTGAATTAGAGAAGTGGATCTGCGCAGATCGTGGTGTCTGAAAAGCCTTACATCTTACATCATGCCATCTTTTGCAACATGTCTCCATTACAAATATGCACAGTAAATAAATATATGAGGAGACTGGTGCCCTCATTCTCATGATCATCTCAGCGACATCTCAAGTTGCAAATAGGAAGCAATTTCAATGTTGTAACTGGTGTAAAATCAAAAGAATGAAATAAACCGGAATACATCTGTTTTTGTATGAAACTTGACAGTATGACTTGACAATGATTCTGGCTTCCTTATGTGATCCAGACGCTACCTTTGGATCACAGACTCCTGTGTTGCCATGGTTTTTCCGATATCCAAAAGCACGATCTTATGAAGAACGAAGCAAAGTAAAAAATGGAAACAAATATTTGTAATGCTGCATTTGAGAAACACGAACACTGGCCCTGCGGTGTATAGTAGAAAAACTGGGTTAAGCACAATAACAACAAGCAAAAACATAACGCTTCAAAAAACACAATTGCAGAAATACAAAACAACTGAGAAACACATCAAAATGAAAAATGCAGTTGTTCAGAGAATATCATATCATGAATGAAAGCAAAATATCACAAAGTACAACAAACAAAAACAAAACAAAACACAGAACAGTTCAGAAAACAAAGCCAAACGAAAGCTTTTTGATGTTCTTTTTCTAATTTATTTGGCTTGTTGTGCTATTGTTGTGTTTTCTGTTTTGTAAGATACATGAACTCATGATAACCTCTTGACATGAGATGATTTCTTCCTCATCACTTTCACAATCACACTCTTCTTCAAATCCTGCAGACTGACCTACATTCCCCTCTGTGGCTGTGGGTGTGCCTCTCTCAGCCTCTTCCTCTCACCTCATTGATATGCCTGATCATCAGAGGCATCGCTGAACTGGTTGATTGTCATTTTCAGCTGCAGTACCACTGAAGCATTCCATTTCCTCTGTGGGCTGTCTCTTGGCGTGATTAAGCACTCTCTGCAGTGACACTTGACAAGTAGGATTTGGATTAATAGCAACCCCGGTTTGTTGTTTCATCAGAACTGGGTATATTTCATAATGTTTGCATTATTTATCTAATCACAGGGCAGGCGTGTATCGTGATGCTGCTTTAGGGGAAGTTCTTCTCTGTACGGGTGATCCTGACTGTCAGATATTGCTGCTCGTATAGCCTGCCAAGCAAGTGCAGCATTAAGTCAATGTGAAAGTCAGGACGTCAGGTGGTGCTTTGTCATTTGTAGTCTCAGGACAAACTCTCAGTGTGACAGGATCCTTTCCAGAAACAGCAGCATTTGCTCATATTTCAGCTTTGTCCAAGCCTAACCCTCGATGTGTGGAACTCATTTGAATGTGTGAAAGGGGACTTTTCTCTTCTGAAGCCAATTTGGTTACCTTTTCTGGCATTTCCAGTTTTATCATGTCTTGTCTGTGTGGCAGTGCCATCTGAAATAAAAGCAGGATTCAAAATAGCTGGCATCGGTTTCTCCGATTTTTAAATTTTTTTTTTTTTATCAAACTCCTCATAGTGTTTTTTGTCTTTGCATTAAAAATGAATAAGCCTCAACTGCACTTGCAAGCCTAAACAGCACAGTAGTGGGCAGTGCGGAGGTTTAATTAAGACAAAAATCTGTATTGACTGTGCCTCTGTATGGCAGAGACCACAGGAAAAGGATGTGAAATGCCCCGCTGAGCCCCAAACACTGTGTGGGCATTTTGTTGCAATTAATATATCACCATACACATTGTAATGTTATATTTCTTTTTCTCTGTGGGAGTATGTCGGCACATTCTGCACATTTCACTTGACTGTGCACCCTCTGTTCATCTCTGTGTGTGTGTATAATAGGAAGTAATAATTCCATTAATTTTTATCACATGGTAGAAGCAATTTAAAATCTCTTTGTTGTGATGAGACATAACTGCCATCATCTGTACAGCAGCAACAAAAGAGCATTATTTACACTTAATCCGGGATGTGTGCCAGAAAGATATGTTTGAAATTCCTCAGAAAACAGCAGTGATTCCTTCGGTTTTGCTGTAACAGTTTCATCTGTGCTTTTATAGTGAACATTTCAGCTCAGGAGGAAAGGTACAGAAAATAAGTCACAAACACACAGAAAGTAACACAGCGAAAAAAGATTCTCTGGTAGAAACTATAGAGGAACTTGAAGGCCCTCATTATAAGAAACATGTGGCATCAGCACAGTATGAATGCAGGTAGCTGTGACTTTGATTTAGTCTTTTTAAAGAGAATGTCTCAGTTAGTAATCGCATAATAAACACTGGTGAGTGAAAGGAACCATTGGACAGACTAGGGACAATAGCCTTCAACGATGGATGAGGATGTTCCAGCCACATGTTACAACAAATAAGAAAAGTGCTCACCTGAAAGCTGCAAGCTTTCCGCTTCTGGAGAAACATATAATCTTGTATTCTGCTTGTGCTCAATTAAACAGAGTCGTTTTTGATGCATAACTGGCACTGGATAGACATTTATAAACAAAAGTCTGTTATCCTTGAAGCTGGGGGGGGGGGGGGGTTTAACTCTTTAAAGATTATATTTCAAAGTGAATTTGCTAGTGAGCCTGTGAGTATCTTCAGAAGGGTTATCAAGCTCTTGTAAAGCTGCAGTGTTGAACATTTTGTAATAATCTACTTAGTCTTCTGTGTTATTTTCTTGTGTATGTTTTGCGATAAAGAACATTTTTCTGTTACATATATGTGTGATAGTGAAGACTAGAAATTAAATCTTCTTCTTCTTCTTCAAGGTTGGTTATGCATTTCCAATAAAATGTTAGACAAAGGATATGAGAGAAAATCTTTCTCTAACACATCGTATAGGGGTCACCCACTTTACGTCCTGCATGTCCTTCAGGTTCTTTGTTATGGTGAGATATGTGTCCCTGGTTTAACACTGTTGAATCCACTTTTGTATTCAAGAAGTGTAACTGAATGTAATGCTACATTGGATAATAAGTTCCTTCGTTTTTTTTTAACGAGTTTTCTGCCACCATCCACAGACCCTGAGGGGATACTGTGGGACAGCTTGAAAATTACGCAGCTATTATTACATTCATCATATTTACACTGTTGAACAAACGCAGCTTTGAATACGATAGATTCTTGAAATAAAGCAAAATGCTTTGTTCTGCTATGTAAAGTGACAAGGAGGTCACACAAAAGACTCAATCCTGAGGACATTTGTATAAAAGCTTAAGCAATCAACACTGGGGATGAATTTGTATATACAAACGTGAGACGCTTTCAAGCATTTTAAAATATTTTGACCACTAAAACTCACTTGTTTTACACCTAAGGAGAAATGAACACTTAAGAACAACAACATGAAAATGCTATTTCATATGTTAGAATCATCTATCAACACATCAAAATAATCCTTAATGTAAAGGAATAAAATAAATATTAATTCAAATCCAGAAATGCTGTAAACACACAAACAAAGCAAAGCTTTTCGATTGAAATGTTTTTCACAATACTGCCACCGAGGTATGATAAAGCTAAAAATAATCAAAGTTTAGAATTGATGACTCAAAAATTCCAAATTTTCTATTACAGATTTGCTAAGTGAATGATGGGAAGCACGAAAACACTCCAGACTCGTGAATGTTTCTGCAAAACCTCTGTGTACTGTCCCTCTCCACCCCCTTAATCTCTATTTAGACATTATCGCCACATGGTGACAATGATATACAGTAGCTAAGAAGGGATTAATCGACTAGAATACTTGGACAACCCTAGAGAAACATTTTACAAGAGTAAATGAAAGCCTGCTGTACCATTACCAGTCCCCCTCCCCTACTATCTCTCTTTCTCTGCCTTGGTGCTAAACATTTGCCATGGACATAAATCTTAAGGAAATCTAATTCATGAACGTCATACCAAGGGATGAAGCATAATAAAACCAGTGGGGTGTTGTATCCCCCTATATCCGACTATCGTTGGGATCAGCAGAACTGCCCACTGTGTTTTATACCTCGACAGAGTAACAATGTTGAGTCAGGATAAAAATGGTTCCAGGCACCACGTATATTTACCATGAGTCCCTTTGAAAATGTCATAATAGAATATACATTCATGGCTATACTGTCTTCAGGCTATTAACATCTGGATGTCAAACTTTTTTTTACTTTAAATGAAATAAAATCTCTGCTCCCCAATCTCTCCTCCCAAATCTGTCAATATAGATGTATATAGATGTATATAATACCACTGCACTTTAATCCGTATATTTATTTGTATTTCATTGCACTGTATTTCATTCATCTGTAATTATTCATCTGTAAAAATGCACTATTTATTTATTAATGCTATTTGCACTTCTGGTGAGATGCCAAAACCTACTTTTCGTTATGCTACATGTGTAATGACAATAAAGTTGAATCTCATCATCATCTCATCTCATCTCAAAAGGCTCAAAGACCAAACTTTCCAAAACCCTTCAGTATTTCTACTGACGACTGTCCAGTCTGCATAGCCACAAGAATCAAAGGTCTTGGTTTCATACTCAGTATACTTTTCTTTGATCATATCACCCCCCATCTTCGCCCAGCTCCTCTGGCTCCTAGTTCATCAATGTATTCATTACAAGATTTTCCTTCTTACCTCAAAGCCCGCCATAATCTTGCTCCCTCATGTCTGCCAGGCCTTTCCCTTACACTCCCTTCCTCTCTTTACATTCATGATCAGCTGCCATGCTGTCTGTCTCTGCACCAATGGTGCCAGAGCCTTCAGATGCTCTGAAATCTCTAATGCTGCATGTCAGCTGAACATAGGTGTAAAGTTCAAAATACATAAAGCTCGTTCAGATGTGTTTTATGGTGTTAATGTAATCGGGCCAACTACACTTTTTTAAAAAAAAAAACTTTTTCTGTGTAATTCTGTTATTATATTGGTATGTTTATAATATGATATATTGTGAGGTGTCCTTGAGTGTTTATAATATGGCAGACAGTGATATAGCACAACAAATAAAATGTGTTATGAATGATATTGTTGAATAGCCAAGATTGAAGTTATTGGAAATGTTAAATTCAATGTATGAAAGCCTTCTGCGCATGATGATCGAACATGTAGCGAACCCAGCAGAGAACAGTCTCCAAAAGATTCAACGTTAAAGCTTGGCATCCATGACGGCAGTTAGTGCGTTAGAGTGATAAAGGGTAAATGGTCACTGAGGGTTTAAATCTGAGAGGTCCACTTAACTGAACTGACTGAGTAATGAGATCACTGTAAAAGGGTTACCGCAGGCTCATATTAATGCCCAGAAGTTAAAAGCAGTTGAGTGAAAATGACGGAGTCTGCAGGCAAGACACGCTGACACACCTAAAGATATGCATACATCAGGTGGATACAGGCTCTGAATCACAGCTGCCCTCTCTGTTATATCAATAGTGAGTCAGTTTCTCTATTCAGCGAGTGGATGTGATGCGTGTAATGTCCTTGATGACTGGATTGTGGTTTGAACTGCGTATGTGTCCTTTGAAATCATGGAAAGAAACTTTTTCATCATGGCTCACAGATGCAAAAGGCTGACACTGTGTAGAAATACATTCATAAAATGAAGTTAATCAATGATAAGAATTAAAAGGTCTCGTCCATTATGAGACTGACAATCACCTCACAATTACTCCCAGTCGACTTCCAGTTCATTTTTACAGAAGAACAGAAAGATTAAATGTTAAAATTGGGTCATGTATGACTTTAACTAGGCCTGGATATTTACATTCATGTTCAGCTATTTTTCTTTTCAATTACAGTTAAAGAATTCTGTGGAATTGAATAGTTTGGGAGTTAAAGATGCATGAAAATGAAAACAGTGAGGTCAACATAACATAAGAAGGCTGCAAAGATATGGTAAATGCTTTTCAGAAAGATGTTTCCTCGGTTTGTAACGGCACAATCATACTTGGATAAACATAACAAAGAACACTTTCTCATAGAAATGCTTTTGGTATTGAGACAAAATGTGTTAACTGCAGATGACCTTCAGGAAGCTTTTGCAATCTCTTTAGACTATTTGTGCGCTGCACTGTTGTTCAGTGTCAACTGCGCAAATTGCAAATTGCAAATTCACATATGAACACGCTGCATGTATTCAGGAAACTAGTCTTGTATATAGAATAAACAAAAATATAACTTTTGGCCACAATGAGAAAAATGGTGCAGAATATCACGAAAAGAGCTTTCTAACTGTTAAGCACAGGGGTGGATCGGTCATGCTTTGGGCTTGTTTTGCAGCAAGTGGCAAAAGAAGATGAAAAGATTACGACTTATGCCCTAAACCACTTAAAAATTCAAAATGGTATACCTTAAAAGGTGCAAGCTGACAGTCCTCACAGTCTCCTGATCAAAGGAAATATCTGTGGATATTATTTTGTTTGTTATCATGAGGAGTAAGCAGTGCATGCCCGCCAAATCTCTCAGGACTAGAAATATTTTTTCCGGAAGAGTGGGCGAAAATCCCCCAAAGAGCAAGTGAAAGACTTTTAGCTTCTGCTAAAAGCCATCATGAGCAGTTCGTCAAGGGGAGTGCAACTGAACATGCTGGGTGTCCACCAAATCTTTTGTCTCAGACTCTTTCCCCTCACAAAAGTAATCTTGCTCAAAATGATCATGCTGTTTCGAAATCTGGTCATATTTTACTCTCACAACTTTACTGTTTGTAATAGAAAAACACACTGGGGCGTCCAAACTTTTTCATCCCGAGATGAATGTACAACGCAGAGAAAAAGGTTGAAGACAAGAATTCTAAATAGAGGTTTGTTAAAGTGCAGACTTTGTGAGCTTTTTAAAAAGCCATTAACAGCACTTTGTGTCATCTGCTGGCTGCTTAATAACAACAATGGTTTAGGTAGTGATAAATGCTCACAATACTGCTGTTGGCAGAGCTAGATTTTAGGGCAAAAAACACCATTTCTGTACCTGCTTCAATGTTTGTTTTGACAGCTCTAAAAGAAAAAAACTGTTTTCATGAAGCTGTTCTGTTGACTATTTTTGGGAAAAAACCACCAGGAGACTTAATGTTGGTATTTTCCATTTGGTGTAGCTTTTGGATGTAGAGCTGGAACAGTGGGAGGGCAGGGAAACACAGAAACTACTTCTGGATCAAATGGATAAGTTTTCACGTGTCAGTGAACCCTTTGAATATGAAAATTGTGTTACAGGAAAGTTGCTTTGATTTAGCTTTGAAAAGGACACGTCAGATGTTTTTTTTATTTGATTTCAAGATAAATTATGGATGATCTTTTGATTAGTGGAACAAAGACTTCCTTTAAAGTGTCAAATTACCAATTTCTCCCTCTACCATAATGATGCGTACATTTCAAGTCATTTTGCATGGCCCATAGAGAGATTAGATCAAATGAAAAAGAAAGACTGATGAAATGAGGATGAGACGAGAGCTCCAAAACGCAAGTAAAAAAATTTCCGAATGCCCCTAGATCCATCAGTAATATTGGGGGATTCTCTTAAATCAATTAGAAATACAGCTGATGAAGAGCAGAGCTCAGTCGGTGATAGCAGTCATTTTAACCTGGCTACCTGTAGTCTCAAAGCAGGTGCTTTGATACAGCATACTTTAGAGGGTCATTTTTATCACAATCCTGTATTTTATAGCCAAATAGCCAAATTGGATTGCGTCTTATTTCAGCTGTGATTTCCACACTGTTGTAAATCCAAATATGTGGTAACCTTTATTAAAACAGGCGGAGCAGTTCCTCAGCTGTGCTCGAAGGATCTACAGCACATTTCCTGATTGTTTAGACTCTTACAGAATGAATTGAGCAGGTGCCGTGTGAAGTGGGTTTGTGGGCGGACAGTGATGGGTTGTGAAAAGGGGTTTGTGTAACTCACTTTGCAAAGCAAATCTTTAGCTAAAGCAGAAGTGTCTTTCTCTTCCCACTGCTGCATGAGGTGCCTATACACCTTCCCCACCCATTCGTCCCCCCATCCCTCGTTCTTTTATATGCTGCACATGGGTGACACGGGACTGTGCTAGTGCGGGCTGCTCTGTGCTCCAGCTGCATCTGCTTGTGTGCCCACAGGGAATGGTGTGTGTGCGTGCATGTGTGCACTCTGCCTGTGCACCAGTGTGGCCAGAAAATATGGGGAGAGCTCAGGGATTGCAGGGTTCTGCACCCAGCCAAGCCATTCACAGGCTCAGCATCTCACAGTTGATTCAGCACCTTGCTAATAGCGCACACATTAACTGCAGCACAGATCAGAGGAGGAGTGCAGTTATGAGAGAGAGAGAGGGGGAGAACGTCTGTGTTGAGCAAATGTGTGCATGGTGCATCCAGTGTGTGTTTGTGAGAGACGGAGAAACAGAGGCAGAGAGTGTGAGAGCGGGAGGGAGAGAAGGAGCGGACGTGTGTTGGTGGGAGCAGAGAGGAAGGATGGCTGCTCGCGTTTGAAACTGCCTCACATGCTCAAAAGAAGGCAAAAATTCAGCAGAGGCAGAGAAACACACGTGTCACTCGGGGACACATCCTGTTCATCATTTGTGGGGAAAAGACTTGGCAATGCCTGCTGAAGTGAAAGAGGTAAGTGTGTGTTGGAATGGCTTTATTAGCTCTATTCTGTTTTTTTTTTTTTTTTTGTTCTTCCTGCAGAGAACTATAACACTGCACAGCTTTGCATTCTGCCTCTGTCATGAGGAATGAAGGAGGCATCAACTGCTTCACTCCCTTACCTCTAACTGCTGGCTGGTGTGGTCTCCTTGTGTGCATGGTGACATGATGCTTACATCTTCATCGTGTATGTGTATGCAATTACATAGGATATCCTAAAAGGGGGGTTAACTTTGATTGTATTTATAAGAAAAGACTGTCTATCTCAAGGGTTAATGCTGCACAGACTCTGAATAAGTGCATTGCCATGATGTATCAGTGAGGCATTAAAATTGACCATGCAGCATTTAACTATTTGAGGTTCAGAGTGTTCTTTTTCATCTGGAGTGTCATTCTAAGCTGTTTTTTTGCAGCCCAGAGTGTTCAGGTTAAGCATGATGTATTAATGTTTTTCTCACAGGAAACAGGGCTTTCATTGCATCTACCATTTCAGTGCAGTTTCCATTTGCAGTGCACACATTCTCTGAATCTCATCTTAAAAACATCAGCCCCGCTGATTCAACAGATAGTAGAAGGCAGAAGAGTTGTGACAAAGTTGTGACTAATGTTTTCTGACATCAATGGGCTGATGTCATGTTTTATTATCCTGTGGTGGCATCACTGTTTCAGTCCTAAAGTCTGATAAAGACAAGCTGTCTGTTCAAGCCAATTTATGCTCTAGCTGGATCTCTCCAAAATAGCTCCGCATCACTCATGCAATTTCCATCCAGAGGGCCCATTTTTCAAGTCGTTTTTTTTTTTTTTTTAATGGATTTGTCAGAAGTTTGAGTCATGGCTTTTGCTTGATGTGCCCTTGAGCTGGTCACCGAAATCTCAACTTGCACATCATTAGATCAGACTCTGTGTCTCCTAAAATAATACCCTAGCTGCAGCTGGCCTTGATACCAGGAAGTTGACCAGAACAAGATGCTAATTGTGTCATTCTGTCTCCTGCAGCACTGCACCTTACATCTATGTACTGCTTCTTGATTTTTATTTTTTTTCTGAAAGCCGAGTCAGATTCAGAAACATCATCTTGACCTATTTGGCTCTATGAGCACACTCATTGATGGTGCAGTGAGTTATTCAAATGAGCTTTGACTCGCAGTGGCCTTGTCTTCCCTGGAGCTTGAATCAGACAGAGACAGCACACAGGCCCATGTCCAGCCTATTATCATCCTCCAAATCCTTAATCAAGCCGTCTGTAGAGGACAGTGGCGCCTCGTCTGTCTTTTGGCCAAACGTTCATTTAGTTCCGCCGGACAAAATCCAATCAAGATCCCCCAAAGGTGTTCAAGCCAGGATCATCTCCCCTCTGCCAGTTTTCTCTGAGTGACCCTTTCATCTCCTCTTTCCTCCAACACATTTTGTACATGGATATGAGGGGCTCTTGTGTTTGGTGAGGTGTTTGAAAATGAAGCTCTCTGCCTCTCCACACTCAGGCAGTCATTCACTGCAGCTTGATTTTGTGCGGCGTGCTTTGATTTGGTTAGCTTTAGAATTTGTTAGAGATTGTGGGCGAGATTTAACAATTTATCTGCTTTTCATTGTCAGCACAATGTTTCTCTGCATATAAGTGACACATTTAAGAGCAGATTGAGTCCTATTTCTCAAAATGAAAATTCATTTAGATATTAGATAAGCACTTCAAATACTAAAATGACCCATTATTGGTGCAGTGAAATGACTCCCTTTGTTTATGTTCTGTTGCTTTGATTGGTTGTTTTCATCAAATAATCAGTTATTCACTGAGATCAGTGGTGCAGTAAGTAAATTTTTTTGTAGACACATTAAGTTCGTAAAAGAAGTCAGTATAAAAAGTATATTCAGTTAAAAATGGCCTCTGGTGCTTTCTAAGATCAAGATGCTGAATAATTCATCCTCTCTGTCAAATTAAACACATTATGTTGAAAGGGAGAGCAAATTTAAGTTCTGCTTGAAGTAAATACGAGTAAATTGCAGAGATACTCACATACTGTACAAGAGCAGCAGCATTTGGATTGTTTCCTCAAGAATTAGGTCTCACCAAATCACTTACATGTAAATGTAAACAGACTGACTCACGTCTAATCACATTACAATGCTGCCGCATTTAATCAAGGGAGCGTGTTTATGTATGTTTTCATAACACAATGAGGATCATCAGTCTCTTGGATATGAAAAACATGGAGATTCCATCAAAAGTTCATCAAGAAGTTCAGTGCTCATTTTATCAGACCGAGATGCAGACAACCAGACAAATATGTTATGCATTATGTTTCCAACAGTGGAGTTAACCTACAAAACTGTACCTAAGAGACCCGGTGCAGACACACACATCTAAAAAAAACAAAACGCTGCTTTATCTTTCCCCCTTGTGTTTAACGAAGAACATGACGGTTAGGAAAGCAATACAGAAAACATACAACAGAATTTATTTCTTCTCTTGTTTCTCTGTTGTTTGGTCTGTGAAAGGATCCTTGTGAAATAGTGCTTGTCAGTTGAATGAAGTAGTAAGAATGAAGTAACCTATTGGATATTAAAACCAAAGTTTTAATAAGCTCTGTGAAAGTTGGGTGGTATCTTAGTCAATTTCAAGCAGGCAGATAATTATTCAATCTAAATAAGAATTCAGGTCTCAGCACACTCCAGTGAGCACGTGCATAAGAAACCACATTGACCATGCATATTAGATTACTCTCATGAAATTCTCTACTTTGTGTTACTGTAACCTGATTGCAATATTAAATGCATTATCGCTGATTATATGAGACCCTGCAGCTGCTTATTTAATCTCTTATCTTTTGTATTGGTCCACAGTTCTTTAATGTTGTATGATCACTGCAAAGAGGCTTTTGCTATATTCTATAGTCATGTGTACTCATTTTGTTCATTTAGACATTATACACAAAGGAAATATTGTTGATTGTCCAGATATATGTACAGTGGCTCTGAGATACAACACACACAAGTCCTTCCACTGAAACAGTCATATAGGTAATTTGTTAATACCCCTAAAGCTCCTAGCCCTCACCTGTGAAAGTACCACGCCAAGAAGACGCAGGAGGGGAATACTCATATTCCACATTAGCACAAACCTCATTTTTCAACTCACTATTAAAAAGCCAACTCCTGTGCTTCCAAGCATGGGCCTTTGAGAGACACGAGATAGAAACCAGTCAGTATCATGACCACACTTGATCAAAATACTTTAGTCTCTTCCTGCTTGAATTTTGGTATTAGGTATTATTTGGTCAGGGTTAGGAAAAGATCATGGCTGGAGAAAAACTAAAAAGTCTTTTTACAGCACAATCATCACCGTCATGGATGTAATTTTGCTGGTTGCCATGGTTACACGTAAACACAACACAACTTTATGACCAAACATCACTTTTTGGTTGGCTTGATGAAATAACATGACTTGGTTGGTATGAGAAATCAAAATGATTCGTTTGGGCGAGAGAGCAATCATGGTCAGGGCTAAACAACTTCATCATGGACGCCATTTTTATCCTTCACATGCAGTTGGTCACACGAGCACTAGAGGCCACATACTCTTCAAATGTACTTATTGTTCATACCTGCCTGCATGGGCATGGGCCCGTTTAGAGAATGATGGTAACATGGTTTGTAGAGTTTTCTTTTTTTTTTTTTTGGCTTTGTTGTTGTGTTTTGTCAAAAAAAAGTTTTTGTTTTTTACCTGAATCTCATTTAAATATAAGTGAGTGTATTTTACTGCTTGAACTCATGTCACATTATACCCAGCATTAAGTGTGGCATTCTTATTCCATCAAGACTGACTTATTCACTTTATTGTTTGTCTATAATCTAAACAAATGTGCCTACATTACAAACCAATAATGCTTGAATTTTACGCCACAGTTACACGGCCTCATCAATGACTGTGTGTGTGTATTCTTTAGGAGCAGAGTTTGGAGGGGCCCCCTCCACTCTCCCTGTCCCAAGAGGTTAAAGAGGCAACCCAGGAGAACCCGACTTGTGCCGACGAACTGGACACGCCCACTTCCATCGCCTCTGTGATGACCTCGACCAATGAAAGCTCCACAGAAACCGACACCCCACAGCAGACAGACACTGAGGTTCATCACCACCTTCTGACTTACAGCATTTTGTTAATCAAGGTTTTGGTTGACTGCTGAGACCAGTTCACTTGAAACCTGTAATTTAGTTCTGATTCATTTATATATATATATATTGTGTGTGTGTGTGTATTTGAAGAAAAAACTATTTTTTTTCTCAACTTTGCTACAAGGGATTTCAAATCTAAATCAATTTACCACACCAAACAATTGAATTTCCTGCAATTTCTTCTGCTTCTAAACAGTGGCTGGACCTCAAGTTGTTTCATCAGAGTCCAATATAAACTAATTTTCAACTAAGGGGAATTCATTATTCTTGGGCTGGAAAGAATAATTAATTATTTATCAGAGGATCGTGAAGCCAGCGATGTTTAGAAATGATGATGATTGATCACTGCTAAAAGAAAAGAGATGGACTGAAGAGTTTCAATAAAATGATAAACACACAGTGCATGTAATGAAAACCTGCTTGGTCAATTCCAAGTACATTCCAGCCAAATACATCCTGCTCTAAATGCGAACAAACCAATTTAGTGGCATTTAAAAGGAGAGGAGCCCAGATCACTGAGACTAATGAGATTTATGAGACACAGCTTCTAAGTAAACTTTTGCAGATAACTGTTGTGGTGCATCAATCCTTATAGGAGTCCAAAGCTGCAGAACAAGATGGTGAAAAGGCCCCAAGTGAGACCCAAGAAACCTCAGAGCTCCAGCAGCAGAATGTCCACACATCAGATACGCCTGATCTGACATCAGCTCCGGAGGTTCAAGACAACACTTCCCCTGGGCAAGCTATTTCTAAAGCAAACGCTGAGCCCTCTGAGTCTGTTATGTCAACCACAACCAGCAGCAACACCACATCAACTCCCCAACCTCAGCTGGTGCTGGAGCCCGAAGAGACTCATCCAGTGAACACAGACAGCCAGAGTAGAGTGTACACCATTCCTGATGCCTACAGAGGTATCGGGGGTGACCTCTGCGCAGGATATGGAAGCCTTTCACGCTATACCCTCCACGGTTACCTGCCAACCAAAAACTTCCAGCCTGGGGCTCACTACACCTTACCCTTCCTCAGGGACAGCTTTGCCCCCACTGGCCTTGGCAACCAGACAGAGGAGGACAGAGAGAATCTTCTGGACATGAAAACTGACCTCCCGGCTGGCAGTTATCCAACTCTTGGAGGAATCCACCAGTTTAGGCCAATTACCACCATGGAGCTCCTCAGGGAGCCCTCGAGAACAAGGTAAGAGAATGGTGCATGAGATGAAATGTTACTGACACCCCAGATCAGGCTGGGTAAATGGATAGACTCTGAAATATGGGCTAAAATACAGTTCAAACTGGACAGTTTGAGTATTGAAATGATCATGTGATAATTGTGTGTTGTTTCTCCGTAAAGAGAAAGTGGAAGCAAATTTTACTAATCGTCATCATAACACAATGGTCAAGTTTTAAGATTATTACAACATGAAGGCAAAATATGATCAAATGCCTTGATGTTAGGCTGTGTGTGATTTTTAATTTTTTTTTTTTTTTTACACAGATTGATTCAAATATGTACATTTTAGTCCAGCATTTACATTTAAGGGAAAAAGAACGAACAGCTGCTTTGCACTCCACCATCTTTGATCAATCGTTTGTATGATAGAACTTTTTCACTGCAGACATTTTGACTTGTCACAGCAGGAAATGCACAGGTTTAATGAATGACATTAAACATAATGAACCAGCATGCACAAGAGCTGCACCCCACCCAAAGTCAAATGCTGCTGTGATTAAAATACTTTTGACAGCTGACATGTGAAAATGTCTGCTCTAAGAGCAGACTGGGGTCAAAAAGTCTTTTTTTGTTTTCAAAATCTTCTAATTGAGTGAAACGACCCTGAAGTATCAAAGATAGGAGCTGTTTGAATTCTCTGAAAACAAAGGGAAGGCTCTTCAGCGCTTCTCGAAAGACTGCAGATAATTTTGTCCCACAATTCCTTGTGGCCACAACTTCAAAGCAATGCTCAGTTAAATTTACCCACTTACACTGACTGCTATTCATGTGGATAAATATGAGAAAGGGAAAGTTAAGGTTTAGCAGCTTGTGATAACAATATTTTTCATTTTTGTGCCTGTTTCTTACCTTTAGAAATGACCAGCCATGATAATACATTTTTTTTTTTTTTACTATTTTAACTTATTTAATTCTATTATCTGTGTAATAACATGATGGGATTCTTAGACAGAGTATCCAAAGCACTTTTGGTAGACTATTTATTTTGTTTCAGTGCTGCAGATCTACATCACAGCTTAGTGTGTGGCAGGATTCACGCACACACATTTCAGGTGTCAACAGTCTGGTTTGTCATTCACTTTGAATGAGGTGACGTCTTTCATTGCCAAACTGAATTCTGGGTCTGTGGCTTTGCTTTGCAAGTGTTGCTTGTCGGGAAAAATTGAGAATAGTCCTTCAAGAAATCTCTTCAAGCAGCAGTGGAGATACCAGGGAATCAAATCCCCTCACTAATTATGTGTCTGATTGTGTGACTGATTGTCACTACAATTCCAAACATCAAACCTGCCAATCACCAAGTGTTAAAGCAGCTGTGAATCCTGCCCGAATGTTGTCAGATTCTCGTTGCATTGTGCTGAAATGTACGGTTTTGTATTGAATGTGTGTAAACTTGAAAATGAAATCATAAGCTTTTAAATTATCAAAATATAAACACTTTAAAACGACGATATACCTAAATAACAATTGTCAACATAAAAAAGTCTGTAATAGGGTAAAAACATGAAAACCGTCATGCCACATGCTGCTACAGTAACAGTGCAAAAATAATCACAGCTAATTCAGTCCCAGAAGACATGCTATGATAATAACACAAAACTCTACTGCACAGACATCCAGAGGATACCATCCTGTTCCTGTGAGTCAGCGTGAATTATAGAAAGACAGATAGACAGGAGTTAAAGGGGAACTCCGGGGCATTTGAAGCGCGTTTCCATTGCTAGAGGTTGTCAAATACTGATAGTAGGACACAGAGAGGTGCAAATCTGCGCTCCCTGTGTGGAGATCGCGCTGTTCGCACAGCGTGTCATGCGAGGCTAATACGTGGTGGCTAAGGGGCAACTGCTAACCCTTCCACGTAAAACAACAACTTGCACACTGCAGAAACGTCACACCACTTTGTAAACCATCCGACAATAAAGTCACAAGCCTTACCATCAAAACCAAATGCATGGTTCTCACATTACTGGCATGGGGACGTTACAAAACAACTTTATAAACAGCATGTAACTCACCGGCTGGTTGTAGGCTCGCGCATGTGAAAGCCCAAAAGAGTCGATGGACGATAATCCCATATACAAAACAATTATCTTCTCTAGAAAAACTGCGTTCAAGTATTTAAAACATTACAACAATATTACTGGGCATGTATTGTCGTGACTTTATTGTCGGATGGTTTATAAAGTGGTGTGACGTTTCTGCTGTGTGCAAGTTGTTGTTTTACGTGGAAGGGTTAGCAGTTGCCCCGTAGCCACCACGTATTAGCCTCGCATGACACGCTGTGCGAACAGCGCGATCTCCACACAGGGAGCGCAGATTTGCACCTCTCTGTGTCCTACTATCAGTATTTGACAACCTCTAGCAATGGAAACGCGCTTCAAATGCCCCGGAGTTCCCCTTTAAGTTGCAGCTGGTGTCAATCAGGGATCCAGCAGCCAGCTGCAAAATTGATAAAGAAAGAGGTCTCTAGTGTGATTGCCTGTCAGAATCTTTTCTGTGGCTTATATGGAATGATAGAACTGTTCATAAAAGGTGGACTAGACAGAAATTCAGCTGAAACTGATTCTTTCGATATGTCCAATGTTAAAGTAACAGATTGACATTCACAGTTCTTGTTATGAATTAGATGAGAAAATTGATATGTCACATGTCTGTCTGAGTGAACCAGTGGAAAGTCTCAGAGCCCTCACCTAAGTATAAGAATCAGTTCATCAAAATACTCTATAGCAAGTGATAGCGCTGCATAGAAAAGTAAGTTAAATAATAGCATGCAAGATGTAATTAAAGTGTTGAAATAAAAGTGCTTCTGCTTTAACACTTTTGAGCATTGATTGAAATTAAACCTGGAAAAAGTCTCAAAGGATAAAAATCCTTTTTTGGTAGCGGAGCCGGTGACAGTTCTGCCAGTTGAGACAAGACGGTGTATTTAAACAGTAATGTGAAGAAGAAAGTGTGCCCTCTTTCAACTCTTAAGGTTTTACATGATAAAAAAAAAAAGCATCTGGTCCTGACTGCTTCTTAACATTAACTAAATACTTAAATGTTCATTATTATTCATTTACCAAAAATGAAAAATAAAATGCAGAATCAGTGTATAAAAAAACTAAGTACATCCCATGATTCAGTAGCTGGGAGAACCACCTTTGGCTGCAATAACTTGAAGCAATCTTTTTCTGTTTGATGGTATGAGGCTCTGACACCGGTTTGGAGGATTTTAGCCCACTCTTATTTATGCTGCTTCAGTTTATTCCGGTTTGGAGGTATTCATTCATGTAGAGCTTTATTAGGGTCACACCATGGCATTTCAATCAGATTGAGGCCTGGACTTTGACTGGGTCATTAGAACACGTTGATTCTTGTCCTTTTTTATTTTCCCTTCTAAAGTAGATTTTGCCTGTATGCTGGGATCATTGTAACACTGTGTGACCCAGTTTCAGCCAAGCTTTAGCTGTTGGACAGGGGGATCATCTTCTATCCAGAGGTGTTCATGGTCGACTCTGTGATTACCTGGGCACCTTGCAGACATAGGATCTGCAAAACATTTTTACGTTGGTCTCATTCATCCAAAAGACTTTATTATATGAGCCTTATGGTTTGTTCAGATGCAACTTTTTCAAACCGAAGCCCTGCTATCATGTTCTTTTTAAAGAGAAGAACCTTTCTCTTACAAACCCTTCCAAGCAAACTATATTTGTTCATAGTTGATACCCAACTAACTAGTTGATAGGCCTGTAGATTCTGAGATGTAGCTCTTAGAGTGTTTTGCAGTTTCTCTCAGCATTGCATGGTCTGAGGTTGGGGTGAACTTCGTTGGGACATCAACTTCTGAGAAGATTTCCACCTGTTTTGAATGTTTTTCACTGGTGAATAATCTTTCTAATGGCAGACTGATGGACTCCAAATTGATAGGAAATTAGCTTATAACCCTTCCCAGATTAATGGGCAGCAACAATTACTTCTCTGAGATAATTTATCGTTGGCATTGTGTTAACACACCTGAATACTCCGGACCAACAAAGTGCCAAAACCTCTGCTTTTATAGAGGTGCTTATACTTGCTGATGATCAATTAATCAAGTGCATTTGATTAGCAACACCTGGCTGCAACTTACACTCTTAATACCCATGGAAACAGTAAGCGTGTACTTAGTATTTCGCATGCTGACTCTGCATTTTGTTTTAGTTTTTGTTAAATAATTGATGAGATGGTGTAATAGCTCATATGTGGTTGTTCATCTTAAGTTGCAGTTACCTAATTTTATGATCCGGTAAAGACAGGATATTTTTTTCAATTTACAGTACATTTCTCAAAATGTTGATCAAATTATATATTATATATTATATCTAAAATATATACATCTTTACTGATCTAATTTGTACATGTACAATACACATGACTACCCATATCTCTGCAGGAGTGGCTATGATGATGCCTTCATGGCCCAGCTGGAGGGGAACCTGAATCCTTTCTTTCAGGCCATGTGCCGAGCACAGACCCTGCAGATGCCCCACAAACGCAGCAGCATGGTAAGCCTGGACAGCATCCGAAGAGACCCACGCTGGAGAGACCCCAACCTGCATGAGGTGATCTCGATGCTTAGCCATCCAATGGACCCTGTCAAGTCCAATGCCGCAGCTTATTTGCAGCACCTGTGTTATGAGAATGACCGAATAAAACAGGAGGTCCGCCAGTTGAATGGGGTGCCGATCTTGGTGGAACTGTTGGACCATCCTAAAGCTGAAGTCCATCGCAAGGCCTGTGGTGCTTTGCGCAACATATCTTATGGAAAAGACCACAACAACAAAATGGCCATTAAGAACTGTGATGGCATCCAAGCTTTAGTTAGACTGCTTAGGAAGTCGAGCAGCATGGAGGTCAAAGAGTTAGTCACAGGTACAGCAGAAGTTTTTAGCACAATAGCGAAAGCCTGCAACTTTTCAAGTTATTTCTACAACTTTATTCTGCATGCACTGCAGGTACTCTGTGGAACCTCTCATCACATGAGCCACTCAAGCTGACAGTCATTAACCAGGGACTTCAAACACTGACTGATGAAATCATCATCCCACACTCAGGCTGGAGGAGGAGACACTCGGCAGACTCTTCCAAACTGCAGAATGCGGAGTGGACCACCGTCTTTAAGAACACCTCTGGATGCCTAAGGTAACTGTGGCTACTGTCATGAATTAAAAAAAAGAATGACAAACGCTTTGGAGTTTGTGCAGCTTTGCTGACAGAGTTGTTTCTGCAGGAATGTAAGTTCAGATGGGGCAGAGGCTCGACAGAGATTGAGGGAGTGTGATGGGTTGGTTGCCGCACTCCTTCATGCCCTGCAGTCAGCGGTCATCAACAAGGACACTGACAACAAGGTTGCTCAAGTCATCAGAAAAATATCAATGAGATGTAGTTATGATGAATAATTGTATTGTACATTAAAGCCATTATGTGTAGAAATCTAATCACAGATTATTTCGATTCATTAAAAAAAAAAAATTTGATTCCAGCAATAAATGCAAGTAATCAAAGTTTGGATATTCTTTTCCAGAGTCACTCAGTTTTGATAAGAGGAATCACTATATCTTATTCTCAAAGTGAGAAGATTTTCAGTATGTGTTACCTTCTGGACAACATCTTTGATTGAAATGTTCTGCCATTGCTCCCAATTTAGTCGGTGGAAAATTGCGTCTGCATTCTTCGAAACCTGTCCTATCATGTTCACAAAGAAATACCAGGAGTTGAGCGATTTCAGGAGCCCCACACTGGTAATCTGATGAAATCAGGGGGGCATCAGAAGAAGAAGAAGGAGGAGTCTGAGAGTTTTACAGGGAAAAAACCAAAAGGTTGGTAGACTTATATCGCAATAGTTGAATTTCATCAATTGAGAAAGGTTGATTTGCTACTTCTTGCATTATGGTGACATGCACTGTATTTTCTGTATTTCTTGACATTCATAACAAGGTCTTTATGCTCAAAGTTCAAATCTAATTAAAGCATACATGAATATATATTAGTTTATCACTTCACAGAAAAAAATGATCAACAATACAGAACATTATGATTGATGAAAATCATTGACAAGCATATAAAACACGGTTTTATAATCATAGGAAAATGAGCAGGGTGCTTTGCTTTGAGACACTGGAGGCATGTTCACTTAAGATACTTTTAAGATACTAATTTTTAGGCAGACGTGCTATATTTATATCTTCAATGTGTTTTTTTTCTTCCAATTCAGACCATCGCTATTCAATGGAGCTGAGACTGACTGAATTTAAGGATGTTTTCTTTCTTTTAGTGGAAACTAAAGAAATAACCCAGGGCTGAATAGACCTGGGACAGTTTTGCATCTTAAACCGTGAAACAGATCCACCTTACAGTTTAATAATCAGAGACTCTGTAAAAAACAACTATTTTCTCAGTTTGAAAGTTTCCATTTGCTGCTGACTTGTCTTTGCTTTGCGCATTCAGGATTCACATCTCATATTTTGGCTTTTATGCAGTCGAGAGGCTGAATATTTCAAATCCCTTCACACGAGGGAGCTGATGATAGATTTTGCTCTGCTGGAGGAATGCCAGGTTTCAAATATAAAAAAGCTGTCTTGTATATAGTTGCACCTGTTATGGAATTTTTACACCATGCAACTGAGTAACAATTAGAGCAGGTTTGAAAATGATTCCGAACTGGGCACGGATGTTTAACTAATTCGTTGAATAATTCATTGAAAATAAGTAACTGTTTAAATGATGATTTATAGATAAACTGCAACAGTTTGTGCAGGAAGTACTTCATGGAGAAACAATAAAGTAAGATTTAATGGTGATGTAAAGTTTCATGGCCTTAAACAAAGCTACAGAACAAAGCCAAACACTGAGCTTGTTGCCACTTGGAGGAGCTGTGTGTTTTCTGCTGCTTTGTCCTTATACAGGATAACCTACTCTCTGACATTGTTTTTTCTTCTTTTCCTGCCAATCCATATGCATCAGAAGAGTGGTTCAGTCAAGGTCAGTCAGCTCATTAATCCTGAATATTTTCAAGCAAGTGATATAGTGATTAGTCTCTGCAGTGAATTTGATGATAATGTCTATTTGTGTCTATTGTCTATTAAAACTGGTGTTTGTGTTTGTGTGCACGTGTGTGTATCTGTGATGCACAGGTTGGAAAAATGGATTTATGGACAGAAAATACAGTACATTGGATTTACCAAAACGTACAGAGCTAATTAAAGGTACATCTTTGAAAACATTTCCACATCAGCCTCACACTGCATTTTACATTCAACACAAATACTGCAGCATGCAAGCTTTATATTAGACCTGTTACTATAAATTGAATGTAAACAGAATGCCAATCATGTATCATTGTTATAGAGTAACATTATCAAATGTCAGTGCAGTACCTGCTCTCTGTGTTAGGCTGTTTGCTGTAAAGCATGACATTGGCATGGCCTGGAAGAGAAGTCATTTAAATGCAGCACCACACACCAGCACCTGCACCACTTCAGGACACTTTCATTACAAAAGTGAAATGGCCCATCAACTAAAAGACAGATAACATTTTTCCCTGCACTACCTAGAGGACGATGGCAATTTAGGAGTGGTACAAGCATTTCCTCAAAACACTGCATGTCCCATAGACTATACGTGCTTTTATCTGGTACCTTTACAACACTCTTCTAATGTTCTCTCTTTCTTTTTAAACTCGGCTTTGCGTGCTGTTTGAAAAAAGAAACTGAAGGGAAAAAAAATCCCAGTACTACTGCAGGCCTGAATACTGTGAATCTCTGGCTGCCACTGGAAAAGAGATCAGAGCTTAGCTTATGCCTCCCACACTGCAGCCAGTGAATGCAAATCAGAATGACAATCATGTTATGGTTCAGGGTCAGCCTTATGATACTTGTCAGCCATCCAGCAACCTCCACTGGCTCAGTGCCAAAAGAAAAAGAAAAAAAACTAACCAACCTACCAAACCACTAATTTTTTTTATCTTATGAATATATTTGCACTCAAAAACCGAGTTTGTTGTATTGAAAGCTAATAGTTAATTACACTGAAAATGACACAGCTTATTATGTTTTTAGATGATCATATCCCTCTGCTTTTCTGTTCAAGGCCTGGAGCTGCTGTACCAGCCAGAGGTGGTGAGGCTTTACCTCTCTCTTCTTACATGCAGTCACAACAACAACACTCTGGAGGCAGCTGCTGGAGCGCTGCAGAACCTCGCTGCGGGACATTGGGCTGTGAGTACATGGAGGAGTTCCAAGCTACTTCTCATGCTCAGACTACAGGGGTGATATTGTGAAGAATGCATAAAAATTCAAATTTATATTAAGTGACACTTGCGTATACCTTGTGCATAAAGCCGGTCCTATTTTTTTATTTGGGGCGGCTGTAGCTCAGGAGGAAGAGCAGTCACCCACCAATCGGAAGGTCGGTGGTTCGACTCCGGCTTCCACGGGCTACATGTCGAAGTGTCCTTGGGCAAGACACTGAACCCCACGTTGCCTACTGATAAATCTGTTGGTGTATGAATGGTTGTGTGAATGATTATAAAAAGCACGTAGTGTGTATAGATGTAGACGTGCTGTATGAGTGTGTGCGAATGGGTGAATGTGGCATGTAGTGTTAGAAGCGCTTTGAGTGGTCAGTTAGACTAGAAAAGCGCTATACAAGTACAGTCCATTTACCATTTGATTGGGGAGTTTACAGCTGAGAATTATCAAGGTGAGATCCCCACAGATGCTGTCATGATTTGTAAATGTCCTGTCTGTGGTGCAGATAGAGTTGTACCATAACAGAGCACTATAAGTGAATTCAATGTAAATCAGCCAGCATAGTATAAGGTCAAACAAGACAACTTCTATGGGCTTGCGGTTGAGGGGATGCATGCCTAAGGCTTTTCTTTTTTCTCAGCTGGTTGGTTTTGTTTTTGAAGCACCATCATTAATCAACTTATTGCATAAGGACAGTGACCTTGTCATCAGCCTACATGGTCAAAAATAACTAGCTTCTACTGAATTTCCCTGCGACAGGCTCCATAATGTCTTCTAAATTATGCCCTGAGACACAAATGTTAGTATAATTTAAGACAAAGGCTGTTCCCAGATTAAAGGGTTTACCAAATCTTTTAGTTGTGAAATCTTGTGTCACAAGAGAACATATTCAATTGTATATCTGAGTTGTTATGTTATAATTGTGATAGTATATGTTGATATATTGTAATTGATGCTTTTGGGGATTTATTTGGGAGTTATTAAAAGGAAAAAAAAAACAAAAAAACAATTTAGTCAAGGCAAGTCAAATCAAAGGTATCACTTAGCTGACAAACAACTTTTTGTTTCCACTTGTAGTGGTCCAGCTACATTCGGGCAACTATCAGAAAAGAGAAAGGGCTGCTTATCCTGGTGGAGCTGCTGCGCTCAGATGCGGACAAAGTTGTGCGAGCTGTGGCCATTGCTCTTCGGAACCTGGCCATTGACAGAAGGAATAAAGATTTAATTGGTACTGTCATAGAACTGCTGCCTTCATTCAAGTAGCTCAAGACCTGCAGGTTCAGAGTAACTCTTCTATGTCTGCTTGTCTGTTGACACAGGGAGTTATGCTCTGAGGGACCTCATTGGTAATCTGCCATGCGGGCAGCAGCACCCAGCAAAGAACCTCGATGGAGACACAGTGGTGTCTATTCTGAACACAATTCATGAGATCATCACAGATAACCCAGAGAATGCTCGAGCGCTCATACAGGGTCATGCTGTGCAGAAACTCGTGGCAATCAATAAGTCAAGGTGCCTTAAAATAAATGATAAGCTTTGTTCCTTTACTTGCATTTTAGAGATTGTTCTGATTCCAAACTAAACTGAAAAATAAAAAGCTAAATTGATTAAATGGTATTGGCATGGGCAACATTTTTTTAAAAAAAATACTGGATAATCAGACTTCCTAATATCTGCCTGTAATAATGTCACAGTCTTAATGTATTGTCTCATGACATTATGCGCATTTAATCTCATTAATTCTAATTATTCGGACGGTACTGTCTTAGGGCTGTTCTGTTGTTTACCACAATATCACCAACATTGCTTTGTTATCAGTCAATCTGCACGGGAGACCAAGGCAGCTTCCCACGTACTTCAGACAATATGGGCTTACAAGGAGCTGAGAACCGCTCTGAACAAAGCGGGTTGGAGCAAGAGCCACTTTAAGGTATTTCCTTTCATTTCTTGGTAATGAAAAAAATTAGCAAAATTTTATACTTGTTCAGGGGGAGGAAAGGTAGTGTGGGGTGTTTGGGCTTGATCTGAGCTCAGAAAATCATGTGTGCAGTAAGTCTCTGAGCCCCAAGACACAAGATGCCCCACATCCATGTTGTCATATGGATTGATATCTTTGAGTGAACTCACCAGAACCAAAGCATAATGAAAAACAAATGGTGTGGAAATGCTCATAGTTAGAAGTTTCTTTTTCTTTTTCTTTTGAAGCCTACAACTTCTGGAACGACTAAAAAAACCAAGAGTGGTAAGCAAAGCAGTGATGACATCACCTTACCTCTCATGGACAAAAACCAAGGTCAGAAAATTGTTGCATGCCTTCCTTCAGTTAAGTGTTATTTAAATATCATCTGAGTAAAAGACGTCTCCACTAGTGTAAGGAACAGTAAAGGCTTTTTTATACACTGAAGATCCTAACGTCAAATCATGGACAGTATTGTCTGTCAGTATTTTCAGTCTCAGGTCGTATTATGATGTGCTGCTAAGGTTATTAGTTCGACAGACTTGTCTTACTGGCCTGAACAATCTCTCCCAGAGCAGAGCAGGCTCAAGCATCACCAATCTCATTTCATTTGAATATTTTTCATAAATGGTATCCACTTCCCCACACTGAGAGCGACCTCTAGCTTCCCATTAAAAGGCAAATTATTCCTCAAGGCTGCCATCTTTGTCAATAACAAGACTTAAACACCCTTTGAAGGAGAAATAGCACTATTCCCACGTTTGAACTTAGTTGCCTCAGTCAGCTTTTGTCTCTAGGGGTTTCAGTTTAGATCAATGAATGTGCTCTTTTTTTAAACTTTATATTACATGTTAAGATAAACTGTGCTGTGCATAGATACGTTATGGCTGTTTTATACCTTCACAAAGGTATCTTTCATATATAGATTTTTCAATGCAGACAGACAGATGTGAAGTTGACATAAAAAGTAACAATGCTTTGGCTCCGGAGATGACGTTATGCATTGAATTAAACGTTGACTGGTTGAAAGTTAGTTCAAGGGGCTAAAAATTGATTTTACAACAAAAAGGGCGAAGTGGAAAAAAACATAAATATCAAAGAAGTATATGTGAAAAGAAGAGACAACTGCTGCACTGAACAATCTTCACTGAGAACCTATAAGTTTCACTCCACCACTCTTTGTCCACTATGACTTCTGTCTTAGTCAAAGGAAGACATCGGAACAACAACAGCCCTGACACAACCAATGAGCAACCCACAGCTTGGATTGTTTCACATGAGATTGCCCCCAAATGGCAGTAAAACAGCATAACATGTAAATGTGTGTTTGCGAGGCACCAACTGGGAGCATACGGAAATCTATGTTCAGCCCTTTAACCCTTTAACATTCTGCTCTACCACTTGGTGGAACACTGACTATACTCTGTCTTATCAAAGATTAGTGGAAGTGAACATACCTAAACCATCTCTAAAACTGGGTTTAGTTATGTAAAGCTAAAGGAAATGCAGTCTTTAAAAGGTTAAAATGAACACATTTATTAGTGATGTTCAAATTGAACTGAACAAGGCAGCTTTTAGCTGACAAAGGTGAAGCCAGCGCTGCTCTCTCTGGCAGCATTAAATTTGTCACTTCACTCTTGTTGAAAGTTATTTATGTTATGTTATTTTTTTATTTTTTAGTTATGTTATTTTTTTATTGTTTCAAGCCTGTACAACAATGTCCTCTCTCAATGGAAACAGTAGAGTGGTGTTGTGGTTAACTCTGTCGCCTCATTGAAAGAAGGTTTCAGATTTTGGCTAAAGCATCTCTGTGGGGAGTTTAGGCTAATTGGTGATTCTAAGTTGACCCTTGGTAAGGAGGGTGAGTGTAAATGGTTGTTGGTGTTTGTGTCTGTGATGAACTAATGACCTGTTCGGGGTTTACCCTGCTTGTTGCCCAATGGCAACAAGGAACACCCCCCCACGCATGCAACCCTAAGTAGGATGAGGCAAGTATGGAATATATGTGAATGATGAATAAAAGACATCGATATGTTGTAGTGTCAAAATTCTGAGTGAGTAAATGTATACACTGTTTCCACTGTTTATATAACAGTGTGAAACTTTCAGTAATATGAAATTGTTACAGCTAACAATGCCATGATAATGAAATTATAGACTCATTTACAAGATTGTGTCGCTATAAAGCTGCCAATGATGATACAATTTGATACACTAATGATTTATGAGTGTTTCTTTTGAGTTTTCTGCATCATCATCTGCTAATTTGATTATTACTTTCCTTTGCAGATGTATATTCCTCCTTAGAGCCAAATGATAGAGTTGGAGATGGAAAGGGGCCTGTTGTCGAAAGAGACAATCTCCAGGTAATCATTCTTTTGAATTTATTGAATGTCTTTATGAATTCCGAATTTCTAAAATGACAAAATTTGCTTTCCATCACTGTATATTATGTAATTCATTCTTTATATGTTGGAGTAGAGTTGAAGAGTTTGGCTGCAGGATTTAGTTTTTCAGAATTTCTTCCTTGGGATTTGTGCCTCTCATGCTAATTGACTTACGCTGTCTGTGTTCCCTGACACAGGCGATAAGCGAAAGAAAACACTTCATCAGAGCTGGCAGGCCTGCAGTGGGCCTCATGGATAACAAACCTCCACCACTGGACTCCTGGGTATAAATGTAACAACACATCCAGTCCAGCCAGTTGAATCCTGTTGAGACACTTTCCGTTGGTGAAATGCTGAAATGTGCCATCTGATCAATCTTGTACAGACAAACAAACAATCGGTCGAAAAAGGAATTCTTCTTTGTTTACAGGACTTAATGTACCAAACATTTACAAGTATTTACTATGGAGATTATTTGACAGTAGACTTTATAGATTTATCATTTAGGATAATATACTGTAAATATGAACTCACGACTGATTACGCGTGATAAATGAAATAACCCAAATATGCAAACCGTAGTGAAACCAGACTCCAAAGAATATACAACATGAATAATTTGAATTTTACTGCTTATCTAAGGTATACTTCTAGTTTGTCAAGCTAGTAAGGCCTATAATGGCATGTGGATTTTTTGTTGTCCACCCCTATGGTTCTAGGATGAAGACTGATTCTGATCTAAAATAATTCTTGAAATATTCTTGTTCAGTGTCTGATACGCTTAGAACTACCAGGGCCACTATTGCCGTAACCACCCAAATAATTTAGAATAAGTTTAATCTTGATAAGTAAGAGTAAACTGTTGGGTCATTCATACTCTCTAGAAGTCTCTATCGCATTTGTTTCATGATAGGCAAAATGGGATTGTACATGTGTAACAAAGGACTGTTAATATTCCAAATGAAGGCATTTATATTGTAACATTTATAGTAATACCCATGTTATTATTAAGAGTTATTTATGTGTATTAACCAATACCAGTAAGTGATACAGCTCTGCTTTGCTGTTGTCCTTTTTGCATTGCAATGTTAAATGAAAATAAATGCTGTGCTTAGTTTCTCATTTTTATTTGTATTTTCTTTTTATATCCAGACTGATGTTTATGTTCTCTTCTGTTTTATCAGTGTGCACCTCCTAGATTAAAATCACACAGTTGCCAGTTAAACAATGTGTTTAATAGAGCTTCTCTTAAATTAGGTTGAGCTGAGTGGATCTCATAGGCTTTTGTGGGAATTCTTTTTAGGTTTCTCAAATCAACATGATTGATTTATGTTTCTTGTGATGTATCTGTGTTCACAGACTGTCTAACTTCCATAATACATTAAATCAGCCTCTTTACCCCAAAATGAAAAGTTAGATATAATCCGAGATGAGGGAACACAAATGACACTGAGTCTACAGTGGCCTCTTGTGGAAATTACAAATCATGAATTAATAATTCTATGAAATGAAAATTGATTTGCTACATTAGACAAAAAGACAGCAGACAATTAATTTTTGTTTGACTCGAGTGTAATTATTTTATATCTACACAATAGTTAATAAGGCTCCATCTTTTGATTTCGTTATGAGACGTTAATCAAGGCCATATCTATCTAAAGTAATTGCAAGAGCAGTGTTTATCCAGAAGGAAGGCCTGTATCAAAATGAGGAAACATCAGAGGTCTTTATGGATAGTCATAAGTCCCTAGTGTGGTGAGAGAGAGGAGGGCAGAGCAGGGCCTTAGTGACATCTCCAAACATGTCAGCACAGCACATTGGACAGCGCAGCCCTGCCCTCAGAACCAAACTGCAGGATCAACAAGGGCAAAGCAGTTTTCTCTTTGGTCCCAATAGCAACCTGTTGTCCTTTAACGAAAGAGACTCTGCAGGTATCTTCTTCAAGAGATCCACATCTTCTTATCTGATGCTTAGTCTTTGGATATAAATCTTTCCTCTGCTCAGCCATGACCGTCCTAGTTTTCTCCAAACATGGGTTTGTCCACACTCTCAATGCCATGCTACTGGTTTTGATGGGTTTGAGTTGGAGCAGTCCAATCCAGCCTGGTGAGAGCCACCACCGGACATCACTTGGTGTGGATCTGGGAGATAATCCGCTCCTTGGTGCACAGGACTTTCTGAGCCAATTTCTGTCCACACTGAACCTCACCAGGCTGAGGCCCCAGACCAGGCCCCTCACTGCCCATAAAGAGCCACTGCCCGAGTACATGTTGGAGCTCTACAACCGATTTGCAAATGACCGCACTGCTGTGCCATCTGCAAACATTGTGCGCGGTTTCCAGAATGAAGGTACAAACTTCTTTTTTTAATAACACCATAAATCTCTTTTTTAGAAATTTGTGCTTTACGTTTAAATATTCATATTCATTCTTATTGAGACAATGTTTGACAACTCTGATTGATCAAAGTGACACTGTAAATGTGAAATTGCTCATTGGTGTTGTTTTATTTTGTTGTATCTTACCAATTTACAAATGATATAAATAAAATAACAAAACCTTTTAATTTTTTTAATAAGGGCAAATTTTGGGGTTTTAGAGTAAATTTGACTTGAGTTCTGACTACAGAAACTCACATAAGAAACACTGAGAAACCCCTTCTGGTATTTTGATTTCAGATTCCTCCCCCTATGGTATACGAGCCAATGGTGTAAGGATACATCCCCTGCTGTTCAATATTTCCATGCCCCACCATGAGCACATAACATTAGCTGAGCTTCGTCTTTTCACTTTGGTGCGGAAGGCCCAAAGACCGTACGCTGGCTTTGACTGCAAGGTGACTATCTACAAGATACACGAGGGTGTTGTTTGGACAAAAGAGGTGGGGAAAGAAGACAGAGGGAGGGATAAAGAGGAGGTGGTGGAAATGAAGGATTTGGAGGAACTGGTGACAAAGCATATCCATGCCAAAGATAATAGCTGGGTGTCGTTTGACCTCACTCATGTGGTTAAAATCTGGCGGAAGTCAGGGTGCGGAACTCATCGACTGCAAGTTCACGTTGCAAGTCTGGGGTCAGAGGAGGAAGGGGCCACACACGAGGCCACAGAAGAGGGCCAAAGTTTGGTTGAGATTGATATTGACAGGGGCTTGGAGGGAAAACACAGCGCAGTGATGATTGTTTTCTCAGATGATCAGAGCAAAGACCACAAACAGGACAGACAAGAGCTGAATCAGATGATGAAACATGAGAATGATCTTCCTGAGAGCGCGGGAAGGAGCCAACAACCTTTCAGCGGGGATGTAAATCACAACGCTGGACATGCTAGCCATGATGAGCAGGATGAACTGTCTGTACAGCAGCTGCAGTCCAACCTTATCTACGACACACCTCCTCGAATCCGTCGCAATGTTAAGAGTGAGTCATGCAGGAGGACACCTCTCTTTGTGGATTTCAAAGACATTGGATGGGATTCATGGATCATCCAGCCTCTTGGGTATGAAGCATACAAGTGCAACGGTGTGTGCAACCCACCTTTGACCTCAGAGGTATCACCTACCAGACATGCCATAGTACAGACGCGACTGAGTGTCAAAAGCCCTGAGAGAGCGTCTCGTGCCTGCTGTGTGCCCACAAAATTGGAGCCAATCTCACTCCTTTATCATGATAATGGAGTGATAACTTTCAACCACAAGTATGAGGGAATGGTGGTAGCAGAGTGTGGCTGTAGATAGTATTACTCAGAGATAAAGACTGAAAAGATAAAGATCTAAATCTATATATTTATTATCTTCTCATGTGCTTGTTTCCACAATTTGTTTCCACAATATCTGAGATCTCATACAGTGGACTTAGTTGTAAATTAGGGGATGAACACATGATGTAAATTTGCAATTGTATAAAGGCAAATCAGTGAGTATTGTGTTGATTTAGAAAAGAAACCCTTCAAAGCAACGCTGCAAAGGTTTTCCAACAGCACTGCCATGGTTTATTATAATTATTTGCCATCTTTATGTTTTAGATCGTTTTGCAAGTGCCACATTTCCTTGTACATGAAAAGTAACAGACCATATTCATTCAGCACAACAATGAATAAGATGAAGAAACGAGAAAGGTTGGATAGAAAATATCTGAACACTGTGGTGCAAATTCCTGTTCAGCCTTTTCCAGAAAAGGAGAGCGAATTAAAAGGCTAAACTTTGAAGCTCCAATATTAGCAACATTTGGAATCATATGGATACGTAATATATTTTTTTGTTCCTATACATCTGGATAAGAACAAAAGATGCACATTCAGAGCAGAGTTTCAAAATGCAGAACATGAATAAAGTTAAGTTTATAGCACAAATGGTTTTTACCAATGGAAGTGATTATTCAAGCAAAATCTGCATATAGAATGACTTTATCAAAATGATATGTCTGCTTTTTTTTTTTTTTTTTTTTAGTATGAAAAGCATTGTTTGTTATTAAATAACAGTCTTGCCAAAATGCTTTAGAAGGAGATGAATGTGCTGCAAATTTGTGAATTGTCTTTGTGCCCTGTGGCATCTTGGAGCTACTGAGATGATTTAAAGACTGTGACATTTTGGCTGCTATTTGCTTGCCAAACTTGCAGAAAAAAATGTGTTTTCGAGGGCTTTCAACCAGGAGAGGATTTTCACGGTGTCTTGGAGATCCTCGGGGCCTCTTGTCTGAAAATGTAATTTCCCTTTGGAAACATTGCTGTCAGCTGCTTTGAATTCGTTCGTTACAAGCCATTCATATCCTGCTTTTTTCTCACACACGTGAATATGAATGCTACTACGGTTGTAAGAATAAACATCTGAATACAAATACATTAATTGAGCAATCTTTGATGGCACACATTGTTTCATTGTCAGGCTTTCACATCACTCTCCAGTGAAGAACCTTAATCCCCATCCCTCTAGCGTCACATGCCAAGCGAGCCTCTCTCTGCCCGCTTCCATGCCATAGTGATAAAGAGGTGTCAGAGCCTGGAATCTTGTAGACCATCACTCAGGGTGAGACGCCACTCCAAGTGGCAGCATTTGTGAGAGGGTGGTGTCAGATTCCTGGTCTCCAGCGCCAACATGTTCTATTGACAACCCTGCCATCCGGTTGCTTGGTGCACTCTGAGCCCTCCCACTTCCCTTTTCTAACACCGGTATGCTTATGCCCTTATCATAGCCATGGCAACGGTGTAAATGGAAAAAAGAAAAACACGTCACATCATCACCTAGCTTCTGCTGTTAACAGTCGGAAGTAGATAATGATGGAATAATGCTGCGGAGCTTTCTAGCTTAATGGGATCGTGACTCAGCATGCAGATTTACATGGGCCAAGTGCGCAGGGCCTTACTGATCTGTGATTTTCTTTTAAACTGTAGTGTAGTTTAGGCATGCTCTAAAATAGTAACACTACTTTTGAAAACTTGATCTAAATTAGGGGACTCAATTTGTTGAAATGCAATATGATGTTTGTGATTTATAAGACTATGCTGTGTTATTCTAGGGCAGAAAAATCAATTTTTGTTTTAAACTACAACTTCCCATAGATTTTACTAAATCCGAAACATTTCTTCTTAAATGTAATGTCAATTACTGTTGTAAAACGTGGAGGAGGATAAGAGAGTACATTTACCCAAGTGACGTACGTAAGTGCAATTTTGAGATGGTCATATTTTAAGAGCGTATTTTATTTCATTTCATTTCAGAGTTTTATACTTCTTGTCCAATACACGCATTAATTGCATTTTGTTTGACAATCTTCTTTAGATGAGGAAGATTATGATTTTAAGACTATGATTTGTGAATTTCACACGGTGTAAAGTGTTTTTCAGGATACAACTCGAAATTGCAAAAAAAGTTGGGGTGCTTGTGTAAAATGTAAAAAAAGAATACGATGATTAGCTAATTTTAAAAACTAATTTTCTATTCACAAAAGAGAACATATCAAATGTTGAAGGTGAGACATTTTACTATGTCATTATTTTGGATTGTAAAACACTTTGTTAAAGAGTAAACCAGTGGTTTCCAGCCTATTTGGCTGATCTTCGATCGGGTGTCCCTGCATTTAAAAACACAGATACACTAATCAGCTGTAACATTTTGACCACATGCCTAACAGTGTGATGGTCCTCCTCATGCTAAAGAGCTCACAGCAAGGACAAAGAACAGCTGAGGGTGTCCTATTGTGACTGATCCCCTGAGGTTAGCGATAAATTCTCTGAGACCTGGTTGTGAGGTAGGAGTTTTCAGCTTGCTTTCCCAGATGTCTACAGATCATCAGATTAGTATCTGGGAAGTTTTGAGGCCTGGTGAACACTTCGGACTCTTCGAAACGTATATTGAAGAAGTTGCTGAGCATGTCTTCGTCATGGGCTTTGTGGAATCACATCCACCCAGCCCTTGACTATTGTAACATATTGTGCCATCTCTTCCTACCAGGCACAGTTCACACAACAGGTTACACATGGGAACTTTCAGTTCCAAACAAGATGCCAACCGTGCATTTAAAATTTAAATTCTTCTTGCAGTTGTTTTAGCACACATTTGTAAAATAATAGTTTCAATGGTCTATAATTAGGAAAACATCTGTCTTAGTGAAATTTTAAACCGCTACGATGTATATTTCATAAATATAATAACACTGAACACTGTATGTTTGCTAAATTGGGAAATTACTTGACAATTAACAAAAAAAAAAAAATATATATATTTTAATATATATATATATTATTTTTTAATTATTTTTTAATTTTTATATATTATTATTATTATTATTATTATTATTATTATTATTATTATTATTATTATTATATTATATATTATATATATATATGCCATGTCCCGCGATGGATGGATGGATATATATATGTATGTATATACTGTATATAGGCCTATATATATTTGGCCAGACCAACAACAGAATATCCACCAAGATAAATAAAGACTTGTTTACTGTGATAAGGTATAGACTGTGGAGGGGGCTTTCCATCAAAGACCAAAGGTGAATTAAATTTTCCCATTAGGTTGCACTAAACACAAAGGTTAAGGCATTGCTATGAATCTGTCCACCCCATGCCTCAAGGCTAAAGATCTTGATTAGCAAAACAGGTAAAAAAAAACTTTTTAGATCGACAAATTGGCTACTGAAACAATGATGCAAATATTTTTTTTATTTGACATTTTTTTACGGTTAACAAAACGTTAAGACTGCGAAAACCTGTAAATAAACTATCAAGGAAAATAGCTGCACCGCAGCGCCACGCCTGTCACATTTTATGCGTGCGTGCGCAGTTGGAGCGTGGTGGGTGGAGGAGATTTTTTTGTTTATTTTCGTGGCCAGCTAGGCAGTAAACGTGTTGTTATTAGCTATCATTATTTTAGCATTAATTGAGTGTGAGACATTTAGCGTATGAACGAGGAGCGAACTTAACAAATATGATACTGTTGCATTTAGCGAGGCTCTGAGGATTCAGAAAACAAGGTTAGCAACTGAGCTAGCGTCAAGTTGATGAGCGTATGTGCTAGCAAGCTAGCCAAAATAGTCCTAAAGCAAGCTAGTTAACGTAAAATAAGGCAGCAGGATTGAGGTGGATAAAGCCATTCTATTTTCTTCTTCCACTGGAACTAGTCACTGTAAGTAAACATATTAATTTTCTGTTTATGTGTGTAATTGTTGGACTGTAGCTCTCTAGATTAGGTTTAGCTAAGTGATGGCAAATGCTATTGAAGCCACTCAACATTAGCGTGGCAAAGCTAGCTAACGCCATACCCTTAAATAAAAGGCACATTCACTGTATATACGCATTCAGTTCAACGCTTTGTTGTAAGTAGAATCATAGCAGTGCACAATTGTAATGCTTTTACACAAAAATGTGTTTCTCATGTTTATTAGCTGCGATAAATAGCCTACTATGTCTAACGTAAACAAAGTTGAGCGTGAGCATGCTCTAAATACGTTGCCCTTAAGTGTGAAATTCGTTTATATATTAATTTGGCAATATTTCTAAACGTTTTCGTTGTAGCCTGTGAGAATAGGTATGGAGGTACATTAGTTGGGCTTCATTTAAGCACGTATCTGAACCGTGATGCAGGGGTCATCAGTTTTAATGTACGCGCTACACGTTCAGAGCTGCACTGGCGGTGCAAAATATTTATCTGTTCAGTGCTTGTATTTTTCATGCTTTTCCTGTATTGTAATCTTCTGTGCTATAATTAAATATTTTAGGTTGTGATATGTTGACTTTCTGCCTTTTGTCTAGTACCAGCACCTCACTTTGTTTTAGATACATTTGTAAAATTTGGTGCTATCTAATACAACAGCTTTTCCATAAATTCTACTCCTGTAAAGCATCTACAATTTTCAATTTTTGTTGACTTTCGGTGATCATTTTTACTTAGTTTGTTAGTGAGGTGCACCTCAATAACACACGTGGGCATTGGGAACACTTAAATGTAATGCGTCCAATACACAACCATCAACGATTGAATCGTCAAAAAGATCTTGACCTTGTTTGAAAAAGTAAATGTTCAATAGATATTTCATAAAAACTGCTTTAGATACGTCATCTATTGCAATTTCATTCGCTCATGGAGACTAACCGAAAGAAAAAGGCTAAGAAGCGAAATATGTTGTCACAGACTTATTTGAATAAGACCAAATAGTTCCTCACTAAATATATACTAAACTTGCACAGAGGATTCGGTTGGAATAAGAAGAAAAATAGTAGAGGTGTGAAGTAGAAGTAGAAGTGTTTTTTAATTTTTCTTTTTTTTAAATTCTTTCAATGAAATCGGGAACTTTGTTACATGGCTTGGAATGACCCTACAGTGCTATAATGATAACCTCTCTGACACGTGAAGTTAAATCATAAGACTACTCTTTCTGTTTTAGGTCGCCAAACGTGGGCTTGCATTGAAGCAACACTCATTTCACCTTGACACCCTTAGTACGTAAAGCCTAGAGGACACAACTGGAAAGCCTACTCAAGATTGAAACTTCAGGAGCAAGATGTCAATCACAAACACTCCCACCAGCAATGATGCCTGCCTTAGCATTGTGCATAGCCTTATGTGCCATCGACAGGGGGGAGAGAGTGAGAGCTTTGCTAAGCGAGCGATTGAGAGTCTTGTCAAGAAGCTGAAGGAGAAGAAAGATGAGCTAGATTCTCTTATCACAGCCATCACAACAAATGGAGCTCATCCCAGCAAGTGTGTCACCATACAACGAACTCTGGATGGACGCCTACAGGTAAAGTGCCAAAATTGTTCAGTTTTTGTTGCTGTAACTGTAGGAGATAAGTGATAAGTGAGAAGCGTTTAGAATCTCATGTTGTCCTTATTTCTGTCCTTCTTTCAATGCTCCAGGTTGCAGGACGTAAAGGTTTCCCCCATGTTGTCTATGCCAGATTGTGGCGATGGCCAGATCTACACAAGAACGAGTTAAAACATGTGAAATATTGCCAGTATGCCTTTGATCTGAAATGTGACAATGTCTGTGTCAATCCATACCACTACGAGAGGGTCGTTTCTCCGGGAATTGGTGAGTGAGAAAGGGAGGTCTGTCTGTCTGAGCTGCACTTTTATGATTTTAGCTTATTTACAGACGTATAAAAAAAAATTTGGTACACAGAGAGTGTAAGATTTATACAAGCTGGTGTATTGTAGATATCTTAAGCTATTTAAATGAAAGATGTGTTTACCAATGATCGCTTTTGCTCATATTGAGTGATTTGACTGAAAAAGCCACGCTACAATTCCACTCAGAGTATTGACCTAAATTAACTGAGAGAGTGAAACTGATCCATATGTCTTCCTGTTAATGTGTTCGCAGACTTGTCTACACTCACCCTTTCAAATTCAGGTACAGGGCTTTCCTTTTCCTTGTCAAAGATTTTTTTTGGATGTTCATCTTTCTTAATCATGTCTGTCGTTTTCTGCCAGGCCCGCTCATCGTAAAAGACGAGTTCGACTATGATAACCAACAGTCTCACTCGAGCTCTGAGAGCCTCCTGCAAACGATCCAGCATCCACCGTCAAGACCCGTCCCACAGGAGACATTCAGCAGCCCTGCTCTACTACCCCCAACAGAGGGCAGTACTTCAGCTTCAACATCTGCTTTCACTACCATTAGCGCTGGACCTTCAAGTGAGAACCACAGGGTCAATTCCTCCCATCGCAAGTTTTTCGATAATGCAGTCAGTTGAATTTGCTGTTGAAACTGAAACTTGTTGCTTTTAAAGCTGTTAACATCTCTGTTGAAACTATTTAGCAACGTAAGCGTCTCAAATCTTCCAGATCCTACCCCGAACTGGAGCAGAAACAACAGCTTCACCCCAGCGGTGCCTCAGCACCAGAATGGGCATCTACAGCACCATCCACCCATGCCTCACACAGGGCATTACTGTAAGTGGATGGTGAACATAAATATTTTAAAAACTCCAAAGTTAGTTTGGAAAAATAGTACAGTGAACCCTCGTTTTTCGCGGGGGTTATGTTCCAAAAAGAACCCGTGATAGGCGAAATCCGTGAAGTAGTAACCTTTATTTTTTTTACAATTATTATACAATGAAATACTCCATAATACATTAAAACCAAAGAACAAAACCTTTTTACAGGCCCAAGCATTTGTTTAACACATAAAAGTACTGTATAAACGTTTTTTTTTTTGTTTTTTTTACAAATAACTACTGTAGCCTACTGTAAAATAATAATTTTAATCATCAATACGAACTGAAGGCTTCAAATTGCGGAGATCAGCGCCGCCCCACCGCGACCCGAGTCACTGGATTAGAACGGGAGAAAATGAAAAATGATTTTGAAAAAAAATACAAAGTACAGTGGGACAAATAGTGACTCACGTGTATTTCACTGCTCTTCTGACTGAGCCGCTGCATCCTGACTCCGCTCTGTAGCGTTTTTTTCTTCTAAAGCCTGCGGTGCAGGTGTGTTTTTTCGAGAGAAGAACATAGTTATCGGTAGTTGTTGTCGCTCTTTTTTCTTCTGGGCAAAATAGATTCTTATATACCGACATGCCACCATCGATTATGTTTGAGATCTGTAATGAACGTGTACGTGTACATATTAAACCGCAACGTTATTGACACACAGGTAGAGTAGAAGCGGAGAGACTGTTTAGCCAATCAGAATGCAGAACACAATGCACGATGCAAATCCGTGAAGCAGCGAGACCGTGAAAGGTGAACCGCGTTATAGCGAGGGTTCACTGTACACACCTGTTCTGGCAAATTAACAAGTGTTAAATTCATCAGTCTGTTTCCTCTCTTCAGCCAATGGAGAAGATGTGTTATTAAAATAACAAACTCTGTTCAACAGATTAGCTAAAAATGACGGCTTAAAGGTAGGGTAGGAGATCCTGGATTTTGAGTCCAGCGAAGCTGCATTTTGAAAATACACAGGTAAAAAGTCCCAACCCTTTTCTTCACTTTCCCCCCGAAGCCACGCCTCTAGAGTACATGAACGCGCACGAGCACGAAGGTGCACGAGCGCTGTTCTGACAGCAAGCATCGATCGTTGCCGTATTTAGTATTTAGTATTTAGTTTATGCTAACTATACGTTTAATAATGCTAGGTGCTAGCCAAGCTGGCTCTAGTTTAGCTTCCTGCCAAGCTTCGTTCACGGAGCAGGGTACGCGCACAGGGGGAAGGAGGGGGAAGGAGGGGGAAGGAGGGGGAGGGAGGAGCAGATTGCAGTTTGATAGACGGCATCAGAATCCAATCATTGTGAACGGTCCGTTCACAATGATTGGATACTGTTTTTCCTAGATTGTACGTTCTAGAGGCCACTAAAACTTTTCATATTTGTGTCAAAACTTTTAATTAATTGGTTGCAATGGGGGTGTGAAGAGTATTTCAAGCAATATGTAAAAAAATGTTCCAGAAAAAGATCCCCTACCCTGCCTTTAATCCTCATGGCATTTGTACTGTAAACATGATTATTAGTCACTTTGATGTTGAAATGAATGTAGTTTTTATCAGACATTAAAGCTGCAGTCTGCAAGATTTGTTGTTGTCATACGTAAAGTCCTACTTTTTGGCATTTTAAGAGTTTACATGATCTATCAGAACGCTTGAAGTTGAAAACGGTGACCTCCGTAGTCGCAAAATGCAAGAAATGCTTATTTTTTAACCGAAAAATAAAAAGTTATTCAACTTCCTGTCCCGCCCCATCAAAACACATGAGAACTCGTGCACGTAGACGTGCACGCCAGATGTGCCTACACGACTCCTCATTCATCAACTCACCTGTCATTTGCGATCATGGAAGACACAGTAAGTAGACTAGCCCGTAATGAAGTTCAATAGTCCAGATAAATAAGCGTGGGGACGAGCCTACCTTGTATCGCGCGTGCACAATCGGTGATTGACAGGCAGCAGAGCCCAGCTCGTAACCTGATTGGTTACCTTTTACCGGTCCGGTCTGCAATTTTGTAAACAAACCTGCTGGCTTTGGAGGGACCTAGCGGGACATATAGGGGACCTAGAGAACTCTTTTTTTTTTTTTTGTATTGGGGTATTTAATGTACTACTTTCAGAATCCCCGGACAGTTCCAGGCATTATGCTTGAAAAAGAGTTGCAGACTGCAGCTTTAATGCTGATTTGAATATTAGTAAAAGTGCTGAAGCAATCGATGATTTAGATTAAATTTTTTCTTTTAACCAAGAAATGATTACACAATTGTTAACACGTGACAGGCTGAGGTAAAACTTATGTGGTTGAAGAGTAACTATAGATATTAAACATCAACCTCCATAACTGACAGTTAACAGAGTCTTGTCGTTTCCAGATCATGCTTCACCGGCTGTATGATCTCCAGTGATTTCTAATTTATGTTTTGAAGTTTTAGAATAGGATTTGATGTCTTTTTCAGGGCCTGTTACCAATGAAATTGCATTCCAGCCCCCCATATCCAATCACCCCGGTGAGTATCAAGCTGTCTGTGCCATGAATATGTCACAAGTGCAGGACATTGACGTTTGGTCGCTCGTTGCAGCTCCGGATTACTGGTGCTCCATTGCATACTTTGAGATGGATGTCCAGGTTGGTGAGACATTTAAGGTGCCATCCACCTGTCCAATAGTAACTGTGGATGGTTATGTGGATCCATCTGGAGGGGATCGCTTCTGCTTGGGCCAACTGAGTAATGTCCACAGGACAGAAAATATAGAGAGAGCCAGGTATTCAGCCACATGCTTCCAAATGTATCATTACACAGTTTATTCAAGCATTTCTAGTTCAACACACACACAAATAAAGTATATATTTAATATGGATACAAATAAAGACTAGTCATGCTTCATTAGTGTTTTGTATTTGATTATATCATGTGTGAATGGCTTTGCTCTTTAAAATATGTTTCATCAATGATAAATGATCATTTTCAACACCTTACTTGTCCTGCTTAGATTACCAATTATTTCCTGTTCCTCGTATCTATAGACTCCACATCGGCAAAGGTGTGCAGCTGGAGTGCAAAGGTGAAGGAGACGTGTGGGTGCGCTGTTTGAGTGATCACGCAGTGTTTGTGCAGAGCTATTATTTGGACCGAGAGGCTGGACGCGCTCCAGGCGATGCTGTTCACAAAATCTACCCCAGCGCTTACATCAAGGTAAGATCGCAGCACCTCGCTCTTATTCTGAAAAGCTGAAACATTCCATCAAGGTTTGTTCAAAAAGTCGCACATTCGCGATCTCTTTTAGAAGGTTATATTATAATCTAAAATATAAAACAATATAAAATGATTGGACTCTCCGTAGTCACTTGAAACTTTTTAAAATAAAAACACCTGTGTTCTAAGTCTGATGTGATTGTGTTAACATTGAGTCTCACAATCTCCTTCGATCAGTTTTTAGCAGTTGTCTTGTCCCTTGCCAGGTGTTCGACTTGCGCCAGTGCCACAGGCAGATGCAGCAGCAGGCAGCGACAGCTCAGGCAGCAGCTGCAGCTCAGGCAGCAGCAGTGGCTGGGAACATTCCAGGGCCGGGCTCTGTGGGAGGCATCGCTCCAGCCATCAGTGAGGGCTCTTACTGCTGCACTTAGCCTTGAACAAGTGTATTACTGTGATTGCTTCTCATCATTTAGCTCTATTGTGGATGAAGGGGTGGGGGGTAAGTCTAGTTGAATAACAGACTTTCTTATGGCACTGCTTTGCACAGCATTGTGACCAAGAGAATTCTAGATCTGTCTGTGCAATAAAATAGCCACTGGCTGCATCATAATCATGAGAGAGTAAGAAAAGCTGAACATATCTTTAGGAGTCCTTTACATACCAGCTGTAATTTTAGGAAATCATTTAGATTAGATTAGATTAGATTCAACTTTGTCATTGCAGAGTACAAGTACTGCAACAACGAAACACAGCATGTAACCAGAAGTGCAAAGAAGCAGAAAGTGTGGAGTATTAGGACAGGATGTGGAAGCATTGTAGAAGCTTCTCAGTAATAAGTGAACAATGATGCAGCATCAAATGTATTTTCTCTCGGCGGTCCGAGATTTATTTGATAGAGACCGAATGGACCAACTGAATAAATGTTAAAATGATTTAGATTCAGAATCAAGAAGACAGAAAAATGATGGTATGCTATCATAAGATGGGCCGAATAGACCCATCTTATCAAGTGTTGTCATGTACTTATTCACACCTCAGTGGCAATTTAGTGCAAGAAGAACAGAAGCAGTGGAATTGTGAATTTACACTCCACCGCTCTCTTTCGAGGTTTCTCATTTGGTCAAATAGTAAATAATAATTTGGTCAAGAGTATTTTTTTTATTATTTATTTTTTAGCATTGCTCAACATTACCACAGACTCAACATCTACAGCATGTGGTGTGGAATTTAGTTGAAATGCAGGGGTAATGAGTGGGCCGAGCTTAATTGGAGACGTGAGGATATAAGATGTATGTGCTCTGCTTAAGTAGGCGCAGATATGTGAAATATCCCTGCTTTGGCTTTGGCCTGTAGCGTAACCATCTAAAATTCTGCCTGTGAATCCCTCTGCAGGTCTGTCTGCCGCCGCAGGCATTGGTGTTGATGACCTGCGCAGGCTGTGCATCCTGCGCATGAGCTTCGTGAAGGGATGGGGGCCGGACTATCCGCGGCAGAGCATCAAGGAGACGCCCTGCTGGATTGAAATCCATCTACACCGAGCGCTGCAACTATTGGACGAAGTCCTGCACACCATGCCCATAGCTGACCCTCAACCTCTGATTGAATGAAAAGACAAGAACGTAACAAAAAAAAAAAGAAAGAAAAGAAATAAAACTCCATCTTGACTGTGCTTTTAACAGACCACTCCACCTATAGGCCTGGAGTGCCAAAAGAGGACTGCAATCACATGGATTCTGTATAGGTTGTAGGAGTAGAAACAAGGACCTAAAGTGGTCCAAACACACAAGCTTTTTCAGTCGCAGCCCAGTGAGCAGCTTCCAGTACAGTGTCTGTAAATTCAGTGACTACCAACCAACAGCCAGAGGAACATGTGGGTCGCACCAGGAGGAGTTGCTTTACTCTGGAAACGTGCTACCAAAAGGATGCAAATGAAATGGGGAGCCGGGGCTCTCTTACTGGAACTGCACTACAACACGGAGCGATCAAGCCCCGTGCCTCTCGTTTCTCATTATATCACTAGATAACTGACTGAGGTTAAGAGTCAACGCTGTTTTAATTAGACTTGGATTTGTGGGAAACAAATGCGCCACCAAGAGATTTTTAGCTGTCGAAAAAAGAAAAGGAAAAAAAAATCACTCAGCCGCATTTCATTGTGGACATTTTCATATTCACAATTTCAAGATTGTTAAAGAGTGCTCATATTGGTTGCTTTTAAAATGCGTACATTTCTTTTTTTTTTTTTTTTTTAAGCTATCAGTGTTGTTGCCCTGTCTGTACATCGTAAATATGTTTTCCACTGGAGTATACTGCCGGTCCAGTTCTCCTTTATTTGGCTTCCTGTAATTGGAGTTATTTTCCCCCATTGCCGATCAGGACGTATAAGGAAAATTGTACTTTATTTGTGTGCTTGTAAGATGTGATCTTAAATCAAATTTCCAAAGCTGACAGTAATTGTTTTTTTTTTCCTTTGGGAGGTTTATTCTTCATTTTAATTTGTTTTGACAACAGAGAATATCACTTGTCCATTTTAAAGTTCACCATTAGAGACTCATTTTTATATTCAGTCCACTCTGTTACCATTCCACCCCCCAAGAACTCCAAATAGTGGAATTATTAAAATTTTTTAAAACAAAAGATCGTTATGCACCTAGATCAATTCTATTTTGTCTTGTTTTATAGTCTCATTTGTGGTAACTTTATGTATCCATATCATCTCCGAGCATAGTTGAGAATTGTTGTCGCCAAAACGGGGCTCATTGCGCCCGTCTCCCTAAAATCTTGTTTTCAGCGTCAAACACTCAGCCGCAACAAGTTTGAAAGATGTCTTCAGCCATGCCCTTGATACTATTAGATGGTTTGGGTGTTGCAGCAGTTTAAAAACAGCTCACGAACACTTAGGTTTTAATTTGTGAATAATCTGGACGACACTTGGAGTAATCTAACAACCAACAGAGTAATTGAGGGGTGAACTGTGAGGAAGCGTAAGCCATCGAGATGCCAAATACCTTTAATGAAATCTTGCATGGTTACCAGACTGCAGTGATTTCAGTCCATTTTGAACTATCTGAGAGCATTTGTTTTATGCTCAGCACTACGGATCAAACAATATTTTGGTATTTAGATCTCTGTTTACCTACAGCTGAGGCAGTATTTTGTACTCTTTTACAGTGATGAACCATTCTGGTCACAATCAAAGATAACGTTTTTCTGGAAACTCAAGTTCACGCTCATCTTACTCTTTAAAACTATGTCACACAATCTGAATACGTATGGCGTTTGATGTTTATATGGGTGAATAAAATTCAATGGACCAACAACAAGAAGCTGGTTTAGTGTGTGTGAGAGAAAGGACGCTCGCTTTGGACAAGAAAACGTTTATTACTGCAAAGACAAAGTCACAAATTTTAAGAAAACAACACTAAGAAGCTAGCCTGAGCTGAGATCTGAAATATTCAGAAAACAAAACTACATGTGTCTTTAATAGTTTCTATACGCATCAATACGACACACTAAATTATGTCTTTGTAAATATAAAAGTCCCCCAATCATCCTTGTTTTTTCTGTAAAATACACGATACAAATCACCCTACACACGTTGGTCTGCTTGCCAAATTTAAGAATATACATTGTATGTAGCAAGCGTAACCGCACACAAAAAGAAAGTCACGTGAAATCTGTGTGTATATATTATATCAGATACTATACATTGTCCCCAAAAAAACAAAAGGAAAAAAATAAAAAATAAAATAAAAATCGAAATCACAAAAGCACTTAAGCCAACATATCAGATAAAAGGTTCACCAAAAGAACAAATAATTAGGACACAAATAAATATACCATTTCAGCTTTTGATATATACACATTTTTTTTTTTGTCAAAGGTGAATTTAAAAACAAAAGCCTTTCCCAAATGCCACTGCCAAATGCTTGTGCTTGCATCAGAGCGTGCTACAGATGGCCACGACTCACTAGACTGTCAAATGGCACTTACAAATCTCAAACAGGTCACAGCATTCAGAAAATATCATTTGACAAAAGAAATCACAATCATGAGAAAACAACTTAAAGAGAGCATTTCACTTACAGTAACTCTCCTGGTACAGTTACCAGTTCTATACATTTTAAAGTTGTTTGCAGGTACTCAACCATTAGTTAGTGGTGTGTGTGTGTGTTTTGAGTGTGTGTGTGTGTGGGCATCACATCCAGTAACTTATCAGCAGTCCAGTCTGGGAACAGGTCTGAATGCTTCCTCAGCACGAGCGTCTTTTCAATGGCAGCACCCACGCAATGAAATGTCTGCTCTGCAGCCCACACCGAGACCCAGTAGTCACCCGGGCCATCTGCTGTGGCCGGGGGAAAAGAAATTAAAGGCACAGGAGTTTGCTATGGGTCAAAGAAGCTGCCGTGTCATCCACGCGAAGAGGCGATACTAGCTTATGTCTTCAGATTTATGGTGGAAAATGGGCTCGTTTGCAAACGGCCGTTACAAAAACATTGCAACTCTTAATTTCAAAGACACTGAGAAAATTAAGTACAATTGTGTTGGCAGCATTACCATTAGTCAGTTAACCAGGCAGGCTTTGAGATGCAGCAAGCTTAATCGCTGTCTGGCACTGGTAAACAACAAACAAACAAAAAAAAAAAACTGTGGAAAGAGCAAGACTGACAAAAACAGATTCTAGCAGCACATGACAGCTGTGCAAAACCAGAAAGCACTTACAATCCAAAGAGCACACAATTGAGATGTAAAGAACGTATCCTTTAAGCCATTTTCACTTTAGGCACAAAAATAATACAGGTGACCACCTAAAGTGTGTAGTGATTATATGATACATCTACATAAATAAATAAAAAGGAAACGACAATTGAGGAGAGGAATGGTAAACATGTCACAGGAAAGAAATGAATGCTGCAAAACCTCCATTGCCAACAGCGAAACCAGGAACGACGACACATTTCAAACTTTTAAACAGAACCCATCATTTCTTCAAACTCTTTGAGTCAGACAAGTGAACACGGGTCCCTTTCCTTCTCTGCAGTCACGTGAACACATACGTGTGATTATCCCAACTTGGGTTTGACAGCTCGTACCAAGAACTTGGGCAAGTTCACGACTTGCAGCTGCTTACAGTGCAGTTCATGTGTCTTTTCTCACAGACGTTAAATATCTAGAGTAAGATCTAAGTGTTCCACGATCGGTTCAGTCAGACATTTCAAGCCTACAGGATTCAAGGTGAGGGTGTATTATAAGATGTGTACCGCAGGTTTGTCAACCGGTGAAGAACGGGGCTGTGGGGATGCCTGAATATACAAAAAAAACAAACAAACAAACAAAAAAAAAGCCAAGAATATCCGGGAGAGGCCTCTGAGCTGCTAGCCTAAATGAAACAATGTGTTTGCACTTTCCCACCCTTATTTACTGTTAAGTAAAATATCTACACGGGCACAAAGCTAAGCTGAAACACAACAAAAAACAAAACAAAAAAATACAAAAACCTTTGCACCGTCATTTTTTTTGTTGTTTTAATTTTAAGGACTGTGATGATGACAAATACCACGCCAACCTCCCCTTTTTGCCACTTTACTCAACCGACATGGATGGATTACAAAGAAAAAAAAAAAATAAACAAAACAAAGAAACAAAACTCTCCTCTGCTTCTCCTGTACAGTAGGTCTGCTCTTTGCAGTGGTACAACTCATGATCATTATTCTCAGAACCCATTATAACATATGCATAAGCACTGAAAAACAAAAATACAATAAATATCAATAAATAAATAAACATTTCTGTGGAGAAATGACAGGCCGCAGAAAACGGGCAGAACACGTAAGAGCGAAATCATTTTTAGTAACAAAATGTTCCTATTAAGAGGATTAATCTCAAAACTCCCCACGACAGACAAGGCTATGACAGTTCAAGTATAGATGCAATCTAAGGAATCAGAAGTTAGTCCCCATGCCTTTCCTATTTCACAGTCTACGAGCTAATTACAGATGATCTACCAAAAAAGAAACATTCACATATTAACAATCAGATCAACCACAAAAAAAGAAACAAATATATGTTGTGTATCGTCATTTCATATAATATACATATATATTTCTATATATATTCATATATCTCTTTGAATATCAGAAAATATCTACTTTTGGTCCTCTGTACAAAGATGATCTCTAAACGGGGAACATAGGATGAAGCATTTCATGGGCTAAAAACGGAAATGAAAACATATCAGAGGTGAGAGAAAAGCAATGCAGATTTTCTCTATCGCGTTGAGATTTGTGCAGTACAGTGGTGTGTGTGCAATAAGGTTTGGTGACTGTGCTGCACGCATCAAAGGGCTGGCACCACTGGTTTGAGGTAGGGTGACTGATGGATGTGTTCCAACACATACACACAAGCACACAGACACGCAGGCATATGAACACATGCACATAGAAGCAGAGCGCAGATCTATGCATCCATTGTCAAACACACATACACACACACACACACACACGCGCGCGCACACACACTTCACCCAAATGACAAAGGCTAATGCAGGAATAGGCCTTGGGACGGCAGAGTGAGGGCAGGAGCAAGGCTAAAAGACCATGACTCAGATTACAAGTTTAGAGGAGCTGATCCAGAGAAAACAACAACAAGTGTGTCTGCGCCTGCATCCCACAGGTCTCAGCACTGATGAGCCAGCCCAAATCCAGCCACAAGTCACCAGAATGCCAAATCTGTGGCTGGGACAATGCAGAGGGGCTGTGGGCTCCCTCCAGCACACAGTCAGGACTACACGGACAGCTGCATTTAAGGATAAGGCACTATGATAAAGCCGAGGTACATTAAATCCCTGACATTCCTTCTGCTCTGCAACATGGCACTGTGGGGACAGCAAACAGCTTTTGTCACTCTTAAAAGTCCTCTTGTTGTTTTTTTAATTTTTTTTTTTGGTCCAATGCAAACTAAAGAGATTTCATTAAGACAGAAAACTGCAAAACCGGGGGGGGGGGGGGGGGGAGACGACACACGTCCAAGTAAGTCGTCAAGATCACATAAACTACAGAGCATCTAAAATGAGCAAAGGCAAGCGTTATGCACAGGGTGCATAAAAAAAGCTAGCATTATGAGGATGTGTTTCTATTTGCTTGCTTTCTTTTCTTTTTTTTTTTTTTAAAAACTCCCCTCCCCCCAATCTCATCTCTACAAACAGGAACAGCAGCACAGACATTTCTTTCGGGAGTTCCTTTGCTGTGGCTAAAAGCTGCAAGTAGTTATAAGCTGCTTGCTACCATATAATTGTCAACGGTACGGCAGAACGGCACCACGTTCCTAACTTAAATGTCATACATAAACAGAAAATTGTCCCTTTGTTTTTCAGCTAAACGCAATACTAAAAAAAAACATCTTGTTCCGTCAGAAGTGTATGAGCAGTTGGAATGCATGTCGACAGAAATCATACTAAAATTGAGAGAGAAAACTAGAAAATAAAAACAAAACACAGCGATAGCACCATGAGCTTTAAGTAATACCAATTGAAAGTAAAGCAAAACTATGTACAATGGATGAAAGTTTTGAGTCAGTCTATGCATCTGCTCTACTGGGACTAGTGACATGGATTTGAGCTCTGAGACATCAGCAGTTTGAAGGCTACTTTTCCTTCAGGATAAAACCCATTCGTGTACAAAGACAGAGGTGGTCAGTCATGCCTGAACGGGAAACATTTAACGAGTCAAATTAGTCCTTTTCCTCCAGGTCCCTTCCACCAGCTGCCACACTGTGCTAGAGCAGAGACTTACAGGATGACTGGACATCCAGAATCTAAACAGTCAGACAAAGACAGCACATCTTGGCCAGAGTATCACTTTTCCACTGGCCAGGCTGGAAAAGGAGAGGAGAGCATGTCCACACAAGTGCAAACGGAGACAATGCATGCCAACATCTAGACTTACGGAAAGAGCGATATGTGGAGAGTGAGACAGCAAACCTAAGCCAGACGAGGTCAGCTCTGCCCTCAGACCTTCAAACTGAGGCATACGTGTTGCCTGTGGTGCTGCAGTGACGGATGGTGGGAGTACCAGCAGAAGGGGTTAGGATGTGCTCAGTGTGGTCCTGGGGGGGCTGTGGCAGCGAGTGGAGTACACCGGGCTGCACAACTCCCACCACAGGGTGGGACCCGTCCTCTAGTGCCCCGACCTGGATCACCTGGATTACCTCATGCTCCGATTTCTCTCGCTTGGCGAGAGGCTCTCCAGACTCCTCCGTGTCGTCTTCCAAGTCACTGTCCATCCCACTTGTTTCATCTAAAAACAGTAGAGGGTTGCAAATGAATTCAAAGTATTTTAGTCCGTAATTCAACAGTGTGTTCTACTGCAAACCTGTCTCTTGCCACATGTTATACTTGCATTCAACAAAAGTTCCACATTTAAGTTAAACACAGTCCACCTAATGTGACTGGTTTGACTCTAGAGAAATGTTTTCATACCCTCTCGACTGCACTCTCTTTCTGTACTTCCCTCTATGCCCGTCACCGCTGACAGAGCCTGTTTAGTGGTTTTCCTTCTATGTAGCTTGTTGTCAGCTGTAATGTTATATCCTCATTTGTAAGTCGCTTTGGATAAAAGAGTCTGCCAAATGCATAAACATAAACATATCAAGCAAGCTACTGAATATGTGCATGCACTCATGCAGACTCCTGTCCCTCAGGAGTCTGCATCAGACCTAAATGGGAGGGTGATATTAAAAGCTCCTAACCCACAACATTCTTTTTGCACAACCAGCTCCGGTCTGTGTGGGATGTGCTATGTTCAATATTACTGTTTGGCTGAGTAATCCCATTGCCTTTTAAAAATCTCAGTTGTCTCTCCTCCATAGCTCACAAAGTCTGCTGACTTTAGGTTGGTAGTTATTTTTTGTTTGTAAAACATTCAAGCCACTCGTGCCCACTCGAATCGACTGGGATGACGCCGCACATCACGAGCCCCGGTAGTTGAGTGAGCTCGAGACTGAATGAAAAGGAAGGAACGGCAATTGTGACAACAAAGGAGTGACTCATATGAAACACTGATTTCTAATTTTCTCAGTGGCTGCATTCAAAGGCCCTAGTAACAACAACAACCCCAAAGGAATGCACATCCTCCTTTCACTGCTCTGTGTGTATGTGTGTGTGTGTGTGTGTGTGTGTGTGTGTGTGTGTGTGTGTGTAGTCAGAGCTGCAGTCTGACACTGCAGCGAAGAGACATTGTTTTACACACTTCAATGGACTTAATTTTCCTAATCTGTCTGCTATACTTTAGACCTCAGTGGAGAGGCAGAATATCTGGGGCAGAAAGAATCTTTTGGCTCCTTGACTTAAGCCCTGTTTAAGCACAGTTTGCTTTTGGCTGAAATTGCATATGTCTATTTATCCATTTACCTTTACATTTTCACTCTCAGTGGCATAGCCATTAACAGAAACACAGCCGACAGAACTAGCTGCATTGCATCTCATCTCTTTTAGTACACTGTGGCTTGATCAATTTTTGATGATTTTCTCCTGCGTCCACCTTTCCTCACATCAAGCATTTTATATTTAGGATAACCATTTATGGTGGCTTTTCTATAGCTCTCCTGCCCCTGCGTAATGAGTCTTAAAGAAGTGGGTGGTGAGAAACGGAAGTGAGGGGATGGAGGTTTGGAGTTTCTGTCTTTATTTATTTTTTTACAGCTTTCTAATGCGCGTTAACTTTCTGCTGCTGCTCCGTTTTTATGAAAATAAAACACACTATGGTTGACTTACCTTTATCAATATTTGTAAGGGACAAGGTGTTGAGGCTGTCAAACTGAAAGAGAGGTCATAAATAGAAGGGCCATTAATGGTTTATATTGTTTTACCACTACTAATAAAAACTCTGCCATACAGTGCACCTGCATTACAGTATAACAATGAATGAAAAACACAGAGGTGGAAAAGCAAAAGGAAACTTGAATCGAGAGGTGAAAAGAAGGGAAAAAAAAAAGACCAGATGCTACATGTTTACCTCGCCCATGACACCAATGGGCGTCTCTCCAGTAGCTTGAGCCACACGATGTTCCACTAAGTAAAACATGTACTCATCGTACAGCAGGCGAATCAGGTGGAAGGAACCGAAGCTGGCAGCACTGCGCAGGGTCAGGTCCCTGATCACCATAGAACTGCAGAGAGATTAAAAACATAGCGAGTTTTTATTTGATTTTTTTTTTTGTCTCAATGCAGCATATTCTCAAACAAGAATGCTTAAGATTTTTCAGACCTGTAAAAGGACCACTTAAGCAGGAACTGTCGAGCTGCTCTGGGAAAGCTGGGCCTGTGCTCGTAGGGCTTGAGCACCTGAGTGACAACATTGTCAAGCCAGGCTGCCCACTGCTCCAGAGAGCTTTGCTGCTGCAGTGTGGCTTTAAAGTCTTGCTCCAAGTGCTGAACAACTCCCTCCTCACACTGGCACACCCATGATGCCTGCTCCTATATGGCAGCATGAGAAATAAATAAAAAATAAAAAAACCCACAAGGGTTTATACTTGATAGTAAATGTTAATATAGTATTACATCGTGGAAAAATAAAGAAGCGGAAAAATGCAAAAAAAACTGTTCTGACCTGTACATTGGCAAAGTCAACACGGTTGAGATCGGTCAGCATCTGGTTGATCTGTGATGTGTTTTGTAACACAGCACGCGCCGCCTGAGCCAGGTGGTTCAGAGATGTATATCTGCGCAATGTTTGCGCAAAGGCACTAACAGCGGCAATCTGTTACAAGAGCGCACACAAGAGTTACCCTCTGTAAGTGTACACGCCTTTCACATGTCACTCCGACGCAGAAACTAAACATGTTCAAATACTGCAACAGTGCTAGCCTTACAAGCCTTGCTAACTAATCTTCGGGTTTTGTCATACAACTGTGTGCCCTGCGCAGGGGGATAAAGCTCGCCAGTCGGTTGCTGGCAACCCTCTGGAGGACTGTGACATTCCGTGTCTGCAGGAGACCTTCATAGCAAAGCAAGATTTAGGTCAACTAAATTCATGGGGTGGGAGAATCAGCAACTGACGTTGGTATGAGAAGTTAGAAGTAGAATTCCAGGGGGAATGGTATATACTATTGGGGACATGAACGCAGACACTGTATATCATATATCTCAGTTTTCTCAAGATCATAATTCTATATTGTCTATATTCTATATAGTGAAGTGCTTTAAACCCACATTTAACCATATGCTTGTGAAGCTTGCCATAGTACTGGCTGGACCACTGTACAGACTTGCTAGCTTCAAAAAACGCATGTGCATTCTGTACAGGGATGTTGCAGGTGATCAGCACGATGAATGAAGACTTATAGAGTCTTGTAGAAAGGCGGTAAACACCGTCTTAAATATAAAAATATGGCCAGAGCCAGGCCAGAATAAGTATGTGGCTGGGCATCGTGCTGAAGCTCATGAAGCTACTAAATCATTTTATTCCATGTTGGAAGACATGCAGCAAAAGGCCCCAGGCCAGGACTCGAACCCTGGCCGGCTGCATCGAAGAACTACATCCTCTGTATTTGGGACGCCAGGCGAACCAGTTGAGCTAAATGGAACCCCAAGTGTGTTTGAGTACTTGAAGTTCACTAATGCAATAGAAGTATGACAATCGCTAGATTTGTAATTATGAGGCAGCTGTAAGGAGCGATTCCAGAAGGTGCCAAGTAGTAATGCTTCGAATTTTTGGAAAGAGGTGGAATTTCTCTTTACAAATGTAAAATATCTTTACAGTGCAAGTATTAAGTAAATTTACAGATCAGAAAATATTGCAGGATTATGGCCACAATATTACAGCGACTTATTGAACTTATTGAACCAAATGCATGTCTAAACTGACTTATACTGTACAAGGTGGACAGAATTGAAGGCAATTATGCCAAATGAAGTGTGTCAAGGTGCAAAAAGGCTGTCAAGTGGTTCAGACAACATCTCTGCTGAACATCTTAGATATGGCAGCATGAAGATAGTTCCTCTTCTTGCCATCCACTTTACTGGCTTAATGTGTCATGGCTTGTTACCAGACTTAATGTTTTTTGTTCTGCTGGAGCCAGGACAAAGCGAGCAAAATGGGTGGTTATTATCTTAACCACCCATCTTAACCACAGGCCATTTCCTTTAGAAAGTATTCTGTCAAAAGTCCTTGAAAGGATTTTTCTGGCTAGATTAGATGGGTTTATTATTCCTACAGATAAGAGTTTTGTTTTTTTAAGTTAAACACAGCACGTGTTTAAGGTCTGAGGATTTATTCTAAAACACTCTCTCTAATCTTTGTTTAAGGGCATTTTATATACTGCACACTTATGGTCCAACCACAGAAACATTCAGTTGCTTATAATGATGCTATGAGAATGTTATTGAAGAGGTTCAATGCAAATCAGGTGTTTGTGACAGTTGTTTGTCCTACTTGTGGAGACAGAGTCAGTAATAAAGCTTGATTCATTGATTGACTGAGTGCACCTTGGTCTGGATCATTCTTTGTGGAATGGCATTCATGGCATTATTTAGCCAACCTTCCAGGCTTTTGGCAAAGTTGCGAATGGCTTGAGTCAAGGCACCTCAAAAACAAAAAGACAAAATCAACAACGGTTAGTAAATGATACTGAAAACCTTAAAAAGGTAGATAAAGTAAAACGTGAGAGGTGTCTATGACTGTGGCTCACTGGGAATGGGTCTCAGGACATCAGGAATAAGAATCTCCACGAGGGCCTGGTACATTAAATGGTCACAGGTGCTCATCCACTTAAGAACTGCCTCGTTTCTGCAAAGCACCAATAGCTGTGCTCGGGGGAGCCGCGCTTCAATCTCACTTATGCTGCTGCGGAGGAAACAAACCAACTTTACAAAAAACTCTTAGGTGACATTCATACGACAGGTCTTAATGCTCCATTGTGCTGAAACTACGGCCCTGAAGTGACCTACATGTGCAGAAAAAGACGTCGCACGCAGCACGCTGCAGTAAATATGGATGCTACACATGGCAGCATGTGTGTATTAATTCTGGATCTGGAGCGGACAAAATTAGGAGGATTTGACTTAAGTCCAAAACCTCTACTTTCTTTCCAACGACTAGCTCCAACAAGCGTGTCTGCCATGCTTGTTTCATCCATAGTTTACATCTGATCTTGCCGCGTCCCGCCTCCTCCGGCGCAGAATTGGGACGTCTGTCTCACTTCAATGACGTAAAAGCCGCATAAAATACAACACGACCGTTTAGACTGAGGTCGCTTTGAAAAACATCAGATGTGTATTCAATTTAGGACCACATATGAAAGTGGCCAGGGTCTGATTTGTGCGGTTTAAACTGTCATAAAAAACCAAATCAGATATGGGTGACTTTGGACCACTTTTGCCTGCAGTGTGAACGTGGCCATAGATATTCTGATAATCCTGAATTTAACGAGGTATATACAGCTAGATTTTTTGTATCATAGTTAGCTCAACCTCACCTGTTCTCTGTTACAGTTGCACCCTCTACAGTGTCGGGGGGAGAATAACGCCAGAATGTTTGCCACAGCTTCTCAATTAGACTGAACTGGAGGTTGACAACCACGTCCAGGATAGCCTGAAACAGATCCAGAGGATGAACAACAAGAGTGAGAATAAATCTCTACAAAACAAGAAATAATCTTTGTGACGGTAGGATCCAGTAAAACAATGCTTCTGAGGACTTAAAAATACTTCAACTAGCTGAAATTTTAGAAATAACATCTCACATCGGTGCAGCGTCAGATACTTCAATTGAACTATCTCCATCGCCTGAGACCTTCCGGAGTGAAAAAAACCCAGCAGCCGTCTCCATCTTGTTGAATTTTAAATTTCTAGTTTTCTCCTATCGGCTTAAAAAAAAAAAGATTAAACAGCTAAAATATTGCGTTGATAGAGAGGTGGCCGAAAAGAAGCACTCGAATCCCGGAGAAAATATTAATAGAAACAGTGGGACGGATGTAGAGGGGTCATACTATAGCTAGTCAATAGAATTAGATAAGACAATTTATTTATTTTTTAGTGATAATATTGCTAAGGATTGCTTAGCCATCTTTAAGGAATGAAGAGACATCAGGTCCCCTGTTTCCACTGTGAAACAAACCCAACAGCGCTGTGGCGACCTTGCGGGGAATATAAAAAGGATCTACTTTGTCTCACCTCACAGTGCTCTCTGTAAAGGGACTGGAGAGCTTTCACATCCTCCGGGCCGATGTTCTCTGTATTGCTCTGTCCCAGGTCCAGCTCTACAAAGTCAGGGAGGGCCCGCGATGCATCTGTGCGGAAATAAAAAAAACAAAAACATATCAACGACTGTACAAGGATAATTTCTTTTTAAAATTCATCATAAAATTTAGCCGATTTCAGTGTTTCTCCAGGTTTAAGACTTTAAATTTAAGCTGAAATAAAAAAATCGGCTGACCTAGAAACTGCTGGTGGTGCTGGCTCTGTGCGATGACCGTCTGCTCTGCTGCACCAGGATGGTGCTGGCCTCCACCTGAGTAATTGTCCCCGGAGCCACCATCAAACTTCTGCACCGGCTTGAACCTGAAATTGCATGGCAAACCTTAGTGCCTCTAACAGTCGGCTTCTCTAACTGTGACTTCTACCGCAGCAAGTGCCACGAGCCAGGATGTGTGCTCCACCTCTGTTTCTGCTGAACGGGCTGCTGTCTCAGAGCCATGTACTGCATGTCTTCTTGGAGTCGATTGAGGGGAGAGTCTGGTTTCACACGTATACCATAGTAATGATATTTTGAATTCCCTCTGCAAAATAAAACCGAAAGTTGAACAATGAAGTGTACAGAAAGATTCAGTGAAAACAAAAAGGACCTGGAAAGTACACCGCCAACACACACACACAAAAAGGTGAACCTTTTAGTGGAGAACTTTCTCTTAAGCAAGAAAAATAAAACAGCTAACCTTGTCCCAAGGCGCCTTGTACGGAGTCCCATGAAGATGGAGCGAATGAGTTTGCCAAAAGAGGCTGCATTTACAGGGTCGAGCTTCTGCTCCTGGCAGTGCCGCAGGTAATGATTGTATAGGGTGGAACGTGGTAGACTTACTCCCTCTGCTGTCTCATAATTGTCCAGCAGCCACTGGAGCTACAAGAGGGGACATGCATATTTAACTACATTTATACACCGGTCTATAAGATCCTAGACCACTGGTAAGTAACTTGATGCTGCTGCAAGGCACCTCTGCAAAAGCTTCTATGGCAGCCAGTAATATTAAAGCAACAGTAACATTTAAAAACAGGCACATAAAGTAGCAAGCACCACACCAAACTCAAATGTAAAGCGATTCGAGAGAGGCAGAACGGAGCAAGAAGGAGATTTGCAAAAGTCAAGGTTAAGCGGAGGCAAGCATTTAGAAAAGCAACTTACATGGCTGTTGAGCAGCGAGCTTCTCTGACTGGATAAACCCTCAGATTTTTGGAGCGTCTCAATCGCCATTTCAATCTGATAAACCACGAAGCACAGGACGACAAAATGTAAGAGGGGGAAATCAAAACCAAAGCAAGACAACTCAAGAGTTGAAGTAAACACATTACTGGCCGAAAGCAAAAAAAAAAAAAAAAAAAAAATGTCTAAAGCAAGCACCACCAAACCCAAGCAGAGCAGGACTACGTTTCCTTTCAGGACAAACGCCTGCTGAGTAGTGAAGCAGGCACCTATGCTAAAGACGACCACGAAGGGACCGAATTGTTGATATCCGGCCTACACACACACAACCTTTCCGGTTTCCTTAAGCACAGATCCACTTATAACAGCTATGATGTCCAAAGGAATAGGACCAAGGCAGCGGCATTACTACATATGCAACTTTTTTTTCATGTGCATTGCTGGCAAATGTGTGCTTTTTTTAGGGTGCTCCACTAGAATGAATGAACACCACCAATACTCAAGTCTACTCGAGTGAAGGTGACTGCCTGGAATGCATACAAATAGTTGTGAACTAGTTTTACTCACAAGTTTACTCACAAAGCCATTTTTTTTTTTTTTAACGCTTAATCTTTCACATGAAAGAATGCACGTAATTAGATAATTTCAGCCAAAAACATCCAAATAAAGCAAATATGAAATGCTCGGATCCTCATCAAAGCTCGGCTGTGGCGCTGCATGCACCACATAGGGCTCTCATCGTGAGTGCGTGTGCGTCTGTGGAGCTTTGATTCCCTGATCATTCTGCCACCTGTCTCTCAGGTCTTAGCCTCTCACTTCCTCTTCAATCAAAGAGGGAATAGCTAAGAGGAAATCGGACATAGGCACCAAATCCTGCATTATTTAAACATTTAATGTCAAAGGATATAATAAATACAAACTATGTAGAAAACTATATCAGCAAAAGATGATCACCAAGGATAAAACACACTGCAGACAATCACACAGGTGCACACTAAAGTTGCTTCTCTATAAACTGGCAGAATAGTGGACTGCCTGTTCACCTTAACATGTTTGCCAAAGTTACACAAATTATGAGCTTGAATACAGAGTTCCACTTAAGAAACCTTAAAACCCTCATTTAGGACCAAACCAGTGGACAGATCAATAAAGGGTGACAGAAAAAGAGCATCGATACTAAAAGGGAGGGTAGAGGCAAATTAGAAGCAGCGTAGATCTTAACAAGGGATGATGTCGGAGTCACAACAAAGTCAACAGAGAGCGCTATGTACTAATCAAAAGCTCTCTCTACATACACACAAAAGCAGGCAGGCAAAGGTAAGCGAAGGACCCACTCAGTGGGTGCTATGCAACTTACAGTGGCCGGGGAGGCTCGTGTGGTCTGGGTGGCAGGATGGGGTCCGGAGTTGTCCATAAGGTAAGCCCCGGAACTGCTGCTGATTACCTGACCCCCTGCCAGACCCATGCTCATTCCTCCAGTGCCCCCTCCTCCGTTGTTGGTCATGCCATGAGATGTCACCACAGTGGACACTTGCGACGAGCTGCCCTGCGTGTCAAAGTAGCTCCCTCCACTGTTCTGGCTGTACAGCTGTGGCTCCGAGTACGAGTAGGTTCTTCTGTTCAGAGGAGAGGTCAGCAGTCAGATATTCTCACCATAATGAGGACTATTAAAAACTGCGTCGTTATCTTTTTTTTTTTAATGTTACTTTTAAGAGCTAAATAATATTTAAGCATCTGTGCGATTGCAATTTGAACCCGATGTGCATGACTTTAACTACATACATTGCGTTGATATATGCCTGGTGCTGGGATCTGTGTCCAGCAGCTTGGTGGTTTGAATGTGTATTTCTAAGCACAACTCCAGCCGCTCTCTTTACATAAGTGTTTCCACCGGTAGCAGAAGCAACTCTGCCGGTTTCTGTAAATCACTCATGTGTATGCGTGTATCGCAGTAGGAGAAACGCAGCTTGAGCTCGACTGTGTGTGCGACCCCATTCCTCAGACCCAGGAGACCCTTTCATAGCTTCGACACTTTAAAGACAGGCCCACTTCTGGTCATGTTCAGGTGACCGAGCACAATCATGCATACAAAAGCACCCCCTTCATAAAGAAAGAAAAAAAACCCATAAAAGATGACTGTGCTCCCACAACATCATGTGCTTGTGACACGAATGATCATGTGAAGGCTGGAGAGGAGAAGGAACAGGCTGTAGAGACGCAGCGCTAACATTTGTGGAGTGTGAGAGCAGTGCTGGGTAACAGACTGACTCACATGTTGCCGTTGGTGTAGACGCCACTGTTTTCTTCGACATACTGCACCTGTGCTGGGTAAACATGCTGAACCTGTTGAACAGTCTGCGCCTGGCAAAATGAATCGCAAAGGCTTGAAATTAATCATCAAATTAGCTAAAGTTGCAGACATGCAGATGCACGTGTGCAGGAAAATTTGGACATAAATACACATTAGGAGCCAGGGTGTACCTGCTGCTGGACAGGCACCTGCTGGGTGGAGCCAGTTGGCTGGACAGGCACAGTGGTCTGAAGAGGGACAGTGGAGGTGGAGTCAGCGCCTGCTTCAGGGGTCTGCATGGCGCCTGAATGAGAGAGAAAACAGAGGTTTACTGCGGTTAGATAAAGGTCTAAGTAACTAAGTAAGGTCATACCTCAAGCCTGTTGGTCCACTTTATAGCTTAATAATAACAAAATGATAGGCTCAGTAGTAGTAGAAAGCCAAAACTAATGTCAAACCAAGTACTAAAACCTCACATAACTCATCTAACAAAAGACTGTATTTACAGATTCAAGAATAGACTGCCAACAAAAAATTGGCAAAAACTTTTGTTACAATGGTCTCGTTTTATAGCACTTAGTAAACCAGTCATAAAATAAGTTGCCTCGATCTCTGAAAAAACCTGAACAAATGGGATCTTAGTGCTTCACATGTTTCCCACTGAGCAATAAAAGACAAATAAGTCATGATTTACATTAGAAAATATTTGTCCAGTAATTCAGAATTCATCCACAGTTTAGAGGAGAAACTAATCGCGGCTTAACAGGAAACAAGAGGTTTCATCACAGATCCCTCGTCTGTTTTGCCCAAATCAATGCCACTAAAGCTGCTCTAGACCAATTGCACCCGAGCACCTGTTCTGCCTTGTGGTACTCAATGTACTGAGAGACTCATGCATCACTGACACATGGTCTTGTCTCCACATTCGCAGCCATAAAACAAGTTAATATTTAACAAACTCCAAATAGATGCTGCTTCTCGTTGCTCTGCCAGTTTCCCACTTTGACAGGCTTAACATTACTTGTGACTGAAGACCCTCAAACTGCAACAAACAAGGTGTTTAAAAAAAACAACAGGCAAGATTTCTTCATTTGTCTCTCTATGAAATGCTCTAAAATACAATGCTGCATTGGGGCTTGTAGTCGTAAGATGTAAATGTATGCATAGTACTCTATAAACCTGGCTTAACTGAACAATTTTGAGGAGAAGGAGAAGAGTGGGAGGAAACACTTGTGGTGAACCTGTGTTTGTGAGTTAATAATAGCGAGGCCACCATCACCCATTCCTTCCAGGGAAAAGGCCACCTCCTCCCCATCACAGTTTCCATGAACAAGCCTCTCTTGGTTAATTAAGCTGGGTCTCCTAACGGCTTCAAATCACTCCAGGGACAGCATGGCCCTTTCCCTTTTGAATTACACTGCCCCCTTTTCTAGAATGAAAATACTTTGCCGATGTTGGGGTGACTAACTCATATCTGGGCGCACTGAAAGTGAGCGGACCATTTTTCTTTAACTATTAATCGGCACAAAACCTTTTGCTTTCAGCGTGACAGTTTTGAACACCTGTGGGAGGGGAGGGGGGGTGAATCTACAAGTACTGTCACGGTCAGAAATCTCAGCAGACTGTGGCAAGACAGGCCCCAGTCTAGCTGCCAGAAATTGCTCTGTCCAGTACAAATATTTGTATTCTCTCATTTCGATAAGACTGTGCATTATGACAATGAGCTGACATCGAAACAACCTAATGAAAGATTTTTATAAACATATCACAGCGCACAAGCAAGGTTTTCCCTCTGTACTCTGAAAGCGAGTGAATGCAGGGCGCAAATCCCAGATTTCTGACACAAATAAGGACTTGCAGAGAGAGGAGAATGTGAACTTATATTCCACATATACTCCACAGTGCAGTTTGAAAGCTAATGCACATGGCCCCAACCGAGCCCATCTAATCGAGGAAAAGAGCCCCTGCATCACAGCTCACCCTTGTTGCCTCACCTCAACCCCCTCCACATAGACGCATACACACTCACACACACACACACACACACACATACACACACTAACACACCTCCTGCCACACCATTCAGGCGCTCCCTTGTGGCCCACTTAAATGCTGTGCTCCACTGAGCAAGTGCAAGCCCTACAAAGACACAGAGGAACAAAAGCCACCTAGGAGTGCAACATCTTGCCCTGAGTTTTCTCCCCGAGTTTGCCCCTCCGATTCTGCCCGCTAACATCCCAGGCCACGAATAGTGAAACACAAAAAGGTTCACAGTCGCAGCCACCAGAAATGCAAAGAACTATAATTTTCCTCTCCTAATGATCACATGTGACAAAGTTGGAGTCGAATGTGCTGAGTGAAGACACAGGAGCGAGTGAACAAAGCTGTATACATCAAAGAAAAAGAATCAATCCTCCTCACACACACTGTAGCATGATCAGGTGTTTGTAGTACAGGAACACAGGTGGAAAGGAGATGTAATTGGAAGTTGAAGAGGTGGAGGGTATGCAAAGAACTGTGTTTGTTTAGGAGGGGGTTTTAAGATTACAGAGAAGATTGGGGGTGACTTGCATTGAAAGGACTGCTGAGGCTGATTCTAATGTCAGAAACTTTGCATCAGTACATAAGACGTTTTAAGGCAAATGTTAAGCATTCAATCTGACTCTGTGTTACGGCAGTAACTTATGGCAAAATTTTGAGGATTAATGCGTCGAAATGATTGAGTGATTCTAAATAAACTCTGCTCATCCTGCTTTTTCAGTCAATAACTCACAATAAACATCGTGCGGCATATTACAAACCCAACATGCAGCTAAGCCATGAAAATGGCCGACAGAATAATTGAATTAATCAGGCCCTCTTTAAGTGATTGGAAATGCAACAGGATCCGGGCAGCAGGTGGCATGGTGCTATTCTGCCCTACTGGACTACAGGTAAGTGGTAACACGATCTGATAACTGGCAGTTTCTCACATCCTGTTTTTTTGTATGTGTGGCAGGGTTGACCTAATTTAAGATCCATATGTCAACAACTAAAATATATTTTTGGCCTTACCTGCAGAGTGAGCACAAAATGTACCGTTGGTATTTGGACCTAGACGGCTGAAATTGCTTTGGAGCTGTAAGGTCAAACTTAACAGACTTTACTCTCGTACTCTTCGTGAGTCACACCTGACATTATTCAGAGCAGAACGCTGTTCTAAAAAGCTGTCAGTCAGTTGTAGTTTGTTTACCATCAAATGCCTCAACCTTTCAGATAAGTCCAGATAGTTTCAAGTCCCACATTGATGGAGGCACACCTGCCCTGCCCTTCCCTTCCCTCACAACACAACACACACACCTGTTCTCTCTCCTAATGGGAATCAGAGGTTGCAGGTGAACAGGAGACCCAGTGGACCAAAGAGTAAAGGTGATGCAACACTGAGAAACCTTCTTCATATTAAACACTAACAGAATTAAGGAAATGCTGAAATGCAGGTTTCTTAATTTGTTGGGAGGAATATGTATGCTGAATAATTGCCTGACACAGACTAGACAGGGAGGATAAATATAAATCTGGCAAGAATTGATCATTATTTAGCACAATAATAGATCTAGATATCTACTCCCATTCCCTTTCTTGCTCAGTCAAGGTTCTACACAAACAAATTTACTGATATAAATATTAGCCATAATTTCTTGTCCATTATTCTGCCCAATATCTATATTGTGGAAGGATTATATCAACTGTTTTCAGAAAAAAACAAATAACGACGCGATCAAGAAAAATATTACAATATTTAAATATTATTGCACTGTTGTTTTTCCCCCAAGCTGGCCCCTGCAAAACTTAACCGTGTGTTATCGCAAAGCTTATCAAAGCAATCTGATGCCACAAAGAGGGCATATGGAGAGCTAGCGAAGCTATCTTGCGCCCTAAGACAAAAGGGAAAGTAATGGCTTAGCTATTGTCAACCAGTTAGTGAGTGGAAGGCTAGCTCAGTGCACTTTTTATGCAGTTCAACGTACGTATTTTGTATGACCAACAAGAGCAGAAACACCCGAAACACAAACTTAGAATATGACGGTAACATTAGCCCAAAAATGGGATACCAACAGGCATTGTCGGAAGGCATCGCTTGCGTTAGCAACCTAGCAACAACAGACACCTGCTCCTGCTCCAGCTGACCAGTTAGCATCATTGACTAGCCTGGACCTCTGCTACTAATCAACATGGAAAGTTCAAGCAAATAAATTATCCACAAAAAAAACACGTTTTCAGGAAAAAAATGTTTAGGGTCAGCTTTAGTCTCGAAGCACTGCATGAGGGCACACGGCTTGTTTCTGCTGGCGAGAAGGACCTCTCACCATGGTGAGTACCCACAGGGAACGTTAGCAAGCAGGCTAACACGTTACAAAGAAACACCCTCGCTAGCAAACTACCCCAGCTATTCCGCAAGCCGTCATTCAGCAGCAGACAAAACATTAACCAGAAGCGCATTAAAATCTCGCTCATAAAACCATATCACGTGAAGCAAGAAACGACTTGCCGTCAGGCTTAAATAGTAAAGAATTTCATCAAACCTGAGCTGTGGACTGGTTGATGAAGATGAGGATGGTGGAGGAGGTGGTAATGATGGAGCGAGAGGTTGTTGTTGGTGGGTTACAGTCGCCAGGACTACGGTGACTATGGCGCTGCTTCACTGGGCAACAGTTGCTATAAAACTCATCGGCAGCGCGCAACCTTACCAGGCAGGTGGGAGGAGCGCACATAAACCTTAATAGAAATGCAATCGCACGGAAATACATATGTTTTAAAATGCACCGCGAGTATGTTTCCCAAGGCTGGCCATTACAACCGTTCTCTTTGGTATTGGTCGGACTATTTTGGAGTCATCAAATAGGTTTGACATAGATGAGGATGCTTTAAAAAAACAATGCCACGAATTTGTTTAAAGTTCACTTCTTTAAGAGGGTGTTTGTAGTATTTACACAAGTCTGCAATATGTTAGCAAACTGCTGTAATATTGTTCTTTTAATCTTTTTGGCAACAGTTATCAGGCGATCTGAGCCTAATTCAGTACCACTATAATGTGATAATTATTTTTCGATAAATGTTCACCAACACAATTATAAGCAGGCATTTGCTGATGACGACCCATTTCCTAGTGATTTATTTTATCCTTTAATGATAAATACTTACCATGAAGATTCTCGTAGCTATTGTATTCTGTAGTTGCATTTTGTCAACACAAATGATTGAGATATGATTTAATATCATTAATAACCATGATCTAATGCCTGTTCCATGTACACCAGAGATTTCAGGTCTTCTCTGCTACAAAGTAGGTTATCTGTCCCTAAACTACAGCTTTAACCCAGTCTGGTCTTTATCCCCGACTCAGCAATATCTGCATCTTTTTGTCCTGTTCTGTCTACTTCCAGTGGGAGGATCGCCATTTCAATTAGTCAGACACGAAAATAAAGAAAGCAATTTACTGTGATATTGCATTTACCCATCGCCTGTGTTTAAACTCTTGGAAGTGCTTAACTGCACATCACATCATTATATCTTTGCGCTCATCCAAACAAATGTGGTGCAGTAGAACGCTCCGATGAAAATGAGAGAAAATACACTGCTTAAAGATCTTAAGTGGTCTCGGAAAAGTGTTAATTCATAAGAGACGTCTTTGTTATTTCTCAGATTTGAGAACTGAGCATATAAGGCCGAGATCAGATTTCCACTTTTGCATCATGTATGAAGGGATAATATAATAGAAAGTGGTGAGTGGAAAAACCAAAACTGTTGAAATGTCAATTTAAGTGAAAGCTGAGCAACTCGTTGCCTTCAATTAACCTGTCAGACCCCACACTGTGTACGAACACCTTACCAGAAATGTGCACATGCAGTGCCCAGTATTTCCGAGGACTGAATAAGATGACAGGTCCTGCCGTGCTTTGTTTTTCTCCGTGTTGCCTTTTTGCCATGATTCTCGACTTCCCAATGAAGGCGTCACTCTTCTCGATTAATTCAAAACCTGCCTCGTCTCTCCACATTTTTTTAAAGGGAAAACAGTTGGTTTTGATAAAACAAAAGTTCACATTTACTATTTGTATATTTCAAGCTCAGATAAATGTCAAACTACTTGCCCCTTGTTTGCAACAAGCAGTGATCAGTAGTGATAATAATTATGAGTAGTAGTAGTTGTAGTGAGTGTTTGTGTAAAAGTGGTATATGCTCTTGTTAAAATATCTATAAACATACTCAGGTTCTAAAAGTCAACATATTTCGCCATACGACACACATGGCCGAAGGGCAGAAAAATACATGCAAAACTTTTAAACTCAGAATATTGACCAAACAAAGCGAGTATTGTGAAGAAGCTTCCTGCTGAGGACAAAGCTTAACCAACCACCTGTGTCCACTGCACTTTTTATTTGATTAGCAGTTACTAAACAGATGCTTTTTGGAAAAGCTGTTGTTGTTGTTGCTAAGCAACTCGCAAAACCCCCATCTGAAGAATGACACTCTTGCAAAAATAATTATTTTCAAGTAAAACAGTTTGTCCTCTAAGTTTCAAATAAGAAGAAAAACGCTGCCGTGTGGACTCGTGCCAACTGGAGTCATACAGGATTTTCATATAAAGAAAACAGCATGGGTTGTTAGTTAATTCTTTACTGTGCAATATAATTTTGATTTTCCCCCATTGGTGGATGAATAAAGTATTTTTCTATTTCTATTTCTATTTCTATTATTTATGGGTTTCTTTTCAAACAACATCTTGTTTTGAGACGGTGATACCAAAGTCCTGCTTTGGTACTAGAGCACTTAAACCAGCCCTGACCCCTAGCCTTGTGATAGAGACAACACTATTGTGAGACAATACCTTGAAAAGTTGAGCAAATTCATTTTTAATATCTATTGCTTACAAAGCCGCTGCTTTCACAGTATGAACTAATACAGGTAAGAAATGGTGACCTAACCAGGTTGTACCAGCGCTTTCTCCCTTTGACACCTGGAACAGGCGCACCCACGACCGTGAAAAGGATGAAACGGGTATAGAAAGCGAATGGACCGTTCTGACAGTTTCGATAATAACACAACATATTTGTGGCTTTGCTGTTGAGTAAAGGATCGACAGGCTAAGTAAGAAAAAAAATGGTCGCTTTCCAGTTTTATTTTCCATTGGAAGTTGTGAAAGCGATTGCTGTGGCCAGCTCGTTTTTTCAGTTTGAACAAACAAGTGCATGTTTCATTCTTAACCTTGCAAGTATCTATGTGACAAGCTTAAAAAAAGAAAAAGATCCACAAAAGAATTTTCGGATCAGCCTCCACCTCGCGCCACAATGTCAGACAGACCACAAAAACAGTACAAATGATTCACTTCTTTTTTCCTGAGCAACTCCAAATATACAATATTAGCACGTTTTTTTTCCTTTTTTTGCACGTGGTACACCAATTACAAGAAAATCATGTATAGCGACTATACATTGCTACCGATCATTTTTTAAAGCTTGCTTTAGAATTTTGAATAGTGTTTTAGGTTTCATGATCATCTCACTGCACTCACTTTGAGTAATGTCCACCATGACTGTAACGTCTATTAATTCTTTGCAGCAGCTTTAAGTACAAATTGGAGTTGGGTGACTACGAAAAGCAGATACACTTGCTATAATACTGTTTCTATGTCAAGCACAAGATCCTATGGATATAATATGGAAACGAAGAGGTCCGAAAATGTAAAGCCTTATGCCACGCCTTCAGAGAGGGCCGACTACAATGCAAAGTGACAGTAATTTGGAGTGAAAAAACATTCAAAGGCACTGGTTTCATCACACACACATTTTCCTCACGATAGGCACAAGAGCAGTCACAGCACATAGCCATATTCAAACAACAGGTGATATGTATGAACATTACAGTGAAATGTTAAGGCTGTCTTGTTACTATAGTTACAACGATATGGTTCTAAGAAAAACTTTAATAAATGATCCCTTGCATACTTTGCTTTGATTGCAGAGTTGACATCGTGCAAAATGCCAACAGAAACTACCAGATGTACAACATGTTAGACAGAAACTATATAAAAACTGGGGAAAGCAAATATTTAAATACTGTAGGGACAGTCACTATGTTAATCGGGGGCAGAAGCCAGGCTGTTAAGTCAGATAGTGCATTTACAGAGATATGAGGAGTAAGAGTCAATTCCTTGATTTTCCTCGTATAATTTCAGATAGTTTCATCATGTAATATCCTTTTTGATAAATGAAACTGCCTTCAGGTTGCTTTGCCATGCATGTGATCCTGCTGTGAAATGTCTCATTGAAAAGATCAAGAACACAAATTAGTGCAAAGGTAAGACACCCATGTGTCTGAGTGAGTAGTATCATCCATGTGTAAAGATGCAGGGGACTTCACTTGTGCCATGTTCCACACTGAAGTAATCCCCGTCGTGCAATTCTTGGTTTGCAGATGCAGCTCCAGCTTGAATGTCGATCCCAAATCCTGCGGATGAAAAATACAAAGATACATGAACGCACAGTGAGGTTTGTGAAATCCAGTAAAGAGCTCATCCTTGACCAGTTTTGTTTTAGATTTTATTTTCGTAATTTCAAGAGTTGTTTGAGAGTGTCTCACCCCACTGTGATCACTGGCTTCTGCTGTAAACAAAGGCATTAACATAGATAAAGCATTTTGAGAGGTTTTCTGTTCAAGGTAAATAACGAAACCTCATCTTTTTTATCTGTAAATGATACATTTTAGTAGAAAAGACACTTTGGACCTCAAATACTGTGTGTTTCAGAGCACCCTGTCAACATCTCTGTGTCTGCCAAGTCCAGGGGGAATCTATTTAAAGGCTTATGAAGTGAAACTTCCTGATCGTGTCCAAGGTCAAATCCTCAGTCCCCCGCCATACTTTTGAAAGATGAAATGAATTGCACTATTAATGTGCATGGAAAACAGTCTGTTCAGACAGACTGCTACACCATACCTTTGTTAATAGGCTCTCCAGATGAGAAGCTTCCACAATTTCTTTCAGATGTAAAACCCCTTTGTGTACTAAGCATTTTGACAAAGCTGAAGACTGAGGTGATTCTAAACCTTTGAGTACCTGGGCTGCGATCTACCCCATCAGGAGGCTGGCCGAGCTGCATCAGATCACAGTTGTTCTGCAGGGATGGTCCGCTGGGAGGATGCGGGAGGCAGGTGGAGGAGCAAGGCCCACATGGGTCCCCTGGGATAAGCTGCTGATGAGGGGAAGGATCAACAAACCTGAAATATTTCAAACAATATTTCAATACTCTGAATGTTGAAATAAGATAAGGAGCACCAGCATATACTGTATATAGATATGTACATATGCTTATATCTTGGTTATCCATCCATCCATCCATCCATCCATCCATTATCTTCCGCTGGTCTGGGGATCGGGTCGCGGGGGCAGCAGCTTGAGCAGAGAGACCCAGACGTCCCTGTCCCCGGCCACTTCCTCCAGCTCTTCTGGGGGGACCCCGAAGCTCGTGACCATAGGTGAGGGTAGGAACATAGATTGACCGGTAAATCGAGAGCTTCGCCTTCTGGCTCAGCTCCTTCTTCACCACGACGGGCCGGTGCAGAGCCCGCATCACTGCAGACGCCGCACCGATCCGTCTGTCAATCTCCTGCTCCATTCGTCCCCCACTCGTGAACAAGACCCCGAGATACTTGAACTCCTCCACTTGGGGAAGGATCTCATTCCCGACCCGGAGAGAGCATTCCACCCTTTTCCGGCCGAAGACCATGGTCTCAGATTTGGAGGTGCTGATTCTCATCCCAGCCGCTTCACACTCATATCTTGCTTCATATCTTGGTTAATTAAACTTATTCTAGATGCTTTCAAGGTTGTTTTCATTATGTTCCTGCTAAATTAAATGATACAATTTTCCAGTATTTTATAATATATTTATACATTATATGTGTTCTTTTACTACTTATGGTATATGTTGATGGTGAAACAAATCATCAGAAATGTCACACAACAGCAACCTTTTAAAACCACTCAAAGCACTTTCACAGTTTACGACATTTGTCAAGGGCAGCATGCTGATGCAGAGGTTAGCACCGCAACAAATGGCAAGGAGGTACATATATTTCTCCAGTTCCATCCAGAATTTACTACATGTTCTCACATAGGCAATATGCCCAACTAGGATGCAAGTTAATCCACACTGAGATATTCACATTTTTCTACAATCTCAAGTTGATTTAATTACAAACATTGAGTACACCTACTTTTGCAGCAGATAAGCTGTTGTTATTTCTCACTCCTTATATTGAGTCCTCCTATGTTACTACATTTACCATTTTTTTCTCCTCAGAGTCTACTTATAGCATTTTACAATTAAACCAATATAAGGTAATGATGCATGCTAGGGAAGTTTTACATCCTCTGAATTTATTGTTATCTAAACTGATAACTTAAATGTAAATAACTGTAGATACTTTTTGCAGAATAAAACAAGTCCTTGTTTGAGATGGATAATTGAACGGTTACTGTCCAGTGGCCATGGTAGCTGACACCCCTGCTGTTAGCTATGGCTGAGTAACACTTAAACATGTTCACTTGCAAATAACAAGAATATTAAACAAGCTAATGTTTTCTGAAAATAGACAAAAACTAAGCAGGGACTGAGAGGAACGCCAGAAAAGTGTACAGGAAACGGTAACAAGGATTTTACAACTGATTTAACATCTAAGAAAGCAATTACAGCGTTCTATTCTCTCCCATTGAACCTTAAATTGCATTTTCCAGATTTTATGATTCACTCATTGAATTCCTCAGCAGCTCTTGTCGGTGGCTATAGCATCTATTGATGCAAGCGGTTGAGACCAATGAGGCAAGGCGAGGTCTGCTCTCCCAGGCCGATTGTCTACACAGAATCCTGCCGTGAATGCTTTGGCCTACTGCTGATGTGAGAACAATCAAAGCCAGTGAGGAGCCATGAGCATCTGACTGCTCAGGATGACAGAAATCCTTTATCACATGCTTTGAAGTGTATAGATGAAGAGATGTTTTCCTATGGGTTGACAAGCGAAATGGGTCGCCGGCCATGCCAAGCCTAAAAAAACTTCCCAATGATGGCACGCTTGCACAAATTGAACCAAAAAACAATGACAAGGAAAAAGAAAAAAAGAAACAAACTCCTATCAAGTTTCAAGATACACAATAGTATAAGTTTATCATTTTGATGCCATGACAACCATTTTTTTTTAAATTTACTTGTTCCAGTTCACCAAAGGATAGAGAAAAAAAGCAGTTCAAAAGCATTCGAATTAAAGCTAAGTTACAAAAATGAGATGGCTTACTGAGTAACACTAGCTCCTCTGACTGCTGCGCAGTAAAAAAAATCCCAAACATGATTAAAAGTTGGAATTCCTGTCAAATTATGTATGCATAAATGGACTCATACAACAGTTTGAATGATACATATTACCAGAAACGTTTTTCCTAATTCAATTTACATCAAATTGATTATCAAGATGATTATAAAACAAATTTCTCCAGTACCTGTAGTTATCTTGTAAGGGGAACATCAGGGCCAGGTGAGGTCTGCTGTAGCAGTCTTGTCCTTGTGGTGCAGCTGAGGAACAGGGATGACAGACACTTCGGGGCTGTGAATCTAATGGATAAACCTATTATGTGCACATGGTTGCAGGGGGATATGTTTATGTATCTATTTTTTTTTTCTCTCACATCAAACACATTCATGCAAACGGCAAGAGCAAGACGTACCAGAGTATGACTCATGGGACGCACCGGGAGATAAGTTCAAGCTGTTGTCTAGCCTTGCCAGAGGGGAGAAGTTTGGATGTAGGGGGTGGATGGTTAAACAGTCTATCAGGGTGTCTTGGGTTGCATCGGCAGAGGATTTCATCTGGAGAAATCACACAACAGATGTGAACATAGATAATGATGAGCAGCACAAAAAAAGATTTCAAGCATTTCAAGCATAATAACTTTATCCCATCTGTGAGACACGGTTGTAATAGTATGAAGGTTTACACCTATTCGCTACACCTGGACTAGGATTGTTTGTCTTATTTGATGTAAAATATCAAGATGTCATTTTTTTTTTTTAATTGAACCTCAAAAGAAATTGAGTCATATAATAAAATAAAAACCATAAACACACAAGGCGTTTTACAAAAGAGTGAATATCTCAATCTAAGAGAAATGTTGTGGATTCTCAGACATTCTCAGTCTCAGTCATACAGGTCATGGTAACCCTAAGAGCTTGAATAAGAGCAAGTTGCCATGAAAAAGATGTTAAGTTACTCTTATTCAAGCTTTTATCTATTGTGGCAGGACCTGAAGCAGCCAGGTCATGTGAGGAAACCTACCAACATTCCAGCACTGACAGTGTTGGGTACAGAGGAAAGGGCTAAAATTCCAAATTGATATGCAAGACTGATCAACAGTTAGAGAACATGTTAAGCCACAGTTACAGTATAACCCCTATTGCAAAAAAGTTGGGACATTTAAATGTAAACAGAAACAACACCCAATGATTTGCAAATCTCAAAAACTTAATCCACAGATGTGCTCATGGATGCTCTGTAATGTTAGTTGTGCTTGAGGCATTCTATGAAAAATTAAGGAAACTGTATTATGAAGTTAGTTTAAAATCAGACAACTTAAATGTTTATCGAAAAAAGATGTAGCTCGTCACACCCCTCGGTCTCCTCACTTCTTATATTTACTGGCGCATTGCTGAATATAGAAAGAAGAATTAGGTGCTATTACGTGCGTTTTATGCTCTATGTGCACTACTCTCCCAAGTTATTGGCAGAGAAAACATCATACTTGCGAGGGTTGGTATACAGAACGTAGGCTAAGATGAAGTGATTGTTGTAGATGGTAAATGTATCCTGCAATCATCCATGAAATTACAACAAACATGTGTCATGTGGGTTCAGATAAAAGAAGTTGAGCATGGGAGACTTTGCGAATTGTCACTTTTTTTAGTAACAACCCACCTTCTTTTTTCTGTATCTATGGTGACATAAACCTCAGAGCTAAAGAGCATCTCTCGCACACATGCAAAAATCCTAACTGAAATATTGCGCTGCTTTAAAGTGAAACTTTGCGATGGAGTGGCTCCCAGTGAGAAACAAAGAAAGGCAGAAGCAGAAGAAAGATACGACAAACAACTTAATGTGAGTGATTTTAAAAGGCCTCTTTCTGTCTGTGTTAACCATATAACTGCATGCACCTCTTTAATTAAAGTTAATGACATGATATGTGTACAGTTCATTTGCAGAACTAACAGAATAGGATGCAAGGTTTCAGAGAAATAAATTAAGATGAAAGCAAAACTAAATTGAGTATGTGACATATATCGGAGTGGCTTATTTTGTGTTCAAGCTTGTGATATTTCGGCAGGGAAGCTTGCTTGTGAAATTAAGCTTATGACTGCAAACACCAGATAGCCAGTGACTGTCAATCAGTGTAAATATTCCCTTTTTAAATTATGATGTAATTAAATTAAACATATTCTTGAACTACAGAGGAAATAATGTTACAATTGTGAGTTGGGTTACCACACTGTAGAACTTGCCTTCTTCCGTAGCTGTTGCTCTTTCGTAGAATGGGACTTCATATGTTTCCTCAGTGAACTGGGATCAGTGTAACGCTTTGCACAGCCAGGCACCTGGCACGCATATGGCTTCTGTACAACCGCAGACATACAAACACGAATGGGAGTCCACACAGATGCACACAACCAAAGCACCACCTGTAATTATACGTGTGTTTATGCTGGGTTGCCACTCACTGTGTCCAGGTGTGTACGCTGGTGTTTAGCCCTGTCACTTGAGTTGCTGAAAGCCTTGTGGCATCCTGGGTGCTGACACAGGTAGGGTTTCTCCCCCGTGTGGCTGCGCAGGTGGATCTTCAGATTTTCAAGCCGAGAGAAAGCCTTCTTACATCCTTCAAACTGCAGCCGCACACACAGAGAGTGGTTGAAGCTGGGTGCAGCCATAGATTAGCAGCATATAAACAGGACTTTTTTTGCTGTTGGCTCCACCCTGTGCAGTTTTTAATATCAAATATGCAGGCACTGATGTGGCACACACTGTGCACTTAGAGCATCAGTATGTTAGCTGGAATTACAGCAAACAAAAGGCTGCTATTCTCAGTGTGTGTGAGTGTGTGTGTGTGTGGGGGGGATTCCTTTTGAATAGGAAAAAATAGTGTCACTTAGTTTCAGCTGACATTTAAGTTTGCGCTGAGCTGCTCATTGCTAGTTTTATGGTTGACTGGAATAAATCAGTGGAACATTGAGAGAGACAAACATTTGAAAGAGACAGGTGCAATACTATTATATACTTGCAACAAGCATATAGCAATTTTATACCTGTTTTAGTATTCTGTAGAAATTACCAATAGGAAGTACCTACATACTGTTGGTTATTATTTTGTGAATCTGTTTTTATAATGAAGATGACTGTAACTTTGTTTGGAAATTCAGCTAAAACAAGCCAGAAGCACTTCGTTTTAAGGTGAATACACTTCTCTCGTGTTGCTTTAACATGCACTCGTTTTCTGTGCACAAGCTCGGGCCTTTCAAACAACAAACAGTAAATGCTCTTGAAACACTTACAATCATAATCCGTGTCCTCTCTTAACAAAAAATTCAACAAAAACAAACAAGAGTTCATACATACAAGTCTTTTAGTAAGAAAGTATTCACTGACACTGAACTTTATGTGCTCAAGCCTTTTTTTCTCCTTTGTTTTGGTGTTGTATGCACTGCTGTCACACTAATTCGTATATTGAAATGGTTCACATAGATATAGTTTTTGGACTTAGAAACAATATAAGACTGAGTAACAATACAAAATACCAGATTTGAGTAAATGAATACATTTGACAATTGCAGTGCCACCAGCAGGGGGCAGTGTTTATACACACATGACTGTTATTGTACTGCGTTCTCATCCTCTGTCTTGCATCACCTTGACAGCATTTGGAAGCTATCATTTACAACAAAAATATTTATAATTAAACAGACTGATGAATGACAGCATCACGCAGAGGGCTTTGTGCATGTCTTCTATCTGGGGTTTCAGGAAAAAACTAATAGAACACTCGTCTCAGCCAACAAAACAAATTTTTTTGTAGAATCATGCAACCAGTGACTTCACTGCTAAAACATGCTAATCATCAAAGTTTTTCTTTTGTGAAACCAGGACCTCACTCTCCCTCCCCCTGCTCACAGGGGGGGTTGGAATGTTCTTACTAAGCCTCACGGACAAAACACACAGATCATGTCTGATATTGTTATTCCTCCTCTAAAACTGGATTCCTCACATACTCATACCTCTCAGTCATCACTGCCAAAGCCAAATTAATTGTTTTTTTCTTCCATTATCAGAAATAGTTGCCATTCTTCCTAATCACAATAGTTATTTCCTGTCAACATCTACTCTTAATAAGACTAACAAGCCCATTTTGTTTCTGCGGTTGAACTTGGAAATAGATTTTCCAGGAACGCTATTGTGCCAGTACAGTGTTGTGCCAACCATCTCTGAATGCTATATAGAGGTTGGATAGGGAAAACTCTTAAACATTTAGTCAGAGCAAACTGGCTAAATTGGAAGCCCAACAAAGCGGGAGAGTTAGACAGTTTGATAAATGCTTCACATAATCCCTTTTCTTCCATGATAATTTTTTTTGGAGCACTCTATCTAGTTATTAAGTGTCTCTGTTTTTACACTGTTTTTACAAGGGTGGCAAGACAGACTAGATACAGTTTTGAGAAAAGACGCTAATGAAAAAAAGAGCACAGACAGAGACAAATAGTCTTTCAACACCAAAGTGGACAGACAGGCGAGGACCAGCATAAAGCTAAAATCCTGGCAGGACTCCAGGCTAGTCCAGAGGTCCGTAACAGTGTAACTCTCCCTCTGCTTCTCTGTGTCACAAAGCTCTCATGAAGAGGGCTTTTTAGTGTGCCACAAGAGACGTTTGAGCTGAAAAGAAAGCAGTATGGCACCTCAGTATGGAAGAGTGTTACAGCCAGCTTCTGACAGGTCCTGGCAGGTACTCATGCCCTGGCGGAACAATGACAACTGCAGCCTGTGCCAGCACACGGTGTCCAGTGCCCAGTTTTACACTGAGGTCAATTCACTCTGGATTCCACTATTCATTGTTTTACTTGAGGCATTCCTACCTTTTTGGTTTTTATTTCACAGCTTTTCTAGGCTTATTTGTTTTTGTCTCTGTCCTCTTGTCCCACTAACACGAATTCTTGGTGGGAAGTTGCTTTGCATTTGAAAGTTTTGCTAAAATCAAAACTACTTGAAAATGGACAGAATGTTTGATTGCAAACAGACAACAAAATGAAAAAATAAAAATAAGCAGCATAACTCCAGGCAAGTCCAGAGGTCTGTAACTGTGTGACTCACGCTCTGCTTCATTAAAAATATGTTTAAGATGGGGTAGTAAAGTAGTACTAGGTCAGTATGATACTATAATTCTAGAAGACATTGTGTGACTCTTCATGGAACTACAGAGTTTAAAGCACTGAATAAATGAATGGTTATAGAATATGCTTTGACTGGCATGTAGTGACTTGTCAAATTTAGACAAAGTTTCAGAAATATCGGAAACTGAATAAAATCCAATGAAGTCAAATTAATTGTTTTGAAAGGCAAAACAATTAAAGAGCCGGTCATGAGAAAATATATTCCGAGTACTGAGGCATTATTTCCTTATGACATAACCCAGCAGCTTTTCTTAAAACAATTGCAAAGACAGAGACTGAAATTAAATGTCTTCAAGCCTTTCTTTATTATGGTATGAGCAAAACTCAAATTACAAGCTGCTCATGTCAGGAAATCTTGATTGCTAATGATTAATTGATAAAGAGAGACACTAGGATACACACATTTTGTCCTGTTTCTTTAAATTATATATTAATTCACTTGGCCTCATACGTATAAATTCATTATCATAATGCAAAAATGAAAATACAGTTTATTCTGAACCTTTGATAGACCTAACATTTACTTTGCCTTAACATTTATTTTTTAATTTGAGTCCTTTTTCTTGCTATTGGAGTGGTAGTAGCCTACAGTCCTGTTTCCCAAAGGCTGCAACTCTGTGAGTCTTTCAGAAGTTGGAGAGTGAAAGCACGGGGGAAAAGTTCAAACATCTGACTATAACGTTTCTCAGGGCAAAATGATTTCATCATCAAGACATGATCCTGTTGTGTCAATCATTGCATGGGCTCAGGAACACTTCTACAAACTTAATCACTACCTACACAAATTCAAGGTAAAACTACACCAAAAAAAAAGAAAAGAACATGAATAAGTCCAATGATTGCTGCAAACCTCTCTGGGTGAAGTGGAAAACAGTCCTTTGGTCTGATCTATCAAACAAAAAGCCAGTCTCCATGATGGTATGGGGATGCATCCTTGTGGGATGGGGTGTGGGGCAACATTTGAGGGCAACATTAAAACTGATGTAGATTTTGGAGCAACACACGCTGCAATTCAGGTGTTATTCTTCAGGGGAAGGCCTGCTTCTTTAAGCAAAACAATGCCGTACCAAATTCTGAATGCCTTACAACCAAATGGCTCCATAGTAAAAAAAAGATCACATTCTAAACTTGCACTCCAGACACCAACACATTTGGCAAAAGAAAATCTCAAAGGAGCCCCTGACTATTGAGCAGGTGTAGTCCAATGTTAAGCAAGAATGGGAAAACATTTAACTATAAAACTATGCAAATGGTCTACTTATTTCACAAACATTTACAGTATGTTATAGTAGAAGGCCCTGCAACACAGTGGTATACATACACAACTTTTCTCAAAAGTGTTGCTGGCATCAAATTCAAAATGTGCATTTATTTTTTTCAAAAACTATGCAGTTATTATCATCAGTAAAAACTATTACTTCTTTATATTGTATTCCAAATAAGGGTCACAAGTTGTGTGGAGACAGGGTTTGGAAAACATGGCAGCCACACAGCAAAAGCTGGGTGAACATCACCCAGTCGCCTCCAATACCCGAGTAGTGTGGAGTCCTGCAATCCATACAAACAGCATAGAACGACGTCCATAAATAACAACTAACTTTACAAGGACTGTTCAAGTCTTTGCAAAGGTCTAAACTATGCTGTAAAACCTTATATGCTAAGACAAAAGTGATACGAATAGACTGACAGGTCAAGAATATACCAACAAGATGTTTTATCATACTTAAACAGACTTAGATGACAGGTGCAAGTCTGGACCTGCCCTATATGTTCACTAAGTAACAAGAGCTACTTCATGTTGTGCCGCTTATGACGCATTTTATCTGCCGTGCAACACTTTATTCACCAGCCAATCACTGCCTGAGAAAAACTGGCCTCTATATCTTGGATGTCACCTTTTCCTAAATAAAACAGTAATTCAACTATTCTAAGTTAGTTTGATATTTTGTATGTCCTTCATGAATGCACAGACTTTCGACGCAGTTCGCTCCATTATGTGTCGGCTGATGAAAGAGCAAAAAGAAAAAAAAGCAGATGTATGGAAAAAATTCAAGATCTCGGTATAGTATTCAGTCTGGTCCCAGAAATGATGATTAAACTGTGCAAGATTTTTCTTTCTATACGATTTCTTTCACAGTACAACATACACAAGTACAAATTCTGTTTTTGGTAGTAAGTATTGACCATGAACCATTCATCATTGAATGATTACAGGGAAAACAGAACCATCCAACGATGGCAGCCCCATAGCAACAGAACTGGCTTCAACTAATAAGTAAGTATTTTGGAGCAAAAGGTCGACTGCAAGTATGCATGCTGTTAATTATTGACTCGTTAACAGCACCAACATGAAGCATGTTCGGCTGATGGTTTGTTAATTACTCATCCAAGTCTAAGGTATTTTCACAGTGGGAGTGAGGAAAAGACAAAGGAGTTAATACAACCCATAACGTAAATTGCAGGGCAGTATAGAGTATAGAATTGCAGAGTATAGTGCAGTGTATAATTAAACATTTCAACAACTGACTGTGAGATTTGGCAGAACTTTTATCCTTTTTAAGATATCCAACTGCCTTTATTTGATCCTCTGTTTTCCCCCCCCGAAATATCACCAGTAGGTTGATATTTAAGGCTTGTTTTGCCAAATTACTTCACAAATAGTGGATTGATTACCATGAAGTTTATTACAGAGCCATATTATCCAGATCTTGAATCTTTGAAAAAAACAAAACAATAAAAGTATGCTTTTAGAGAAGATTTTACCAAGGTCTCAGACCTTGATCAGCTTTTAAGGGGTGAATTGTTCAAAATCCCAGTTCAGAAAAGACAGCTATGAAGAAAAAATTCATTAACTGCTGCCCACAAGGCAGAAGAAGGCTGCAAAAAAACCCCAAAAACTGCAAAGCTATTTCAAGCTGATGTTTCCTCGGTGATAGTGGAGGTCAAGTGAAGGTCTGGAAGACCAAGAAAACCTTCACAGATGCATATAGATTTGATCGAAAGCCCAGTTTGACAGCAAAGTATGTTTGATAGATTTAGCAGACTCTGGAGTGGAGCTTTACTGTTCTATCTGCATAAATCTGACCTGGATGAAAGGCTAGAAAAAAAACGTTTTGGTTCTTAACCACAGGTTCTGCATTAAAGGTCTGCTAGTGTATATTTAAGCAAGCTTGATACACTTAAAAAAAACACACCAGCCATTAGGACAAAACAAAAAAAGAGCATTTAACGAACAATAAAAACAGGTATGTTTGTGGGAGAAAATGGTGCAAAATGTTATGGTGTTAAAGATGAAACTTATCCCCAGAAGAATTGAAAACTGAGAAGGAACAGAAAGACCCTTAGCTGGCAACAATAAGGTTAGAAGATGTGACACACCCAAAGGGGATTTCATGAGGTACTAACCATTCAGGGTGGGTTGCCTAAATCCTTATTTTTGCCCCTCATCCCTTTTTGTTTCTCTGAAATGGTAAAGATCAACATATTCTTATTTGCTTTCCTATTCACAGTAACAGAAACTTTGACGAGGGCTGCCAGCCCTTTTTGCATACCAATGAACTCTAATGGCTTTTGTAATCCTTCTCCTCTAGCAGTATGATCAGACATCTGGACAAAGGCAGTTGTGCAGACTCTCATGTTTTCAATTTCGGCTTAGTGTTAATCAGCAAAGCATGCTATAACATGTCTGCCTGCTATGTCAAAGGGTTATTGCCTCTGCTTAACATCTGCATATAAGCACAGATATAGTGAGCCCAATGGAATGGTAATGCCAACACTAAGCTAATAGCCTATGAATGGTAGACATGCTAGCACAGCAGTAGACAGCAGTAATCTCTACATTTTATACCGACACTGAGCAAAATCATTAACATTGAAATAATAGTAACCAAACTATAGAATCATTGTCAGCCTGTAAAACAAATGAAATATCCTTTATCTTTAAGACTCAAATCATGTCATCAATAATGTCCATGGATAAACTTCATCCGTCTGCTCAAAGGAGCAAACTTTAAGAAATCTAATTTACGCGGCATCACCTTCCCAGACTGACAGCCAAGTTTGTCAGATGGAGACCTGGCAAACCCCCGTCTGCTGACAGGCCCAACAGTTGCTAGAAGGCCATTGTGTCATGCCAGATCTAAAGTGCTAGGCCGCCTTTGTGCTTATTTAATAACTACATAATTGAGTTTACTCCCCTGTCAATTATCACAGAGCTCTGCTAATTACCTCATGGCTTAAGTTGAGAGGAGAGAGGCCATATTTCTGACCTAAACCTTGGCCTTTTACCCAGAGCACATGAAGGCATTTAGCCTGACAAAGGCTGTTCTTAGTAGCCTGAGGCTTTAAAGTCTTCGTCTCAACACTACGCCTTTGAATGTCACATACAGAATGGAAGTTAGCGTGCTCTCATTCATCAGCCTTCGGCTTTGATGGCATTCATGCAGCCATATCACATATGAGAAAAGAAAACGGAGTGGGAGCTGTGTGATATTTGTATAGTTAGGAAAGAAACAAGAATATTATTTCCAAGATGAAGAAACAAAGTAGAAGATTAAAGTATTGAATTCAGCAGCATGAGTTGCAAGAGACACTAATACAAGGTGTACCGAGCATTTGTTGGGTTTCTCTCCTGAATGGATCCTCATGTGGATGAGAAGCTTGTATCTGGCATTGAATGGCTTGAAGTTGCGTGGACAGTGCACCCAGTAACATGTGAAATCCTCGGCCTTTCGCTGGTCCACATGTAGCTTCTCTATGTGCCTTACCAGCTCCTTCTTTTGGTCGTAAACTGCACTGCAATCCATCCACCGACAGCAGTGGGCACCGTAGTCCTCCAGCTCTCCTTCTTCCTCCTCCAGCATTGCAATTTGGGGTAAGAAAGTGACACCCTGCCTGTGAGGAAGCAGGTGTGTGACTGGGTCATGAGAAGGGGGCTTTATTTTGAAGTGATGTCTGGAGAGGTGAACGTGTTGATGTGAGTGGTAGGGTGGTGGAGGCCCGTGTGGAGTAGCAGCTGCTTGGACAGTAGTCAGAGGAGCTGGCTCTAGCTGTAGAGGTGGCAGCATATTGTTGTTAGTTTGGCTGCAGCTGTCTGAAACCTTCTCCAGAACTGCTCCTGCTCCTTCATCTGGGAGGCACTGCTGCTCCACCATCATGTTAGCCATCTGACTCTCCAGACCCCCTCCCTCTTCAAGCAGCTGCATACGACCACACTCTGACTGTGGGGCCAGAGCTTGTGAAGACCCCGTCATGCTGTAGGGATGGTTGTGGGGGATGCAGCGACCTCTCACTCCCAGGAAGTGACCATATCCCTCGGACTGAACAGGTGAGAGTGTCAAGTGGGAGGATGTGGAGCTGCGGGGACCATTGATATAGGCCACAAGTGAGGTAGGTGAGGTGCGTATAATGGAGTTGAAATCAGCACCTATAACATCTGACAAAGGCGACATGGAGAGAGCTCTCTTTTTAGCACAAGATTGTTTGGGGCTTCCGACGTCACCTGCAAAAAGGTATGAAGGCAGAGAGGCAGAAGTGCTCGTGCCACCTGACATGGTGGTACCCGACATGGCGGTGCCAAGGGACAGGCTGAACTGCTCACCGCCCTCATTGGCCTGGGTAGAGCACTGAGGTAGTCCCAGGGGAGGAAGCACACGGTAACCATATGGCCAGTCATGTCTGCCACTAAACACTGACTGCGTTTCAAACAGGCTGAGAGTGGTAGATGCCAGGGATTCTCTGGACGGTAAAGACCTGAAAAAGATTTTTTGTTATTTGCTTTAATGACACTGAACTCTCTTTTTCGTGTGTTCCTCTTCAAATAACATTGCACTTACTGATATTGCTCACCTGACTTCAGCGTGGAGAATTGGCACAGTATGAGAGGAAGGGGGCTGAAGGCTTGCAGGCCCTGCAGTATATGGCTGGCCTGTGACAACACTCATGGGACTACTCGTCACTGTTAGGTTAGCAGCAGCTGCCTGACCAAATACATCCAGAGAGGACTCTGCGCAATCTGCTGGACACAAGCCCAGTACTTCATGAATAAAAGTAATGAAGAAAAAAAATCCACGTGACAAATACTGATTATTTCACAAATATATCAAACAAAAGCAGCCCTTTTAGCTTGCTTTGACTACGTTTCAAAGATCTGGTTGCAGAATTTTTCTCATGAACCTGAACAGGCCAAAGATACTCTCTGCTCTGTTAACCACTAATGAGCTTTTCACCTCCTCCCACTTTTAACTTGAACATTTAGGGACAAGCCTTTTGTCTAGTAAGTTATCAATAAACAACACGTGGTCTTGCACAAAAACAGTGAGGAAATAAAGAGAACACTGGAAATAAGGAGTAAATAGGGAGCGTGCACTGTGAATTCAACAAGTCTTCTAAGTGAAAGGATTGTTTGATCAAAACCTTTGATATGGCCCCTAACAGCCTCCTGTAAAGGGCCTGCCATACAAGTGGCATTAGAGTAATATACAGTAACTCTTTCCAGGAAATTTCACTGCAGATGTAACTCTCAAATCTTTCTTTTAAGAAGCAACAAAATGCTCATGAGGACAAAGAGGTGACCTGCAGCTATTTCAATCGTTCAATGTTGTTCTGTAAATAACGTGACAACACTTTACTGAAACACTTTCGTTACTTCCTGGTTGAGTTAAAGCAATAACATTAAACGGTTAGGGTTTTAGAAAAAGATCACCATTATGACTAAAATACATCATTTTCACAACGCATCTGAATTATGTTCTTTTTTCAGCGCAATCATACTTTATGAACACCATTTTTGCAATTCATATGCAGTTGCTCTCATAATCACCAAGATTGCTTATTCTTCAAACTTAAGTAAGTTGTTTTGACCTGCATAAACAAACATAAATATTTGGGCGGAGGAGAGTCTCAGTAAACCTCTTCAAATTCAGTTTTCTTGAAATGGAGGAGTAAATTCACAGTTTAGTCTAATATGTAAACCCGGTGTGTGTTTTTGCGTGTGTCGATCCGGTTGCTCTTTCACATTGCACCTTGTAAGTGCTGCTCTGGAGAGTCAAGCTACTCCTGCATTTTACTCCCACACCTGAGTTGGGTAAATCTTTATACTTTAATGAGTAGTTGTTTTTACCTTTAAAATTTTTGTGAGACGAGCTGAGTCTTGTGGGTTTGGTAGCTGTCACTGCTATGTTCTGAGGAGGTGCTTGCGGCTGTGTGGGTGCAGTTGGCCCGGTTAGATGTTTTCCATTGATCAGCACCTGTCTGCGTAGGCTCAGGGTTGGCAGGACAACATGGCCTTCACTGGCTTTCACCGAACTTAAAGAATGGATAGCCCCTTTTTTCACTTTCTCCATTCTCCCTGATGAGGGGCTGTGACTTGTCAGCTGTGGGGAAGACATGGGCATCCTGATGGATTGGGACTGGTGCCCTCTGATCATGCTTAGTGATGGGGATACACTGCAAGGAGAGACCAGGAGCTGACAGCCCTTTCCACTCATGACTGATGCAGATTCCCCGGAAGGTTGATGCTCATTAGAAAGGCGATTCAAGTAGTTGTGGTTTGTTAAGTTTGTTCCTCATACAAAAACTGGTCGTCCAAGGCTGATACCTGAGAAATATTCCAAACATAGCAAAAGATAAAACATACAATCTAAATTATAGATAATTTAGAAAGTGGAATGAAGTAAACTATTGCTGTCCTTGGAAATTGGAACTTGAAAAAACAAACAAACAAAAAACAAAACAAATAAATTAATAATAATTTTTTTTAAAACTGAATTTTTTTCTTATTTCATGCCTATGAAATGTTTAGAAACCCCATAAAGCCTATCAGCCAACTGTACCATTCAAATAGTTGAATACATCAGCTTGAGCTCTTCAGCATGATCACAAACACATAACTGAGCCACCTTTTAAACTCTTTAGCACTTTTACAGTTCTTACATTATATGATCGACACATATAGAGAGATTCTAAAATCTTGAAACCATATAGTTATAAATATAGAGTCAAGTCTTTCATCTCAGTGTCACTGTTCGTGGCGCGTGAACTCACCTATTGTTGGTGTCGCTAAAACTTTCCACAGTGACTTGTCAGAGTGAATTGCACCTTCAGTCCTCCGAGCTGGAACTGTAATCTGGGTATCACCGAGAGATCATCTGTCGTGTTTCCCTCAGAGTTTGAGAGAAGAGTACTCCGACCGGAGGAGTGAAGCCTGCGAGGAGTCTCTCCGCAGCTTCCCAACTCACTCCTCTGTTTCCAGGAACTTCTTTTCCTTCCCGATTACACTTTTGCCCTTGGCACGGCTGCATGTGAACGACGTCATTTCAAACTGAGTGCACCTTAAGAGTAAATTATTAAGAATGTTTTCTTCTCTCTCTCTCTCTCTCTCTCTCTCTCTTTCTCTCTCTCTTTTTTTTTTTTTTTTTCAGCGAGTGCCGACCTCTCACTTCAGCCTAATGTTTTTGGGTGCGTAAGCGTCAGACCAGGTTAGTGAATATAGTGAATATGATGAAATTTCGAAATTGTTGTACAGATATCAGATTTGAACACAACAGCCAAAAGTAGATAGATAACCTATTAAGAAAAAGAAATTTGGTCATTTGCATAATAATCCATCCCTACATGTATCCGTGTGTTGCACAAATGAAACTCAGCACTAGCTGTTAAAAGGTCAAATATGAGTCAGGTGTTTTTAATGAATGGGATGACAGGTGTGAGTGGGCGCTCTGTTTTATTTCTGAGAGAGCCACCAATCACAGTCTGATCTTCACAACACCTCTGTGGAAGTGTACTCTGGTATTAAATGGAGTTGGTTGAGGAGTTGAAACAATCTCTAAAGACTAAAAACATCTTCAAAGTCTATGGACTCTGAGAGGACCACTGAGAGAAACACTGTACAAAGGGAAGAAATTCATTACCATTACCTTTCCCTGGAGTCAACAAATCACCCTCCACGAACAATGCATGTAACACATTGTTCTTACACCTTATGTATCCAGCAATGACATGCAATAACCCACAAGGTCACAAAGGAACCCAGGGTAATTTCTGAGCAACTGGAGTCATTTCTCACATTGGGCCATGAGCAGTCATCTTTGCTCTGAGCTCTTTTTGTTCTTCTTTAACTGTATTTGTTCATTTTTTTTAATTAACCCTCTTTCATTTACAATATCATCACCTAATTCTGCCACTCATTCTTGCTATCCTGCCTTTGTGTTTATCTTCCTGTGACCTGCTTAAAGTTTTCAATTGAGCTTTTGGACTTTTCCAAAGTCCACCGTCACATGCATTTGGTATCTTTCTGGTTATTTGTGCATATTTTTCTTATAATCTAGATACAGAAAGCTAGTTTTTGCTTTATGTCCTCAGTCTGCCTCCAGAGACAGACAGAGAGACTCAGTACATTTGACACAAGAAGTTACTCCAATTTTCATACTGAAACATGAGAGTCTGTTAGGGATCCATCTTAAGAACATTGAACAATTGTGTGTATGGCAGGGCTGTAAGGAGACAACCACTGCTCCTCTGCAGTTTGTGAACTGAAATCAAGACAAAGTGCAGAAAGACAACAACTCTGAAAATAGCCCTTCCACCAAATAATCAGAGGTTTGAGTAAAATAAGATTAATGTTTTGGGATTAGCAAAATAAAAGTCTTGACCTGTGTCCAATCAAAAAGATTTTTTTTTTTGTACTGAGGATGGGCTAAAATTCCTTTCCCCTGAGGACTGATCAACACTTACTGAAAACATTTAGTGGTTGGTGGGGTTTACACACAGCTCATGTACTTCTGTCCATCTCCATGAAAAACAGTTCATGTTCTGTTCTGAGTATGATTCAAATGCTATCAGAATTCTTGCCAGTACATTTGTTGCAGCTCATAGCATGCTGGGTCAAGTCCAAAATGGAGACATTCTTTAACAACCTTAATAGTGATTTGATTTCGGAGTTTTACCCACCACTTTTTCTTATTGTTTTCATCAGGCATGCCAGCCTATTTTTGTTGCATGGATATGCTACCTGCTCCCCCTCTTCCTCTGCATCAGCTCCTCCTACCCTACACATCAGCCATTGTTTGTCTTTTTCTCTGTGGGTTGTTGGATTGTTTGCTCTGTGGATCATGCTCCAGGATGGCATGGAAACCAGCATGTTTACAGAAAGAGGGAAGCTAACAGAGAAGGGTTCTACGCCACAATCCACAATAATAGTGAAGTTAAAGTTGGACAAAAAAAAAGTGAAAATACATGAAGCCAGTGCTGGCATCTGTGTCTTGAGAGGTGCTTGAGTAATTGGAGTGAGCAATCAGTCATAATCACTGCGGGGAATACACAGAACATAATGGTGGGTTGTAGCTAAGAGGCAGTAATTTCACTTGGCTGACTGCTTTCTTCGTATTTTTGAAATATACATTAAAGAAGTTTCTCTTTTTTGATTTAAAGAAAAATTCTAGCCCGATTCTTTGCTGAATTGCAACCTGTAGTACGGCAACATGAGAACTGTTATTTATTAATTGCTTGTTGATTAATGAGACATATCACTGCTGGTTCTAGAGGAGTTACATTTAATTACTGTGCTTCAGCCTATGAGAGCAACTCAGAGCTTTCATTCATCGTATTACTCAGTTTATTGTGAATTTGACTCACTTCTGACATATTTCTGATTTAGTTTAAATGTCTTGTCAATTTCTCTTAAAAGCAGAAATTCGGTGCAGATCACTGTGGAAAGTTCCCTCTTTTGCCAGCAGGGGATACTAGTTGTACACTAATAGGGTGGTAGTACTGTATTCAACACAGTGGTGCCACAATTTTTCAGATGCAGAGAAAAGTACACAAAAAAAAGAGAAAAAAATACATGCACTAAAGGTCAACGAATGATGCTTGTGAAGATCACAAAGATAAGACTGCTGCTTGTTTACATAATTGTAACAAATACTTCACATCTTCCAGGGATCTTGCTTACTGCAAGTGGTGATTTGGCCTCTTCTTCCCTTCTCTAGGTGAGTCGCAGTGTGTTTCCAAATGTCACATAATGGTAAAGCATCTGAGCTGGACACAGAACAGCTACACAGATAGCCCCTCACACTTCTTTACAGCATCAAACACTGACACTTGGAGTGGTCAACGAGTCCTCTGACCTCGTATGTTCATGCTGGATATTACACTTTGCAGCCTTTCTCAATGCATTTTTTTAAGGGAAGGGTTTGTGGAACATAATAGAGGGTTCATGTAACAGGAATATGTACAGAAAAAAAAGAAATAAAAAGGACTATGTGAGATTTAAGAGTTGTACATTAACAGATAGCTCCATTTGTAGCAGAATTAATGCTGTAATAGACTCTCCCCCACTTATAGAATCCATTTTCTCCCCCTTGATGACAGCACCAGCACTCCTGGAAGCAGCAAAGCATTCATTCTGGTGTCAAGATGAGAAATCATGGGTGATTGCTCTTCAAGTTATATTACAATGGTCACTTAAGGTAATGCACATCACAGTGGGCCTGTGATTAATTAATCTACTTTTGATTTGCTAATGACAGTTCAAGTCAAATACAAGGTTAGAGAAGGCTGAGTCAATCCTTTTAACTGCGGCAGTACAGTACAGCAGTGAGTGTTGGAGATGTCAATTTATTGGTACCATCCTTCATCATAACGGCTCCTATTAGCCTGCGGCACCTCACATACTTACTCTTGGGATGTTAATAAACCCATATAGTGTTACACACACTAATATACAAGATTGCATTAAAAGTCCCTCATAAACATTAGAATCACTCATATTGTTTTGCACTCTATTGTCTAAAATTGATGTTTTGTTCGATGCCTAATCCGGGAAGTCTATAAATAGTGTTCTCTTAGGGAGGCAGTGCCATCATCTGTACATGAAGAATAGTGGGAAGAAAAGACCCATCCATCCATCCATCCATCTCCTCCTCTGCTCCCCCAACACCCAGATGGAGATGAGTGTGAGAGAGATGGGCTTGTGAGCGCTTTCCATCTCCATCCATCAATCTAAGTCAACTTCTCTAATAATCTTCACAGAGACAGATGGAATAAAAGAAAGGACAGTAGGGAACACAGGCATCCACATCCTCTCCTCCAGGCTCTGTCCTCTGCCCCTCCCTGCTGTGTCTTTTCAACAGGATGACTCCAATAAAAGAATGCTGACACAACAGCCCACACATTTAGAACTGCTAGTAAGCCATGGACTTGTTTTTAATTTGAACACACATTCATGGTGAAGCCTCAGGGTGCGGGTGCTGTAAGCCTCAATTTTGCTTTTCAGATATTATTAACACTGCACCTCTGGAATCACATCAAGGATGATGAGGCCTGCGAGCTGGAACACAATCACAGGACTCGCTCTAACACTGTCCAATCAATAGAAACACTTCGGAAGACTTCAGTATAAACACAGTGGTTGAAAACACACTTGGACAAAATAAGACGTGGATCAAAAAGGAAAGGAATGTAATCTGAGGAACTGAAATTCAATTAAAACTGTGTTACTTAACCACAAGATGATGTGACTCAGTGACAAAGCTCAATGCCGTCTTTGTGCATGTAAAACATTTATGCAGAAGACCTCGAACCTTTCCGTGCGGTTCGATTAGACCTGACCCCTCTGAGTGTGATAGAAGGATGAATAAGATTTCATTAGAACTTAGAGATGAGCACATGCTGCAGAACAACCACGGTCTCAAACAGGCCGTGAGACTTTTCCAATGCTCCGGAATCTCATTTGAATTCACTGGTAGCAGTGTGACGGTGATGGCTGTCAGGTCATGTAAGACAACCCAGAGAGTCCAGACATAGAAGGATGTGTCATTAGACCCCTGCCTGCTGCCCCCTGGTCAGATTCTCCCAACATCCGTCTTCATTAAAAAGGTTGTTCTCTGAGCAGATGGTCATTAACAGCACCCCCTCTTTAGTTTCGGCACTCACTATGCAGTAGGACACTACCTAGAGGACACCCAGTGCCCCTTGGGGAATCCCAGATAATAAATAAAATTGAAATTAAAAAAGAAAGTCATGGAACTTGGTAATGACCACTGAGATTTTCAAAGAACTCCTTTTGAAGTGTTTCAAAATATTACAGTGAAGTGTTGCCCACGTTGCAGAGTAATTAGTATGTCAGGTCAGTGTTTTTGGAGACTGAACTTTTTTTTTTGACAGGTGAGGCAGGGAATAAATGCAGCCACTGGGTCCTCTAAAAATCTGGCCAGAACAAAATAAAAATAATTCATGCTCACAAAAGAGAAGATGGCTACAGGAGGAGAACAAGGGATTTTCAGGTAGCTGTTTCTGCAGATTGTGATGTGATTAAAAATGACAGGAGCAGATAGGTCAAGCTGAGGTCTGAAAGACCAAGATAACTTTTGGAGATAACTGCTAGAAAGGCAGATCTAAACTTCTGTTTTACAGAGGAAGATTCTGGACAAAAACAAAAAAAAATCCTCTCATTTTAACCCGAATCGTGTACCTTTTTACTCTAACCCCAACCATTCCAGGGTGAGTGCGCAGTAGAAAAGTCAGTAATAGCATGTGGGAGGGAAAAAGAAAGGTAACACGACTGTGTAAAAGGTTGTTGTCCATGAAAAGTTTTAACGGATTACCGCCAAATTTAGGAAAACCACAATCACTCTGGCTTTAAAACAGCTGATGTGACAAAATTAAAAAAAAAAAAAAATGCATCTACAACAAGTGGATAGCTCTACACACTTTACTCAAACCGAAATCCACAATGGACCACTTCGAAAGGGTCAAGCTGAGGGGTTTTACCAAGACCCTCACTGTTCAGCAACCTAAATATGAGTTATCATCTTTATTTTATTTTAATTTTTGACATCATGTAATCTTTTACTCATCTGGATATTGACAGACATTTAGATCAAACATTTGCATGTTAATGTGATTGTGGTCAGGTGTGGTCAGGCTTTGTTTAGGTGTTTTAAATATGATCCTAATGAACCTGAAGCAGCAACAGTTTAACCCATTGCCTGAAAGGTTATACTATTTGTTCAAGTTCTCAAGTAACAAAAGTAGGGAGTACAACAAAGCCAGACATTTGAGGTTGCTATGGTTGAATTGTTTAATTATAACTCCTATTTTCAGTATGAACAATGTAAATATTATCAGTATTTTAGTCATTACAGCCTCATCAGAAGTATTTCCAGCGGCAGCTACCATGAATCCCAATTACAGTAGTAATCACTCCCCAGCTGAAAGCACAGTTTCAGACAGGGTAAAGTATTATCCATCTTCATCATACTCATTATCAGGCTTCAGACGCAGGTGTCCTCTCCTCCCACTGCGCAACACCATTAGAGACTGATAGACAAAAGGACTATACTGACTTTTTCTCCACAGAAAACATCCACATTTAAAAAAAAAACAACAAAAAAAGAAAAACTCCTCATTTAAAGAGACCGTTGAGACACGCACTTTGGTCCACAGTCACTTATCATATATGCTCTCGCTGCAGCCTGTCACCCACATCAGGCAGAATAGTGTTCGTGTCCATAGATTGCACACGGTCAAAAGTCACACAGCAAGAGGTTTGCAGCACATCATTTGTTCTCCCCTGATTATTCTGTGCTGTCTCTCTAACAAGGAGGGTCAGTGTGACAGAAATATATTATCTTTGTTTCACACAACCACAGAACAAAAAGGTGAGACGGAGCGGTGTCATAGTAGTGGCATGTTTCTCACCAATCGATCCAGCTTGTACTCACATGAGCACGGGTGGAAAGGGCAACCTGCTCCCCGCAGAAGGAACTTTCTCCATGCACTGGGCAGACTGAGCCACGGATGTGCGATTTGAAGAATGTTGTCGTCGGTGTGTGGTACTTCAAATAAATCACCTCATTAGCCTTTTCTCTAATGGGTTATTGTAGCACTGGGCTGACTCCATGTTCCTGTTAAAGCTCATGAGATTTCAAAATTCAAAAATGCTTTTGGGTGGGATTGTTTTCATATCCTCTGGCACCTGGTTGAGGTCATTCTATTAGGTGGATTGATTTACATATAAATTGAACATGCACTATTACCAACCTCCTTAAACTCATCTGTTTCACTACTGTATCCCATTATCTGTCTTCCACACTTCAACAAGCATTTAATCTCGTCTTTTTATATTGTCTTATGTTTCATTATGTTTCAAGTGTTATTTATTAAAATTCATTTAGCTAATAACGCCCACATGCACTCCCCCTTTTCCTGCAGTGTACCTTTTCCAATGTGTCCATAACATCTGCGTATCCTGAGGTGAAATGGGAAATGTTGAAAATTCACTGTAATATGAAAAGCAATCATATTTTCTGTATCAGTAAGCAGGTCTGTGGTAGCTGGAGGTCATTCATGCTCACTGCTGTTGCTTGGGGAGGCATTTTGTAAGATCCCTCAAGGCTCACCTAGTTAATTAAGTTTTTTGTGCTACTACAACGGTGCAACTTGTAATTTTACTGCTCCACAAAGACAATTCTCCACTTCCACCGAAAGTTTGACGGATGTTACATCTCATCTGTATGAGTCCTTGTTTTCATGGAATGCATCAACCGATAAAAACATATTGATGACTCTGACTTGAGTTGAAATGATGAGATAAGCTGTGACACTTCCACACAAAAGAAAAAGTGCGCAAAGCCTGTAAGAAAGTGAGAGAAACTTTAGTTCAAACTGTGGAGTTGTCGTGGTGATAAGGAGTTTGAATGCTATGAGGAGGTGGAAGTGATGCTCCAGATATAGAAATGTGTGGGTGTGTATGTGACTTTATCCACTGCCAAGAAATAAATTAAGCAATAACACTGGCAAGGTGAGGTGCTTATCAAGAGTGAAGAGACAAATTGATTAAAACCCATAAAGTTAAATACATAATATAGCAAACAAAAAAAAAGAATATACTGTTTGGATTTTCAAATTTTTTTCTCTTACTTTAGTCAAAATGTAGTTTCCAAAAGGTGAGCAGCATGGATTTTAACTCTTCGAATTCCTGTGGCCTCGATATCTTTTAGGTTATCTTAATGAGAAGGAAGACGAGGACAAACCAAATTTATTTTAACCCACAGTTCACCAACACCAAGTCTAAAAGGCTTTGTAGTCGATGACTGTATAAAAGTCCTTTAACCTATTTTTCTTTTTTTCTTGAGAATGAACAGCTTGACAAATCTCATTGGTTCTTTTTCTTGCAGTAGGAGGTTGGATTTTCTCAGAAAATATGATAAATCATACGTGGGGTCACATGCTGAGATGAACAGGAAACATGAGAGAGATATTTTAAGCAAGATTACACAACTTTAAAAGACGGTAATAAAAGGACAGTGCAAGAATTATGGCAATCTTCTTTCTGGTAATTGCCATATATAGATTACTGAAGCAACTTAATTAAGCTTTAAGCAGACAGAGGCCAAATGAATATCTCAGTAGCTTGACTACACTTGTTTAAATGTGCAAACACCCATAAAATCATTACTATCCACGCAGAACTAGTAAAAAAAACATTCAGAAATAAGTGGAAAAAAAAACTCACCAAGAATTCTGGTGAACAAAATGCAAAACAAAAATGAACTTGGCAAAATCATGCACTTTGGTCCTTTTTGAGTGTAAAACTACATCAAAACTGAGCAGGGATCCATAAAACATTGTATTCCCTGTCTGCTTTTAGCACTCACTCTTGAGCCATTTGTCTGAGTTTGATTTAAGAAAACCTGTGTGATGGAAAAATATTTTGATGGACTACTGATGTTCCAAGCCACCAGCCACAATTTATTCAGTGCCAATCAAACATTTCTTCTGCATAGTTTGATGTGCTCTTTCCTTTTACCGAGAATGAAAATGTGACAGCAGCAATTTCAGATGCAGGTATATAATCTAAAAATCATGTGAATGGCACGCTATAATTACACAATAATAGATGAGGGCATGTAAATGAGTGTACCTGGTAAGAATACGAAAGCAGAAAGTATGGGTTTGTACCATGAGTGTTCGCTGCAACTGGATCAATTTGGACCTATATTGCCCAAATTTTGTAATGACACTTTTCTTATAATTATATAGTGTGCAATTGGAAACACCAGGCTGACTATCACATCTATAATTGGTTGTCGAAATGGCTGACTTGCCACCTTCACTCACATTGACTTCACACTGTGGTTATGGTTCACAGCAGAAAATCACTGATGAGGCAGTTTCCCTGCTGTGGAAGACAAAGACTCGGATCGGTGTCCCCTGACCTTCACAGATATCGGGCATACGTTATCAGTTTGTCGCAACACACTTATTGGTCTTGACTTAATTATCAGACCACTTTCTCATATGACGCATTAAAATGTAGTAAAAGAAAAGAATGAATGAAAGTGTTATCTCAGTTTTTTTGGTTACAAAAAAATGCAAGACATGAATTATTTCTTAAAGCAGAAAAAAAATGCTGTCAAGATATGTATAAAAAAACACAAATCAAAAGTCAGGAAGTGGTATATTATAAGCTGAGTGAAGACCAGAATAGGTTCTGACAGTATTAACAGTGATGTGATATTATTCTTCTTTTCCTCCCCCGTCCTTTCTTCCTCTTGTTGTTTAATGTAACAGAAGGCAGAGTAAAAAAATATTCCCTGAGAGCTGAGTTGCTGAAATGAGACATGAAAAACGATGTATCTGTTCAAATGTCAGCCTTAGAACAATGTTGATTACATCACTCTAAAACGATTTTGAGCAGATTTGAGAACTATTAAAATATAAAAAAAAGTGTCTACATTTTCTCTTCTATGTTGTTGATAAATCACACATAGATTTCAGCCAGTAAAAATCAAGCAGACACCCCTAAAAGAAACTTCAGGTTTAAAGGAAACTGCAACTTGTAGTTTGCTGTATAAAATTGCCCATCTGATAGTCGTGGTGAAGTTTACAACATATTGTGTGAATTATAAATGGTAATGCAGTTGGTATTATATGTCAAAAGACCTCCCTCACCATGCCATCCATCATCTCATCTCATAAAGAAAAGATCCACTGAGCTCTGTTGGCAGAATAACGAGGAACCACAAATAAGTGGAAGTTTCCTTCCCCTGCAGCAAAGTCGATTGAAACACCCCCTCAACCTCCCCCTCATGTTCTGCTCAAATGGAAGATGCAAGCTGAGACTGACAAGTGTCTGAAAACAAATACGATGAGTGACAGACAATCCTGCTTTTTCAACTGAAGGTAATAATGTGAAGTGCTATCGGGTCTTCTCTAGACTTCACAGAGAGAAAGCTCTTCGGTGTATGAAACTCACATCGGAGATGATAGATTCCAAACTGGTCTTGCTTAGAGTGCCTTCTTGTTGTGGAATGAGTTGAATTAGAAAAATGGGAAACTTCTTGTGCTTGACAAAAACACACGCCGGATTTTGTTGCAAGTTTTGTTAATCTGTAACCCATTTAATGAGTGGATAGATTTGCTGGCGAACATATAAGTACAACTGCACACATTTATAGTGTTAGAGAAGTGGCAGGTAGAGCTGTTGATCAACGCCATGCATGGGAGTAATAGTTCTGTTTAGCGTTAATCAATGTCGCTCACGGGCTCATTGAGCAGTGCACTCAGCATCCGGCTTTTGTGTTAGAGAGCCTTTTAATCTAATTGGACATTAAACTCCTGTCATTATTCCTCATGCTCTGAGACTTATTTATGGCTCTCTCTTGCTTGCTTGTCTTTACCTTTTCATTACAGCATGCCAGTCTACATCAGCAAACTCATTAAAGGAAATGAATCAAAGGAGAAAGCTGATGTGAGGCTGAAAAGTGTAATTTAATAAATGTGTGTTAGGCTGCAATGCTCAGCACATCATTCATGTTGTTTACGGGCTGTAATGTGTTAGCAGGTGAGGACACTTTAATAATAAAGGCCTTTCACAAAGGCAAACATCGGCGCTGCATTTTAATACAGGGACCTTTGGGGAGTGAGAGGACTATCAATACTGTGTGCAGTCGGCAGGAGGGTTATGATATGTATGGTTCGGAAACAGAAAAAGTTTGCACAGTTTCCAACACAGATAAATAACTTTATGAGTATCCAACATGTGGATACATAGACTAAAATTGACGGCTGTTATCATTGATATCGTTATGTCTTAAAGCACATTTTACTTGTACATGAAGAAAATAGATGTTCCTTAAACTGAAAATTTGAATTTACAAGCAATAAAGGACATTATTACTCATTTCAAAACTGTCAATGGAGGTATTACAGCTTTTGTCTGACTTAGTCTGGTATGAGAAACTTAAAAGCAGCTAATGTTGGCGTCAGCTTTCTTCAGGCCCTCTGGGCTAGCTTGCATTTCTCTCTATAACACATCAAAATGTCTGCTGATAAAAAAGGTCTTTTGTCTATATCGAACATAGATGCCGACCAAATTAGGCAAAGCACAGAGCAGTCACACCAAAATGAGCCTCAATTTCATGTCTGTGTGGGACAACATTTACACATTTACATGTAACTGTCTCTTTACTTCTTCACAGAAGCTGTACAATTCAGTATCTCTTTCATATATAACGTTAAGTGTCAGATGATCATTCACAAAGAACCATCGAAACTACTCATAGCATAGTTCTGAGCAGACTTACAACATATGCATGGCTGGAAATTGCAAAAAAAAAATGCACAGGACACTGCAGTTTCTTTAGTTGTAAGTAACACGCTCTCATTCTGGACATTCTGATATGCGGATGTGTTGTCAGAGGCCTTTGACACCACATGTTGTCACTCTTGGTACCCATTTAAAGTAATTAATTAAACTACAGGGGATTGTTCTACATGAGAGGCATAAAAAGTCCGTAATTTGGGAAGTTTGAAGAGTAAAAAAGGGGAATTTCACAAAAGGTTGAGTCAGTAACCGTGACTAATATATCCATCCATCCATTTTCCATACCTGCTTAATCTAATTTTAGAGGCGGGTCCACCCTGGATGGGACGCTTGTCCATCACAGAGCCACATAGAGACAAACGAGACAAACAATCATTCACGCTCACACTCACTCCTAAGGCCAATTTAGAATGATCAATTAACCTAACACGCATGTCTTTGGATGGTGGGAGGAAGCACCTTGAGAGAGAGAGTCCATGCACAAATAAGGACAACATCCAAGGTGGTTAGCACCAGTGGTTAGCGACAGTGCTAACCACCATACCACTGTGCAGCCCCAGTAATACATCATTGTTTCATATTAGTTTCTTATTTCTAATTTTCAGTTACTGTTTGTTTTGGCACACCAAAACTACAGTGTATAGATACATTTAGTAAAACACAATGGTCCTAAGGTCAAATACACATTAAACAGCACATTTTTCTCCTCCGTAAAAAGCCTCTGTTCAAATTTCTGGGGGACAAACCTGCTCATTAAAACTTATAATAAAAGGAAAAGTGGTGCAACAGGGTCCTCGTTGAGCATCCATATGTGTAAAGAAGGGGGCGATCCGTGGGTTATTTCAAAGGGATTTGAAATAAACTGAACCCGAACCTTTACGGCATCACGCTCAGACTGTCAACAGCACCATTACCAGATCAAGGCAGTTGTTCTGCACAACCTGCAAAGATGCGATTAGTAAATACAGATGGGCACAGTGAAGCAGATTCTGAATATTTCTTCAAGAATTGGTGGACACCAAAACAGTATAGAGGGAGAGTGAACTTATATAGTTATATTAGTGGACAAATATTGAAGATATTCTATTATTTTACATCTGTAGCAAACAAGGAACGAATGTGCTGAAGGAGTTCAGGGCTATTGTGAGGCTTTAAGGTCTTGGGAAACCCTGCAGTCATTACTGTGTGGAGCAGCCACAGATAACTTTGTCACGGATGTTTAAGCAAGCACTTTAAATGGAAATGTACTTAGCATGTTAATAGATGTAATCGTATGTTCTTTGAAGTCAGTTCAGTAACACCTTAAATGTCTCTATTTAATTCCTCTGTCTTGTAATTCTTTGATGTTTGCTCACCTTTTGTGTCTCTCGCTTGTTCAGTTTGTTTCTCCTTCCCTCACCGCCCACTGATTCCAGTTTTGAATTATTTGTGTTCTTCGCAGCATCCTCACATTCTATGATCTCTTTGTGTTCGTTGTTAGTCTATGTTCATTTCTGAACGATTGTCAGCGAATGTGTAGGTGACTTAATTTTCTTCTGTTTTATTCACAGAATTACGAAGTGTTTTGTGATCAAAATTCAGTATTTCTTGCTTTCATGAAGAAACCGGGGGCATGTTCACATTCACCGTAAGCAAAACAAACAGAAAAATATGGAGTACATTTGCTACATTTCAGTGTTTGAGTTGAACTGAATTGACAAAATCATATAATATGAAACAGTGCTGAGGCTTGGTTGAATAACTGATGATTATTCGATGAAAAATTAATAATAATTTAAACATTCAGAGGAAATGTATAAAGTTTATTTTCAAATATTTTTTCATGCTGTTCTTTTCTTTTCTTTTTACAGTTAAAGTGTCATACTGTGCTTCTTTGGTGATCTCTTTTTTTCATCAGACGGGGTCATAGTGAACATATTACTCCTGACAAATGAAGTCGATTGAAATTGATGTTTGAATTCTGCAGTGCTCTCAATTTTTGAGCATTTGTAAACATGAAATTCCTATCTGTAGATCGTATGTTTATATATATTTTGCTCTCGACTGCAGCAGGGCCACTCTTGCATCTTCTGCAGGATCTCTCCTCTCATACAGCAGTTACATCCTGTGAACATTTCATTAGCCTGATATGTCCTGGCACGTAGAGTATTTCTGTGCTGAGTTTTCATCACACTGTCATTGCACTGACCTATGCACATCACAAGCTGTCATCTGAAATGCAACAAAACAAAGTGTGTAAATGTCCCACATAATTAGTCTTTTCAAACACGTAAATGGAATTATCTTCTAAAACAACAGTAGGTTGCTTTTCACCTCTTCTGTCTTGTATCTGTGTTTATATAGATTTGGAGCTTAAAAACTTCCAAGGTTTCCTTGAGTGTACAGATTTTTGTCTGTAATATATCATTATTGATACATTCTTTCTTTTTCTTGTTTTTGCAGTTTAATTAGCAAGACAACATGTAACAACAAAAGGACGAGGTGAGTTTAGGAATAGTGTTTTGGAATCAAAATTAAGGTTGAATGCTTAGGATCTTGAAGACATGTTCATTCAAAATGTGGCCACATTCCTTTGAGTGCTCTGCTTATGAGAGGCACTCCTTTGTTCTTGTCTCATGATGGCCGGTCATTCAGACCATCCTTGCCCGTACAGTAACACTCTGTTCCCCATTAACTTCTCAACAGGTCAAACAAGCTGGATTATTAGTCTTCACAAGGACCTCAGTCTCCCTTCTGCATCTTTTACATAAATTCATTCTAAAGTGAATAAATATCTTTGTGTCCCCCTGTGTCTTCCTCTTGTGTAGTTTATTTTTCATTTTGCTCTTCCCACAGTTTATGTATTTTTTTTTTTAACTGTATGTGTTATGAACAGCTGTGTGTGGCAAGGAAGAATCTATTTTCTATTCAATGAAAAGTCCTCATTTAGGTGGTGAAACAATTAAACCGCGTATAAAGTAATTGAAATGATGATCATGAGTATCTTTTTAAATAACGCCATCATCATCACTTCTATCGTAATGTTGTAAATCCAACAATATGGCTCACAGCCTGCTATTTTCTCTTCCTCTCTGGCAGTGGATCCTGTTTCCCCCTGCTCCCCGTGCATGGTCAGTCACATACACATTGCATGGGAAATTAATTCCATTATTAAACATGCCGCACTTCAGAAATTTCAATTACCGACTGCAGCATGTGGAAGAGGAGAAAAGTAATGCACGCCTCCTCTGATGCATGAATATTGTATTAGGCCATGAGAGTAATCACGACTGATAGCTACAGAAGTCGAGTGTCTCCGGGTCCATTTATATACATGACTTCTGGCCAGATGGCCACCTTAGACAACGGGTTCATTTATGCACCCATTAAGAACGGAAAAGTGGTTAAGGGTGTCACATCCAGGAGCTCCAAAACATACGGGGAACTCCACTTAATGGGTTTAAGAGGTATGGTAGATGTTGCATAAGTGGGCAGCTCTTTTAAAATGAATTAACACTGCTGACCTTTTCTGCTTGTTATGGCATGAATTTGTGATACGGAGTAACATGTTGTTTCCACAATCAAACTATCTGTATAATAGAATGAAACTGATTTTCTTTCAGAGCACATTGCTGCAATGCATTGTCAAGGTTTTTTGGTTGTCTTCTGGGAAATTGGCAAAGAATAAACACAAGGGAACGAACGGGTGTGTTTTGCCCCGTTGAGGACAAACACTTACTACTGTTAATTTCCTTGCTTGCCATTTCCTCATGTTTTGCAGAGTTGAGCACTCTTTCCAGTTGGGTAAAATGTCCCTTGTTGCCATCGAGCCATGAGTCTGGGAGGAAAAAAGGTCAAAGCAATTTATATGTGACACATAGAGTTTGATCGCTTTGTCATCGCCTCGGGGGCCAAACCTGCTGCTCTCAAAAGAACATTCCCCACGCACACACGCATACACGGACACATATATACACTTGTTATGTGCATGTGTGTTGTGCATGCGAGTGCACTCTGAAACAAACACACTCACACACTTACACGTATCAGCTCCCATCTGCATGAGAACGTGAGAAAATGATTGTAGGTTCAGCCTGATTGAGTGCCTTTGCCATGTCTTTGTGTTACATGTGAAACAGGGTGAAGGCGTCATGGTGCAGAGGTTAAATAAAGGACTGATTTAAGATTCAAGCGTGATGATACATACAATTATCCTGCAATGAAAAATGAACGCTTTCAGACTGAAATCACGAGTATTTTCAAATGCAGCGTAGATGATAGACGGAGCACACATTTTGTCAAATCCAACCAGTGGGCTAATAATTGTATTTTCAAAGTTATTCACAACAACAAAGTGTTGACAAACATGTTAATCTAGAAATCATTTGGCATTAGTTGTAGAATAAATAGTTTAAGATTTGGGAAAATCTGCTTATTTGCTATACAGCAAACAGCCACTTAGCTTAGCTTAGCAGAAGCACTGGAGTTGGCAGGAGGCAGTTACCCTGGCTCTGTTCGGAGGTAACAAAATTCGTCTACCAGAAGCACTAATGCTCAGATTGAAACTATTTCTTGGCCTGGAGTCTTTGCTGGTTGCTTGGCAACTGCCTGTAGTCAAGAAGTAGGAGAAAAACATTGTAAAGTATGGTGTGCCTTGCTCCCACGTTGCCATCAGATAATGGACAAAATATAAAACTAAGTCAAGGCAGTGTTTTATACATTTTGGCCATTTTACAAATTCTATCTCTCTAAAATATGACATCGCAAATAACGGCTGACTGAGAAAAAATCAATTAAAACAGTTAAATCATAGCTATCTACATATATTAATGTTGAACATTTTGGCTCTAATTCATGATCGTCCAACACCTTGCTGAAGTATCTTTTAAACTGGTTCAGGATCTGCAGCCACGATACCATATTTCTCTATCCCATTACACTGAAGCATCTTGATGCTAGCAGACAGAGAAAAAAATGAAGACCTCCTGTAAAAAGGGGTCACAGTACTGTATGTCTGCTCCAAGCGTAACGTTAAAGATGAAATTGTCCAGATGTGTCATTATTTATGGTACACATCTGCTCGGGCAACTGGTGACAGGGAGAAGATGGGGGGGAGTGGAAAGACTTGAGGCAGTAGCTGTCTCCATGAATACCCATCATGCCAATTCCGCTGTGATTTATGGAGCGTCTTGCCAAAGCAGGGGACAAATGACCTTCACACATAGTTATCAGAGGAAGATATCTGCAGACAGGGATTTCCGTATCACATCCTTCATTGCCCCTGGACCCAGACTAGACTCTATGTGTTTGGCTGTGTGCAGGTGTGTATGTTTGTGTTTATGAGTAAAACTGACACCGAACTGGCCTTCAGGCAGAGGAACACTGCTGGTTGCATCCCATGTGTGAGTCTGCCTTTGCTGGGAGACCAAGTGCTTGCGTTGGGGCAAAAAAAAAGCCAAGAGTCTCAGCATGGCCAGCTTTTATACATCCATCACAATTAGTAATAACAAGAATTTTTGTTTAGTCAGTTTTTGTTATATTAATGTGCAGTTAGTGGATAAAGATCTCAGCACTAACTTTGACTATGATACTTCTAAAACTCCAAAAACGCTGTTATTCTGCTTTGCTGAAGCCTATTTTTCAAGGGATCAGTTAAACTTCAACTTTACATCCGTGGTACGCGCTGTATAAAGATAGTTCTATCGCTTTAAACATTCACATTTTTTTTTCTTTTTGCCATCATAGCTTTTGTTTATGGTTCACAAAACACTGACAAATTACTTTACAAAAACACCCTCTCTGCTCTGCCCATTTTCAATCCCTGACTAACAGCAGTTATTCAGACTCATTCAAACTAGTTTTCTATTTTTCTTCTACATCTGATTAAGCTGACCTTCTGTCTGCTGCCAGCTAAAACACGGTCCATATCACACTGCTCTCCTGCTGGTTTTGGATGTGGCAGTGCATGCTGTTTCCCACATGACCCCAGATGTTATGTGTCATCATCTCTGTCCTCCTGCTCTCCAGTCTGGACTCTAACTTTTTCAAAAATGTTCCCACCATTTCACATAAGCGCAGTTTTTTTTTCCCTGAAGGTGTGCATCCATATTTTACAAGCATTTTATGGATGTAATCAGCATCCTTGAATCTGAGTCTGTCCTTCAGCTTTCTGACATTTTGCATTTTTGATTTAAACTTTTCATGGTTCAGAATAACTAATTTCATTGTGAACTTAGAATTTTTCTTCATATCTTTCTCATGGGTTTAGATTCCATTCTGGATATCTCACTCATACTTACAACACTGTGTTGACTTTTATGCAAATGACACTACTTAATCTAATCTTGAATCCTCAGAGAATTATTCTGCATGCCTGTGTATCACATGCAGTAGTTGTTTGCCAAGTCTGCAGCCAATCGAGACTCTGTACTGCAAAAAAACAACGTACTCAGGGTCTCTTTTTATTATCTGGTTTCACAAAACTAAGCCTGACAAGTGCAATCTCGCTTGAAGTCAGTGCAGTTGTTTTGACAAGGTGTCAGTGTCATAGGGTTAGGTAAGGTGCTTTTTTTTGGACTGGTGCTAACACAAGGACAGGTCTCGAACCACAAACTATAATCCTGAAGATACAATACAACCTTAAAGGTGCTGCAGCAAAAGGCCAGGAGAGAAAGTGGAAAAGAATTTTGTGGTTCAGGCAGAATTTCCAAGTGATTAGAATTACAATTATGCATTCTATTTTATTGATGTGTTTCAGGTAAAGTACAGTTATTTACGTTTTCCTTTAGCCGCAACCCTGCATGTGTTAAGTGGGTTTAGGAACTAGTAAAATCCAAACATAAAATATATAATTCAGATGTAAGATCTTAATCTTAAAAGGGTATTCTGTATTTTTTTTCTTTTTTTTCTAACCATTTAAAATCTTCCTGGGTCTTCAGTGCATTGCCTGCAGCAGAGAGCAGTCAGGGCTCTTTCAGTTTGGAGAATCAGGCAGGTTTTTTTGATGGAGGAGCTAAGCCAACAGCAACTCAGAAGGGCTCCACAGAGGAGTGAATTTTACCATCTAAAACAACTCCACTCTCTAAAATGTTTGAGCAAATAATACATAAAAAATGGAACATTGGTGGTTTGATTCCCGGCTTCCCTGCACCGCATGTTGAAGTGTCGACACTGAACTCCACATCGCAACCTCAGATGCATTCATCGGTGTGTGAATGTGTGTGATATAAAAATGCGAACCCTGTGACATCGTATAGACTTTATGCCTGTAGGAGTGTCTGTGAGAATGGGCGAATGTGGCTGTATGTAATGTAGTGTAAAAGCACTTTGAGTCATTCATCTATAGTAGAAAAGTGCTATATAAGTGCTGTCCATTTACCATTGGACTGATCCAAACCATCACTTTTGCATCAGTCAGTTATTTCTCATTTTTTGTTGTTTCTCAGCTGAAGAACGTCAGTGTTGCTTTGCATCATTGCATCTATTGTATCCATGATGGCTGGCTCGTTTTTATTGTATTGAAGTCGGCATTTTTTTAATACTGGTTGAATTGTGAGTCACAGTTGGTGAATGGTAGGATATATTGGGCAGCCACTGTGCATGCTAACAGCATCATGGAGACGACAGTGTGTGCTTTTTGAGGTTTGAGTTATGACAAAAGTTTTCTACTGTCTGATCACGTTTTGCTCTCCTGTCAGAAATCCTATATACATATTCATTACATGGTTTCTTCTCTGTCCTGTACAATTACCATGGTGGGCAAAAGACAGTCATGGATGTATAAGTAATATTAATAAATTAGTCGTTTATAATTATTTTGCTGTTATGAGACAAGTCACCATGATCAAAATGACAATATTAAGGAACTAACCTATCATCTACAAACCATTTTGTTCTCTGGTAACCCTCAATATCTACTGTCCTCCTTTAGGAATAATCAGTGACATACTTGTCTTGGTTAATCAAGCAGCCAAGTGTTTCTGATCACTTACTCACTTATGTTTTCATTAAAGGAATATTAGCTAAACGTTAGTGTCCCAATAAAACTGGTTTACGAGTTAATCTTTGATACTGGCCAATTATTTGTCAGTTCCCCAAAGTTGTTACAAATATCTTTCAGACACATTTTTGTCCCTTCTCCTGCTTCATGGTTTTTCAGCTTGAATTGACTGATGACAAAGTAATCACTGCAAAGCCTGCCTCTTCTTCCCCATCTATGTGATATGAAGCCTGGCACATACGTCTCTTTCTGCAGTCATCTCCAATATTTTTCAGTCTTTATAAGGGCATTAAACGGTGCTAGAAATTGGTGTGTCTCATTTGTCAGCCCGTTTTACTGGAGGCTACTGACACTCCAGTCCACAGATCATGAACCCAATTAAAGCAAGCAATTTGTGTTAAATTTATTATGCCGAGACTGCTCTGCAATTGGCCCAGAACTCATCAGGCCTCACCTTTATAACATTTAGTAGTTCAGTCTGGTCCCTGAGAGGTCTCAGGTCATTTTTGTTATTGTTCCTTTGATTTATTTTCCTGATAGCAGAAAAACTGGCAAGAGACTTCCCTGCTGCCCACTGAGGGTAAAATAAACCACTGCTTCATTATGAGCCCTCTTGCCATGTGATGACAGTATTATACCAGGGGAGAAGATATACTGACTTGTTGAACTGGACAGACTCAGTCTGTGTTCATCTGACATAGAAATTTAATTTAGTTAGTTGACGATGCCAAACAAAATAATATAAATCTTAATTATGCCTGAGTTTGTAAAAAGTATGATTTACTGTCATTAATATCTCAGCCATAAGATAAAAATATATTTTTACTTCTGCTAAGCTAATTAACACACATTTATTATGATCCTAACTTCCAATAATTACTTATATATTACTTAATAACTTCCAGTATTGGTTATATTTAAAGTAAATAGGAAATCGTAACTTTTTTCATTTACTTGACTGGCATAGGTTAAGAGGAGGTGCTTGGAACTCGTCTTACGAATGCAAGATTTACTTACCAAATACTGAAACATTCTGCAGCCCAGGAGGGGAGGAGACTGGTATTGTTCCATTTCAAGGTTGTCAGTCTGACTGATGACTTTAAAGCCTCACATCATTCCTCTCTTTCTGTTCTTTGTATTTATGATTTGAAGGAGAGGAATTACAACATAGAAGGTCGGCAGAGTCCCCTACATTTATTTCAAATCTTCATTTGACTGTCAACTGACGCTGTAATTGCTTTTACCCCTGAAGGGCATAAGAATTCTTTTTAAAAAACAACTAGAAAATGTTTGAAAGATGCACAAAACTATCCTATTTGAGTACTGTATGTTTTATTGAATTTCAGTGTTTTATATGAGTGCTCTGCTCTACAGACAGCTATTAATACTTTTGATGCAATTCAGCCAAGTTGCTGTGTGAGCACCAAAGACTTGAAACTTGCTTGAGATATCTAAATCAATCACAATGAACTATTTGTAGCTTTTCTCTTTCTCAAACTCAATAATCTCACTGGGGCCATGGATTTAAAGGTTTTAAGGTAGTAGAGTCACCCATCTATTTCAACATCTGACATCTGATATTTAGGGACATAGTGGTTTTGTATTTGAGTCATGGTGACCACAACAACCAAAAGATAATCTATTTTCATCAAAAGGAGGATGTTGAAACCGCAATTATTATCACCATTGCAATGTAAATACAATGTACATTCCTACAAAAGGTCTCCATCAGTTCACACTATTATAGTTTTTGCTGTTGTAAAAAATGTAAATTTGCCAAAATCCTGGATTGATCATTATATCTGTTATCATTATTATTATTATGATTTCTATTAGTAATAGTTTTAGTAGTCATTGTTGTTATTGTAGTAGTATTAACAAAAATGTCGTTTTTTGCCTTTTATCAACGCTTCATCTTCAAAATACACTGTTCTAGGCCTCGGACTGTCCCACATGCCAGCATATATATCGGTCTTTGATTTTTCCCCAGAGCACATTAATGCAGGTCCATCAGGCTCTTGTCTTTCTGTCACTTCACTGATCCCTCTTTCTTAAAGACGGACTGTGTGTCATTTATTCCTTGAAGGAGGAAGCCTGGAGGAATCCATTCAAGGGGTGATTAACTGGTCTTTTAAAACGAATTTTACAAGCTATTAATCTTCCTCCAAGCAGCACAAATAACACCTACTCCTGAGGTGTCTTCCTGGATGACAATGCCCTTGTCGAAATAACACGAGGGGTCACTGACTGTATTATTGAGTATGACATTCATGTGAATCACATGATAGAGCATTCAAAGTCACTGGACCACAAGCCAATTAAACAACCATGAGAGATTCCGTGCCAAGATGTCAGAGACCCATCTTTCTTTACCATTATCATCAAAACACCAAATGAGATGAAATCTTTTGTAAGAATGACAGTTCATCCCTCCATTAGAGTTCATGTCTGCTCTCTAACAAATCCTCCAATCAAAATGACCTAATAGGCTGTTTGATCAAAACCTCATAAGAGCCATAAGGTGTCCTTTTAACAAGGCAGGCTGGAAATCTGACTTATATGAGTCTTTCCGCATTGGAACAAACGGCATTCTAAAGTGAGACACCACAAAGCTCTCTTAAGGAAGAAGGAAGGGTGGATAAGTCAACATGAGACTATGTGCAATGGCTTCAACCATTAGACGCAAGTGTGACGGATTTTTCACATCCTAGCCGACCTTAGGCAATAACATCATATATCTAGGGTTAGAAATTAAAACTATTCGGTTAATCATGGTTAGGACTGAAATACATTCCCCATTACTCTGAAGGACAAAACGTTGACAGTTCACGTGCAGTTGTTCCATGTGCCTACATGAACAATGGATCCATGGTGTCGTTTTTGGCAAGGACACCAGTCTCAATACAATATCAAAGGAAGAAATCGTGCCGTCCAGATCCATTTGTTTGACCTTCCTCTCTTGTTTGCTGCTAAATGTGACGATTGGTCTGCAGGAGCGTCATAAAAACCCAGGATTCCACAAGAGCCAGTGTAGTTTTTTTTTTGTTAGGATGAATGGTTCCTATAGTCCATTGCATGGAGATTTAGCTTATTGCTCTGTGCCTATTCTAGAGTGCTACCTAGTTTAGGAGCTTTGATGATTAAAAAAAAAAAGCTGTTTGTTCTATTCGCACATGCCAAAGGGAAGTATAGCTTGAGAGCAGAAAGTGTGAATTGATTTTCAACTACACACATACAGATCATGTTGCCTATACTTTTAAAGGGTTCAGGAAGTGTAGTCTATTTTCTTTAGTACAGTCTGTGATTTCAGGTTGTGCCAATTATTGCGAGAGCAGGATTAATGAGAGTATTGGGTTTGTTTTCAAGATAGCACACCACTTACAAAATCCTTTTCTCACAGCCACTGGCATGAGGCCTCGCCAAGGACCTCTGAAGTCCCAGGAAGTTTATTTGACAGATCATCTTGCTGGTTGGATTTTGGTTCAGTGCTGTACAGTGTCAGGCAGTGGGGGACAAAAATACTCCAATTTCCAAATAAAGGGTATATGAACATGATTTCTCCAGATAGGATTTGGACAGAAGGAAACAGCAACGCTTTTTTTCATTATCTGTTTTCGGCAAGCAATTTGAAGCAATCTTTGAAGCCACAGGGGAAGCGTGTATTCTATACAGAGCTGTCAAAGGAATGATCACACATGGGCACCCGCATTTACTCTTTTATTGGTTAAATAAATAGAAGATGTTAAATCATTTTGCATAAGCAAACACACGTGCATGTCAGTGCATCTGCACTAATATGTTTGTGCACCCACACAGAAACTGAGGCATTGCATTAAAGGAGAGACCCATCTGGTAGCTTGTGCAAGTGTAGCACTCAGCGGACCCTGATTTCATTATCTCAGCATGTTCTCTGTGACCCGGAGAAAAGTGACATCTGATTTACCTCAAGATCAATTTGTATGTAAATCACTGAGAAACTGGAGGGCAATGGAGGGGTGGCATAACAAAAGCTGTTTTTGAGTGTGTGTGAAGGTTTGAGAGTTTGGTAGAAGCAGCGGCCTCCACAGGGACACTAATAGCGCTCATTTGAGTAATAGGACCCATGCCCACACCATAGGCTACTGTCAAATGACTTTCAAGAACAGCATGTTTCCGTAAATTCTACGTTATTTTGCCATTTAATGCCCACATAACAGATGCTTTATCCACTCAAGCTTGAGATAGAGTTAACTTTTCAAAGACTGAAACTTCAGTACATTACTGAAATTCACTGTATTGCCTGTCAAAGAATCTTACGACTGTGTTCTAAAAATGAATGGATACATCGAAAGGTTAAGCGTTAATCACTCCAGTGTCCTGCCAGCTGGTTGTTGCAACCACGTTACCATAAACCAGACTTTGTGGACGCTGAAGCCCTCCTCTGTGACTGTAAAATATTACAGCCATATGGAGACGACACATTTTATCTTCAGACAATGAATGCCCCCTGCCTTACAGACATTTTGGTCAATTTCCTCCTCTTTGATTTGAAACCTGACCAGGCTCCCCTGAACTTTAATGGATCATATAAGAAGTTTCACTTATAGCCTGGAGGATTCTCTGCCACCTGCAGAAAGACCTGCATTAGCCTCTCATTACAGCTTAATGCTGCTTCTTGGCAATATTGTTCTGTGACATGTGACTCTTGACGGGGTAGGTGCTTGCATAGTTGTTTGTTTTTCTGAATACACCATTGTTTCAGATCCCTTTCCCCTTCTTTTCTCACCTTTAAGTTTGGAATGAAATATGATTTCTATGAAATCTCTCTTTACCCCTAGAGGTGTAGAAAACCAAATAATTTGACTTGTTATGTGATTCTATCTGTTTTTCTGTGGTTAATCTCTGTTTACTGACACAGAATCAGTTGAGTGGGAGAAAACTGCAGCAACTCAAGAGGGGAAAATTGTTTTTATTGGACATGACGACATTTAGAAATGTCAGATGACTTTCAGCATGCTGAGTTTGAATCAGTTTCTTACAGATCAAGCAGACTTCCAAGAACTGAGCATATTACAGCTGGAGTCAAATGTAATGCCTGTATTTATTACACTTTTACATGTGGACACATGCTCGCACAACTGTCATATCAAATATGAGCTTAGGATTGTCCCGTAAAATTTCATCAATAAATTATGTTGAAGGTAGTTTAATTTTATCTGTCAAGTGAAATGGTCTTGCTAGACAATCAAATTATGCCAATCCCTGTGACACAGTCATATAAAAGCTCTTTCTATTATTAAATCAGTATATCATTTCTGGTTGACACTGACAGTTAAGATAGCCATGGCTGCATTACTCACAAATCACCTTTAATTTCTAATCGAGGAAGAGTTGATAAACAGTCACCCAAAGTGATTGATCTTTCAGATATTTTTAGAAAAGACCTTGGTTTACTTTTACTTTTTGGTGACGGTAATAATAAGAGTTTACACTTTTTACTCACCTATAGGCAAATAATCAAACCACTTCCCGCTACTTTGTGTTGTAGCACACAGTAGACTGCAGCAGCAGAAGTTTGAGAGTGCAACACAGAATCAAGAAACTATCATACTCTGAGATGTCTTTCAACATCTTATACTGATAATCTCAAAGCAGTAAAGCTGCCATGTTTGATTTAAACATCAGAGTATGTATCATATACATAGTGGAGTGTATCTCAGCACCTAACTACACGCATTTTCAGGTTATAAATTAAGCACAGAGTCTGCTCTATTACATAGATGTTTTATAGAGTTTTACAGAGTATAAGCATACCAGACCGTGTCCTTCTCAGGCCATTTAACTCCTCAGGTACCATTCACTCTCCTCGGCTCAGGGGGTGCACATTCCATGGCCACCCTCACTTGAAATGAGTAGAGACCACACACACGCACACACTCACACAGTGAAGGGGCTGAAAGCTGATGATGACCTATTTCACTTTATCTCTTCCATAAATTACTCCATTAACAGCAAGAGGAAAAGCTGCGGATTCAACATCTGCTTCTCAGGATTGACAGAGCGCACAGGTTTTGGCCCATCGCACAAGAATGACACGGTCTTCCCTGGCACAGTCCTCAGCTTATTATCTGCTCCCTGGTTGAAAGAATGGCCTGACTAGCTGTGTCTGCAATGAACTGGGGAAAGTGGCTTCTGAGAGAAATAAGGTGACTGTCCACCTGAAAAAGATGGGTATTATTAACACAATCCAAATGGAAGGCACAGAGTTCAAGAGGGGGGGATTTTTTTTCTGCTTTGCACCATTAAAGCGAAGCACTGTCGTTAGATCATAGTGATTTATTTATTGTGAGATAAAATAGACTAAGAAGTGAAGAAGAATCTTACAAGTATCGATATGCAGCCCCTATGCAAAAGCTGATCTTGCATGTAAATATTTAACGTGTCAAAACATGTCAAAACATTCAAAAGAGCATTTTCTAATTCCCCCTGTACTTTTGTCTTTGATCATTATTACAAAGGGAATTTACACAAAATATTAATCACATACACAATATTTATCTGCTGTTTTAGCATAGGATTGATACTCAGCACCTGTAGAGTAAAAAAAAAAAACCCTGATATGTCTTTATGTGTAAAACTGTAGGACAAAGAACAAAGGAAATAAAACAAAAAAGGGCGAGTGCCCATTCATCTTTCTCCTCAACACTCCAACAAATTAATCTCTCAAGCAGTTTTGACAAGTGACCCTGTGGGGGGTTGCAAATGTTATGGCAAGGGACCCTATTTAAGTAGCCCACATCTTAGCTCTTTTCTTTTTTTTTTCTGAGTGATCTAATTATTGCATGTTAAATAGGCATCTGGTAAATGGTGCATATAATGATGCTCTTCCACAGAATTAAGTGCCTGCCTGTCCTGCTGCTGGGCTAACACATAAATTGGCCCTCCTCTCTTCTCTTCTCCTTTTCCCTCCTGCAATCCCTCATTTGAGTTCTGGAGTGAACCTTTCGCTGAGACATGCCTCAGGTTCTCCCTGGATTAATGACAACATGCTGAGGTGATTTTTGGTCTACAACCCAAATAAGTGAGAAAGGCAACCGTGCAACAGTGCAAGAGTTGAGTGAATTAAATCCAGTTTTTGGTAAATTTGTATTCATCATTTATTTAGCATCACTTTCCATGAGGTTATCATATGATTAAAATTAAACAGTAGAGCTGAAGGTGTTATTTGAAAAATCTGTGAAGCCTTCAGAATCTTTTTTGTGCTCCTGCATAGATATGACCTGAATATATCATCAGTTTCTCCTAAAAGTGTAAAGAAGGTTGCTAAATTAAATCACTTTAGGTCCTTCCACAACATTTCTATTGGTTTAAGATCATGATATGTTCTGACATGTTTCATCAGAGTTTAGAGTTATAATTCCAAGTTTATTAATTCATCAAAGGTAGCATATCACCGTGGCCCAAACAGGCATTTCTGTTCATGCTGGAATCAAGTGTTTTCCTTCCTTAACGCAGAACAATTCTTATTACAAACAGGAGGTTCTGTTTACCTCACTGATCAGTAAGACAATTTTTCAACAGCCTTCTTGCTTCTCATCATGACTTTTAGGAACTTACAAATGGGCAGCAATGTTTTTTTTTTTTTTTTTGCAAAACAGTGACTTTCTCCTTGCAACGCTGTCATGACCAACATTGTTCCTGTTGGTGGACTCACGCACATTAATATCAGCAGGACTGAGAGTGGCTTTTAGTTGCTTGGAAGAACCTTGTTTCCTTGCAGACGATTGCACACCTTACTGTTCAAGTGTTGTTTGTTTACTCCTCTGGAGTGTTTCAGTGTTCTTGAATGTACACCATTTTTACTAAGTCCATCTGACTGGGGACTAATGGAGTCCAAGGTCTTTAGATATGGTGTTGGAATCTTTTCCAGACTGATGAGAGAATAAATAAAAAATAAAAAATAACTCTTTGTTGCTGGATCTTGAAAACCTCCCCTTTTTCCCCACATGCCATGATACGCTTCCATTTATATGATATGAAGATCATACTTTAATAGTCCATAAGTGAAATAAGCTGATTGCCATCACATTCACTGAAAACACCGGACTCCTAGAAGCTCACACATCGTTGCTACTTGGAAATATGTACTATTGGAACATTTTCCCGCCATAAATAAATGACTTGTGTATTTGCAAAACTTGTTGTAACAACTCTTCAACCTGATTTGATTGACATTTGAGGGGTTTGTGTTTGGTGAATTGATGAACAAGAATTACTGTGAGAACGTCTTCTCCCTCCCTCAGACTAGGCTCTGTAAATATCAGCTGGCAGCATCATATCTGCTCTATTTCAGCAAAGCCTCACCAGCATTGCTGACATTTATCTATATCTGCTGCCAGAGAATAACCTTTGAGAGTTATGAAAAGCTGTCCGGACCTGCCTGTTTAAATGTCGTAACACATAAGTTCATCATCAGAGCTGTAGGGACAAGGCTTAAAGGCCTGATCTGTGATCCAAATGCAAATAAAAGGTGAGCTACCGCTACCAACATTAAAAAGACAGGCCTGCAATCTGCAGAGCGTTCACTACCAAACAGACTGACAAGAGCTCATTTGTTATTGTTTATCCTGTTAAGGATCAGTTCTCCAACGTCTAAGAAAAGTAATCTTCACAAATTCATGTAATATCCCATTTATTTTGGCACCAAATAAATGGGTACACAGCTGTTTGAGCTCATAATACTCAGTAAGTGGGTGTGCTAAAGCTTTGTGAGGACACATGCTTTGTCTTTTTGATTTAGATACATAATTCATCTCTGTGCCTTCAGGCGGTGCTATTTTACCCACCACTAATCAGTGGACCTCCAAATTTTTCCCTCCTCCTCCAACTTTAAAGAGTACAGACATTCACAGCATGCTTGATCCTTTCGTAAACTACACATCATAATAAATGTAAATAAATAGTATGTTAACTGAACATTTAGCCGAATATATAGAAATCAATCTCACTGATATTTATCAACAATGTCATCTTGAATGTATGTTTATGAAAAACTAAACTGATAAGCACTCAAAGCTAACCACAGTTAGGCAGTCTTTGGTGAGAGAGTTACTTAATCTGTATGCTCATGAAAGCAGTCCCACAGACTCTCATGCACTTTATGAACGTGTGCATTATTGATTAAATCAAAAAAGTTAATCCCACAAACAGCTACTGTAACTGCATTGGGGCTCATTTTAAACTACAGCTGAGCTCACATTTCCAAACCCTGGGAATGATCAAACAACACAAACAAATACATACATCATCTGTTAATCTATTCAGTGTTTTTTCACTGAACAATGATTTGTTTTGTTTGCCGGCTATCTTTACTTGATTTTATTATCTGCTTGCATCGTTGCTTGTGTCAATTGCTTCATAAAAGAATATAGATATCATGCACATGATGCATTTTTGGACCATCTGACCACATGTCCTGTGGGTCTTAATGTTTTCTTTTTCTTTTTTTAAAATAAATCCAGATCACATGACCTTGGTCTTTTTGATTAATGACTGACACAGAGGTACAGTATGTTCCATGTGCATAGCATCTCATTAACTAACATGCCCATTTGTCATAAGCAACATGCTTAAGTTAGACATCATTAACTATGACAAGATTAGAGGATAAAGAGGTTTCTATGATAGTGTGTAAGAGCATTCGTTAACTTGTCTTCTTCCTGGCTTTGTCAATCGGTATGAAGGGGTTGTTATAAAATGGTTCTAGACTGTAGTTGCACGCATATTAACATTACTGTATCTGATCTTCATGGTGATTGAATATGATGAAGAGCAAATATTATATAAACAGGGAAATTTTATGATACTTCTATAGGACTCTCTAACATTTCAGTAAATATAAGCACTTGCTACTGTGCCCGTAGCAGATGGGCAGTAAAACTTCCCATAAAACACTAAGCATACTATTAAACGTTTCACAGTTGTGTTGCTTAACCCCGCCAAGTTGTAGTTCATAATTTGGTGGGCTTATTTCCATAGCAACCTCCAAACTGACCGCTTTATGGAATAATTAGCATTTCAATCCAGGGCATCACAGAACTAACTTCTATCATGATTTTATAAAATTTTAGATTTTAAAACATTACATAGTCTCGTGAAATATACAATTATTTATGAATAAAACAGACAGATGTAAGCATTAAAAAAGGGATTATTTTTCACGGTAGATTGCTTTAATTTTGAGCAATATCTGTACTACTCTAGGCTTTGAACAAAAAGCAAAAGCTGGGTGACCAAGCCTGAGTCGTGTGGCGTTTGTCTTCTGCCTGTGCCATGTCTGGCCTGGTTGGAGGGCCCGGCAGCGACTGGGAAACAAGTGAGGCCGAGGTGCGGCAGACTGGAGCTGTACACTCCAGTGCTTCTGCATGCTGAGGACAGATGACACACGCTGGTATTAAGACATACACATCAACGGTCCAAAGTTATAGAGAGGGGAGGTTGTTCCAAAAACCTGCCTGTTCCCGCTACATGTCTCACCTGTCTCCTATATTGGCAGCCAAGTTTCTTGAAAACACGCTCCATATGTGACCAAAAACTAAAGGATATACAGTTTAAAAAAAACGATGGCTTAAAACTGCAGATAAGTAGGCAGGGAGGCAAACAAAAAAGATATAATTGCATGCCAAACACCCTATCACTGAGTCTGTTAGTCATGGTCCAATACAACGGTTGTCCTGACCACATGTTCTAACCACATGTATTGACCATATCTGTTGACCTGAAGTGCTACTTGCATGGGGTTCACAGACTGTGCTGGCACACTGGAATGGATTAGGAGACAGCAGGCCTAACAGCTTGGTTTGGTGCGGTCCTGCATGGCTGCCATCCCGCCTTGAGCACTGCAGATGCCACCTCACTAGTGGGTAGTGTGAATGTGCTGCAAAAGGCAATACTTCACTGCTACCAGACCTCAGCTTTGGAATCAATTTTAACACCTCACAATAGTCTTTTATGGTGATCATAAAGTTTTATCATATTAGTCTGAAAGATGGTGTTGAGTTAAGGTTGAGAAGGAACAGAAAACTGACTGGACAAAGATTCAATGATATAAGTTTTATCATGTCACAGTTCAAACACCATAGAATATGTTCAATGCAAAAGGAAATGGACTATATTTTTATTGGTTGAATAGCTGTTACACAGGCATTATAGCCCACGAGGGAAAGTCTTATAGAGGAATTCATAGCTCAAGGTCTTCCAGGTTTACAGCATGCACAACAATAACCTGCAACAAACAAACAAGTCTGACATGTAAACCAACGCTCTGCTCCTTTGAAACTCCCTCGTGGGAGTCTGTGTGTTTCCACGCATGAGTGCTAAAAAATCCCTTAACTGTGAGGGTCACCTTCAGTAGTTTGCCTGGCTTTTTACCTGCACTCCACTTGTGAACATGAAATCCATCACCTGGCACCACCGTGGTAATGGACTCATTTTTTTCTGCCGGCTGGTTGTCGGGTAGATTCACAAGGGACACAGGTGTAGTTCCTGTGCAGTGAATAATTGACCCTGTGCCAAGGGGGAATGTGGAGGTCAATGCTGCCAATGACAAAGAGGACACCTCTGAGCATCGACCCACAGTGTATCAGTGAATGGGAGGGGGACACATGGGGGTATGAGGCAATGAGACAATAGGGAACTGTAGGTTCATTAAAGTTATTGGGAGGGAAGGGTGCCAATGTAGTAGGGGAGAGCAGTAGTTATTCGGGAAAAACAGGAACTGAGCGGGCAGATTCGAAAGAAACTGGCAGGGAAACAGATGCCATTCAAAAGCCAGAATTGCTTTGGTTAGTTATTATTGATTATCATTACACTCAGCTGACTGCAAAGTATGTTAGATTTGTGTTTATTGTGAGTAATTAAGATTTGTAATGTCTGCATTGATGCAGACAGAAGGCAGAATCACTTGCCAAGCAGCATTACTTCCGAAAGACCATCAATGGAAAAAACTCATCTCTATCCATCATTTATTTTATTTAGCACATTACTCAGCAGAGTTAAATCCACGTGTCTGGTGAGGAAGTACCCTCTTGAGTTCAGTTCAGTACTTTTTAGCCAAAAATTAATGACTTCTAATTGGCAATTTGTGTTGGCATGGCTACTATTAAAACAAAGCACAATTCCATAGCCATTGCAGAAAGGGAGAATCAACTGTCCTGTATTGGAAGAAAGACATGACAGCAGGTATTACGGATAGTGTACAGTCTGTCCTTGTAGTGTATTTACCCATAGGGCACAGGGTCCTTGCATTTACACATGTGATGCCTGAGCTCCAGGAAAAAGAAATCTGTGTGTGGCAGCAGAAGCTGGCACACCATCTGAAAATGATGTCAGAGCTGTGGTGTCCTTCTGTTCATGTAACACACATATATACCTCCTCTTTTTAAAAAAAAAAATCTCTTCTTGCCTTTGTTTTTAAGGGATTAGAGTTTTGTTGTTTCTTTCTAATAATAATAACTCCCCTGTTTATTTTTGATGAATCCTCAGGATTTCCATATTGATGAATCTAGTCATATTATAAAATTGGAGTGGCAGAAAGATGTTTATCTCTTCTATCTAATGTAGAAATTTCCCAAATGTGATAGAATAACATGCCAGTTTGATGCTGTGATCTTTTGCCGAGCGACTACACACACTCGCAGTTTTTGCTTTTCAGTGCAGAATTTCATGTCTGTGATGAGTGAAAAACACAGAGCCAAACAGCTTGTTATTTTTCAGATCCTTGTGCGGCAGCCAGACTCCCCTGGACCTCTGTGTGGTTTCTGCTTTCTGCTATCTCTGCTTTTAGATGCATCGGTGTCTTAAAGCAGTGATGATGATACTAGCAAATCAGTGTTATTGTATGATTAAAGCTATAAAGTCAAATACAAGTGGCAGATATTGGCAAATATCCATGATCTTGCAGCACAACTTCACAGCTTTATTGGAAATAGTTACATTCGTAACATAAATAACACAAGTGTTACCATGATATGTTAATAAGATTAGAGGACAGACTTGAAGTTCTCTTCAATTTACTAAAAAGAAAATGCTGGGTTCCAAGTTCCTGTGAGGACGTTCCAACTGTCTGTTCTGGACTTTCACAAATGATACATATGAATGTCAACATTATTCACTATTGCACACTCAGTGATATGACCTTGCAATATCCATCAATAAAAATATAATCCCAATTTCTAAGTACATTACACCACTTTGGGTCATGGGTTCATGTATTTGAGGTTATTTGTCCAGGCATCATCTTATCTAAGTGAGAGCAGACACCTTCTGCCCTTTCATAGCTCAGATGCTTTAGTGCACACTTCAGCTACTGAGTAGATAACTGTTCTACTCAAAGGGGCTTTAGGGAAAAGTAGGACCTGCTCAAAAATAATGATAGCAATATTCTAAAAAT